>NC_136765.1:6218862-6935112 GCF_947034865.1 Barbatula barbatula | reverse complement strand
AATTTGTGAATTTCCAGGACACCTAATAAGTAACAAATAAGGTAAATGTAAAGAGGAAAAAAAATAAGAAAGAATCAAATACAAGAGGATCGCCCAAATCAATGAAATAATCAAAACATAATTCATTCATTCATTCATTCATTCATTTTCTACCGCTTATCCGGGGCCGGGTCGCGGGGGCAGCAGTCTAAGCAGAGATGCCCAGACATCCCTCACCCTAGACACTTCCTCCAGCTCTTCCGGGGGGACACCGAGGTGTTCCCAGGCCAGCCGGGAGACATAGTCCCACCAGCGTGTCCTAGGTCTTCCCCGGGGTCTCCTCCCGGTCGGACGGGCCCGGAGCACCTTCCGGGGAAGGCGTCCAGTAAGCATCCGTAACAGATGCCCAACCCACCTCAGCTGACCCCTCTCGATGTGGAGGAGCTCTACTCCGAGCTCCTCCCGGGTGACCAAGCTTCTCACCCTATCTCTAAGGGATCGCCCAGCCACCCTGCGGAGGAAGCTCATTTCAGCCGCCTGTATCCGGGATCTTGTCCTTTCGGTCATGACCCAAAGCTCATGACCATAGGTGAGAGTAGGAACGTAGATTGACCGGTAAATTGAGAGCTTCGCCTTGCGGCTCAGCTCTTTCTTCACCACGACGGACCAGTACATCGACCGCATTACTGCAGAAGCTGCACCGATCCGTCTGTCAATCTCCCGTTCCATCCTTGCCTCACTCGTGAACAAGACCCCGAGATACTTAAACTCCTCCACTTGAGGAAGGAACTCTCCACCAACCTGAAGTGGGCAAGCCACCCTTTTCCGACTGAGGACCATGGTCAGCCTGAGATGGTGCGTGAGGTTGAGAGGTTCCGACTAGAGATAGTCGGGATCACCTCTACGCATGTCTTGGGCTCTGGAACCACACTCCTCGAGAGAGGATGGACACTTCATCACAAAACATAATTACCATATCTAATTTCCTCCCAACTATCTCACTATCAAACAAAAATGTAGAAAGAAACCCCGAAGTCTTCAGCGAATCCGTCGCCATACATAAACTACTCTCACTAAAAAAAACAGACATACAATGGGGCGATCACTCGTCGACTATCTAACATGAATGTACTGTATACCGCAGGTTACATTTATAAGATCCGGCATTTATTATAAACATCCCTAAAATCACAAGTAACTGCCCTAATGCTAGGGACGTTCAGTCTAACAAAGATCGATTACACGTAGAAACAAATGTATCACAAAGTTTAACAAACCCGATTGAGGGTTACTCAGAAATGACAGACGTCTCAAAACCATGAACACAGGAGCAACAACAACAATGTGTTCATGCCTCCAAAAGGACCGGCTCGCTACCCGCGAATTGGCTGAAATCTGGCGAGCTCCTGCAATCCTTGTGAATGGGCCTTTTAAACCCGACGGAACGTCAGCGGATTGGTGGAACGTCCGCTCCGACGCGTAAAGTAGTGACGTCACGTACTGCGGACCAGCCAATGATCACGACCTGTGGGAATGAATGAAAACAAACATAACAGCGACAAAGAGAGACAAACACAAATCCCCGTGAAACGTAACAGTGTCAAAGGTGCTCCAACAAAGTATTGAGCAAAGGCTGTGGATACTTGATTGGAATACATGTGGTTTTTTCCATTTTTCTATTTTTAATACATTTGCAACAATTTCAAACAAACTTCTTTCACGTTGTCATTATGGGGTATTGTTTGTAAAATTGAGGAAAATAATGAATTTAATCAATTTTGGAATAAGGCTGTAACATGACAAAATGTGGAAAAAGTGAAGCGCTGTGAATACTTTCTGGATGCGCTGTATAGTCACATTGGAAGCTGGGACACTGATATGTTTGCAGGTTGTTATGGTGATTGTGATGCCAATCAGTGCTCTTTATGGGCAGCTTTCTGTGATCCTAGGGGACTTCTACAAGACTCAGCACTTACGCTGGGTCATTAAACCATGACATTTACATTCCTTGGCAGGCTGGTTATGTCATCCTTCTTTAGGTCCAAGTAGTACTACATTAAACAGAACTAGCAAAAACTACCTATCCAGAAGAGTACTTGGTTATGTTTATATTATTTTAGGATTTTTAAAAACCCAGAGATGCAGCAGAGTTCATACCTGGATCAATGTTTTTACCTGTGTCATTTACAATAATAGAGGCAGCTCCAGTCGCAGCCTTTTCAGTCTGCTTTGCAAAAGCTATAGAGAAAAAGCAAAAAATAAATAGCTTGAAAACATTAACTTGGACTAAATAAATCTTTTTATTTGTTGACAAAATGCAGGTATTTAACATCCAAACCCATTTGTTGTAAGTTATAACACACTGTAAATGGAGAAATGTGCCGAGAAATCTGATGAGGCTTTGTTTACACCACACACTTGTTTACAAATCTGTTCTCAAGAAAGATCAGGGCCCGTATTTATCAAGCTTCTGAGAATTGCTCACAAGAGCACTGCTAAGAATTTACTTAAGAGTAAAAAATATCTTTTTAACTATAAGCTCAAAGCTTAAAGTTAGTTAAAAAGCAGCTCAATCGTAATTTAAGTGAAGTGTAGGACTAAATCATGTCTTCAAAAGAAGTTTGTTAAATGTATAAATTTGATTATGAAAAATTATGTGTAGAATAGATGTTGTTTCATTAATAAATGCCTTTCGCAAATTCATACTTTAAAAAAGTGCTACCCGCAATTACGCCTATGCAGGGGAGTACTGAATTTATGCGTGTATAATGTGGAATGATACGGCCAACCCCTCTGTCCACCACATGTCTCTGTCTCCTCAGCGCCATCACAAGCCCCTAGTGGCAACTCTAAGCACCTCTCGGGCTGCCTTAAATAATTGCGAGAATGATTCTTTGCTTTAAGAAATTTGATAACTTGCTTGATAAATTTGAGAAGCTTGATTAATACGGGCCCAGGTCATTTAATCAGACAGTGGACATAATGGGCCTTATTTATGAACCACAAGTAGAATAAATTTTAGTGTAAAGTGATGATATAAGAAGCCTTATGTTGTGTCGCATTGGTTACATCCGGTGAAGACACGGTGTGAGAAAAGTCAAGAAATGTAAAAGTACCAGAAATGAAGCTACAAAATGCCAAGCAATGTAAAAACACAGTTTGGTCATTACCAGTTGATACGCCATTATTTTTGAAATTCTGAATGTAGTTGTCCCCAAAAAAGTCCTTTCCAACCTAAAGAGACAAAGCAAGATTCACTATATGTTGGGGGAACAGATTAAACAGAAAATAGAAAACAAAAGTATATAAAATATATTTTATAGCAACTTGCTGACCGGCCTTAGTTCTGCGTTGCTATATTGGGCCAAGCCTTCCAGATATAACCCCAAACAAATGCCTCCAGCACCCTACAAACACATCTTTCATCTCCCCGTCTTTCCTTCTCTTCCTCTCTATGATATGATCAATGGAATAAGGTAAGGGGCAAAAGGATTTCTTTCTTCCCTACTGGGGCTGCTTTTATCCCACGCCTGGTAAAGACATGCCAAGGATAGGGTTCTAAGCCCCAGCAGAGAAGGCCCTGCACTACCTGGCCTTCTGTCTTTGAAGTGTGATCTTTCTTTGCAAGCATGGGAGTCTATTTTTGTACACTGCATGCGGTTTGGTATTGATTAGGGTCTTTGCACTGACACACTGAAAGCTTTATTATGTGGTTAAAATCTCTCGCACAGTTTAACAGTGAAAAACATAAATTGCTCAGTATCAACCTAAACCTTTTTAAGTGTACAAGCACTTCAGGCAATGTTCAGTTATTTCAAGTTCAAACATAGTAAACAATAGTTCTTTAAACAATGGATACCTTGCACACCATGGCAGTCTTGGCCCCCATTCTTGCAGCTTGAACACACTGATTTGCACCTTTACCACCAAAACCGATAAAGAAATTGTGTCCATGTATTGTTTCTCCAGCCTTGGGAAGGCGAGGTGCCTGGCTAATAGAGACAAAATGAAACTATTTAGTCAACATATTTAATACTACACTGCATTTAATTTGTGTCACTTGTCAACTGTACTTATAGCAGTACGGTAAGTAAAGCAGATATGGGAAAGGTCAACTTTATTTTAAAAAGGGTGCAAAATCATTTATGTCTGCAGTTCAAAATCAGTGACCCATTTTTATACTTTGAGTTGGTTGCTAGTGTTTAAGGAATAGTTCACCCAAAAACGTAATGTATGCCATAATTTACTCATCCCCACGCCCTCCTAGGTGTGTATGTCTTCCTTTATTTAGCTGAACACATTTAGACTGTGTAGAAATAAATGTAGATGACCTGCTGCTGATGCTTTCATTTTCATTCCGAATGTCTTTTCTCCAAAACATGACAGCAAAGGCTGAATACTCTCTCTGAAGGATGAAGGTGTGCTTGTGTCCGAGATTTAAAGCATGTATTTTGTCAGCTTGCTCAGATTTATATAATCGTTACATATATAATATCTAGGGATGCACCGATACCACTTTTTAAGGATCGAGTACGATACCGATACTTTTTCCCTGGTACTCGCCGATACCGATACTAACACCGATGCTAGATTTTTTTTGTTTGTGGCAATTTTCTAAGAACAACACAATGAGACTAATGAACGTATCAGCATCTTTATTTTTAACAACTTCAACTCATATTATGAAAAAATAAATCAATCTTATGTGTTTTTCAAAACTTTTCAAAGCCAAAATTCAAAGTGTCCAATAACCTCCAAAGGGCAAAACCAAGGACATAAGCATGCAGATTGCCATGTGTGGGTCGTCATCAGTGATTTTGAAATATTTCCACACTGCTAAGCGCGAATGAAGCGTTAAGAGAGTGATTTACATGTTAAGTCAATGCAAAGACGCGATAGACCTACTTGCGGTGCGATTCACGCGAATGAGGCGGCGCAAATTGAGCGTTCGCGTTATTCACGCGAGTTGAAAAATCTGAACTTTGGCGAAAATTAGCGCCGCGTTAATCAATCAGGCGCCTGCTGTAGTAGGGACATGATTATGACATAGCGAGTGGAGGCAGAAATCTGAAACAACAATGAAGGACTGCGCTGAAGGACTGCGCCTCTGAAGAACTGCGCCTCTGGACCCAGACACGGCGCCAAACGAGTCTACGTCTATCTTCAGCCTTCCATAGCTTATTATGCGCAGCTACCTGCTCAACAAAATCCATGTCCGCCATTTCGCAATAAGACTGGAGCCGCCTGCCAGAAGACCATCCCATGACGCGAATTCCACGCGCGAATGAAGCGAATAAACTCAAAATGTTCAAGCGTCCAACTACACACGAATAGCGCGATTTAGGTGTGAACACTCTATGACATTGTGTCTGCTACGGCAGGTGTCTCTGTGTGCACTGGAATGTTCTGTCAATTACGTCACGTGAGGTATCGGTCTTTGGTATCGGGGAGTACGAGTACATGAGCATGGTATCGGGCCCGACACCGATACTGTTATCGGTGTATCCCTAATAATATCCCACCATAAACACAACGCTTTACGACCACGAACATTACAGTCTTTAATTCTGACATAAAACCTGTGTTTGCAATCATTAATTGCAAACATTATCTGCCATAAACTGTCTGACAGTATGGTATATCGTTCATTAGCTAGAAAACATTATTGTTATAATGATATTGTCCAATGTAACAGCAATTGGACTATCAACTGAGTGTAGGTCACAAAGCAAATGTACATCAAAACCTTATTTCCAATGATTTATTTGTAGATATATTTTACAAGTGTTGATGCTGCATAAGCTTTTTGCATAAATACAGCTGAACCTCCATCGTCTTATTTTGCTGCCTCATCTTTCACCAACAGTGTTTGTTCATAAACAAACAGTCGTCAGGATTTTTGTAATGACGCAATTGCGATCCAGGCATCTTCTCTCCTGTCTGACAAAACTTCCTTCTTTCAGCTTGAGTAGGTGGGTTTTTGTGACATGTTGTCCAGAGAGGTGTGTTTAGGGTGGGGTTTTTGAGCTGCCGTTGACAGTGAAGATGCAACTTGATTTTTGCCTAACAGCTAGAAGCCCAATGCTACTGGCTCAGCCCGAGTCAACAAAAGCCCTGACAGCAATAAATCATTGTTAAGTATGACCCACAAAATATTAGATTACACAAAGTGTTCTTTCCTGTAAGCAAGCCAATATGTTAAAATACAGTTGTGATCTGTGAATTGCTATGTGATTGAGAATAACATACTTTTACTGCATAAATGTCAGTAACAAATCGCACAAGCTAAAGTGGATGCTCAAGTTTGTTAATCAAAATGTTGATGCAGGTTTATACTGTAAGCTTTTTTAGGCGCATAGGCGTCGCAGTGAGTTGAAAAGTCTTAACTGAGTGCGGCTCATGTTTGCGATATTTCATAGTGACAAAGTTGGCAGCCCTACGTGTAGCCTACATTAGTAACAGTTATAAACAAATACTGCAATAACTGATGAGAGATGGATAATGTGAGCTCCACTGCTTTACACCCGTTGGTCGCTGCCAAAAGCAGCTAATTTTTTTTGCATAAAGTTAAACAATTCTCAACTTTGCTACATCGCTAGAAAAGGCCACTTCCTGTAGCCAAGCTTTCATTGAAATGAATGAGATTGCATCGCTTTGCCGCTGCTACTCGCTAGTGGTGCAACGGATCACAATGCTCACAGTTCAGATCAGATAATTTTTCGGATCAGCTAATGTATATGCTTATCATAGTTTTATTATTATAATATGAGCAGTTGTAGAGAGAATATACAGAATTTAAACAATTTATGAAAATACTCTTATCAACAGATTAATTTAGAATCTGGTTTCTAAACTCAAATTATTTATCTTCTAGTCTATGTCAAACAGTCTGCATGCATTATTTACAGGGTTCTAAATTAACACCCGCCAACCCGCCAAATGCGGGTAAAAATTCATTTTGGCGGGTGTTAATAAAAACCTACTAGCCAGTTTGGCCGGTGATGCATGAGGCATTACATGCATGATACATAAGGCTCTGTTCTCGGTCATTTATCCTATGCATTTATCCACCTGACAGTACTTCCTACATTTCCCAAGAACACTGTTTCGTAATGCTACGTGGTGACGTTTCATACGCCCATTGGCTGCGCGCAGTTTGTAGTGAAACCAGCGCGAGAAACCATGGAAACGAACGGAGCAAGAGCAGGGAGCAGACTGAAATAAGACGGAGTTTAGCTAGATAGCTAGCTAGCTAGCTAGCAAAGTAAAGTATAAAGTTAAGATTAGCTAAACTAAATGAGGCGGTGGTTGGGACAGACTTCTGGGGGCGAGAAGAGGAACGAGGCAGGGGATGAGGATATCAACAGAGAAACGAAGAAAAGAAAATTTAATGCCAAATGGCTGACGGGTCGTGAATGGCTTGTGTTTGATCACGAAAATGTCGTCATGTTTTGTCAGGATTGCCGCATGTACGCGAAAGAAAAAAACAAAACGAACAATTTCGTGGTAGGAACTACTAATTTTAAAGTCGAGGCAGTAAAGGACCATGAGAGTGCCCGAAGTCATCAGGAGAGCCTAAGGATTAAAACTGCAGATATATATAAAGACAGATATAAAGACCGATAGAAAGATATAAAGATAGATATAAAGATAGATACTGTAGATAGATATAAAGACAGATAGAAAGATAGATAGAAAGATAGATACTGTAGATAGATATAGACAGATATAAAGACAGAAAGATAGATAGAAAGATATAAAGATAGATACTGTAGATAGATATAAAGACAGATAGAAAGATAGATACTGTAGATAGATATAAAGATAGATACTGTAGATAAATCCCAAACTTGAAATGTATGCACTTTCTGTGTATATTTTGTTGTATGTATTGTACTTTATATGTATTTTTCATGCCAAAATTGTTAATAAAATGATCAAATGCATTCAGTGTTACTCATATTTTCACCCGAAAAAAATTGGCTAGTGGAAATTCTGATTGGCTGGTAACTTTAGAAAGTTACCAGCCACATTGGCTGGTGATCAAAAAAGTTAATTTAGAACCCTGATTATTTAAAAAAAATTGCAAAATGTATAACAAATAAATAAAAGTGCAGTCAGTGTAAACAGCTGATCTCTAGAGATAGAAAAGTATAGCTGAGTACTTCAAAATCTGGGTGTAACCAGTAAACCATCCGGGAATATCTCGGCTACTCTGTCATGAACACTTTTGATTCGGACATACTGCTCTGAACATGTATTGTTTTCTCAAACTACTGTATATAGTAGGCGAGTAGGCGTATTTGGACGCAACAATAGTATATGCATGTCTGAATCTCGCGCGAAATTGTCCACCACCCGGATATTTCTCGCCTACTGTGAATACTGACGTTTTAGACATACTATTTGTTCGCCTACGGCTTTTTGCCTACTATTTAGTAAGGAAGTATGCAATTTCGAGCGCAGCCCATACTCTTATTATAGAGATGGGAGGGTCTGTAATACTTCCAATTGGAAAACCTGTAAAAGTTAACCAAACCCATTGACATCCATTCAAAAAAGTAGCATCCGGTCTCCTTTCCTGAGTACCACTGAAGCCATAAGCATAAGCCGTTACGCTTTTTGCCTAATGGTTGCAGGCTTTCCTTTTAAAACAAACTCACTTTGTTACAAACTCACACCTACATTGTGAATTTATGTTTGTCTGAATGAATGAGTTTAGCGTGCACCGGTCTCGCATCTCTCACGGAGGAGCTCCGGAAGCATAAGAGCAGAGCAACAACAGTGAAGGGCGGGAGAGGACCAGGCCTGGAGTTTATGCCTTGTGTTTGTGAGCTGCCGGCATTTTAAATTAGTTTTATTGTTTGTTTTTGTTATATTAAAAGTTGTTTTGTCATGGTTCTGCCTTCTCTTGTCTTGATTTTCTGGTCTAGGGGCAGAATCATGACAGACCCACGTGTTTTATGTGGAGAGAAACATATTATTGTCAATCAGGACATAATATGCGTTCTCTCCAGTCTCGTCATTTGGCCCCGCCCCTCTCGTTCCTAGTATTGCGTTCCACTTGTGTCTTTACCCACACCTGCCCATTGTTACCTCCTTTGTTAGTCTACCTATTTAATGCCCTCATGTCTATTGTCTTGTGCTCGTTCTTTGTTTCAAGGTCCCTGTTATAGTTGCCTTGACTGCTGTGCATTTGTCCTGTTGTATAGATTTATTATCTTGTATGTTATGCCGTGTACCCTTGCGTATCGTCCTAGTTGTGCTCTATCTTTGGATTACCCTGTCAAGTGTGTTCCTGTAGGTTTTGTACAAGTCTAGTTCTTTTTTGATCCCCACGTGGGAAGTGTTTTCTTTGCGTGTTAGTGTTTCTTTACCGCCACCCCATTGTGGGTCTTTTGTTTCGTGTCATTTATTAAAATCTTGTTCGTTCATCCTTGCTGCCTGCACTTGGGTTCTTCCACCACGTTCACCCACACAGTTCATGACAGAAGAACGAGCTAGAACCGAACCCAGCAGGCAAGATGGAGGCAAGGCGAGCGACCCAGGCTCATCGCCTCCTCAGTTTACGCCAGGGTCACTCCGATGTTTTGTTCGCTGACTGCTTCTTTGAGACGGCAGGGGAGATGGTCCACAATGAGCAGGAACAGATGGTCCTGTTCAATGGCGGCCTCAACCAACCTCTAGCGCGGTGGGAGATGCAAATGCTGATACCGCTGGGCTTCACAGACCTGATCAGGTATGCCATGAATCGGCTGGAGCCCAGGGTCTCAGTCCAGCACAGCTTTTCCCCCCCGCTGGCCACCGTCCCCTGCAAATCAGGGTTGTGGGCCTCTCCTCACCCTCTGCAACCGCCACCTCATCAGAGTCCACTTCACCACCTACAGCCTCCCCACCCACAGTCAGCCTTGGTGGCAAGCGGGGGAGGCGAGAATCCTGGGGGTCCTCGTCAGAGGCCTCCAACCCGGAGACAGCAACACCCTTTACCTCCTTCCTCCAGCCGACCACCAGACGGGTGGCTCGGCTGAAGAAGAGACAACGGAGGGCGGTCCCAAGTCCGGTGGTCCCGTCAAGTCCGGTGGTCCCGTCAAGTCCGGTGGTCCCGTCAGGTCCGGTGGTCCCGTCAGGTCTGGTGGTCCCAGGTCCGGTGGTCCCTCCTGCACCCAGTCCTGCCGGCCCTCCAGCCGGTGTCTCAGCCGGGGCTCCAAGAGCTTCCGGGACTCTCCCCAGGGTACCCCCTGCTATTCCTATCTAGCGCCTAAACTTTGGAACCGTCTTCCCTGCAATGTCCGGGAGGCGGACACACTCTGTCAGTTTAAATCTAGACTAAAGACGCATCTTTTTAATCTTGCATACACTAGATTATCATAATATATGTATTTCAAACATCTAGGCTGCACTAGTTAGATCAACCGGAACCAGGGACACTTCCAATAACAACTGATGCATTTGTTGCATCAAAGAGTGCAGAACAGTACTCTACTCTCAGCCAGTCTTGTCTCATTGTTCCAAGGTTACAAGAGCGGAGCGGGCAGGGCGCAATCCATTCCTAGACCTGACAAATGCTGGACGAAGGAAGTGACGTCCCTACAAAACTTCAGTCGCTATTAGATTATTAATGATAATTTTAAATCTAATTTATTTTTTATTTTCGCCTTGTTGTGCAAGCACTGTTGAGCTTGTGCAGAGGCTGCAGTTTTTGCCAGAGGGGAACTGGAATCCCCTGGTTAGGCCTGGTTTCCCTCCGAGGTTTTTTTTCTCCTCCAATGGAGTTTTCGGTTCCTCGCCACCGTTTGCATACTGTTTTGCACTGTTTTGCCTGGCCGGGGGGGCTGCTAGAATTTGGTAGTCTTATTTAATTAACACTGCATATAGGAATTTATTGTGTGTCTGATATTTGACCTGTGTTTTGAATTTAACCTTTTATGTTTTACTTATAGTAATTTTTTCTTGTACAGCTGCTTTGTAACAATGAAAATTGTAAAAAGCGCTATATAAATAAAGCTGACTTGACTTGACTTGACTATGTCCCCCAGGACCCCACACTCTCAAACGTCTCCAGGGACTAAGACTGCCCCTCCCTGTCCCAACCCCTTTGGACTGCCTCACATGAACTCTTGTTTTGCCCAACCCCCCTCCCATGTTTATTTTTCTTATGTCACCCCAATCCTCAGGTCATGTATTTTTGCCTGCCACTCATTTTGGTTACCATGTTTTGTTGGTTTATGTCTATTACCCAGTCTGTCTTGTCTTGTTAGTCTGCTCCCTTGGTGAACGCCAGGAGGGGGTTCATTAAGGGGGGGGATTCTGTCATGGTTCTGGCTTCTCTTGTCTTGATTTTCTGGTCTAGGGGCAGAATCATGACAGACCCACGTGTTTTATGTGGAGAGAAACATATTATTGTCAATCAGGACATAATATGCGTTCTCTCCAGTCTCGTCATTTGGCCCCGCCCCTTTCGTTCCTAGTATTGCTTTCCACTTGTGTCTTTACCCACACCTGTCCATTGTTATCTCCTTTGTTAGTCTACCTATTTAATGCCCTCATGTATATTGTCTTGTGCTCGTTTCAAGGTCCCTGTTATAGTTTCCTTGACTGCCGTGCATTTGTCCTGTTGTAAAGATTTATTATCTTGTATGTTATGCCGTGTACCCTTGCATGTCGTCCTAGTTGTGCTCTATCTTTGGATTACCCTGTCAAGTGTGTTCCCGTTGGTTTTGTATAAGTCTAGTTCTTTTTTGATCCCCCACGTGGGAAGTGTTTTGTTTGCGTGTTAGTGTTTATTTACCGCCACCCCATTGTGGTTCTTTTGTTTCGTGTCATTTATTAAAAGTCTTGTTCGTTCATCCTTGCTGCCTGCACTTGGGTTCTTCCACCACGTTCACCCACACAGTTCATGACAGTTTTACATTCGCCGGTTCCCACCTCCTTCCTTCCTTTTATTGAACCATGTTACAAGGTTATAAATTGATTTGCAACAGAATCTGTATTTTAACCTCTCCACCAGCATGGTCAAGACCAAATATTTTTCAAAGGATGTCAGGGACAAGATTTAGACCTGCACAAACCTTGAATAGGCTACAGACAGAAGCTTGGTGAGAAGGATACAAATGTTGGAGCGACTATTTCGAAATGGAACAAATACAAAACTGTTAAATTAAATTACAAAATAACTAAATCAATTTCCCTTGGTCTGGAGCTCCCTGCAAGATTTCCCCAAATGGGGTAAAGATGATGAGAAAGGTTTAAAGATCAGCCCAGAACTACATGGAAGAAGCTTGTTAATGATTTCAAGACAGTTGGAACCACAGTTAGCGAGCAAACCGTTGGTAACAAGCTATGCCACAATAGATTGAAATCCTGATGCACCCACAAAGTCCTCCTGCCCAAGAGCCTGGCTCCTCTGAAGTTTGACAATGAACATCAAAATTATTCAGAAAAGGCTTTGGAGAAAGTGCTGTGAGACCAAAATTGACTCCTGTTTTGGAGGGAGAGAAATGCTGACAATGACCCCAAGAACACCATCCCTATAGAGAAGTGTTGGAAATATTATGCGTTAGAGCTTTTTCTTTGCTACGGGTACAGGTTGACTTTACCACATTGAGGGACTGAGGGACGGACCCATGTACCGTAAAATCTGGGACGAGAACCTCCTCCCCTTAACTAGATCACTGAAAATGGGTCGTGGATGTACCTTTAACATGACAAAGACCCAAAACATATTGCCAAGACAACCAAAGAGTGTCTTAAGGTGAAGCACAGTAAATGTCCTTGCCAGTCTAAACCTACCATCAAAAATATAGACCCTTCATTTCTTTGTAAACAGGCCAACTCACAAAATCAGCAGGGTATCAAATAATTATTTCCCTCACTACATACAGAAGGTTCAATTAAACCATAAATAATATCAGTTCTATAACAAGTTGTATACAAAAATGTTTTATTGAAGTTTGTTAATGTTTCTGAAATAAATCGATTATTTGAATTTCAGTTACATTTTTTGCATTTTGTTCAAAAATATTCTATCGTGAACCCAGGATTATACCATTTTAAAATCATGAGCTGATTTAATTTAATATAATACATAAAGTATTCATATTATATGGATTACAGAATGTTCAGAATAATTATAGCAGATAATCAAAGTGCCATTCATTTACTACTCTATTTATACAGATGCATACTGATCATGCCAAAGTAGAAAAAAATATTAGATGACTATTAGTATCTTTAAATTTTTTTGTAATATAAGTAGTTAAAAGACACCTAAAACATTGTAATAGTTAAGGCGAATTAATTTGTTCTATTAATAATCAGCAGGTGGCACTGTCTTGCTTCACCACAAGCAATGTATAGAACACTGGATTAAACACTTCAAAGCCACGCATAGCCTTTTGATGGGTGAAATGTGTCAGCCATCCTTCCAAAATCAGCCTGTCAAAAACAAACACTCATATTCTAACAGAATTATTTCCTAATTGATGCAATCTTTGCTCTTCAAAGGCCAACACTGATGACTAAATCTTTAATGGCAAAAACAAGCAATTTATTTCCATTTCGATTTTATTTTCTTATCATTTGAGCTATAAGAAATGAAAAAATACAACCCACATATTCATGGAGTGAATTACAAGCTTTGTTTGTGGAAAACATTTCAGTTCCCGATAGTACAATATTCCAGAATGATGGGGTGTATAAGTATGTGGATACATGACCTGCTACTTAAAATAATACTTTTTGTTGGGTTAAGATAAAAGAGATGGGTTTTATGTGGGTATGCAGGGATAAACTTGCCAGTCAAGCTTTCTGTTGTAGGTTTTGGCCACATTCCAGGCATGAGTTGCACCTAAACTTAAAACAGTGAACCCAATATGACTAAGGGCACACTTAACACTACAAAAACTACTGCCCACAGCAAACGTGACCCATAAAGAGTGAATCAGTTCCCTACGGAAATATTAATAATAGTAAGATCTGGCAGAACAAAAGGCAGTTCCCCAAATCTCGGGGACCTTATTTAGCTTCTTCTGGACTTATTGTTTTCCGAGTTATTTTAAAATCTCATAGTCTCTGTTCTGCAAATGGAATATGTTCCACAAGCCCAAAAATGTGTGATTTTGTCACATGAGCTCAAAATCATATTTATATATCACTCATAAATTCTAACTTTTACAACAAAATTATACAGCTCTCTACTGACTAGTATCTTTATGGATTGTGTTTTTTGCAGGTTATGTGTAAACAGATGATTTCCTCCGTTACAACAATGAAACACTTGTTAAAATGGAATAAAATGATTTGAACCATTTAAGTATGAACTTGTCAGTACATTATTTTGTTTGGTTTTTTCAAAACAATTTTTAAATATATGTAAAATGTTGTCTATTAAATTGTTTTCATGTTTCTATCCTATTGCATGACTTACCTTACTAAATCTGTCATGCAGGAACCCACCACTATGACGCTCATGTCTTCAGACATGACCTTAATTCTGAAACAAATTAACATTTAATTAAAACACAACATAACAACTATATCATTTTACATATTTACAGAAACATATCTGCTTGTTTAAAGATCCGATTCAAGAGATTTATGTTTGAACCTTTTTTTCATTGATTTTCAATACTTGTTGATTATGTGCCTCACTGGACGCATACTGGCTATATAGATAATGATTTCAGGATTGGATCATGTGATTTGACAACATGCATGTAAATCCTTCATTAAGTCAATCCCTTGCGTGTTGGCAATGTATGTGAATAGAAGTGTTAATCTTCTTAAATCTCCAAGCAGGCCTCAGGGACTGTAAAAGCTTGGCTCCTGGCTAAGGCACAACCTACATTTTTCTCAACAGATCTACACATAGGCTAACTTTTCTGCATACTCAGATTTCAATCAGGCGATGGTTTAGCTATGACTGCATTTTGTTGTTTGTGCATAGACGTTGAACAATGTCAAACTATCCTCATGAAAAAACATATAAGAGAGTTGCTTGTAACACTCTAAACCTGACATATCAACGTATGAGTAAGGAACGTTTATGGAGATCTATAATATCATTAAAAAGGAATATGCAAAACATTTAAACATAAAAACGCATATGTATGGAAATCCAAGATTATAATGTTTAACATGGACAGCTCTTTTGAGGAGTTCAAAATGCAAGTTATTTTAAATAGACAAGGATGTTTGTGGCTGAGATCAAAGTCTACTTAGTATTTGAAACACGTCGTTTCACTACAAAGCATTCATTCAACACAACGTCAATTAGTTTGGAATAATGTGGTACATATAATAATTAACACGTTACCTAGTTCCCCACAAATTCCTTAGAGTAAAATTGTAGTCTAAAGATTTAATCTATATATATTTACGTGAACAACAGCAAGGAACAAGCGTGACAGCGGACCGTTTGAGCTGTCCACGTTTTTCCCCGTCTTTTATTTTTACCTCCTGAAAATGCCATTGTAAAGAAAGCAAAGATTATGTAATTCTGTGACATTTTCCTAAAGGACAGATATAGTGCCGTTTGTTTTAGGCTCTGAACGGGTTATTTACACATTAAAAACAGGATCATTTCCAGACATCTATAAACAAACAGGACCCAAAAAATAGCGGAAGTGGGGATAGAGTTCAATCTGAAGATTCTCAAATATTTCATATTTAAAGGTATTGAAAACCGCACACACGTTTTAACAGTAAGACAACATACGTCTGGTAAACACATAAAGTTTCATGATGAAAAATGATCAGAATAACAAAGATACCTGCATGATGCTGGATTAGCATTTTAGCATTATCATTACATACAGTACTGTAGCACCAACAAACGTTTACAACGTGAAGCGGCTTCCCTAGTAACTTACATTCATAAATGGTTAGGTGTTGGTGTTTTATCGTTCACTCAACATGTATAAATATCGTATGTTTTATTCATAGTTGTGTCGGTTTACTGTCAGATTTAGAAACCGATATACCAACTTAACTCTATCAAACCAAGTGGCACAAACTAATTTTCAAGGAACATACAATCCTACAATGAAATTGAATAACTTCTTGTTTGGATTTTTTTGTGTTTATGAAACATGATTATAGTTCTTGGTAAACCGCAATTGCTGGACAGTAACTTTAATACAGTTATTGAAGATGGGTTAGAGAAACTGCACACATGGATCAGGGAAATTAATTTAATGTAGTTGAATAAACTCTAGAATTATATTTTTGGATATGTTATTTGTTTATATACTTTGTTTTTGAATGCATTTTTTAAATGTATTTATGGTCTTAATATTAATTACGGGAAATTGTGTCAAGGTAGTGAACATGATTTTATCAAGTATGATATTTTCCTGGAACATTGTTGGTTCTGAAACAATTTCTTTATATAATTTACTGTATGTGATATGTATTTTATTGCAGTTATGTCAAACTAATATTCTGGTCCGGTTTTACAGACAATGTTTGGCTTAACCCAGGACTATTCCTTAGTTAAATTAGTATATTTAAGTTTTTTTTAAATGCCTTAACGTGCACACCAGTAATGTTTTTTTACAAACAAATTGGCACATACATATTTTAAAATATGCCAGGGCGAGTTATATTCAGTTAAGATAGCTTAAACATAGATTTTTGTCTGGAACTAGCCATAAACCTCACCTGTGACTCTGGGCATATGTGTATTAATAATTTGTTGTCTCTTCACATTGACAGATCACTAATTGAATATGAACAGCCTCTCTCCAGAGGTCGCATTGAGTCGGATCTCCCCTGAGTTAAGGCCTTTACTGTGTACTGTGATACGCAATGGACGGGTCGGTTTGGACTCCTCTAACTGTCTTCGGATCACAGATCTTAAGAGTGGGTGAGTCTGATGTAAACTATATACTATCTATATAATGTATATTTGAGTTGAATCAGGTTGAATCTAAAACATTCTGGGAGGTGTGCCCAGAGACCCAGCATTGGGGAACATTAGGTACATCCCAAATCACGCAGGTATGAACTACTTTACGCCATTTTGTAGTATTAATAGTGTGAATAGTGCGTTCACATTGAAAATTCTCAAAAAAGAAGTGCACACTAAGTACCCAGATGATGCATTTTTTCTACCGGAAATATAAAGTGTGGAACTGTAGATACTTCACACACTCAATGGTCACAGTTTCGCTTATGTAGTGAAAGGCACTCAATGGTCACAGTTTTGCTTACGTAGCGAAAGGTAGATGTGGCTACCAGACACTGCTCGAGCAAAACTATCTTGCAGAGTGATAACGCTTCAGTCTAGTCTGAATTCCGTTAAAAATAATGATGAAAAATATTTGTCAATGACTATTTTCCCAGGATGAAGACAAGACAATGATGAGATGAATAGGAAGACCTTTAACAAAAACTAAGACTATATCAGCACGCAATATTGTTGAAGAAACATTATGAGTTTAAAATGTAGTTATAAAATAAAAACGTACCCAAAAGCTACGTTTGTCTTTGTCGAAAAATTTTTTTCTGCGAGGCCCTGCTGTACGAGCGTTCATGTTTGCGGTCGCCAGATGACAGGAGTTCAGATCCCTCAAGCAGGGATGAAAGGTTAAAAAAAGTATACGTTTTCCGCCAGTGGGTGACTAAGATATATGTCGCTCATGCTATGAAAAAATCTGTTTTGAATGTGCATTAGACAGAGCCACTTGTTTGTGTGAAGTGCATTTGTTGTTGCGCTTGTTCCTGTGTGAAGTTGACTAATAGCGCAGCACTATTTATTTTCGTTTATATTTAGTTTTTGCGATTAAAACTTGTTTTCCATTTTCTAGAGCCCTGATCTGCGCGCACCCGGAATTTTATTTTACAAGCGTCTCACTGTTTGAGTGATTTGAGTGAATCTACTATCAAACACACTGAAGCTCATGCCTTTGCGACGACCTGCGAAAATAAAAGTCTGTCCAATTTGAACCAGATAAAAAATAGTTTACTTGTAGTAAATGTATAAATTGTTGTAAACACTATAGTATACTTTAATATTTACTATAGTTAGGTTAAACAATACTATAGTACCCAAGAATTTCACTATAGTGAAATAATTACTGTGTTGACTATTTTAGTACTTTTTATGGACGAATATATTTACTATTGTATAGCAAAACTCAGAACAATTACAAAGGAAAAAAACTAATTTGCGAAAAACTTATCTTAGCTTAAAAATTTATCCATCTGTATGTAACATTAATGTCCTTTGTCATTTTCCTGCCTGTTTATGTGATGTGAACACTTTTTATACTTGTGCTACAACTGTTTGGCCTGTGCTACAAAACTTTAAACCTCTGTAGCACTGGTGCTATGTGCAAAAAAGGTTTACGTACGGCACTTTTATGCATTCTGGCGACCATACGCAAATGCTTCACTCTGGATGCGCCGTTGAGGATCTTAAGTTAATTAGAGTCCTGCCGGACTGTGTTCTCTCATGAGCTGCTTGAGGTGCGTTGATCTTCACTACATTGTTTGTTTGCGATTGTGGTTGCTAATTAAAAACAACCCACCTTGCAAAAACTGAGAATCCGTTCATTACTTAAGTTCTGAGGGTTCTCCTGAATGCTCCGTCTCGTTGTTTTTTCCGGGGAATTGTCAATATTTTGCGGGCATCAGGAAGACGCTTGTAATTTGTGGGAGAACTTAAGGGAGAGGTTGGATGTGTATGAATAGGCCTATGCACTTATTAAACTTCTGTGGAAATATTTAGATGAAGTTGAATAAACTCTGATTTGTGCTTAATGGTAATAGAGATACTTGTAATGAAATATAAAAACAAATTTCTCAAACGACAACAATCACTATGATCATAATTTTTTGCGAAATAACGATTTTTATCATTTTAAAAATTATACAGCATGATGAAAATGTGATTAAGTTTGTATTGACTAAAACAAGAGGAAAATGCATAGACATTTAGTTGACAAAAACAGGAAAGGGATGACTAAATAAGATAAACTAAAAATAATATTTGACGTGGTACTAAAACAAAGACTTTTAAAAATAGCTGACAAAATGAACACTACTTCAGTCTGATGATGGCTAAAGTAATGCCAGGTAAAACTAATTAAGACTACATTAAATTTACAATGTACAAACAGATTTTTATTCACACACATTTTGTCATGCGACTGATGTCATTTGCGCTCGTCTGGGAAGCTGATACACTTCCGGCTAGTATAAAACCGTTTTGTATTCTAATTGTGACAATACCATTCTAAAATTCATACACTACATGGTTGAGAGCATAGTGCATAGTTTAAGTGCATAACATGTCATTGGGGACAACAACACTACGTGTGAATGAAGGCCCTAATTAATCATGCCAACTTATGTAAAAGATCCGATGAGCCCTGTTTTTTCTTTATGACACAATAATGTAATGTCTTTAGCATTTCAGTCCTAGGCTATTTTATTAAATATTGGTATCTTTTAAACGTTTATGGTTTGTTTGTACCTGCAGGTGGCAACCACAATGGTTTCACATGATTATCACTCTTTGTCACAGATTTCACCCTTTGCATTATTTTCTTTTCTTTTTCTCCACTCTTTAGGTGCACATCACTGATGCCTGGTCCTTCTTGTGATAGATTTAAAATTCATATTCCATATGCTGGAGAGACTCTCAAATGTAAGTTACAGTTCTCCTTCAGTGAAAAGTGAAAGTGACGTATTTGTCAGTTATGGTGAACCATACCTGAAATGTGACCTCTGCATTTTACCCATCCAGAGAGTAGAGAACACACGCACAGCAAGTCGTGAACACACATACACCCGGAGCACTGGGCAGCTATCACTGCAGCTCCCAGGGAGCAAGTAGGGGTAAGGTGCCTTGCTCAAGGGCCTGCTCATTACCTGCCGGCCCTGAGGATCGAGCTGGCAACTTTCTGGTCACGAGTCCGACTCTCTAACCATTAGTGGCTCAAATTTGTTACCTTGATTGATTACAGTTTTATGGAGAAAATACTACGCAATGCTTTAAAATGATTAATCTGCACTTGGTTTATCTTAAAGTATATTAAAAACACCACAAAGACATATAAACAACATTAAGAACTTGATTTTCACATTTTTGTTCATCATTCATCATATAAAGACGTGCATTTCTAAACAATATCGTACTCAAATATTTAAGACCATTAAAAATTAAATGACGACTAGATCATTTAATCTCATGAAGACAGAATAAATGATATACTTAATATAGTAGATGTTCCCAATTATGTTGAAGGAAAAGTTCATTTCAAAATCAAAATTGTGTTATTTTTTACTTTTTACTTACCTACATAATGTTCACCATGAACCAGACCTAGTGGTGTCTTTGGAACACAAATACATATATTTTAGGTGACATCCGAGAGATTTCCAGGCCTTCTTATAGACATCATGGTTATAGTTGTTGTCAAGGTCCAGAAAAGTACTAAATACATCGTTAAATTGGGCCATCCGCTCATAGTGGCTCAATTTAATTTTTTGAGGCGAAGAGAATACTTTGTGCGAGAAAAAAAATAGCAACTTTAATCGATATAATCTCCTCTGTCTTGTCAGTCTTTGTTGCGTGTTCACTAGAGCACTTCGCCGCATGCACATTCTGCGCAACTCTGTCTGATGATTTCAATATTGAGGAAGACTTGCACTTTTTTGCCCAACCGTACAAACCGAATTGGACATTCGTCAAAGTGCTCTCATTAATGCGCACCACATGTCTTGTCATCTGCATTTTTCAGTTTAAATGTAAAATATTACTTCAACACATTCAAAAATGCTGCACTTTCTAAGGTGATTCAGTGGGTCTTAGTGTCATTGTTTTGTATTAAGATGCACACCAGTAATTATTTCTCAAGATGCACATCAGTAATGTTTTTCTAAGGCATTTTTCAGTGACTTTAATTTCCTAATTTAACTAAGGCATGGTCCTGACTCAAGCTAAGCTAAGTGTTGATTTTTTGAAGCTCCAAAATAGTGGATCCATCGATCAAAGAACTGCTCGACATGGCTCTGTGGTCTTAACAAAGGTCTTCTGAAGTGAATCAATGCGTTTGTTTAAAATAAATATACACATTGACAGCACCATTAATGTTGATGTCTAGCTTCAAGAAATCAACAACAGTTCACTCTATTAGCCCAGAATATTCAGAACCTCGGACAGGGCAGAAGGTTCATTCTCCAACATGACAATGATCCTAAGCACACATCTAAAACAATGCAAGTGTGGCTTATGGATAAGTCCATAAGCTTGTCTGTGAAGGTGCTTTAACCAACTACTGAATCAAAAGTATGAATACCTGTGCAATGTAATTATTAAAATGTTTTACTTTTAATAAATTTGCAAAGTTCTAAGTCACAAATCGAACTCGGTTACTAACATAACCTCGGTTCCCTCAGATACCGGAACGAGTACTGCTTAGCAGGACGCTATGGGGAAAACTGGGGGGGAGGCCGCCATCCTTCTTGGGTACGAGGAAGTAGAGGCTGTTTGGTCTGACTCGGTTTGGTCTTGTGGAACCGGTTCTATGGCTCCTTTTCCAGTAAGCTCCATGCACAGAACGTGTGAATTTGCGCTCTGCACTCAGGTGGGGATCACCCTGCGGAGTAAATATCCTTGAGATATTATTTCCAGGACCCATTCCGAAAGACCGGGGATGGCCCGCCAGGCCTCGGCCCGTGTAGCAAGGGGTTGGGTGCAATGAGGAGGTACGCCACCTTTTGGGGGCTTGACTCCCGAGGAGTGGTAGGTTGTGTGGGCGTTAGAACAGACCCTGTACTCACAACCTGGTACCAAAACATATTTTCGCCGGCACCCGGAACTGAACGGGGAGACTGGGCACACACAAGAGCCTTTTTTGAAGGAGGTCCAGCCGTAGTGGGACCTGGTCCCTTCCTCTTCCTGGTCTCAGGAAGGGGTCTGAGGTGCTGGGTCCAGCGTTGATCTGAGTCGGGACCCTGTCTTTGTGGGTGTTGGAAGCGTCTCCCTGAGCGGGAGCGCTGGCGTGTCTCAGCTCCCATAGCCTTCTGAGCAGCAGGGGTTTTCACCGGCTGCTGAGTCGGAGCTGGCTTGGGGCGAGCTGCCACATGTCTGTATCCGGGTCTCTTGGGCAGGAAATGCTGGCTTGGGGCGAGCTGCCACATGTCTGTATCCGGGTCTCTTGGGCAGGAAATGTTTCATGGCCTGCAAAGGTTTCTGTGTTGCCATGAAGCATTCTGCGAAACCCTCCACTGCCGGTCCGGAGAGGTAGTAGAAATCGGAGCATCGAGGAAGGGGACTTTGTCAGCTTCTTTGATCTCCGTGAGCGTCAGCCACAGATGGCGCTCGAGCACCTGGGTCGTGGTAAGATCAGTTGCGCTCCGTAGTTCTCTGAAGAGTGCGCGGTCAGTACCGGACTCGTCCATTCCTTGGAGGAATATACCTGGTATACCTGGAGCACTGCCATGGAGTGTAGTGCTGAAGCCGTTTGGCCAGCGGACAAGAATGCGTGTCCAGCGAGGGCCGAGGTAGTTCTGCATGGCTTAGAGGGATGAGTTGCCTTTGCCATCCATCCGATGGTCGTGGGCAGACACAGATGTGCGGCTACCGTCTCAACTTCTTGTAGCCTTTCTCCTAAGCTATCCGCGAGTGCAGAGACGAGAGACTCATACTCTCGCAAGTGCGTCTGAGTGCGTCTTCAGCGTGGGAAGGTCCCAAGCATGAGACGCACTCATCGTGCCCATCAGCGGTGTATAGGAGGACCCCACACGAGTGACAGAAACGATGCAGCATTTGCAACAATGCTGCAGGAAATTTACTCTGAAATTTGCTCTTTAAGCGTCGCTGGATAGCGGCAGGGAGAAGACCGGCACTGCTGTCTAGCGAAGCCGCTGAGTAGCAATGCCGCTGAGCAAGAGGTCGGAGCAGTCAGTCTTGGGTAGCGAAGATCGAGTCGTCGCTGAAGAAGAAGAGAACTGTGGACCCTACGGCGATTTGTCTGCTTATATAGCCATAAGCCCGCCCCTATCGGCGGGTCCCATCGCCATTGGTCCGTGCAGCTTCGCTGCCATTGGTTTAAAGTTTTACTTTTCACACACAAATGACCCTGCAGTTTTCACTGCGAAAACACACCACTCAGAACGAAAGCATCACGTGACCTTGAATTTCCATTTTTAGTTAAATTATCTTTTTAAACCCCCACCTTGAGTTAAAATGTAAGCTGTGTTGATCTCTTAATTAACTAATGTAACTGAGTCTATTAACGCAAGCCATTAAGCCTATATGCCATGTTCCTTTAGAAATGTTGGGCTAACAAAATAAAACTGATTTTTTAAGATTTTCTAACAGTAATGCACTGAGCAAAATTCTTTTGATTTGGAAACAAGCTTCTGAGAGGAGCTTTTAGAGGTTTTGTCTGAAATGCTTTCAAGTACCACAGCTCAATGATGTTTAATGAGGCTGGATAGTAATTATAATTCAGCAATGATCTTAATTGGGAGTTCCTGCTAGCAATCTGAGTCATGAAACACTCAAGGAGATTTTCATGGAGGCCACATATGAACCGAGTTTCTCAGAGCTGGAGTTGGTCATAGAGATGATTCAGTGCACCACTCTCCTTTTATTGTATACAATTTGTCATTATACTGATCTCGACTTATTTATAAAATTGTGCTTTAATGCTTTTCTACAATCAGACTGATTTTAAGAAAATTTGGAAGTTTGTGGGTTTACTTATTGAAGAACCATTATGGGTGCATTCTTACTTTAGCACTACAGTTTGTGTGAATTGAACTTTGAAAAGGAAAATCTAATTAAATTACAATGAAGCCAGAATGCAGCCAGGCTTAACAGCATGTAGGTAAATCACAATGAATCGGAGTTCAGTAGTACTTATTAAACGTATGTCTTTACATATCCATTAAACATAATATTCATTATGTAGCAATTTTGTAAAAATGTGTTAGTCATCAAAGAGATCACTGATTATAAATATTATATATAGCACCCACAATAATGGAAGATTATGTGTATTATAAATTGGCATGCTGCAATTTCTCATTTTAAAACGACAAGTTTGTGTTTCTCTGTTCATCAGCTGAAAACAATGCTCTGAAGGTGATCCCAATGATATTGTTCCACTCAATTGTTATTGTTGTGGAGTTAACTCTGAAGTTTGGAACATTTTTGAAATATTATTTTTATCGTCTTTGGTGTGAAGAATTTAGAATTGCTTCCTGTTTTTAAATAAACTACAGCCAGTGGTTGACAAAACCTTTATTGAAACTCTTTTCATCAGAGAATCTTACAGGAACTGTACAGTATATCATATGTCTTTAATGCCTCTCAAACTTCACTACGAATAATTTTATTTAAGTGTTTTTTACATAGAGCTGCTTCAAGCCAAAATAAACAGAAAAGTAATAAAATGACCATAACATTTTAAATAAAGAGATTAAGCCTTGGCATGTCATTAAAAACAATTATTAGAATTCCATAAAGGAAATACTAGTGCTTGCAAGATCAGAAGGTTTAGGCCACAAAAACCTTTTTTTGACAAAAAACACATTTTGTTTTCATGAGACTGGTATATGTTGCATGGGAAACTGTATTTGCGCTGGCTGTGCATTCTGCATGTTATAGCCGTTTCCAACTCTGGTTGCCAGGTGGTTTCTTTTTACATTTTCCTCCAGGAAGAAGTCAGATTGTTTACTTGTGATGGGCTCTGGCAGAAGTGCTGACTGTCTGTTTTGCGTGCAAAGAGATGACACTCACAATGTCCTATGGCCTCTGTTAAGAGCTGGTACATTGTTTCTCTATAGTATCCACGAACATTGACTATGCAGCCAAATGTGACTTAAAACAAACGTCCCCTATAGGTTAAAAGGATAGTGAAAATCCTGTCATCATTTACAGGTCACTCAGGTTGCTCCAAACCAGTATATTTGATTTGTTCTGCTGAACACATATTTGGAAGAATGTCAGTAACCAAACAGATCTCATCCCCCAGTTACTGCCATAGTAGGGAAAATGGGGTGTAAGATCTGTTTGGTTACTGACATTCTTCCAAATATCTTCCTTTGTAATTGTGAAACAAAAGTTAAGATATAGTAGATTATAACATGTGATTTTGGAAAAATCTGTCCTCCCCTATTTAATGAGATAAGACATTAATCTTGCAGAAATTAAATTTTACATAATACAATTTAATAGATGTACACAATAACAGATGTAGCAGCAACTGTCTGAACTGGCAAAATGTGTGATGCGTGCAGTGCAGGTAAAAAGTGCAGTTGTGCGGTAGTTCAATATTGCTGATATACCAATGTATTTATAATATTGAGTGTGTTGTTTAAACTGTGTGTCTTAATATGAATAGCACTAGACCTGTCCTGATGTTAAAGTTGTCCTGGTTTAGGACATGGTTGGATTGGACAAAATTCTGACAAAATGTCCCCATGTTTTTATCTCATTCAAGGCATCCTGACTGAATATTACTTTCTTCTTAAAGAAAAATAGTGTAATACCGTGTTCTTCACCAGAACTTATGGAAAAATATGCCTCAGGTTCACGTGCAGCTGAGGGATAGCGAATGATAGACATTAACGTTAATAGCGCTCTCAATATGGAGGTCTCATCTCATAATGGGTAAAAGCAAAGAGCTCTCTCAATACCTTTGCAACATTTTTGTTGCGAAACATACTTGATGGCATTGGTTATAGAAGGATTTCTAAACTCCTGAATGTTCCAGTGAGCACTGTTGGGGCCATAATAAGGAAGTGGAAAGAACATAATTACATTTCTGACAGAGGAGTAAAAAGAATAATCAGGCCCACTTTTGGAGAACTTCTGAAAGACCTGGAATTAAGAGGTACAATTGTTTCAAAGAAAGTAACGCACTCAACTGCAGTTGCCTGTATGCACGCTCACCACGCAAAACTCCGATGCACATGTTGAAGCTTGTTTAAAGTTTGATGCACAACATTTAGACAAGCCTTGGAGAAAATAGTCTGGTCGGATGAGACCAAAATTGAACTCTTTGGATGCCATAATACACACCATGTTTGCACATCAAATGGCACTGCACATTTCCCCAACACACCATACCACCAGGCAAGTTTGGAACATCATGGTGTGGGGCTCTTTTTCAGCTTACGGCACTTGCAAACTTCCATTACATAAATGGATAAATGTACAGAGACATTCTAGATAAAAATCTGCTGCCATCTACCAGAATGATGAAGATGAAACGAGGGTGGACATTTCAGCAAGACAATGATCCCAAACACACAGCCAAAGAAACTCTCAATTGGTTTCAGAGAAAGAGAATAAATTCAGCTAGAATGGCCCAGACATTCACCTGACTTGAATCCAATAGAAAATCTGTGGAAAGAACTAAAGATCAGAGTCAAGAGGGCAACAGATCCTTCAAGATTTCAAGACTGTTTGTGTGGAAGAATGAGCCAAAATCACACCTGAGCAATAAATGCAACTAATTTCTCAAGACCATTTCAGTCTTGAAGGTGTCATTACCAACAAAGACGTTTGTACAAAGTATTCATTACATTTCAGTAAACATGTTCAATACTTTGCCCCTGTGTCATTATTTTTTATGACTTAATTTGGGAATTTAATTGTTTTGATTTCTTTGTATGTATTATTTGGGATGTTAACGACATCTGCCGAACATTTCATGTCAACAGCACCTTGAGAAATATATTTACTGAGAAAATTGGTGACATGTTCAACATTTATTTTACCTGCTGTATGTGTTTTTTTTAATATATACTGTATATACTTAAAAATGTATTTGTACCAATACATCTTTGTTTCTTGAAAGTAACTGAATACTCTTAAAAATTAATTGTTATCTTTGTGATTCTTAATGGAAAGGGAGAAACATGTTCTTTGAAATACAGGATGTTTACTTGACACATGGGCGTAAAAGAGTCTTTGATGCTGGCATTGACTGTTAGCTCTATTAAAACCATTTATAAGTTAAAGAATATCATACAATTCCAATTGTAATTGTATTAATGTGCACCATCGTAGGAGTTTGCAGCTCAAGTTAGACTTGAATTCATAGTTTTAAAGCAGAACTGGTGCTAAATCTTATGAGTCTGCACTTTCAGATGCATATATATGTGTGAATAATATATATTTTTATCTTGAAAGGGGACATCATTTTTAATGCCGGAGACCCAGAGCTGCCACCTGACTTTATCTTTGGAGAAGATGCTGACTTCTTGCCAGAGCCATCCGAACTCCCGGTGTGTATTCAGATTATGTGTGTACATTTCAGTTTATATTAAAGGTTTTCTTGATCATTTTAAAACACCATATATTTAAATATCTACAGAAGATCTAGAAAAGTAATTCTTCTACGTTGAGGGAAAAATATGGTTGCTCTTTTCCACCTCTTAAATGAGAAAATAGAGATCTCTGATCTTCAGTTAATCAAAATGTGTGTGTGCTTCAAGCAAAGCTCATAATATACACAAGACAACAGAACAATGCCAGTGGTTGAATGTCTTTGAAATAGCAGTGCAGCAAAACTTTCAGCTGTTTTGACTTACTTTTTATGGGTTAGTTAAACAGGGTTCCCACACGTTCTGGAAATTATTGAGTAATTTTCCAGTCCTGGATAACAGATGGAAAATGAAAGAAAACATTAAATGGCCTGGAATATCTTGTTGTCCTGGATTGTTTAAATGTTCTCGTTCATTAAGGAACAAACAATACAATTTACAGCTTGTCCAAAACAACAATAGTTTTATCGTTTTTGTTAGCAGAAAACGTTTTTTAGGGACGATACGTTTTAACACGTACAGTAACAGAAGTATTTTGAATTACACTGTTGAGTGTCCTTACGATATATTGACACTTTTTTGCGTTGGGTCTTGAACATGTATTTTACTGGTAAACTGTTAACATTATTGCACAATAATATTTTTTTCTATTTTCACTAGCTATATATATTTAAGCCATCTATTTCTATTTCTTTTGTTGTAGTGTGTCAGTACGAAATATCAGTTTACATTTCCAAAGATTCATTTAGCCATTTATTGTAATAATCCAGTTAGATTTTTGTTTGCACAAGGAGTCTGACAACCACACAGAGATCTGATATCATCATCATCCAGTCTGTCTGGAATGTACTTACTGTATATACTGTATGTAAGACATTTTAAGAAGCGGTAAAGGTCTTACTTTAATGTGTGTATACTCTTCATAACAACAAAACTTGAATATTTTGTAAAATAAAGAAAATAAATAGGACACGCTATTAGGAGAGAGTTTTCCTCTGCTTCCTTTGCACAACGTGAGCTTGAAGCTCATAGGAGTGGATTGAAAACGCTCCCAATGCTCCGTATTAGTACAAACGCACCGTTATATTTAAACATGAAATGTCAGGTAAGATTACTACTATCAGACAGACAAATCAGATGAGCATAAGAGCCTTCAGACGTCAGACACTGACACACAGAGATGCGACAAGTCAGAGGAGATTATGCTTCACCTCACAATGATATTTCTTTGAAATGTTTACTGTATTTTTAAAAACATTGATGGTAGGGATCCCCCATAAATGTTATTTGTAAGTATTCTTTTTATCAGTCCAAAATAAATTAGGCCGATATATGAAAGCAGATAAATTGCTAATTATTTTCTGCACCATGTTTGGACGTCAGTGGAACAATTTTAACCACACGCTGCTCACGCTGGTGATGTTGCGGGTCTGCATGTAGCAGTCTATGCACACTGTGAGAGTTTGTATTAGGGGAAAAATTGCTGTGTCAGATGTGTGAGAGTTATTAACTGGAAGAAAACATTAGAAATACAGTTTGGACCTGCGAAAGTGAGAATGCGAGGATGCAGTACAGCAATTCACTTTAATGTAGCAAGAGGTATTTTTATTACTTTCTATTTATAAAATTGCGCTTTATTCATGCATCCATGACAGCGTAATATCCATTTACGATTTCATTCCACGTAAATGAATTACTCGGAGAAGTAATTATATATTTATTTATGTCCGATTTCGTATAAGAAAATTATATGTCATCATTGTTCCATCCATCCATCCATCCATTTTCTTCCGCTTATCCGGGGCCTGGGTCGCGGGGGCAGCAGTCTAAGCAGAGATGCCCAGACATCCCTCACCCTAGACACTTCCTCTAGCTCTTCCGGGGGAACACCGAGGCGTTCCCAGGCCAGCCGGGAGACATAATCCCACCAGCGTGTCCTAGGTCTTCCCCGGGGTCTCCTCCCGGTCGGACGGCCTCTCGATGTGGAGGAGCAGCGGCTCTACTCCGAGCTCCTCCCGGGTGACTGAGCTTCTCACCCTATCTCTAAGGGATCACCCAGCCACCCTGCGGAGGAAGCTCATTTCGGCCGCCTGTATCCGGGATCTTGTCCTTTCGGTCATGACCCAAAGCTCATGGCCATAGGTGAGAGTAGGAACGTAGATTGACCGGTAAATTGAGAGCTTCTCAAAGGACGTCCATAAAAATTACGAACAGAACCGGTGACAAAGGGCAGCCCTTCCGGAGTCCGACATGCACTGAGAACAAGCCCGACTTACTGCCGGCAATGCGAACCAAGCTCCTGCTTCGGTCGTACAGGGACCTGACAGCCCTTAGCAAAGGACCACAGACCCCATACTCCCAAAGCACCCTCCACAGGATGCTGCGAGGGACACAGTCGTATGCCTTCTCCAAATCCACAAAACACATGTGGATTGGTTGGGCAAACTCCCATGAACCCTCCAGCACTCTGTAGAGGATATAGAGCCCGGATGAAAACCACACTGTTCCTCCTGAATCCGAGGTTCTACTATCGGCCGTATTCTCCTTTCCAGTACCCTGGCATAGACTTTCCCGGGAAGGCTGAGAAGTGTGGGAGTTAAAGATCTCTCTGACAGGAGACTCGGCCAGGTGTTCCCAGCAGACCCTTACAGTACGTTTGGGTCTGCCGAGTCTGTCCAGCTTCCTCTCTCGCCATCGGATCCAACTCACCACCAGGTGGTGATCAGTTGACAGCTCCGCCCCTCTCTTAACCCGAGTGTCCAAAACATATGGTCGCAGGTCAGATGAAACAACCACAAAGTCGATCATCGACCTGCGGCCTAGGGTGTCCTGGTGCCACGTGCACTGATGGGACACCCTTATGCTTGAACATGGTGTTCGTTATAGACAAACTGTGACTAGCACAGAAGTCCAATAATTGAACACCGCTCGGGTTCAGATCAGGGGGTCCGTTCCTCCCAATCACCCCCCTCCAGGTGTCACTGTCGTTGCCCACATGGGCGTTGAAGTCCCCCAGTAGGACGACGGAGTCCCCAGTCGGAGCACTTTCCAGCACCCCTCCCAGGGACTCCAAGAAGGTCGGGTACTCTGCACTGCCGTTCGGCCCGTAGGCCCAAACAACAGTGAGAGACCTAACCCTGTATGTCATCATTGTATGTCAACAAAATATACACACATACTACTGTGGTGAAACTGCATGAAATCTTATCCGTGTAGTAGTGTCAAATGAGCTTACACATCATTAGATTCCACAAGTTTGATGTTGTTTTATGTTGTTATTTAGCAGCGAGTGTGTCTCGCTTAAGCCACATCTGTCAGAAAGCCCATCCCAGAACGAACATTAGATTGATGCTCCTGACGGACCCTTAAAGCTCAGTGACACTACTGTCTTCTGTCGTGATCATTCGCCTAGTGTCATTAACACAACACTGTTGATGTAGATATATTATATAGATATCTATGTAAACAATAGCTTATTGTTTGTTGCATATCGGTGTACTTTCTGCATGAATGCGTAGCCATTTACACATTTACCCCATTTACACATTTACCTAAATAGAAAGATCTCCGTTTCGCTATTAATATAAATGTATTCTGTGATCATTCCACAATGATTGTCAGTACTTTGAACTTTTTCAACCTAAATTGAAAACACTTGGCATCTACCTCGTATAAAACCTAACAGCCCTGTATAAAACCTAACAGCCATTTACATTTCGTTACACTGTACTTGTATATGTGTTATGACAATAAAGTTGAATCTAATCTAATGAATCTAATTATTCAGGTTGCATGTACTCGGTTTAATTGACGGCATTCATTAAAAAGCCTTCAACAAGCGCCATGTTATTGTGTAATATTACATCATCATAATTAGTTTGTGACTTTGAGACCACCGTTTCCTATGTGTCCTCTGGATCATCTATATATTATAGGCATATGTACTCCAAAAGAAATCTTTAACTTCAAAAAAACGATTTAGTCAGCCACCAATTTTGCAAGTTCTCCAACTTAAAAAGAGAGAGGCCTGTCATCTTCATCATAGGTACACTTCAACTGTGAGAGACAGAATGAGAATCACATTGTCTTAAGAATTTATTTGCAAATTTGTTTGGAAAATAAGTGTTTGGTCACATACAAAAAAGCAAGATTTCTGGCTCTCACAGACCTGTAACTTCTTCTTTAAGATGCTCCTCTGTCCTCCACACGTTACCTGTATTAATGGCACCTGTTTGAACTCGTTTTCAGTATAAAAGAAACCTGTCCACAACCTAAAACAGTCAGACTCCAAACTCCACTATGGCCAAGACCAAAGAGCTGTCAAAGGACACCAGAAACAAAATTGTAGACCTGCACCAGGCTGGGAAGACTGAATCTGCAATAGGTAAGCAGCTTGGTGTGAAGAAATCAACTGTGGGAGCAATTATTAGAAAATGGAAGACATACAAGACCACTGATAATCTCCCTTGATCTGGGGCTCCATGCAAGATCTCACCGTGTGGGGTCAAAATGATCACAAGAACGGTGAGCCAAAATCCCAGAACTATACGGGGGGACCTTGTGAATGACCTTCAGAGAGCTGGGACCAAAGTAACAAAGGATACCATCAATAACACACTACACCGCAAGGGACTAAAATCCTGCAGTGCCAGATGTGTCCTGCTTAAGCCAGTACAAGTCCGGGCCCGTCTGAAGTTTGCTAGAGGGCATTTGGATGATCCAGAAGAGGATTGGGAAAATGTCATATGGTCAGATGAAACCAAAATAGAACTTTTTGGTAAAAAACACTTGTCGTGTTTGGAGGAGAAAGAATGCTGAGTTGCATCCAAAGAACACTATAACTTCTGTGAAACATGGGGGTGGAAACATCATGCTTTGGGGCTGTTTTTCTGCAAATTAAATCATTAAAGGAAAGAATGAATGGGGCCATGTATCGTGAGATTTTGAGTAAAACCTCCTTCCATCAGCAAGGGCATTGAAAATGAAACTTGGCTGGGTCTTTCAGCATGACCATGATCCCAAACACACCGCCCGGGCAACAAAGGAGTGGCTTCGTAAGAAGCATTTAAAGGTCCTAGAGTGGCCTAGCCAGTCTACAGATCTCAACCCCATAGAAAATCTTTGGAGGGAGTTGAAAATCTGTGTTGCCCGGTGACAGCCACAAAACATCACTGCTCTAGAGGAGATCTGCATAAAGGAATGGGCCAAACTACCAGCCACAGTGTGTAAAAACCTTGTAGAGACATACAGAAAACGTTTGACCTCTGTCATTGCCAACAAAGGGTTGACCAAAGTATCGAGACTAACTTTTGTTATTGACCAAATACTTATTTTCCACCTTAATTTGAAAATAATTTCTTAAAAAATCAGACAATGTGATTTTCTGGATTTTCTTTCTCATTCTGTCTCTCAAAGTTGAAGTATACATATGATGAAAATTACAGGCCTCTCTCATCTTTTTAAGTGGGAGAACTTGCACAATTGGTGGCTGACTAAATACTTTTTTGTTGATTTAATTATTTACTCAATCATGTCATATCAACATACATTTTCGTATCAGAGTTGTTATTAAAATCTGTTCATTATCACCATGCTAATGTCCCGCCCCAATTAATCGAGTACTCGGTTCAAACCGGTCCAGTACTCGAAGTTAAATATGATAAAAAATGCCCCATCCTTGTCGTACGTAAATTTAATTTCATAGGAGTGTTCATGAGAATTGCAGTATTGCAATATACATATTGAGCATTGTGTAGACACTGAACACCGATTGTATCACCTGAAGTTGTACTTTTACATGATTTGTAGCTTTTGAAAAATAAGCCATAGATCCACAATAAAAAACAGTCATTAGTCCTTTTTGTAAAATTTTTATGATCTTGTCTTCAGTCTGCATAAATTTGTATGCAATAAAGTGCTTCTTTATTTCTCTGCACAATATTATGCATGTTTAATATTGGTTTGTGATTTTCAAGTGTCTGAGACTGTCTGAAGTTGGTGTTTAGAGGTATAGTCCAATTGACTATACCTGGTGCACCTTTGTCACGGTGTCGCGCCGGACGAGACAGACGAGAATGCAGGTTTTACAAAAAGACAGGTAACTTTAATGAACAGACTGGTACACGAAACGCAAGACAATCAATAACCGACAGGGGAACAAAGGAAACACAGGGTATAAATAGTCTTAAATGATGACAATGATCGCTGGCAGGTGCGGGAAACGGCGTGATACAAATGACAGACAGGTGCGGGATAGCAAATGAGTCCATGGGGAAAAACAGGCAGGGAAACGGACGGGAGTGTTACAGTACACCCCCCTCCCCAAAGGCGCGTCCTCGCGCCAACGAAACACCAGGGAGGGGGGGTGGGCAGCTGAGAGACTCGTGCGGGACATAGAGACTAGGACGGGACAGGGAGTCACTCAGCTGGCTTCCCCCTGGCTTGGGGTCAGGAGGCTTGGGCTCGGGCTGTGGGTCCGGAGGCTTGGGCTCGGGCTGAGGGTCCGGAGGCTTGGGCTCGGGCTGAGGGTCCGGAGGCTTGGGCTCGGGCTGAGGGTCCGGAGGCTTGGGCTCGGGCTGTGGGTCCGGAGGCTTGGGCTTGGGCTGTGGGTCCGGAGGCTTGGGCTCGGGCTGTGGGTCCGGAGGCTTGGGCTCGGGCTGAGGGTCCGGAGGCTTGGGCTCGGGCTGAGGGTCCGGAGGCTTGGGCTCGGGCTGAGGGTCCGGAGGCTTGGGCTCGGGCTGAGGGTCCGGAGGCTTGGGCTCGGGCTGAGGGTCCGGAGGCTTGGGCTCGGGCTGAGGGTCCGGCGGCTTGGACTCTGGGCTATCCGGGGCCATGGAACGACTGGTGGGTGCCGGGCTCCCCGGATAGGCAATGTGCACCCCCCCAAAAAACATTTGGGTTGGCCCCTGGGGTTCCTTGGGCTCTGGAGAGGGCTCGGGCACGGGTTCGGAGGCCTGGTGAGGCTCGGGCACGGGTACGTAGGCCTGGTGAGGCTCGGGCACGGGTACGGAGGCCTGGTGAGGCTCGGTCACGGGTACGGAGGCCTGGTGAGGCTCGGGCACGGGTACGGAGGCCTGGTGAGGCTCGGGCACGGGTACGGAGGCCTGGTGAGGCTCGGGCGCTGGCACGGGAGTGCATCGGGGCGCTGGCACGGGAGTGCATCGGGGCGCTGGCACGGGAGTGCATCGGGGCGCTGGCACGGGAGTGCATCGGGGCGCTGGCACGGGAGTGCATCGGGGCGCTGGCACGGGAGTGCATCGGGGCGCTGGCACGGGAGTGCTTCGGGGCGCTGGCACGGGAGTGCATCGGGGCGCTGGCACGGGAGTGCATCGGGGCGCTGGCACGGGAGTGCTTCGGGGCGCTGGCACGGGAGTGCTTCGGGGCGCTGGCACGGGAGTGCTTCGGGGCGCTGGCACGGGGGTGCATCGGGGCGCTGGCTCGGAACACCAGAGGGAATCCAACTCCCGGAGTGCCTCTGGTGCGATCAGGACCGGTAGCTGTGCCTGGGAAGGCCGGGGATTTTGACCCTCACGGCCTTCCATATTCCGCTGCTGCGGAATCTCAGGGGCGCACTCGCGCTGCTGGCGCTGTAGTGCCCGCCGACGTGGATGGCGCCGACGGGACTTCGTGGAGGAGTGAGGCGCGGTCCCGGAGTGAGTCAGAACAACCCCCACGCGGATGACCGGTACCGGACGCGAACCGCTCAAGCCACCGTCCAGCTCCCCAACGCGGTCCACGGATTCCTCCCCCGGGAGAACCTGATTGATCAACTCCTCCAGGGGAAGGTCGTCCGCGTACGGGAGCAGAACGGCGGCGAGCAGGTCGTCGTCCAGACCGGTCAAAAACACACGGTTAAGTGTGGGATTGTCCCAACCCACCCGGTAACACACCTCAACAAACTCCTCCACATACCTCTCCAGTGGCCGTCCGTCTTGAAGAAGACCCACGAGCTGGTCCACTGGAGAGACGTAGATGTAATCCATTCGTAGGTCGGTTATTCTGTCACGGTGTCGCGCCGGACGAGACAGACGAGAATGCAGGTTTTACAAAAAGACAGGTAACTTTAATGAACAGACTGGTACACGAAACGCAAGACAATCAATAACCGACAGGGGAACAAAGGAAACACAGGGTATAAATAGTCTTAAATGATGACAATGATCGCTGGCAGGTGCGGGAAACGGCGTGATACAAATGACAGACAGGTGCGGGATAGCAAATGAGTCCATGGGGAAAAACAGGCAGGGAAACGGACGGGAGTGTTACAACCTTAGAAATTTCACAGATCTGTAGCATTCCAAGTTGTTTTGCCTGTTAAATGAAATATACTTTTGAATATTCCGAAATATTTTAAGTATTTAATCTATCTTTTTTCATTTTAATGCAACATAAATTTTTCAGTCCACATTGTCTAGCGTTACATTATATAATCTCGCCCTTATTTATAGATGCCTTCACTGTGAGTAAACGTGTTTTTGTGGGAAGAGCTTAGGTGGAGGCAGAAAGAGCCCCCTGGCCGCATTACTAATGCTAGGTAGCACATTTTATTTACTTGTTTTTTGAAAATGACTAGAAAAAAATCTGATTACATTTTAACATGGAAGGTCACTGGATTACCTCCAGTTAAATTGCCTGACATACACCAGACAAAGAATCCTGGCTTCTGTAGTAAAGATAAACTGAGAGTGTATACATCTATAGATGCCTGTGTGTAGTAACAGTGGCAAATGCATTTACTTGAACACAAACCTGACACATAACATGAGCCTTCTCACTGTTCCCTCTCCCTTTATACTAATGCACTTGTGACGTGTGTATATTTAAAAACATAAAAGCTGTGTGTGATTAGTTAGTATTTCTTTTTAATCGATTGACTGTACAAAAATAAACATGTTTAACAAAATAAAAATAAATAATCTATAGATAGCCCTAATTTCATCATATTTAAAGTAATGCTTTAAGTTAATAAAGGTGAGCTTTACTGAGAGCATCTGTGTATAGACATTTTTGACACATTTTATTTAATTTTCATGTTGACAATTTTGTACTTACAGTGGATGTATATGTGGATAGCGTTGTACATTTAAGTAGTTGTCTGTCTTTTTGTGTTAAAAAAGTAAAAGAAAGTAAATAGTAAAAAACAAACATTAAAAGGAAACAGGTAATCTCTATTATTTAACTATTCATCATTATTTGGTTCTGTTCTTCAGGAAGGGAGACAAGACCTTTTGCAAGACATATATTTGTCTTGTCTTTTGTTAAGACTCTTCTTGACCTGATTGCTTAAAGCTGTCCTCCATGCTATTTTTAAGGAGGAACAGGAATTAAAAAAAATCCCCTGCTTATGTCTGAGTCTATGAGACGGTGACTATTGCTCATCGTCTCTTGTAGGCAGCTCACAGCATGAGGGGGGAAGCACCTCTCTGCTGCCAGCACTGCCTTCCCTCTCTATGTTTTTGCCTTGTCTGCTCCTGTGTGTGTATGCGTGCGTGTGCATTTGTGTGGTCATTCGTCTTCTTTTCCAGGGATTTTTTTGTTGCTTTTTCTGGTTTTCTATATTTCTATCCTATTTATTCTGCATTTAGCTGCACCTTTTAATAGTTTTTATATTTGTTAATACCAGACACCAGTTGTCTGTTTCTTATTATCATTCAAATAAGTTTCCTCTGTTAAATAGTCAACTTCCTTTTTTTAAGCTCTTTTGTTTGATTTAATAATGAAGTGTTAAAAAATGTCTCATCTTGGAATGATTTGCTTTTCATTGCTTGTGCTGTCCATGTAATGCTATTATCACAATATATTTTTAAATATTGTCGTAAACTACCATATAATCCTATCAGTCAAATTCATCTCAATTTTTGTATCTCCTTTTTTGGACTATAAATCACACTTAAAATGTGAGTGTAAGGGTTAGAGAGAGTTTGTAACCATTGTGGCTTTGTGTTTAATGCAAAACTATAAATGGTTGCTGAATTATTTACCATAATATAATTTGTTTACATTTAACAAAATATCAATAATCTTGGTTTTTAATATCATGGATATTGTCATTACCTTTATATTGCGACACATATAACTAGCGCTAAGATGTTGTACACAGGTTATTTTGTCTAGCTACATGGAATATCACACTTCTGTGATAAATGCCTAATGTCTGTGCAACATGTTTGAGTCGTGCACAGTCTGCCACAGGTATTATTAGCTTGCATGCAGAGCTGACCAAACCGCCACCAGCATCCCCCCCTCCCTTTAACAGTGTCAACGGCGTCAAATAGATCCAGTAGGATAAGTACAGATGAGTTAGAGTTAGAGACGGCTCTTGCCAGTCTCAGGGCTTCAATGACAGAGAGCACCGCAGTCTCTGTGGAATGACCACTCTTGAAACCAGACTGGTTGCTGTCCAGGAGGTTGTTATGCGTGAGAAAGGAGGAGAGCTGGTTACATACAACACTCTCAAGAGTTTTAGCAATGAAGGGGAGGAGAGATACCGGTCTGTAGTTATCAACAGTGCAGGATTAAGAGTGGGTATCTTCAGTAGTGGGGTTATAGTAGCCTCTTTGAAGACTGTAGGAAATGAACCAGTGGTGAGAGACGAGTTGATAATGTGGGTCAGATCTGGAACAACCGATGGAGAGATGGCCTGGAGGATATGGGTGTGGATAGGATCTAGCGGGCAGGTAGTTGGGTGGTTAGAAGACATGACCTTGGCAACGTCATCTTCAGATAGCAGAGAGAAAGAGGGGAGCGAGCCTGTGTCTGGGGTTTGAGCGTGTTCAAGAGGTGGCGGCGCAGAGAACTGACTGCTGACGCAAAATCATCAGCTGTTAAGTCCGATGGAGGTGAGGAGGTAGGGGGCAAAGAAGAGCAGAGAAGGTTTTAAGAGAGTACGAGAGTCAGGCCAGTTGTTGATCTAAGCGTAATAGTACTGAGTTTTTGCAGAGGAGAGATCAGCAGAGAAAGAAGAGAAGGGAGACAGAGGTCAGTAAGTTCTTTAGATATGCAACAATTAGTCACTTAGTGTGAAGCAAAGAGTGACGGTGGCGCTGTTAGTATCCGAGGGAGAGAGCTTTTCAGAGGGAGGGAGCGTGATGGAGACTGCGGAGGATAAGCGGGAGGGAGAGTGTTTGTAGGTTGCGCGGAATGTGACCAGTGGGGAAGCATGTGTAGTGTCTGGAGAAGCTAGGTCGAGATCAAGAGTGATAAGGAAATGATCTGACGTGTGCTGCGGGGTGACCTGGGAGTGATGAGTTGAGCAGTATTGTGTGTAGATAAGAACTAGTTGATTAATAGACTTATGGGTTGCTGAAGTGGGAACTTGCTTGAGGTCAAATAAGCGTTACAGTGAAAGTGTCCTCTTGGTGTCTGCAGGTCTTTATTTGCTATATGTGTTTGGCGTGAGCAGCACTCATGGAGCAGAAAGGGTTCTTATGAAGCTTGTTTTGTGCTAAATAGAGATATAAGAAGATACTGTATAGCGTCAAAATATAATCAACATAAATGTCCCTGAGTGTGCATGATGTATACAGCTCAGTTATGTAGACGCGCTGCTCAATTTAAACTACATTATCTATCGCGGCCCAGATGGAACAAAGCCAAACTGGGTGAAAACCAGTGAAAATCATCTGCTGGTGCCGTAAAATGATGTTCTATAACCTTCAAAAAAGTATTGTCATTGCCTCAATGACTATGTGTCTGTCAAAGGCTGGTGTAATACTGATCTTCAGTGTATCTTGTGAACATTTCTTTATGTGCCCATAAGATTTTATTTTCCGCTTTTTTACTACAAAACCATTGCATGTAATAAAAAAATTATTTGTAGTCTGTAAACTGTGCTGTGTACAAATCCCTGACGCCGTTAATGGTGCTTAAGAAACCAATTGATTTGTTATCACATAACACAAACTGTAGTTTAATGCGGTTACAACAGTAAAAGACACAGGTAAACATAACAAGTGAGACTTGCCAATGAACAAAGGAAGAAACAGGGTTAAATACCAGGGCAAATGTAATCAAGGAAAACAGAAACAGGTGAGGAGTTTATTAACAAATTATGAACACAGGAATACACAGGAATACAGAGGAAAAAAAACAAAACACAAAAACCAAAAATTAAGATAAACCATGACAGAAACTGTGGACTACAACTTTTATCCAAAATCAAGTAGCTTCGATTACTGTTAAATTTGTTTTTATTTCTTGGAATTATATTGAAAATATATTAACAATTTTGGCAAAATTGTACAAGATGTTTTTTAACAAAAACACACTATTGCACTATATATAATATTTAAAAATAAACATTTCAAATAAGCACATTTTGAAAAAGAAAAAGAATCCAGTGGATTTAAGTGCACAGAATTTATTTTCATATGTTAGCTCTCTCGTCGTTTTCGAAGTGGCGGCTGGCTTGACCGCAGTGAGTTCGATAACAGTGCCTTTCTGTAATGTTTTGTATTGAAAAATAAAATTTTAAGCTCTGAATGAATATTCAGCAGTTTAAAACTCTCAGTTTAAAAGTGTCTGCGTTACACGTAGATAATTTTTGTTTTTCGACAGATGATCTCACAGCTTGCCGTTGTCAACTTTAGTCATATAAAATCATTTCCCCAAAACAAAATAGTTGACAGTGAAAACGCTGGTCGGCTGGTGTAACGGAGGCCAGCGAGAGAGAGCTGTGAAAGTAAACCTGACTCCCCGATTTCAAGATGTGCTCTAGCGAAAGACGCTTAGCTTCCTTGTTAGAGTGCTTATCTACCATACCGGACTGACGCTGGTTCGAGACCCGGTTGGGTCGAGTTGTTCCAGTTAGTTATTTTGGAAAACCACACAGTATCAAGTCCTCTTTATAGGTATACATTTATCATTTGTTTACTTTACTATTCATTATATTTATAGCATTTATTTATAGCATTTATTGGTAATATTAGGTATAATTTTTGAGACCCCACCACGGACCTCACTAATTTTCAAACCCTGGCTATGGCCATGCTTGTACATTTAAATAATTTCACATTTAATCTCCAAATTAATGTAGAAACAACAGATTTCTTCAACAACATCATTTTATGAATGAAAGCCAACATCCTGATATTAGTACTAAAAATGATGCCTCTATTTAATTGATTATTTCTATATATATTTCTATATATATATATAACATTAATTATAGCCATTTAACCCTTGAATTGAAGCACAGTATAATTAGGAGCTATCATGTCTAACAGGTAGGAAATATACATACATTTTATGAAGCTCTCAACAACACTTTACAGTCTTTAATGCTAAATTCTAGGTTACATACAGAAGAATTCTTATAAATTAATTCTTAACATTAGTCACAGGAGTCACAGCAACAGGTTTAAGAATGCAGCCCTTCCCATTTTCACAACTGTTTGCGTTCAACCCAATAGAGCATCTTTGGGATGTGGTGGAACGGGAGCTTCGTGCCCTGGATGTGCATCCCACAGATCTCCATCAACTGCAAGATGCTATCAATATGGGCCAACATTTCTAAAGAATGCTTTCAGCACCTTGTTGAATCAATGCCACGTAGAATTCTGAAGTTCTGAAGGCGAAAGGGGGTCAAACACAATATTAGTATGGTGTTCCTAATAATCCTTTAGGTGAGTGTGTATATATATATATACAGTATACACACACACACACACAAACACAATAGCAATCAATAGTAATCTATTTTTAACTTTCAAGAGCTTTTGGTAGCCTATGATTTTGGAAGCCTTACCCATCTGAAGCTTGGGAAGCTCTGGTCTATTGTTTTATTTAGCCTTCCCCTTCCTCTGGATACAGAATTTCCCATAAATCCCTAAGTCTTTTATTAGTCTACGGGAATTGATGTACAAGTCTGCAAGGCCTGCTCCTGGCAACCACATCAACATCTCTGTTTTTACGAGTCACTTGGCATCATAGGAAGCATTGACAATAGTAGGTTGAAGGGGTTGTATTTTGTCAACTTTCAAACTGCCTGAAAAGATTGCAGTCAAAGAGAATTTTGAAACAGCTAGAGGACACAGCATAGTTTTTGTATTATTTACTCATCCATGTTGTAACACACCTGTATAACTTTGGTGTGTTTAACAAGAAATGAGAGTTAATGTGATTGACAGCTGTGGTTACCTTTCATAATTAATTGTGTGAAAACAGCTGCATCAGCATTCTTTAAAAGTTCTATGAAAGCAGTCAAATAATTTTTGTACAATGGGCAAAAGAGGACCCTTTTGGTTAAATTGACCCTTTTATATCTGTCTCTTTCGAATTCAGTAACATGTCATTCTATTGATTACATTGTAATTGTTTCTAAGCAATCAGTGTGTAATTTATGTTTATGCCACTGAGCTAACTCTGAACCCAGTTGAGCCCTTTTTTTAAAAACAAGATAAGGTTGTAAACTGCTTTTTTTCTAAAATGTTTACAATCCCAAAAAAATAAACAAAATAATAATTCCAAGTGGAGAAATCACAGTTTACTGGCAACATTCAAAACATAACTTAGTCATGCAACCGGTAGTGTTATATTAAATAGATTTAAAGCAAACCACTGTCACAACAACTGGCTTGACAAACATTATTTATATTTGACAGCATTTTCTTCACAGTCTTTTTAGAGCATACCTGCAAACTAGTCGCTTTTCTGCTAAATCCGCCATTTTGAATAAAAAGTAGGTAATTTATGTGAATCGTGTAAATCCGAAGATTTTTATTCTTGTGGGGGGGGGGGGGGTCTTGCGCGAGCTACTCTTGACCATCTGAAACATCTTTGGTCCAGCAACTGGATTCGTTTTGCCAACCAGAATTATGGGTTCTAAACGTCATGTTTACGGCTGTGAAAAGCATTGCTGAAAGAAAATGGCGTTGCTATTTATTATTCAGTTCACCCGTGTGATTGAAACGGCTATGTTATGAGAGACAGTTGCCAGGCTCCCATTCGAATTTCCACTATTAGGTTGATATCACGTCCAAAGTTTCAGTCGCAGAAACTGCATTTTACAGATGATATTTAATAATTATTTTAGAGACTAACATTGCTTCCGATGGACACCCATCCAGTTTGTAATAGGTAAGACTTAGGAAGGTGCACCTCTCCGAAAACGTAGACAAATGAAGATCATTTTAGAGGTTTAATTACGATCAGACATGTCTCAAGTCTCAAGTCTTTAAAGTGGAGTCCAATTCAAGTCTTAAGTCTCTGAGGTGGAGTCCAAATCACATCTCAAGAGTCTGTTCTATTTTTGGCAGTAGTTCTCTCAGATAGTTATTGTAATTCAGTGTATGAAGCTAAATCAGTTTTGAAACAACTAATTTACTCTACAGAATGTCTTGGGTATTTTATACAGTTTGAACCAGTGCTGATACTGGTGTGATAGCCTGTGTTTTCTTCTTTTTACTTGGTCTTTGCGCCATAATTACCGGTGCAAAATCTAAATTTTATGCACAATAATGATGTAATGAATTGCATGAAATGCCCCTCCGTGCCAAGGGATGGCACCTGGTTACATTCCTTTGGTGCCAGAGCTGCAACAAAGCTTGATGTATTCAGCGATGTAAATGTAAATTTTGACAGCCAGTTTTGATTTAGTTTTTGTCCATAGTCTTTTGACTAAAATGCTATTTAATTTTAGTCATCACCATAATAATACCTTTAGTTTAGTTTTAGTCGACGAAATATGAATAACAATTCAGTTGACTAAATCTGCATTACATAATCTAAATGGTTTAAATAATTTACTGATATGACATAATTTACTTTTAATTAAACCAGATCTTGGCACTGAGATTTGAACTGGCAACCTTCTGATCAGAAGCCCAACGCTCTAACCACCAGGCCACAGCTGACCACCTGCTGACCAATAGCAGCTATTGATCAGTAGCAGCTTGCATTAGTGGATAATATAACATTGACATATCAAATGTTAGTGCTTGGCTTTGTAATGAGTTTCAGACCAGGTGACTCGCTTGCATTCTCGCTTTTTGCAGCGTTTTACCGGCGATTGTGAAGGAAAATACGGTTTGTAAATCGCGTGGAGACACAGAATACATATGCCTGTGGTTCGTCTTTAACCAGAGCACCTCGCATGCGTGCAAGCTGATGTCCGCCGGGTCGAATACATAGAAAAATCTGGTGTATGATCATTTATGGGTAAAGAAGGATGTGAATAAAATTTTAATACCAAAATGACTTTTAACAAATCTCACGAGTCCAAGTCAAGTCTCGAGTCCGCTGTCCATGAGTCCAAGTCAAGTCGTTGTTTTTGTGACTTAAGTGCGACTCGGGTTTCCATCTCTCATTACGACTTGGAGCATTGGGATCGCGAGGCGAGGGCAATGTGTTTCGTTTTTATGAAAATCTCAAATTCAACCAAAATCCAAATTTTTTTTTTCCTGTAGCGCAAAATTATTTTCATTTGATTAGCTGCTGCTCCATAGGTGTCATGTGGTTCACTTAAGTCACTGGCATCACTGCCAGGAGTTACCTGTGTTTTCTCAGCACTTTTATTCCTTTGGTCCTGTTTACCACCATGTCTCACACTCACCAGGAATTCTTCTTTGAACATTAGTTTCACTCTGAAATACCCAAACTATAATTATACATATCTGCATTTAGCCTACACCTGTACTGAGAGTACAGTACATGGGAAAGCCCCTCAGCAGCTGTAAATCCAGACGATGCGGCACCCGTTGCTGGCTTTAAGTGTAATTATTCCTGCAGGCTAACCAGTTTGAACTGAAAAAGCAGGTTTTCATCCGCTTACTTCTAATAACAAAGCATTGTTTGTAGATTCATTGTAGATTCAGCTCAGTTGAGATCATCCAAATCAACTTAAACAATGAGGCTATACTAAACCGTTAAACCATTGTAAAGTTACATTGATATTGAACATCTTAATATGTCATTGATCTTGTTTTTCAAATTAGTGGTGCTTTCTAAGTAAATTTAACACTATAATTTGGGCTTGTTCCATGAGAAAAACAAAATAACAAAGTATTCAAAACCTTTTATACCTTTTCTCCAAGTGTGTTGCAAGCAAGAATTATTATATGTAGATTGACTTGTTTACAAGTCTGTTAAACAAGAAACACATAGAAGAAACACATAAAAGACCTATGGTGGATGCACTACAGCATATGTTGTTACCTTAATGTTTAAAGAACATTGTAAATGTAAATGTAAAGACCACCTTAATCGTGTTAAGACTGGAAAACAGCACAAGACTTTCTGTCTGGACTCATTGCAGAAATTCTGTGCCAGTCTGCAGATTTTATCATGTAGTGTGTGATGCCCTTTTTTTCTCTGCAAACTTTATAAGGTCGTGTAGTGTATTCCAGCCTTTACACAACAAACAGAACAGCGGACCCTAAACACTTGCAGGCAAACCTGGTCACACTTTATTTACTGTTTCTTCCTGTTTTGCTGAAGCACATCCCAACGATTTTGCAGCTAATAATGTATACTGTAAAATAAAATCTTGTTTAAAAAAGGTGAATTTCTCAAATAAAACACAATATCAGCTTCAAAGGTTGATTATTCACAATTGTGAAACTGATTGAGGATTAATAATTTCATGACCGATTTTTTATTTTAACCCTGATCTTACCTTTTAACTGATGAGACACTATTTTTCGATATCTTAAAATTTATTTTCTTGTGATATTTAAATCTGTCTAGCCAGTATTATTTTGGTCACCAGTTGAAGGAAAGACCCTTTACTTGGCTCAACTTAAATGCAACAGTCACACTACTAGAGCGAATTAATAAATTGTTGAGACAAGAACAACAACCTGAGCCCAATTTCAGTCTACACTTTAGCTTAAAGGGATACTGATCCCCAAAAAAGATTTTGTCATCATTTACTCACCCACATGTAGTTTCCCACCGGTGTAAATTACTTTGAATCAATCATTGATTAGTCATTAACCTCCCTAATCAGAACATTGTTAATAACAGTTTACAGTTTAAATAACGTATCGATGATCAAGTTCAAGTTTTGCGGCTCATGCGCAAAACACATACAGCAGACTCATTGAAAAACGCAATGGCTATCCACTTATTACATTACTTGGCTACCGACACACCTTTGTTTTTCATTTTTATAGAAATAATTTCTTCATTTAATATAAGTAGTGTTGTCCTTGTTTTATTGTTGTATTTTCATTTGAAATAATAATAAACCACAAACTGTGTTTGTAGTAAGGGTAAAACGCTGCAAATCAAAATAAGCGCTATAGATGCAAAACATCATTGCCAAATAAATTTTCTTTTATAGCTAAGTTGTGGTGTTATCGGTAACAACCGATTGGCATTCCTATATCATTATAGTATACCGGACCATCAGGGTTTTGAGGTTTGCATTGACTATGACAGAAAATGCAGGGCTATAGGTCTGCATCTGTTTCACTCACTACAGGTGTTCCACAGGCATCAGTTCTTGGTCCATACATTTTCTTTATCTATATTTACAGCCACAAGGTGCCATAATTCATAAATATGGTCTACATTTTCATCTCTATGATGATAATCTAGATTTACCACTGCCTCTGAAAATACTGATTAGATCCGTTGCATCACATACAGAAGATGATCTATATTTCGACATTGATGGGGCTCTTCTTAGACCTTCAATCTCTAGGTGTCCTGATTGACACATCTCTTTCACTCAGCTCTCATATAGCTGCAGTGGTTAAACATAGTGTCCATATTATGCTATGCATATTTAGAAAGAAAATAACACACTTCTAACAAATTAACATATTTTTTCAGGCAGAAGCACGCAGTGATGAATTTGCTCATACGTAATTGGCAGAGTGCATGTCTGAGGCTGGGACACGTTGCATATTGGTCCATTTGTTAATTATAAATTACATAATTTTATCATATTATGGATCATACCGATTTATGTGAACAAAGCTGCTAGGCATAATTTTAAACGTAGAAAACGTTTTATTTATGTGTTACATACCTAAACTCCACTGCAGTCAGTTTGGATGAAAGCCAAAATTTTAAATGCAACCGATAAATAGTAATTAAGTTATTCATTGATTTGTAGAGGGAGGTAAAAAACGATTCTTATCTGAAATTTGGAGCCATACAGTATTAGAGGGGGTAAAAAATTACTTTTAATGATTTTTAAAAAGCACACTTCCTGTTGGGTTTATGATACTACTGTAATGTTACATGAGCCTACCAAATTTCATACATTAACATGAAACATAGCACCAGGGCTGCTTTATTGAAATTTTGTAGATGACGCTATAGTGATTTTTTGCTACACTTCATTCTGATAAGATGTAAATTTTGTATTTTCACCACTTTTTTCAGCATTCAATAATTGCACATCTTGTTTAATATAGAATTGTGAAAATAAACCACATATATAACATATACAACATATACGGTTCTGGGACCCGTGCTGTTCTCCATATACATGCTGCCCCTCGGAAACATTATTAAAAGCATGGAATTAGCTTCCATTGCTATGCAGATGATACTCAGCTATATATCTCATCAAGACCAGATGATTCCTCCCAGCTATCCAAATTGGCAGAGTGCATTGTAGATATAAAACATTGGATGACCTGTAATTTCCTTCTTTTAAATTCTAATAAAACAGAAATATTACTTATCGGACAAAAGACACGCAAACCGAATATTTCTGATTATAAACTGCAAGTTGAAGGATGTACTGTTACTCCAACAAATACATTAAAAGATCTAGGCGTTATATTAGACAGCAACCTGTCATTTCGAAATCACATCTCAAATGTCACAAAAACCGCCTTTTTCCACCTAAGAAATGTTGCCAAGTTACGAAATATTCTATGTGTTGCTGACACGGAGAAGCTTATTCATGCATTTATGACCTCAAGACTTGACTACTGTAATGCGCTACTTAGTGGTTGTCCTGCATCATCAATAAACAAACTACAGTTAGTTCAGAATGCAGCTGCCAGAGTTCTAACCAGGTCCAGAAAATACGATCACATAACCCCAATCTTATCAACCCTTCACTGGCTACCCATTAAGTATCGTATTGACTTTAAAGTTATTTTAATCACTTATAAAGCCTTAAAGGGTTTAGCCCCTACCTACCTAACAGAGCTTCTATCACACTACAACCCATCACGCTCTCTAAGATCTCAAAACTTTTGATAATACCTAGAATAACTAAAACCACCAAAGGGGGCCGAGCTTTCTCATACGTAACCTTAACTCTGGAATGGCCTTCCTGATATTATTCGAGGATCAGACACACTCGCCCAATTTAAATCTAGACTAAAGACGCATCTTTTCAGCCAAGCATTCACTTAATGCAACATATGCTAAATAAACCACCAGGAGATGCTGACATTAGATATTATTTACTAGAATAATTTAAGTTACTATATAAAACACCATGTAGCGTGTTTTACCCTTTTTTGGAGTTTTTATTTTCCCCCTGTAAAGCTGCTTTGGAACAATGCAAATTGTAAAAAGCGCTATATAAATAAAGTTGAATTGAATTGAATATAACTTAGTTTGACCTCTTCAGCTAGCTGAACATTTTCTGAAAGTTCTTTTACACAAAAAGAAAGTCTTTTTAAAAATACTTTCACAAGCCCTGCTTCATAGTAAAATGTCTTTGGTTTAAATCTGTTTTGTTACAAGCATCATATTTATATGCAGATAACATTATGGACCTCCTCAGCCAAGTCCTTTTGAACACATGACAAAATAAATTTGGTGTGATCTTAAACTTGGCTCTCTTTAGACACTTCAGGATGTGAACTGAACACTTGCCCAGTCTTTAATTAGACCTAGCACAGTTCCATTTAATAATTTTTTCAGTTTTTATTTGCAGCTCATTATTCTGTTATTGGGGTTGACTGACTTATTGGGCCAGCGGCACAAAATTTATATTAAGGCTTAAGCACCTATATTAGAATTACCCCAAATAATTATCTCTGTATTGCAGATGACAGCATTCCTGCTTAGAAACATGGATTTAAAAAAGATTAAGTGTTAAAAAACCTTTTTGTTTTTGTTAAGGTTGCTCTCTATTTTACAGACCATCACATTTTTTCCTTATTTTATTATTGAAAATCGACATTCTATGAATTCAGGAAAGAAAATTCCTCTAAGATTTATTAGAAAATTGCCATTGTTTAATGCGCTCAGCCACAGATTTCTTGTGACAGTTTTTTAGAAGAGATTATGCAGAACACCACTATCAGAGGAACTTTCTTCGTGTGTGCTCATGTGTGTGGGTGGTTGCTCGGAGGGTTCGAAGAACTGGGTGTGTCTCCCGGGCGTTATTGAACCCGGAGGCGTCACTCCCACGGTACATCAGCCTAGTGCTGACAGATAAACATGCAGTAACTCACACTTCCCTTTTTAAATGCTCCTATTGGGGCTATAAAGTATTATGGAAAAACACTATCCTATTATATACGAAAAGTCATTTTTTTGTGTTACTATTACTATTGCAAATAGTTTTCCTTTAATCATGCAGATTTTGTACTATTCATTATTGAAATGGTTTTCCTTGGTTTAAAAATATTTTATGAAATTAAAACTTGTGTTGCAGTGAGTGAGGTTGCCATTAAAAATACATATATTTTAAACACCAATTATATCAAATAAATAAATCTCTCCACTGTTTAACTCTTTGCAATAATGTGTGTAATGGTGTTAGTAATGTTACTGTCTGAAGTGTGTTGAAAGATTGCTTTGTGCGGTCTGAGTATGAAATGGTTTCCAGGCAGACAGGATTTGAAGTGACTCAGAAAGAGTGTAAATATTGCATCACTGTACCTTTTGTTTGTAGGCCTTCTTGTTTTATTGCCGGTATCTACCATTTCGCAACCAACGGCTGTCTCTTTTGTCTTGTCTGAGGAGCACAAAGTGACATGCGACACTATCGTCCAAACATAGTTCATATGACACAGCACATTTCTATCATTGGCTTCTTTTGTCTTTCATTCTTTTTCATAATCTCCTTTGGCTGTTCATACCCTCCTCCTAAATCACCTACCTAAACAATATCCATCTTGTTGTCCGTCACCCACACTTTGTGGGAATTCCATTGTTGCTGGTAACCATAGACAGCCCAGGACGATTAAGTCATTGATATAAGGCCCTGCCTCTACTCCAGCTTCCTCTACAGGCAAAAAAGGGCAAGTCTTCAACACAATGGGATATTTATTTTTGCTTATATAGATCTACAGAGAGACATGTGGCGAGGCAAACCGAGGTTAGCCTCTTCACTGCCGGTAATGGGGCCTTTATTTTCGTGTCTACTAATCAGTTTTCTGTTCAGTGCATTGGTTCTTTTTCAATGTGGCATGCAAATAGATCTGACCATTGACCCTTAAGATCTCAAAACAGATCATTCTAAAAATAGAATAATAACTGATAGAAGTGGCTAATGGACATGTGAGCAGCAGCGGTTATTTCATCACCAGCTGGCCTTGACCGTTTCTGGCACGTTTCAGCCATTAAATGCCTCATATGTTTTCTTGGGTCATTTGTATTCAGTTTTTATTAAAAGGCCATTAAATAAGTGGTTGCACTTTACACAACCACCATGCAACTCAAAATGACGGCATTCACAGTAACTCCAAAACATTGACGGCATATCGCTCTCTTGTTGTCTTCTGCTGTCTTGTTATCTTCTGTTGTGTTGTCTTCTGATCAAAGCTACAGTGTATGAAGAATGTATTTCATAGCTTTGCATAATTGGCATTGTAACGGAATTATGTCTAATCCTTGTATTTTATCAGGGACTCAGGGAGTTATTTATACTAAGCTTTTCCATAGAAGATATATACCCTTTATCTATTAATTGAGTAATGGTTGTCTAATAAATATCTCACACGCACATGTGTTACTCCCTACAAAGAGGAGTGATGCTCAGCAATGAAGTCATCTAATGTTTAAAGTAAGACTTACTGTAAGACATTCTTCAGAAACCACTCCTCTTATGAGGAAACATTCACTTTCCCATGACCCCTTTCTCATAATCATGTTAAGATAAGGCAATCCCATGTAAGATTGAAACAGTTAATAAGGTCTTTTTAGGTCAGTTTTAAATTAATTAGGCAAGCCCAATGAATCCATTAAACATTTTACGAAATCTGGCCTACAAATTGCGGATTTAACCTTATTTTTTCTTAGTAAATCAACATAAAACGTCTGTTATGCTTTCACCAATTTAACCAATTATTTGTAAAACACATCTATGTTTTTTACTCTCAAAACTGTAATTTTGTAACTCAAATTTTGTCTAGTGATGAGTTGCAACCAATTGTGATGTTACATGGTTACGTGACATGAAGAACTGTTTAATCCAAAACATTACTTCAATGAAACTCTTTCTTATATTTTGTCCAATGATTTTCAGTTAGTGATTTCCCTTAAAAAATGTTGTATGTACATATGTACCAACTAAATAGTACAGTGGTTCTCAAACTGTGTCACGTGTACCACTAGTAGTACTTGAAGAGACCCCCAGTGGTACGTGACACGACAGAACATTTAAAACTCTATATCTTAATTTGCATTTTGTGTTTTAAATAAAAAAAATTATGTTTAATACTTGAAAGATATACACGGAATATATCTCATATAGCCTATGTGCAATTTTAATAGGCCTACAGTTGTATTATTGATTGTTTATTTATTATTTTTCTTTGTAACTCAGGCGCGAGCAGTCAGGCACTTGCGAGTATCTCACTCTCTCTCTTCCGATGTATTTTGTGTAAATAAAGTTTCTTATGTATTTCTGAACCTGGACCACTGATAAAGCTGTTGTTAATGTTGGTAAGCGCTAATTCAACACAATCTGCATCTATGCGAGGTTACATCAATGAAGTGTGAGTTGCAATTTAGTTTTGACCCACCACTTTGACAAAAGCCGCTGCAGTAAAGTGTGAGTCTCTGTTTGTTATATCGGACGAGCAGTATACGTATATTTGTTATTTATCTTCTGTGTTACATATTCTTTCCACATTGTCTGTCTTTAATATAGGTTTGTAGTCTTTCTAAAAGTCCCCACAAAGTTAATATATCCCCCATAATTTTGAGTTCACTATTACTGCTGACTAACTTGAAAAACATGTTCTTTAGTTTGAAAACAGCTGGTAAATAAAAAGTGTTTGTTTTTAAAAAATAGTTTTCACGCACCTTCTCTGGATCTGTTCCACATTTGTGAATCGGCTGAAAACACATCTCTTCCGTCAGCACCTGACCGATTAGTTCTGAGCTTTGTATACTGCGGTGGGCTATATGAGACCAGTTTTCCTGCGCTTATGCTTTTTGATGTCCATATGTTGTGCCAATTGCTTCAATTGTTTACCTCATTTGTAATTCGCTTTGGATAAAAGCGCCTGCTAAATGACTAAATGTAAATGTATTAGATTAGACTTGGTGTAAAGATAATGATTCACAGCTGTACTATTAATTTGAGTGTATATTTTTATATGATTTTCTTTGTTGGTACTTGGAACAATAAATTTAATTAAAGGTGATAATTGATCTGAAAGGTTAGAGAAACACTGAAATAGTAGATTTGCAAATGTCCTTATTTATAAATTAAAGGTTATTTTCAGAGATATTGCCTGGTAATGTATTTTCAATTAAAAAGTACACAATCAATTCGTTACAAATTATCTTTTTAAATGAAAGTAAAGAAAGGACACAAAAGGAGAAGGATTGTGTATGAACTGGATTGTAACTGTCTGAAATGCTATGCCATGGCTTACCAGTTTTTATACAAATTTTCATTTAAAACCCATTAAAATTGTTTGTGAGTGTTGTATTTATCTTGAAATAGATTGCTTTTTCCTAATGCCCGGTCACAACTGAGGACCTCTTTCTCTGTCCTTTTCCGTCATCTTCAAGAAGGCATTTTGATTTGATCCATTAAATGTAACAAGTGCAGCTATATACTATTGCTTGTGTAGTTAATACGTTGAATAACATACGTCTCACTGGATAGAAGACTTTCTCTGTCCCCTTTCTTTTCTTCTGTGACTCAGTCGGGCTCGTTGATTCTAAATTAGTCACAGGAGCGATGCAATTCAAGATGAAATTGCATGGGCATCAGTTTTAAAAATCCAAGGCAGCATGTGACAAATTTATCTTAGCCCAGCCTGTTTGTCTGGGCCTTGAAATGACATAAATAATTATTTCTTTGTCTTGTTTTTGAATCTTGACAAAAGGAGCATTTTTTTAAGCGGAATGCACATGATTTTATTAAAATGCTTGCAAACATTTATTGTCCACTTTTTTCATTTAGTGTCACAAAAATGTCATTTCACCTCATGTACATCTCACACACCACGGAACAATTGGGCCTCGGAGACAAAGCTGGCTGTTGGGTAGAATTAGGCCAGGAAAAAGAATGGTGGAACGCTTCTTGAAAAGGTGGCAATTTGGTTTTTGCCCCCTCACTCTGAATTTGCATACCTGTGCACTGCTCCAGTCAGGGAAGCTCATGCAAATTGGGATCACCTATGCAAATGAGGTCAGCCTGTAGGAGGAAAAGAGGAAAGGCAAGTAGACCGTGTTGGCATGCAAGCCTTTTCCCGCTCACGCAGCCCACAAAAACATAGCGATGCAAACTCTGCGACAGGCATACACCCACTCAACTTATTTCCTTCTTTTATAGAAGTGTTGCAATAGGAGAGACTGTAAATATATTGCACTTGCTTGCTGTTTTAAAGAGACATTTAGCTTTTTTATCAATACATTGTTCACTACATGCACAAAAAACATGGCACAGACACAAGTTGTCTAAAAACTGGGAGAACAGTGTTTCCTATTTCTCAGTGGCTTAATTTCACATCATTTTGGCATCTGGACCTGATCAGAAGATGAAAGCATTCTCACATGTCAAGTCAAGTCAGCTTTATTTATATAGCGCTTTTGACAATTCTCATTGTTACAAAGCAGCTGTACAAGAAAACATTGACTATAAGCAAAACATATAAGGTTATGCAAGTCAAAACACAGGTCAAATATCAGACAGACTATAAATTCCTATATGCAGTGTTAATTAAATAAAACTATAAAATTCTAGCAGCCAAAACTAAACTCCAAAAGAGATGCTGCAGCAGTACCATCAATACCAGTCTCAGCGTCTACGCGACAGCTCCTGGTTATGCAAGTCAAAACACAGGTCAAATATCAGACAGTCTATAAATTCCTATATGCAGTGTTAATTAAATAAAACTATAAAATTCTAGCAGCCCCCCCGGCCAGGCAAACAGTGCAAAACAGTATGCAAACGTTGGCGAGGAACCCAAAACTTCATTGGAGGAGAAAAAAACCTCAGAGGGAAACCAGGCCTAACCAGGGGATTCCAGTTCCCCTCTGGCAAAAGCTGCAGCCTCTGCACAAGCTCGATAGTGCTTGCACAACAAGGCAAAATAAAAGAATAATTAGATTTAAGATTATCATTAATAATTTTGTAGAGTCGCCACGTTCTTTGTCCAGCTCTATCATCACAGCATTTGTCAGGGCTCTAGTCACCTTGGAACAATGAGACAAGACTGGCTGAGAGTAGAGTACTGTTCTGCACTCTTTGATGCAACAAATGCATCAGTTGTTATTGGAAGTGTTCCTGGTTCCGATTGATCTAACTAGTGCAGCCTAAACCTTCGGAATATATATATTATGATAGTGTAGTGTATGCAAGATTAAAAAGATGCATCTTTAGTCTAGATTTAAACTGACAGAGTGTGTTTGCTTTCCGGACAGTGCAGGGAAGACTGTTCCAAAGTAGACCTTATTAACTAGATAGGAAAAGGATCTGCCGCCTGCACTTAATTTAGAAATTCTAGGTATTACCAACTGACCTGACGCCTTTCCGGATAAGGCATCAAAAGATTCTACACGTGACTCCGCCCCTCGTGTGATGTCAAAGAGTTCTTTTTCAGAATGCTGAATTTAACTAACTTTTAAATAATCAATAAATAGGTTTTCCTTTCATTTATTTATTTATATTGTGGTTAACGTATATTTAAATATGGGCTGAAAAGGCCCTTTTTTTCACCATCAGCTGTGTTTGATTTTTTATAATGAAATGCTGACTTTTCTCCTTATTCTCTACCCTGACAGCACTTGGTGTCATGGGATGCTGGTAAACCAGAGTGTCTTCTACTGCTGGTAAAAGAGATGCTGCAGCAGTACCATCAATACCAGTGTCAGCGTCTACGCGACAGCTCCCGCCTTCTTTTTGAGTATGATAGCCTGCAGGAGGACCCCAACTATGGTCGCAGCATGGAGATCTACGCTGGACGCAAGAACAGCTGGGTACCTGTGCTGCATTACTTCATACGTTTGTTTATCTAATAAGTTAAAGTGTGGAATTTTTCTTTGGGGTGATTTCAGATAATATAGGTCAAATGGGTCAAAATTATTCAAAAGTGCTGGTTTATGGATATTACAAAGACAAATATTTTGAAACATTTGTGTCATTGTACATAGACATTAACATTAAATATGCGTATCTTCAACTGGATATGTTCACTATTCAAGTAAGTTTCATTAAGTAGGTAAGAAGAATTAGTGAAATTCTGACAACTGTAATTCTGACATAACTCCAAGGAGAGAGTTATTTAGCAGGGAAACACCTTCAAGAACAGTGGTTCTCAACTGTTTCCCACATTTTGCCATGGTCATCAAGCTGCGACCCACTTTTATCAGATATATAAAAAAATTGTGACTACTTATAAAATACCAACGAAAAATCGTGACTAAGATGACTAATACTGATCAATAAACATATGGCCCACCCCCTTTTGCTATGTCCGACATTAGCCAAAGCGCTCCCACTGCACTAAAGAATATTTATTGTGAAATAATCATTTCTGGAAAAAAAACTATGTGTACTTTTAGCCAAAAGCAATAAGAGAGCCTGCAATATGCTTTTAAAGTATTCAGGATGTGAAAGTGACTTAGAATAAAGTAAACTAAATATTTATCAAAGTTCTGGCCTAACATTCTGTGCTTGCTGTAACGATATCACGTCTGAATAGTGCGATTGGTTTCTGACAACGGGTGAAACTAAGATTATGACCATAAAGATAAAATTTTACCTCCGTTAAAATTCTGGCAGTTTTGATGAGATGCAATCCTTCAGCGCGATATCACGTCTGAATAGCGCGATTGGTTTCTGACAACGGGTGAAACTAAGATTATGACCATAAAGATAAAATTTTACCTCCGTTAAAATTCTGGCAGTTTTGATGAGATGCAATCCTTCAGCGCGTCTCATATGACAGTCAGTCCTTGAGGTAAAACTCAGGACAAGTGCTCTTGTATGCGCTTGTTTTAAGAAGTCTATATTATTGTACTATTGCACTTTATTACAGCACTATATAAGGGATATACAGCGTGCACCACCAGATTTGCAGTATAGCACAGCATCACGATACCTGAGGAAAGACATTTTTATTTTGTAACAAGTTTAGGTAATTAACTAAAGAATAAATAAAGTGCATTTTTCTCGGGCACTCTACTCAAACTGCCTCTGTCAATGGCTTTCACGCATGTCTCACATTAGAAAACTTTTATTATTACATCTTTCGCTGTTGATGTTGTTTCTTTCTACACTCTGTGACCCAGTCACAACAGTCTTGCGACACGCCAGAATCACAATTCTACTAAATTGTTCTTAATTGTACAGAGAGTTCCAAGATAATCCCTTGTAGTGTGAACCAACAACATATGCAGATACAGAGCATAGGTTTGTTGTTGCTGTTATGCACTGAAATGTAGACCTGATTGTGAATGCCACAGGCCTTATGCACAGGTTGGTGGGTATTGCGCAACCAGTTAAAAACAAGCACACACCCTCACACACAAGTCTGCAGAAGTTTCAGTAATATTATTGCATTTTTGTGATAGTTCAACGTGTTGGGCTGAAGGCATGATTGTCTTGCTTCACAAGTTACAATCTTTAAAGGATGTGGTGAGGATAACTGAGGTCTGTGGGATAACCGATTGCGATTAGGAAACATCTGTGCATTCCTCAATTGATGATGCAAGTTATACAGTGAATTATAGTCACTGTAGTAAGTACAGATGTGGCATTCCCCTTATTTTGGATAGGTCTAACAGATATAACAGATACACATAATACACAGTCCATAATACACAGTAATAATGATCAGAAATTAAAAAAAGGTGGAACCCTGGAATTATAAGGTTGTATTATTAGAATCAGTTTTGAGATATTATGCTTTACAGTTTTTGAATTCCATTTAGCAAAAATGATATGGGGAACAATTCTCGTTCATGGAAAAGACAGACCCTGAATGAAAACTCTTCTTAAATTTGTAAATTAAGGTTTTTGGATCCAGATAAAACTTTCAATCTAAAGGAAACACTTTCTGCTTGGTTACACGGTTCTCTTATCAAGCAACACAATTTGTTTATAAATCGTTTTAAAAAATCTATTATAAAATTGAATAAATGAGTTAAATTCAATTATTTCTATGATGTTTATTTGATATTTTACGAGTTATTTTATCATTTTTGAGTTAAGCATAAAAGGCATTGCTAAGTATTTTGTCTAGTGCAGAAATACTTAAATAGCTTATTTAGGGCATTACTAATAATGTTCTGGAAGACATAAACGTATGCCCTCAACTCTACAGTATATAGAAGTATGATATTGTATGTAATACAATATATATATATATATATATATACAAAATATTTCCAATTAATAATTAAAAACAACATTCTGTAGTCATTGCTGAGGTTTGCATGTTTCTTTTGTGTTTTTGTTTTATGGGTTTTTGTAAATATGTGTGAGGATGAAAAGATTAGGGTTTACAAAGTAGGTTTTTATGATATATAGTAATGTTAAAGAATGTGTGTTCATGTCCATTATTTATATTCTTTTTCCTAGACAGGGGAGTTCTCTGCTCGATTTCTTCTCAAACTCCCAGTGGATTTTAGCAATATTCCCATCTATCTTCTCAAGGTAGGACGCATCCATCAGTACACAAATACCCAGTAACATAACCTTGCATAGGTTTGATAGGCTGTAGTTTTTTCTGCGTATGGATGTGGATAAAAACATTTTCACAAAACACGGCACATTGAAGTGGATGTAAGAAAAGGTCGGTCTTCATTTCTTTGCTCTTGTTTTTGTGTGTGAAGGCTGTGAGTTGACTAATCAGCAGACTGTCACTCCCAATCAGCTCTGAGTATTGTTGTGTCTGCAGGCTCTCTCTCTCTCTCTCGCTCTCTTGCTCTTGCTCTGTCTTTTGCTCTTGTTCTCACTATCTCTCTCTTCCAGTCACCCTTGGTCTCCCCTTATTTTTTCTCATCTTCCCCCTCTGCACTGAATAACTTCATGTATGTTTGTGTATGTGTTGTACACGTGTGCTCACGTGGGGGTGTGTACGGCCTCGGGAGACCCTTGCTCTATGGCCTTTTCCAGTCGCAGCCATGTTTGTCCTCGCCAAGAGAGCTAAAATGATGGTAAACATACGGAAAACAGCAGCCGTCATCAACATCACCGTCTCAGTGTTCAGTCCCTCAGCAGTATACTACACTTATGTGAACACATGTACAGTTCACTCCCAGTGAAGCACACTTGACCAAAACACACATTAGCTACAGGTCAGTGCCCAGTAAGATTGCTGCTGTGTGGTCATTGTTTGCTGAAGTCTGCCAGGGGAAGCTTATTTATACAGTAGTATTGCATATTTATAAAAGATAGATACAGCTGTACGATTATTTCCAGAACACCACGAGCTGCTGGAGGCTGGCAGTGGGATGGAACAACAGCACGGGCATAAAATGATGCATGTACGCGCCGATTGCCAACAAAACACAGACATATGACTTACTTTCACATACCGCCAGCAGTTCATGTCTGGTATCTTTTGGCACTGGAACAGTGCCATCTAACAGTTTCAAACTAAACGTTATATCCACCGTTTATTTAACATCCATCACTGAAATGCTGTGAACAAACAGATGCACCTAAAAATCACTATTGCAAGAGTAACGAGAAGCAGCGCAGCCAATCTTGACGCAGTGCAGACAATCTTGATGGCAAGCGGATCTCGCTCATCGGTTGGCATGTGGCTCTTTCTTTATCCTTGCAGTGTTCAGTGAATAGGATCCCTGTTACGATGTTTGAGTGCTGGGGGAGTGTATCAAGAGCTGAAATACAATGTCATACATCCAAATAGTTTTTTAACAAGTTGACCATGTTAAGCATGAAAAGCCAAGCACGTTCAACAGTGTAAAGATGTCAGAATGCATGACATAGCATGTTACCTCCACTTTAACAAAGACAAGAAGAAGAAGCACCTTGTTGTGTACGCTGCCGGAGAAGCATAAGTAAACAGTCACTTTTGTTGCAGCTTCAGTTGTTAATAAAAGTTAATTATAGTTTTTTACCTGAGTTTTTTACCACTTTGGAGAGTTGCACGTCAGGTTGCGCAGAGCAAAACACAACCTACGGCTTAGCTACATCATTGTCAACCATGTTTTAAAGAACAGTTCCGTACAAGCTTAAATATTGCATCTGTAATCATTTCTGACGGTCATAGTCATGTTGGAGAATGAACCTTCTGCCCTATCTGAGGTTCTGAATGTTCTGGGCTAGGTTTTCATGATCATTATCTCTGTAATTTGTGCCGTTGAGCTTTTCTTCTACTCTGACAAATGCCTCAGTCCCTGCAGCTGAAAAACACCCCCACATCAGGATGCTGTTTCATGATGCCACACTTTACTGTTGAGATGGTTTTGTACAGGGGTTGAGCAATGCCTAGTTTTCTCCAGACATGATGAATGAAACTGAGATTCTTGTTTCTGACAGTTTGAAAGGTACGTTTTTGCATATTTCTTCACTGTCTTCACTGAGCAAAGGCTTGAGTCTGGTCACTCTGCCATAAAGCCAAGATTGGTGGATTGTTGCAGTGATGTTTGTCCTGTAAGTTTCTCCCATCTTCAAATATGATCATGGAGCTCAACCAGAGTAATCACCAGTTTCTTGGTCACTGCTCTAACCAAGACCCTGCTCTATCAGTTTGGAAAGGAGGTCAGCTCAAGTAAGAGATCTGGTGGTTCCAAACTTCTTTCATTCAGGATTAATAGGTGCTACGTGCTTCTGTGAACCTTCAATACAGCATATTTTTTTCAGAAGTCTTCCCCAGATCTGTGTCTTGATACAATCCTCTCTCACAGCTCAACTGGCAGTTACTTTGATATGCATTTTCAGCTGTTGCACCTTTTATTGAGAGGCATGTGCCACTCCAAATCATATTAATTCAATTGAATTTGCCACAGGTTAACTCCATTTTTGAAGTGTAGAAACATCACCAAGCAAAACTTATGCTTCTGAGCTAAATTTCAAGTGTCCCAGAAAAGGGTATGAATACTAATGCAATGTACAAAGTTGTCACAAATGTGTTTTCTTGTTTTGTCATTATTGTGCATGGAGTGTAGATGAATGTATTTTTTTTATTTAAAGTAGTTTAAGATAAGGCAGCAACGTAACAAAATGTGAGTAAAATGAAGGGGGATGAATACTTTTGCAAGACACTGTACTTTCGGCCACATGTGCAGTGATGTAATGTTTCATACTTGATGGACATGCTGTATTGGTTTAATGAACGTTGTAATTGTGTCTACCATACTATCGTCATACAGAAATTATGCAAGTTTATATTCAAGGTTATCTCTTCCTGTCAGATGATTGTAAATGAGCATGTCCTAATACTTAAGGAATTGTTCAGAGATCTTATTTCGAAGTATATTTTTGAGAAGCTGCTTTTTCCTCTGCCTACATTTTCCGAGGGGGTACAACTTTGTGAATTTCCTCATACAAAAAAGACTTCCTGTGGTCTCTGTAAAGTGTGATGCTCAGATTTAATTTTTGTCATCAGAGCCTCGATTTAAGATGTCACAGTTTTCCACTTCTGAGATTTATTTAGTGTGGAAAAAATGCTCATTATTTTTCATAGATGGCTTTGTCCACTGACCCCTTTCCATGGTTACTGCAAAGAAATGTTGCCGCTTCAGTGATAAATTGTTTAGTTATGGAAAATGATCAGATTTATTTTGCTGGAGTTTGTTTTGTTATTGACACTGTTAACGTGGAAAAGAATACGTAAATGATGTTTTGACTGCAGACTTTATCAAGTTTATCATAGTGTCCTCTCCACACCACGCCTTTGCCTCTGCCACCCCAGATAGAGGTCATGAAGCGCTGGGAGGTATGGTGTCGTGCACCACGATCATTACCTGCAGTGTGCTGTCTTGCTAGTTTTATCTTAGTAGTCTGTACATGTTTACCTTTCTAAATCCACTTGTATCCCTTAGGGTTTTAAAGGTTTGTCATGAGAGTAGCCTATACTGGTGGAGCAAAGAGAGGGCAATGGCATTGGTTTTGTGTAGCAATGTTATCAGGCATCACTTTATACATTTTATAAGGACTTAAAGTACCTGCAGGTCCTGTCTTGCCTTGCTTCTTTTGGATTTGTTTCGGTAGCTTTTAGTAGAACCACCAGCCATTTCAAATAATGGACACGGTTACTACACATTTAGAGAGTAACATTACGTGGTAATATGATTGTGCTTGAAATTAAAAATATAAATGATTGAATATAAAAACTCTAACCTTAACTTGTCCTTCAGTCATTCTATGACTCTACAAAAGCAGCAACCTAACGAAATTGGTACTCAATATGGGACACACTCTATCCACAAGTTTCCAACGCCCCATGACGCTTTTTGAGTAAATGATGGGAGTATCTTCCGGTTTGCTGTTAACAATTGCGTGTCTGCTTTTAGCAACTTTATTGATTCAGTTGTTGTGACAGTAAATCATTCTTCTTTTATATTTAAAAGCGAACTGCAAAACGTTATACGGGCCGTGTGCACATATCATAAAGCTGGCCATTAATCTAGTAAACATTATACTAAAAACATGTTCATCTTACAGTTTGTTTTAGATTATAAGTGGAAGAAAAACCAGTTTCCATCAAGCATATCAGCTGAGAAATGTATTCCACAGGATGTGATATATTCCAACAGATTTTGGACAACACGTCAGTAACATACAGTTAAGAATCCTTGTAAATCAAGTTTACTGTCTCGGTTTTTATATTGAAGACCATACAGTTTATTGATGATTACATACATTTATTTGAATTTTAAAATGACAAACTCTCTTTTTTAAACTATGAGCACATTCAGTCTAAGTGATGTTTAATGTTTGTTATCTATTTGCTTGAGATTAGCGGTCCACATTTTGTAGTTCTTCTTTTCAAAACCTTGGCTAAGTTTCTAAAGGTAAGAAGAAATGGGGAGTGTGGTCCCAGGTCTAATGTTATTGCAGTCCAAGTGCGGTCCAGATCTGTCCAGCAGACTTGACTAAACACTGTTCCCTGTTCTTTTGTTGCTTGGTTTAACATGGTACTCGCTCAGCTCTAAATATCAGCTGTCCCAGTTTGCGCAGCCATCGGTGAAGCAAGCTGAGGCTTGGTTTTCATGACAAGCCTGATCAATCTCACTCCACTAGAGCAGTACAGGCCGCTAACTGACTCTCTGTACATTCTACCACTGTAGAATCAATAGTCAACATAGCTCAACTGGTAGAGCAATGCCTTATCAGTACAAAGGTTGTGGGTTTGATTCCCAGGGAAGACACATACACATTAAAAATGTGCACCTTGAATTCACATTTGCTAGGTTGTTTTAGATAAAACAGTCAGCCAAATGAATAAATGTAAGTTAACTGAATTATTAAATCATATATTGCTTTTTTCATATGACCGCTCATAAAAGAAAACTAAAACCTACGTTGTTAACCGAATTTCATTGTCACTAACTTGATGTACGTAATGCATGTTTTAGTACTGGGGTAAATTTTAAGCTGAGTTTAAATAGTGATCAGTAATGTACTGTCATTGTATTAAATGTACCCAACTGATATCCATTTGTCTTGTCACTTCAACTTGGCCAATTAGTTTTCCAAGAACTTGATTTAAGTGTACTCTTAACATCAGTGGCAGCAATTGTGAGTGCGGGCTGAGGGTAAGGCCATCCCTGAGTTTTATGCCTTTGGCCTTCCTTGTGTTACCCAGCCTCTTTTCCGCAGGAGACACTCTCAGGTATTGCGTTTATGTTCTCTATTATTCCTTGACATTTCTCCATTTAATTTAGTGATCTACAGAGAAAATACATTTTGCAATCTTTTACAGATGTAGATGAACAAAAACAATTAATATCAAGGCAAGCTGTCTCTAGAATTTGAAATATGGATTATTATTTAGATTAAAGCCAATTAAAAAAATGTCAGGGAAATGTTTTCAAATTTCCCCAGGTTCTGAGGGGAGATGTTAATAAATGCTGTCATGAAACACTTATGTTCAACAGCCTGTGGCATGGTTGGATTTTAAACTGGGATAAGCATTGGTCATTGTTCAAGACATTTTAAAACTGAAGGGTTTATTAGAAAGAATGAGGGGTTGAGATTTAATGAAGCGGTTTAACAGGAGAAATGCTGTAGAAACCCCCAGCTGCATTAAGCACATAGACATCTAGACTATGATTCTGGTTGACGTCAAATACTCTGTCATAGATCATTTTAAATTTGGTAATATGTGCCTGAGTGTTTAATAAATAGTCCACACAGATCACACAAGGTATGATTTAAAAAATAGGTTTGTGTGTGAAAATATTTTTCTATAGATATGAGCTTTTGCTTATTTGACCTGACCTGATTTTCAAACAGACAAATCATTTATTTGAAGAAATATTTGGCTACTGATTAAAACAAATATCAACAACACATTTTAGAGCACAGTTCGATGTAGATATCCATGTTTATCTCAAATGTTATTCGAGTAAAGGGTGTGAGTATTAACAATACAGGCTGACATCAGATTTATTCAGGTGTGGCACAGACATTAAAGGCTCTATGTTGAAAGCTAGATGTCTGGTATTTAAGGTGGAGCACCAAGATATTTTTCTCTTGGCGTGCTCTTCATTGTTTCGCCAATGTGGCTTTTATACATGCAATCGTATAAAATATATTTTATAAATGTACTGAAGTGAAACCTTTTTAAAATGTACACAGTATTTAAAAAAATATATATATACTAACCTCACTATTCTTAGCTTTGTATACTGTGCTAGGCTTTAATCGACTAGTTTGATGCACTTATGTATTTTGTTGCCTATGTTGTTATAATTGCTTCCAATGTTTCCTCATCTGTAAGTCGCTTTGGATAAAAGCGTCTGCCAAATGACTAAATGTAATGTAAATGTAGTATATATTTGAACATATGTTTCACAGCAAATGTTACCATTACTATTGACCATAGAACAGACAAGTATTTTATTGTAGGTATTCATTTGTATCTGAGTATGTGCAATCCCTGGGATAGAACCCCTGACCTTGTTTTTGCTAGACCCGTGCTCTAACCACTGAGCTCCAGAAAATAAATGTATACTTTTTCATACATTATTATATATGGTCTTGACAAGCACTTTTTCTGTTACTTCAAATTAATTCTGAGTACTAATTTGGTATTGTGTAGAGTTTAAACAGTCTCTACTTATCTCACTAATCTCACTTTGACATGATGATTATGATAAAATAAAATAAATTTAAGAGCTTATAAAGGAATCTTGAAATTTGATTGCACAGGACTGCCTGAATCTTACTGGCTCACCTCTAACGACAAAAAGCTATATTTAAAGGGAATTTCATTGTAATGGAAAATTAATAAAACCAATATTTTATACATTAATAAAATTTAATCCAAGTAATGCACATATTTTTTGTTTTTGTGTTAATGACTTAACAAATAGGATATGGCTGCCGCTTATAACCAGCATTGTCTCTAAATACGCTTACGCCATGTTCTAATCAGGATTATTGAATATTGTTCACAACAAGTGGTAAGCAACATCTATGTTTTGTGGGTAGCTTGGTTTTGTTTTTATAGCTCTGTATTTCTGCTCACAGTAAAAACGTATTGGTCCATACAATCTCCTTATTGTATGGTGCAAAATCCTGCATGGGTCCTGTTTGATAATCCTGCACCAGCAGTAATTAAAAGAACATCCGACAGCAGCACTAATTTAATTCGTACCTGACCCTCCCGTTTGACAAAGAAAAGCTGTGACCCGAGCCGCACCCAAATTACATATACATGATGTAGACAAAACCATTTATTTTCTCACGCAACAAAATATTAGTAATTCCTGGTTAATGCATTTTTAAACATGTAGTAACTAAATGTATCTATTCTATATTTGATTAGTAATTTGTGAAATGTGCAAAAAAAAGGCTATATTGTTCATGTGATATTAACAATAGTTTACCTTTTTTTGGAAACTATACCAAAGCTGCTAAAGGCTAAGATGTCATCAAGTCTAAATAAAGCTTAATGCAGAAAAGGGACCATGAGAATGATGAGATAAAACGTTTTAAAATGTGATAAGGCTGCAAAGCGTGCTGAAATTAGAAACCAGCTTTTCAGATGCTGTGTAAAAGCAGCTTCGTATCAGCTGAGGTGAGTTGAAGTAGTCTAGGCTACTGGATCCGCGATCCGCCCGACGTATTATTTCCCGACCTGAACTGCCAATGACACTTGAATAATTATTATTATATAGCAGTTCACCAGGGTACAGGCCTCTGATATAGCCTCATGCAGTATATAATTTTTTGCTGTCAGTGTTTTGCTGTCACAAACACATTGCTGAAAACTTTAGGTTAGTTCACGGTGTGGCTCATTCAGACATTTATTTGCATAAATGTCATCTCGTCCATTTTCTTATTCCATTTCTCTCTTAGTTTCTCTTACATTCTCAGTCTCACAGAGAATGAGCAGTGCCCACATCCTGTCAGGGATCTTTCAGCACCTCAGTGGCGTATCAATCTGAGGACCTGACGTCTCCTCTCAAATGCCAGATCAACAGTGACATAAAGCTCCTTTAACAGTGGCCTACGTCCGCTATTCAGCTTTATGCCAGCAGCAGTACAGAGCATTTTGGCCGCCTATTTATTTATCCGCTTGCCGTTACATGTGGAGACTATCCTCTCACATATTAGCATTGATGTCAAGATATGTCAGACTCGCTAAAGAGGTCACATCAACAGCTTCACTGCTGCTGGGATGATGTTATTATGATATTGCGTTTTGCTGAAAATTTCTACTCTAGGACAATCCACCATTGAGAATCTTATAACTGGGCACAACATAAACACAGAATGTTTTGGAAAGTTTCTTTGGAAAGTTTCTTCTCGAAACCTGTGTCGGACTGCTTTGTCGTCTTGTAATATAGGGCGAGTTATTCTGTAGCGTCGCTGCAACATTTCTCTGGAATTGTTTGCACCCAACACAGCTTGTTGAGTCATGTGATGACAGAACTGCAATGCCACGCCACAACATTCCTCAAGAACACTCATAAACTCATTGACACTCTGTGTCCACTTACTCAAATAAACATACATGCTCACACCCTTCTATACTGTGAAAACAAGGACAAATAGATCTGACACGAGCGTTATGGAAGAGACTGTGGATATGACATCAACGGCTATGACTCCAACACCCTTCATTAGGTTATTCAAGATATAATTATCTGCCCAGCAGTCAGGTTGCCATGGAGCGTCACTGTAGACCTTTGTAATTTCTTCTCATGTCTACACCTAGAGTCAAATTGACCCCACCCATATGTGTGTATCTTGCTTAAATGCATTTTGAATGAAAGCATCTGCCAAATACATAAATGTATAATTTACTTGATAAATCACGAGGTCTTATATCACCATGATTTATTTTTTGAGGGTGGCTGACTGATGATCCTATTTTTTTTAATGGCTGCATACATGTTTAATAAACATGGGAAATGTGACATTGAGTTTTATTTTATAATGATATATGTATTTGTTGTGTGGCCTTAATCTAAGTTATATTTTAGACTAATATTAATCTGATTCTTTGTTCCACTGGATTACGGTTTGTGTTGCTTTAACTGGAATACTGTAAAGTGGTGAAAAATTATCTCTCATGACCACCACTACCCGGCCCAATGGCTGGGTCTAAGCGGCATGGCAAAGGCTTCTGCGCTTCTTTCTGGTGCTCTGAGTTGTTGTAAAACAACTTAGCATTACTCAATTTGATCTGATTCCAATAGATAAAAATAGGAAAACCTTGTTGAATTATATTATTTGAATTTAGATTTTTTTCTTAATGATGATCTTGAAATTTGGATGAATGTTTGATTCTTCTGCTTTATTCTAAACTATTTTCACTCATCCGATTTTTGTGTCGCTTAGTCTCTCGCAACAATTTACATTGTAAAAAATTGTCCGGGATTTGATCAGGCCACAAATGGGCATTTACATGACCCTCAACAGTAAGCAGAACATCTTTATACCCTCAAACCTATGTTATGATCTGCTCTACTGCTGTTGAAATGAGACCATTGTACCAATCGCACCGAGAAATTTCAAATGATATCAAACTTGCAAATGAAGAATTTTTACATATGGTATTTGTCAAATCCAGTTCATGGTTGAGCTTTGATATGCTTGGAGTTGAGATGGAGAGAAAGAGGGGGGAAAGAGGACAGATGTAAATCTGTGAGTTTGCAATCATCGTTCATTGTTGCATGCTGTCTGAGATGGAGATGCAAACCCTGTGGGGAGTTCCTTGTATTGTAAGTTCTGTGTCTCAGGAAGTGGTGCCCTTTTGGTGTGGACACCTTGGCACTACCCTTACAATACTGAAGGTTCTTTCAGGCCATTTTTATTTAAAAACAGTTGGAGATGCATGATGTCTCTAATTAGTTTGTGTACCCTTTAATAAAAGAATAAAGACCCCAGTTTAATAGATGAAACAGTCAAGTAGTTGATTATTTGCATGGTGAGTTTCAGTCCATTGCCACAGAAAAGGTTAATTCAGATCCCTGCCGAATGCTGTGATGGATCAAAATGAAGCATTCAAGAGAGCTATGTAATAAAGACCTTGCAATAAAATATAATAATGTGTAAAAAGTGATCAACACCTCAGAAATGTATTTCAACCAACCCAAATCAAGAATCAAATAATAATGTAGCTCAGTTGGTAGAGCACTGTGTTAGCAGCACAAGGGTTTTGGGTTCCCAAAGAAGTACACATTCTAATGTCTCATGTAAATGAGTTTGAGTCTTAACATAAAATGACTCTGGTGAGATTAACTTGGACATAATGTTAATTTAATGTATTTTACCCATTTTCAGGTGGCCAAATAATACAATATAGCTGGCAAATAATATTGTTTATGACTAGTCAAATGAATGAGTGTTTAACAAAAAGAATGCCATAAAGAAAAGAAAATATGGGAAATGTTCTGTGCCATGCACCTGCGTGATCAAAGCACAGATTCTTATATGGCACACTGTGCCTATTTGAGACACTCCCTGCTCTGTGCGTGACTGTGGAGCATGTAATGCCAGCGCCAGTAGTCGTAATTTGCAGGTGGATTGAGCCTCCAACAGTAAACACTGACTCAAGCCCAAGGAATCTTAAGAGCTTTGAAGTAATTGCAGGTTCCTCCATAAACGGTTTCTCCTTTCTTCTTCGTAAGTAGGCCATCAGAATGCAAAACCATGCGACCATAAACTTTATAATAAGAAGAAACAAACTTTCTGACCCTGTACAAGATCTCTGAGGTGACATTTGTGTCCACCCATAGCTAAATGTGAGCACTACACAATCCCAAATTACGGTAACTATGAAAACCTGTCAAACTTTTATTCGATTTTGACATTTGATTTATTGTTGCTTTCAAGCATTACACATTAATTACACATAGGGACTAAAATGTTTGGTCCAACATGTTTTCTGATAAGAGCTTGCTTCTTATGACTTTAAAGTAACAGTCATCTGAAATAAAGCAAGCAGAATGAACTATGCAGAAGTCTGTGAACCTTCAAGAATGCCATTGCTTTATGTTTAGCTAAGATACATCTGACATTAGCATCACTTTTATTCAAAGCGTGATGAGTAAAAAAATGAATGGAAAAAACACAGATAATTGTTGGTTTGGAAATATTCAATGCAGCAGGCGGTGAATCGCTGAAAAGAGCAACTAGCCCATCGCTCCGACAAACAATCAGGCTTCAGTTTAAGAGGCCAAATTATAGGTTGGTCTGGGCCTGAGGATCAAAATAAAATGTCAGAGGAGAAGTTCATAAACAAGAGTCAAATTGGTTGGAAAGACAATGGCTTAGGGATTTGAGCAGTCTGTTTACATGAAAGCCTAGAAAACAAGTAAAGAATTTTGTCAAGCGGCTTAAGTCCTTCCTTTTTTTTAAAAAGAGCTTGCAAACCAATTATGTCTATGGGTCAAGGTTATGTTTTGGTAGCAGGGGATTCATTTATAATGGCCCAAACATTTTAATTCTGTCATTACTTAAAGGGAAAGTTCACCCAAAAATTTAATTCCGTTATCATTTACTCACCCTCAGGTTGTTCCAAACCTGTATAAATATGTATTTGTTCTGCTAAACACAAAGTAAGATATTTGGAAGAATGTCAGTAACCAAACAGATCTCCTCCCCCGTTTACTGCCATAGGAGGGAAAATAAATACTATGGCAGTCAATGGGGGATCTGTTTGATTACTAACATTATTCCAAATAGCTTCTTTTGTGTTTAACAAAACACATAATTTTATTAATATTTGGAACAACCTGGGGTGAGATAATGATGACAGTCTGTCATTATAATGTCTGTCATTATTTATATGCCCTCTTATCATTTCAAACCTGTATGACTGTCTTTTGTCTGCAGAACGTAATAGAAGGACACCGTTGATCCCCATTGACTTGCATTGGTTTTGTGTCCATACAACAGAAGTCGATGGGGACCAACGGTTTTTGGTTACCAACATTTTTCAGAAGAACGAAAATCACACAGGTTTTTAAACAGGGTGAGTAAATGATGAAACAATTTTCATTTTGAAGGTGAACTATTCCTTTAATGATTTATTGTTGGAGAAAAGGCATCTTGAAATGATTACTATATTATTATTTACTATATTATTTACTTATTCCTTTCATATGTGGTTCATTTGATATTGATTATTAGCTTGCATAAGCATGTCTGGTGCTAATTGTCGGACCTGTTTGCTGAGAACGGAAAATGTATTGCTCATCATGTCTGATGTTGCGTAGACAGATTTTGTCTTGGCAGTCCAACCCTGGGTTGTGTGCCAAAAACCTTACCCGTAATACAGGAAAGGAACAGCTTTTTGCTGACTCGGCTTTTACATATCCGGTGTGTGTCGCAAGTAGGCGTATATCGTTGCAAAATAGCAGAAATGTGTATTTGTGTTGGTTGCCTACCGTCACAGTAAGGAATAAGTTGAGTAACATGTGATTATTCTAGGATACTTTCATCTCATTACAGGTATCTAGGTGTGTTATATTCACACCTCTCTATATGCTGTTACTATTTTAATAGCCTGTAATAATTATAATTAGTTTCAATTGGCTTCAAAAATTGTGGCTATATGGTTCTATGTTGATTTTCCTGTATAGGCGTATTTACGCATAAATCTTTTTTTATTTAAACATATTGTATAGATATCTTATTTGCTGTGTTATAGGTACTGTTGTGTCTCATGGCAGTTATCAAACATTATTACCAAAAGCTTTGGACAATAATTTGACTTAGGCTCTAAGCCAACTGTGCACCCTTTACACACCCTCTTCTGGTGTTAAGGTTTTTCTGTATTGTTTTTCACCCATCATCATCCAATTTAAATGTTCTATTTTCAAGACTAAGTTAAAATGATTATTTCCACCCATTATTTCACCTATTAAACCTGTCTGAGAAATAGTAATAGTGATGTGTGCCTTTGCACGCATCATTGTATAATAGCTCTTTGCGTGTAATTGTAATTATAGGATACTATGGTTAGAGACTATCACATGGATCTCTTTGTTAAACCTCTTGCTGTGGTGCAAATTTTCATTTCAGTCTATGTTCAGTGTTCAAACTGGAAGCATCATGCATTGTGAGCAATTATTTAACAAGTTTTAAAGTAACATGCAAATATAACATGTCGTACAACAGAGATTCAGAACAGTCAAAAAATTCAATTGCCTCAGCGTAATATCTTGTTAGGTGAGATTTTCCCATGCAAAGGTTTAGAACATTTGGTAGAACAGTGGTGAAGCACTCTCTAAAGCGATGATAGAAGCTGCTTGTCGAAGGATGAATTCAGTCAACCTCATCAAACAACTGTAGAAAACACATTAAAACATTAACATTTATTACAAGGCTTGTTGGAATGCTTGATTCTGATTGGCCGATTGCAACATTTGAAGGTTTGTTATTTCGCTTTGCGCCGGGTCCTGATCACACTGTCGGGGCTAATTTCTATGATAACAACCGGCTGCCTGTACATTATCACTGACATAACATATCATATCACTAAAAGTAATTGAACTTCATTGAATGCTGTTAGGTCTGTATGCTGTAGCCTTTATGGAATATACTTCATTAACTTTCAGAAATGTTTTTTCAGTGACAACAACTGAAATGACTTCAATGTCACAATAAGCACAATTATTGGATTGCTCCTATATAGTATTGTTTTCACTGTACTTACTCCAGCAGGCAACCTTAAGTACGGGTATTTTCCGTCTCCATGAGACTGTTCGCGCCATGAGGTCTTTAGTAGCCGATATATCAGGATCAGTCTTGTGACATTCACTTTGTAGCACATTCACATGGGCCGCCACAGATGTTAAATCCTCCCCAACACAAATGAGCTTTGTTAGAATGACAGGTAGATAATGGTTAGATGTTGACAAATAATGACTTAAAGATCTAGAAGGTTGGAATAACAATCACAACAGGTAGTCTCCTGTGAGCTGGTTCACCACTGCAATAAAAGAGCATCAGTGTTAGCAGACCACCACAATATATATGCAATACATGTGATAAGATTTAAGCTCCAAGTCTTACTTCACAATACATGTAAAAAAATACAGAACCACACACCATTAAAATAAATAGACGAACACTATTATAAAAGTTAATGTTGACTCATTATTCCCTGCTGAAAAAAAACGATTTAACCCCTCCCAAATAATACAACACTACAATAGAAAATGTAATCTTTTTAAAGGTTGTATTGATTTTTAATCTATAATAGTGTCTTCTGGTATGTGATGGATGTTATGGGTGGAATGTTAAATCCTATTTGAATTATGCTCAAAGCACACAGAAAGAAGTTGTATTTAAAAAGATCACGGTTAAAATGGTATTTTATTGGAAGCGATTATATTTTAGATGACGGTTTCTATAGGTGTTTATTTTTTAGCAGGGTTTTTAAACACATTAACTGCAACAGCCTCTTAAACAAATAATATTTCACTTACCTTGTGGAATGAGGTTGGAGCTTTGCCGTAGATTCTGCGACTACTGGTACTGGCTCTAATATAACAATGGTCTGAGCCTCCTTGTATTGGCGAAAAAACTGTTGAAATTTGATTTGCCATTTGAACGAGCCATCAAAAAGGTATCCAACATGGCCTCAGTGAGCCCAGAGTCAACACTTTCTCCGTCTACATCATTTTCTAGGAAAAACGGGCACAATTACAATGCAGTACTAGGCCAACCATGTAACTAACACGCACGCACACACACACACACACACACACACGTTGGGATAAGGAAAATGGGGAATTTTGATTCAACTTTAAAGTATAAACACAGTGTACATCAGACGCGAGCAGCACGGCAAAAGAAAATGGACTTAAAAGTCTTTCCTCGCTTCACAAGGTGTAACGTTTATATATTAGTTAATCCATTAGCGTTACAAACACAACGCAGGTGTCTATCATATGGAATCTAACGTTTCAAAGTGAAGCAAAAACCTGCCAAATAAGCTGGCTACGTAAAAACTCACAGAAGTTTCTAAGCTATTTCACAATGAATACAAATAATAAATGTAATGTAACTTACGGTACAGAGTTAATTGTCAGAAACCATAACATAATAAACTTCTGATTTTGCCGGGGTAAATTATATTATTTGATGTTAAATCAAGTTTTGAACATTTAATATGCTGACGAGCCGACTAATACAAGCGGATTTATTTACCTCAGCAGACTGAGCGGGAAAACGGGTTGCACTGCCAAAGTGTGCAGGGGCTTAGAAACGAACACTCAAGTATAAAATATTATAAATAACTGTATACAAACACAAATAATGACAAAATAGATGGATAATGATGACATATTTCAAATACTCCAAAATATATTCTTCATATATGTGCCTACATGAGTCGACGCTTGTAACGTACATTATAGCTACAAAAATAGCATGAACAAAAACATCACCGTACGGTTACTTACCCCTGAATTTCCTTGCCTCTTCTTCGGTGACTTGTATTCCTGCTTCAGTTTTTTTTTTTATGAGTTCTTCCGTGGACAAACTCCACAACGGACAATCAGCCGCCATCTAATCGTTCAAGTGCTTGTCTGGGCCGGAACGACTGACACCTTCTGGTGATTTGTCTGTACTGTACCTATAAGGTACTATCATTGTACCCTTTCATGTGAGCAATTATTTTGTACCTTTAAAATTTAACAATGGTCAACATTTACAACATTAAGGACCATTTTCTGTACCTTACATGGTACTTTTGTACCAAATGTACCTTTGAGTACAGAAACAGTACCCCTATTTTTCTGTGTGCACTTAACTGTTGAATGAACTAAAACCTTTTTTTCTGTGCTCAGTTGACAAACTTGGGAAAACTAGCCAAGTCTTTTACTACTCCGTTTGTAAAAAATAAAAGATTTTGCCCAAATTTGTCCTCAATGAAGTTTTTGGGTAAAAAAACGATGCTATGTGTTTTTATCAAAAGTTATTCAGGTCTTGCTGTTTGTAGAACCCTCCACTTCCCCCAAAAGCGATTTACAGACAGAATAGAGAGATTCTGACCTTCAAAACTGTCATTGCTTAAAGCAATTTCAATGGATGCTTTTTTTCTCTCTTCTTCGCATTACCCTTTTGCATTTAAGATCACAGTTGTGTTTCATTTGCATAACGTGTTAAGTAATTAAATTAATTAATCAAGGTTAATTAATTCGAGAAGCAACGACTCACTGAGCAGAGGGCTGATACAAAGCGCAAGTCTGGCATAGCGCTCTATGTGTGAACTTGACAATCTCACACACACAAGGCTGCATCCAAAAGTGTATTGTACTGGTATTTTACCTTACTGTGCTTTCCTAAAGAAGTTAGAATACATCATTATACAATCACACTTACCATATGATACATTTACATGCTACTCTGATTATACATTTACATTCACATTTATGCATTTGGCAGATGCTTTTATCCAAAGCGACTTACATGGCAATGGTGTTTATAGAACAAGCAAGATCATTCTAGCAAATTATATCTAATAAATGCAGTCTCCTGGTCAGCAAGCCAACACAGCCTTGTGGCGAGGAACCCAGACTCCAATGATAAATATATGGAGAAAAAAAAACCCTGGAGAAACCAGTCTCAGCCGGGAGGGCCAGGTCCCCTCTGACGTCACAGCTGCACTCAGTGACTTTAAAAGTTACTGAGTAAATGTTTATTAATAACAGGGGGAGCTTATTAATTGTGATTTAGGAAATTTCACTTGTTGAAACTGTTTAGGTCTAAGTTTGTCTCATTTTGTGACCGATATCAGACAGCAGATGTGTTATGTCAGAGGAATGTTATATGCAGGGAAAAGACAATAATAGCATAATGTAGCTGAGTGCAGCTATAACTTAAAACTGCTGTTATGTGATGTAAGTTTAGCATTGAATACTAAGTATTGTAAATAATGTTTAGCATTATTCTTTGCTCTTGGGTGGGGAAATTTCCTGAGCTGGAGCTGGGATGGTCAGTCCGCAGGCTCTCGCAGGAGGATGTCATGGGATGTTTAACTGGAGCTGGTATAATCTCTAGCTTGGGATGGGCATTAGGGGTGTGACGAGACACTTATCCCACGAGACGAGACAGGAGACTGAGTTCAAGAGAACAAGACGAGATTGAGTTCAAGAGAACGAGTCCGTCTGTTATTTTCAAGACCAATTATTGAGTAAGTAGATGAAAGAACGGTGTTTAAAACTGTGTCACTACCCACGCGAAAGACGCAAGTGAATGTTGAAACCGTCGGTCTAGCGTGTTAACATCGAAAAACTGTGGGAAAGTAGCACTGTGGGATGGAAAATCCTGTTGTCTTTATGAATGACCGGGCCGGTCACTGTAGCTCACAGCACGCACATACTTTGTGCAGTTATTAGCGTGTTCTGTACAGTAATGAAAACAGATCGCACCACAACAAAATGTGCACTCACACAAATGCTCCCAAATATATTGTGAGGTTGCATAGGTTTTAACCTCTAAATTGTGACCATTTAGTTGCATGTGCATAAGCTTTGGGCTTGTGATCAGAAGGTTGCCGGTTCTAATCTCAGTGCCAGTAGGTCATGACTGAAGTGCCCTTGAGCAAGACACCTTACCCCTGATTGCTCTGCAGTAATGTGCCACTGTAAAAAACTACTTGTAAGTCGCTTTGGATAAAAGAGTCTGCCAAATGAATAAATGTAAATGTATTAGCCTAGCTGCTGTTCATTGATTGTTTTATTTATTTAGCCTACAATGCATTATTCTAATGCCTGGCTGAATTCTAGACTTACATTTATTCATTTATTTACATTTATTCATTTAGCAGACGCGATCAAAAAATCACAATCAGATTTTTTCTCTGACTTTTACAGAAATTATTATTTTGTTTTATTATACGGGGGACAAACACGGACAGTAATTTGGAAGCAGTTACATTTTCTACAACTCAGTGGGAGGAACACAGATTATGGTTAAGTTACTAGTCAAAAGGTGCGTACGTCTTTGGGATTTTTGTCGGACAGAAGGTCCCCTTCGATGCTGCTGGGGTGCAGGCCGTCAGGGGAAAGCATACGGTCGCTCCCAGAAAAGACCCAATTATTAATAAAGAGTTGCTTCTGTTCAATACACCATGACATTAACCATTGATTAAGCACAAATAGTCTACTGAACCTTTCATTCACTCGTCGGTAGGTAGAAAGCGGGTCCAATACAATGATCCTCATTGTGGGCGATGCGTTGCGTACAATCTCGTTCAGACTCCTGAAGTTCAGGATCTCCAACTGCCGCATCCTGATGTTCATGGAATCGTCATACATCATAGTATACATAAGTCAAGTCAAGTCAGCTTTATTTATATAGCGCTTTTTACAATTTTCATTGTTACAAAGCAGCTGTACAAGAAAACATTGACTATAAGTAAAACATAAAAGGTTATGGAACCCAAAACACAGTTCAAATATCAGACACACAATAAATTACTATATGCAGAGTTAATTAAATAAGACTATCAAATTCTAGCAGCCCCCAAGTGTGATGGTTTCGCTTAAGTTTATACATTTTTCTTTTTTAACTATTATTTGCTTGATCCTTTCATTGTGATTTTCCTGTGGCTATGCGCATGACGTCATCAAATGCCGCTCCTTCTCCCACCTCTGAGCTTTCAAGTGCACAAGTTTATCGCAAAAGTCCAGGCGGGAAAATTTCCACTTCCAATTATTTTTCTTTAATGAAATGTTGGAAAATTTTAGATTTTTTAAAATAAAAGATGAAAACGATTAACAATGCAGATTTATTGATACAGCATTTGCTCATATTTACCAATGGTGCCAATATTTGTGCTCATCACTGTATATGGCATGATCAAGCAAGAAATTTATTTTGGAAACACATAAGTACTTACTGTAAACACTGGGAACGAGCATGATATAATTCTCCTGAAAAATACTCCCACAAAACCACAGCCTCATTAAAGGAATAGTTCACCCAAAAACTTTTGTGTGGCATGTTAAACTGTGCACCTCATTCACTTAGACATGCAGAACAGCCAGATGACACATATTTAAAAAGCAGGATACCACGTCCGCGAGTATGCATCAAGTTATATTGACTCAATACTGCTGAAAAAGTAGTTTCACTTGCAAGATAGAAGTCAACTCAAGTCAAGTCAGCTTTATTTATATAGCGCTTTTTATAATTTTCATTGTTACAAAGCAGCTGTACAAGAAAACATTGACTATAAGTAAAACATAAAAGGTTATGGAAGTCAAAACACAGGTCAAATATCAGACACACAATAAATTCCTATATGCAGTGTTAATTAAATAAGACTATCAAATTCTAGCAGCCCCCCCGGCCAGGCAAACAGTGCAAAACAGTATGCAAACGGTGGCGAGGAACCCAAAACTCCATTGGAGGAGAAAAAAAACCTCAGAGGGAGACCAGGCCTAACCAGGGGATTCCAGTTCCCCTCTGGCAAAAACTGCAGCCTCTGCACAAGCTCGACAGTGCTTGCACAACAAGGCAAAATAAAAAACAAAGTTAGATTTAAAATTATAATTAATAATCTAATAGCGACTGAAGTTTTGTAGAGTCGCCACGTCCTTCGTCCAGCATTTGTCAGGTCTAGGAATGGATACCCTAGGAATGGTTACCCTGCCCGCTCCGGTAACCTTGGACTGCGTCCTGCCCGCTCTGGTAACCTTGGAACAATGAGACAAGAATGGCTGAGAGTAGAGTACTGTTCTACACTCTTTGATGCAACAAATGCATCAGTTGTTATTGGAAGTGTCCCTGGTTCCGGTTGATCTAACTAGTGCAGCCTAGATCTTTGAAATATATATATTATGATAGTCTAGTGTATGCAAGAGTAAAAAGATGCGTCTTTAGTCTATATTTAAACTGACAGAGTGTGTCTGCCTCCCGGACAGTGCAGGGAAGACTGTTCCAAAGTTTAGGCGCTAGATAGGAAAATGATCTGCCGCCTGCACTTGATTTTGAAATTCTAGGTATTACCAACTGACCTGACACCTGAGAGCGTAGTGCACGTGATGGACTATAATACATTAGAAGTTCTCTCAAGTAGTGAGGAGCTAAACCATGCAAGGCTTTATAGGTAATAAGCAAGATTTTAAAGTTAATGCGATGCTTTACAGGTAACCAGTGCAAGGTTGACAGAACCGGGCTAATATGCTCATACTTCTTTGTACGCGTAAGAACTCGAGCTGCCGCATTTTGGACCAGTTGGAGTTTTTGTAATAGGCCTGCAGGGCAACCACCTAATAGTGCATTACAGTAATCTAGTCTTGATGTCATAAAGGCATGTATAAGCTTCTCTGCATCTGATGGTGACAGCATATGACGTAGTTTAGATATATTTTTAAGATGGAAAAACGCAATTTTACAGGTGTTGGCGACCTGGTTCTCAAATGACAGAGTACTATTGAATATAAAGCCAAGATTCTTAGCTAAAGATGAGGGTTTTATGGAACATCCATCAATAGTTAAGCAGTATTCTTGGTTGTTACGTAGGGCGGTTTTCGGTCCGATAAGTAACACTTCAGTTTTGTCCGAGTTTAGTAATAAAAAATTGCTACTCATCCACTTTTTTATATCGACTATGCCATCCACTATTCGATGGAATTGCTGTGTTTCATGAGGCTTCGAGGAAATATAAAGTTGCGTATCATCAGCATAACAGTGAAAGCTTACTCCGTGTCGCTTTATTATATCTCCTAGAGGTAGCATGTATAATGCGAACAGCATAGGCCCCAATACTGAGCCCTGTGGTACACCGTACTGGACTTTCGATTTGCGTGATACCTCATTGTTTATTGCTACATATTGAAAACGGTCGCATAAATAAGATCTTAGCCATTTCAAAGCTATTTCCTTAATACCGACATCAGAAGTAAAATAATTAAAACAGCGGTGCACCATTGATTAACGTCACAAACAAACACAACGACAAATTAACTTTACACAAACACGCAGCGCTGTCTAATGCACCTGACAAACTGTATCGCACTCGTCCTACATAATAATATTTGGTCTAGATAAAACTTTAAAAAATCTGAGGTTATAACAAAATGTAAATATTTAGCAAATTACCTTTAAGTTGTCCATCAGAGGCGCTGTAGCAGGCCGTAACTAGGATGTTACAGGTTTGTTTTAATGCCGACTATTGGCTTACCACTGTTATGATGTTGTGAAGAGTAGATGAACCTGAAATTCGAAGCTTTCATTCAGTAGATAGCAAACTTGAGTGGGTAATTTCCAAAGAGTTTGTAGGCGTGTTTCTGGCCATTTTTGTTTTGTTCACAAAAATAAAGCTTTCATAAATGTATGGTAGGAAATTTTCTAAGTATCTTGATGGAACATCTTTTTTTAATATCCTAATGATTTTTGACTCGTATAATTTATTGTTGGCTCTTGTTACAAATATACCCGTGCTATATGGTCCAGGGTCACATACATTGCTGTTGTTAATGATCTTTGAAGACAGTGGTCCTGACAGAAGGATTTTAATCAGTAGAGACGTTATTGTATGTATTTTGTTTCAGTTTATACTTCAGTGTATCAGAATGCAAATACATGGCAGCACAAAGAGTGTTAATATTTTGTAAATACTGTATACGACAAGTATGTAGATAAGCAAGAGACACACCCTCTTCGGCTTATGATGTCAGCTCAAGTCTGAAGCCTAGTTTTAGGGAGGTACAACATGCTTATTGTTCTTCATTGTGGGTATGGCATTCAGAATGAAAAGTACTTAAGAAGGTTGGATGAAGCCTCACCCATAGAGATTACTACAAATTGAACAGTCTAACAGATATCATTAAAATACTAATTCAAATGGATATACAGTTCACCCCCAAGGTAGTTGTACACAACCCTAAATGTTTATTCATGTTAAAAAATATATTATTTTAAAAAGAAAAAGGATGAACACTGGAAAATGATCTAGTCATGTGCATGAACATTGTCTTTCACATGTTCCAAAAAACTATCATGCAAGCATGCTTATGGTAAATGGCGTGGTACACCTATGAGCTTGCACTTTAACTAAAATAGCCTTTTTTGCATTTAAAAAGTGATTAAAACGATCTCATGACATACTAAACGATGAAATCATAACCACATGTTTGTTGGTCATATTCTGTGTGATCCATTTGTGCAGCTGAATGAGTAGACCCCAATCAAACACCTGAACCATATAATCAACTTTTTCAGGGATTACTTGAACATTACAGGTAGGTGTGTTGGATCTTGAGTATGAAGGATGGTAGCTCTCCAGGAGCTGGGTTAGAAATCCCTGGTTTACATTATGTGCAAACTGGCATCTGTTTTGTAAACATATATATAACATGAGGACATCATCATGATACCCCAATCACACACACACTCCGTTTCAGTTTTACGTTTTGGAGCTGACCTGAGAATTTGTCGTGGCAGGCAATCTTGAGTTAACCTGATAAAATGCTCAAACTAGCATAGTTGATGTTCTGTGATCATGGCCTCAATGCTCTTGCAGTTTGTCTTAGCAAGCACTTCAGAATGGGGCACACGGTCATTGCATGTGATCACCAGTATTCGCTGCTAAACTCTATAAAGATAAACTCTTTATACAGAAAGCCTTTAGCTGCCTGACGCCGGCTTCACACTGGAAGTGTAAGCAGCACGTGAGGAGTACGTAGGCAGAGCAGGTGCAGCGCGTCACCATTTTCCTTTTACACCGGAAGCGTATGCACCGTGAACCACACTGTCTGGGCACCACAGTACAACAATGCAATTTCACATTACGTTATTTAAATACATCAATGAGCAAAATATGTTCCAGAACTTCATCAAAGCGCTTTTAAAGTAGATTGCATAACTATGATTTGTTATATCAGCCTGTTTCATGCCCTTTTTGATCTACATAGTACAAGTTATAAATAAAAAGCCATCATGCTTTGAAGGATACGAAGTCACTACACAGTTAACTCACCATAGGAGAGAGTGACTGACATGTGATGCGATCGCTTTTCTTTCACACATACGCAATATAAGCATATAACATGATGTCTATGCAGTTTTATCAGTTTTTTCAGAAGGTTATTATGACAGTGGGTTTCAGACAGTACACTGACAGCGTAATGCGATCGTTTCCCTCTCATTCATATGCAATATCAACATAACATTTAAGATATACTAGTAATATAAATCCTTTTAATGTGCTGTTGTGGTTTTGGCCAAAAAAACTAACACAAAAGGGTTTTTGAAAGTCAAATGCTTAAATGCTTTAAAGATCAAAGTGTTAATTTTTATTCTGTCAATCCATTTCGATTTTGTCTGTAACATTTTCACTGTTGCTTTAATTGAGTGTAAGCAATGCAGCAAAAATAGATTCGGCGCCTACATGATCGCTGCACTGCTGCTTACGTGCCACTTCTGCTCCACGAGCAGCTTACGCATGCGGTCTGAATGCTCTCATCTTTTAACGTGTGCGGCGAAAAAAATATGAGCTGCTTATGCACTGCTGACGCGTGCTGTGTGATGCCGGCTTAAGGGGAAGGCTGTACATGACCCAAGTTTCACAACTACAAAGACTGTGGACTGTGCTTTGCTGTGTATTGCCAAACAGGTCGCCTGGATAAAAAATACATTACATTTGCACACACCCTCGAGTAATATTGCTAGGCTGTTCCAAATATCGCCATCACCACACTTCATCTTCAGTCTCAGTGTCACCAAATCCCAGTTTGACCCACAATGTATGTGCTTCAATTAATGGTACCTAGGTCGTAGCATGTGTGTGAGAAAGAGAAAGAGAGTGTGTCGCTACTTGTTTTCAACATCAACCACAGCTCATGGCTCAATATCAACCAGCTGTTGATTGGCCTGTGAGTCACACACTGCTGCCTTTTCCAGGCACTGAAACTGCCATGTGCTCCTGTGTGTTTTGAAGAGTATGTCAACACGTTTCCTATTTTTGTTTTGTGACACTGAGATTGTAAGAGTGTAAGATTGTAGAGGGTTTAAAGGGGTCTGTTAAAATCATATTGTTTGAATTGCTTACATTTTTATGTTACCGCTTAAAGCCTAAATAACACATTTAATTTTTCTGCTCTACCAGCAGGTTTTGTAAGAGAATCACTTTTCCAACGGGGGTTGAGTGCACATTGTATATACATTGTGTTTGTTGTCATGGCTGGAAAGCTTTAAGTTAGAAAATCTTTTTTTAGTAACATAAAATGTTTTATTTGTGTATGACCTGAAAATTTAATATGGAAACAGAAATGTGCTTGTTCAAAACACCCAGCAAGTTTATTTATACAAAAATGTTGCCAAAGGGAAAAATCCCAAACATATACATCGAGCCATGTCTGTCATTCTTATAAGAGATATAATTAATGGGTTGTTTTGACTTAGTATGCAAACATCTATAGCAGCCACAGAGAACACCCTAAAAATGAAATTAGTTTGCTTTTTGACTTTACTCTAATCTAACATTTAAATGCACCTAAGACTCCTCACAAGACATTTTATGCTTGTTTTTTCCTAATGTTTCTTTTTGAGGGCCACATTTTTCCCATGTCATCTTATCCATTACATCCATTAATCTGACGACAGTCGGATACCAGCTTTCTAGACTCAGCTGACACACCCATTTGAAATATTATCTGGCACAAACACACAAACACACACACACCCTTTAGATACAGAAAGAATGGTCCAGTTGACCTGTCCTGTTGTTTTTTTCACTGTTTCACTGTGGAAGGCATGCACAGTTTGCTAATATGCAACACAATACTCCTACATAAACACCCATTTTATATGTACTGTAGCACGCAATTTGCTGGGAGCTATTTGTGCCTCAGTAATAAAAACGTAAAAACAAAAATGTATAGTGATCGTTCAACATGTGAGTAAAAGCAAAATTTTAATAAAGGGGGGAGGGGTTGAGTTTGTATTATAATGATGATAAAAAATTTCTTTCTGGTTGGGGGACCAAGTGTTTTTCTGGGGGTGGCCGTGGTACCCCCCTTTGGGGCGCAACTAGTCTTCTAACCTTGCGAGTCTGCTGTCATCTCAAACTGTTTCTTTCAATAATGTATTCTTACAATAAAAATAAGAGTTCCCAGGTCTTTTCAGGGTGTTTATGAATGTGTGTGTCAAAACGATAAACATTTACCTATTTCTTTTTATTACTTTTGTGTGTAATTCATAAATATTGTTCCATTAAAACAAAAAAAAATTCTTCAATCCCTCAATTCCTTCCTACCTCAATCTACAATGGCTTGGTATTTGTGTGGATCCGATGAGTTTTTGAAAAAGGGGTTGTGCAACGTTAGTTGAATAACGCAGCAATTCGACTGAGCATTTACATACATACATTTAGGCATTTGGCAGACTTTGGCTTACATAGCATTATCCTATACATTTTACATAGGTGTCTGCAATCCCCTGAGATCGAACCCACAACCTTGCGGTGTTAACGCAATGCTTTTACCACTGAGCTACAGGAAAGCTGTTCATCACATTGCTTAATCACAACCGTCACTAAGCAACAGGTAAAGGCACGCTGGTTTGTTTTCCTTAAACGGAATGGAGCAGACCCCTGAAATATAATATGGGGTAAGTGCGTAACACACTGTGACAACCACTATCACTGCATTTACGGAGTAGCCCTGATGTGTAAAAGGAATCGTACTGGACAACTCGTTGTCTGTCATGAGCTGATGGCAAACTGCTTCGTAATGTTTTGCACAGTCGATCTATCTACACAATAGCTGCACTACTGTATAATGTGATAGTCAACAAGCTTTCATAGATGCCACAATACAACGCCACATTTCTAGTTCAACATACTGTACGCATGTGAGTGATGCGTTGTGTATAACTATATAAACTATGACTATATATATATATATATATATATATATTGTCATAGTTTACTATATATATATATATATATATATATATATAGTCATAGTTTATATAGTATATATATATATATACACAGGATCCAGCTCTGTCTCTCAGATAAATTAAGTTTCCTGAACTTCTCCACAGTAGTTTCATTTTAAACCTTCCGTATATCAAATCGTTCATCCTCGGGCACGATAAATCCAACACTCGTAGTAATGCGCTCACGTTGTGTGTGTCTGTTAACTTGTCAATGACGACCTGGATTGTGTGCATCCATGGCAGCGGGAAACATCAGTGACGGGAGTGACACATGCAGTTGACAATCACAGACAGCCTGCACTGGTGGCAGGTCAATATGGTAACATGCCTGATAAAGAGTTAAGACACTTACAGACTTGACACCATTGCAAGGCTGAGTAAAGAACTAAATAAAAAGATAGGGGAAAATTGCAGAAATGGTATGTATTGCTTTAGAAATCGTTAAGGAAATGTTAAATTCTGTTTGTTTTAAAAGACAGCCATGTTGCAAGGTCAACATTGTGTCTGTGCTTTCCCCATGTGAGTTTGCACTGAAGACATGGAGCAGTTCAGCTGAACAAATCAGCCTCATCTCAAGTTTGTCTTTAGACAGCTCTTGGCTTGGAGACAGCTGTCACATTTCTACGATGTCACATCAAGTAGTATGGTAAGCACCGGGGGGGAGGTCACTAAAGAAAACAAAGCATCCACAAGAGGGTCTTACCCGGGGCACCCTTGATCCCTGTGCCCTACCCCCTACTCCTTGACACTGACTCATTTGTTTAAAGAGGAAGCAGAGAGTTTACAGCACTCCTCCTGTTGTCCTGGAGCAGGGGTCACTCAAACCCTCATTGGTCATCACTATCCTCTTCATTAGTCCTTTACCTCAGTCCTTTAAAGAACATATGAACGTTTTAATGATGCACCGTTATATTTTTATTAAAGCAGCATTCAGCCTGAAGCAGAAATATACACTATTGTTCAAAAGTCTATGGTCACTTTCCTGAAATGTTTCTTATCATCTTAAAAAATATTTTGATCTTAAGGTGTATCCTTGAATGTTATAAAGAAAAAGTATAATTGGACCATCATATTTTCTCATTTCAAATATAAAATTGACTGACTTGGATTGAATAATATTTAATTTCTTAAAATTAAAAAAAGCAGTCCAAAGTTTTTATAATTTAACTGTTATTCCAAAATGAAAATTATAAAGAATGAGTAAGTGACCTTTAACTTTTGCGTTTTATGCTTCGATTTAATTTTATTATTACCTTTCACTGAGAATCTACTGTCGTCATCTTTCAAGCTTTGAGACATTTTGTCAAAGAATTGAAAATATTGTAATTTTGTTCCGTACAATTTCTTACAACCAAACTGTTTTCCTCATGCTAATACAAGGCAGGCCACATATTTCTAACTTAACAATATAGCAATGCCCATCAGCAAGAATGAATTATGTCTCTACAAACACATGGGTCATGTGCTGATGCAAGCTGATTAAATCAAGCAACACCTTGGGACGTTAGACCCCCTCACAACCCCCAACCCAAATCAAATGTGATGGTGGCTGTTGAAGAGCAAGAGACAGACGACATGGGTAGCCATCAGCCGTGATCTTGACATTTTGTTTCTCTTGCCTTCAAAGACATTCATAAGTTTGCCCTCAGAGCTTCATCAAATAGATGCTTTTCAACAGCAGACCTAAAATGTCTATTTAAAACCCTTTTTTGGTTGTTGTAAATTAAAGTTCCCTTTCTGTCGGTCTCTCGATGTTGTGTCGAGACTGACAGAATGGGGTTTGACTTGAGAACCAGTCATCTCCGACTCTTTGAAAAGGCTAATGAACTTGGCGAATGGGGCGGCACGCCAGTGCCCATTCATTCACCTTTTTGTTCTTCTGAACCTGCTAGGCTTATGCTGAGCGATCTTCGATTCTTCCTACTGGATCTACGACGCAGAGCAGCGGAACTCGTCCTGGCTTTTGCGATTCCCCTAGGCGTTTCAGTAGCTGGTCTGAGGTGTCTAAAAGAGCATATTTCTAAAAGAGCAATTTCTCCTGCAGCGTGCACATGTCGCCAGGCATGTTTCGCCGCTGTAGTCTTGGGTGCAACCGCACCATCGTCAAGACAGACAGGCACGATCACTACCTCACATGCTTCGGCGTGCTAAAGTAGTGTTCGTGGTAACGGTATTGTGGTCACGGCTGGCCGTGTTCATTGGACACAGCCGCGACACCGTTAGCTTCCTGCCCGACAGTGGCTAAAAAGCTCCCGGCTATGGTCGTTGGAGCCCAGGACGAGCCCGACGTGGAGATGTCAGGCGTGCTTGCCCGGACTGCCATGAGCAGTTCACGGCCGGAATCCTGGTACCTGGACACGGAAGGGCTCTGTCGGTATCCCAGGAAGAGCATGCTCTCGTGGCACAAGTGCACTTGTGTCAACAGACTTGCTACCTGGAGGCACCAACCAAGGCTCTCTTCCAAAGCGTGTTCTTTCAATGCGGCGGGTCAGCTGGCTCCACCCTTCACGCCATGGCCATCCTGCAGATCCACCAGGCTAAGATGTTGGAGTGGTTAGACGAGGGAAAACCGGACCCAGTGGTTATGCTGGGCCTGCGCACCGCCACAGACCTTACTCTCCGGGCGACAGAAGTGACGACACGCACACTGGGTCTGACGATGTCCACTCTTGTGGTCCAAGAGAGACAACTCTGGCTCAAATCTGGGCAGATGGAAGGTGTCGAGAGAGTCTGCTTTTTTCTGATGCACCATCGCACAGCGTGGGCTGCTCGGGCATCGTCAAAGACTACGGAATGGCAGACAGAGGCCATCAGCCTCTCCACCGCGACCCGGCCCCCACTAGGGTGTCGTGGTCCCGATTGGTGTCTGCATCCCGGCAGCCCCGTACCTCCACCCGTGGTTCCGGTGCCCCCTCCTCAGTGGCCCCCTGTGTGCCCACTTGGTCTCCAGGAGAGTGTTCTTCTCCCTGGGTGCCCACAGCATGCAACAGCCTCAAACTGCACTGTTTTCCAGGGTTATCCCATTCTGTCAGTCTCGACACAACGTCGAGAGACCGACAGAAAGGGAACGTCTTTGTTACGTCTGTAACCTCGGTTCCCTGATGAAGGCACGCTGCAGCGAACAAGTGTCTTAGCCCAAAAAGGTGAATGAATTGGCATCTTCCCTTTTATACCCGTATGTAGTTCATTGGCCTTTTCAAAGTGTCGGAGATGACTGGTTCTCAAGTCAAACCCCATTCTGTCAGTCTCGACACAACGTCTCATTCCCTCCATCAGAAAACCGAGGTTACATACGTAACCAAGACGATTTCCTACCTAGACGTAAGGCTGCACAATTGTTTGCAGAATAAAATATTTTGTTTACATAATATATTTGGGTTTACTGTTTATAAGAATTTTATATATATAAATGCACAAACATGCATGTATATATTTCAGAAATATTTACATGTGTATAGACATATTTATATAATATAATATTATTTACTTCTCAGCCTTCCCGGGAAAGTCTATGCCAGGGTACTGGAAAGGAGAATACGGCCGATAGTGGAACCTCGGATTCAGGAGGAACAGTGTGGTTTTGGACCATATGTTTTGGACACTCGGGTTAAGAGAGGGGCGGAGCTGTCAACTGAAAACCACCTGGTGGTGAGTTGGATCCGATGGCGAGAGAGGAAGCTGGACAGACTCGGCAGACCCAAACGTACTGTAAGGGTCTGCTGGGAACGCCTGGCCGAGTCTCCTGTCAGAGAGATCTTTAACTCCCACCTCCGGCAGAGCTTCAACCGGATCCCGAGGGAGGCTGGAGACATTGAGTCCGAGTGGACCCTGTTCTCCACCTCCATTGTCGAAGCGGCCGCTCGGAGCTGTGGCCGTAATGTCTCCGGTGCCTGTCGAGGCGGGAAGCCCCGAACCCGGTGGTGGACACCGGAAGTAAGGGAAACCGTCAAGCTGAAGAAGGAGTCCTATCGGGCCTGGTTGGCTTGTGGGACTCCTGAGGCAGCTGACGGGTACCAGCAGGCCAAGCGGACTGCTGCCCGGGTGGTTGTGGAGGCAAAAACTCGGGCCTGGGAGGAGTTTGGTGAGGCCATGGAGATGGCAGTGGCGGTCGGGGACAGTGCCTCTGGGATGGCAGACCGGGGTTCTTTTTAAGAAGGGGGACCGGAGGGTGTGTTCCAACTATAGGGGGATCACACTTCTCAGCCTTCCCGGGAAAGTCTATGCCAGGGTACTGGAAAGGAGAATACAGCCGATAGTAGAACCTCGGATTCAGGAGGAACAGTGTGGTTTTCGTCCGGGCCGTGGAACGCTGGACCAGCTCTATACCCTCTGGAGTGCTGGAGGGTTCATGGGAGTTTGCCCAACCAATCCACATGTGTTTTGTGGATTTGGAAAAGGCATTCGACTGTGTCCCTCGCGGCATCCTGTGGAGGGTGCTTCGGGATTATGGGGTCTGTGGTCCTTTGCTAAGGGCTGTCAGTTCCCTGTACGACCGAAGCAGGAGCTTGGTTCGCATTGCCGGCAGTAAGTTGGGCTTGTTCCCAGTGCATGTCGCAGCCAGGGGCCGTAGGGTGTCAGGTTTGGGGACCACACGATCTCGTCTCTGCTATTTGCGGATGATGTTGTCGTGTTGCCCCCTTCAAACCAGGACCTTCAGCATGCACTGGGACGGTTTACAGCCGAGTGTGAAGCGGCTGGAATGAAAATCAGTACCTCCAAATCCGAGGCCATGGTCCTCAGTCGGAAAAGGGTGGCTTGCCCACTTCAGGTTGGTGGAGAGTTCCTGCCTCAAGTGGAGGAGTTTAAGTATCTTGGGGTCTTGTTCACGAGTGAGGGAAGGATGGAACGGGAGATTGACAGACGGATCGGTGCAGCTTCTGCAGTAATGCGGTCGATGTACCGGTCTGTCGTGGTGAAGAAAGAGCTAAGCCGCAAGGCGAAGCTCTCAATTTACCGGTCAATCTACGTTCCTACTCTCACCTATGGCCATGAGCTTTGGGTCATGACCGAAAGGACAAGATCCCGGATACAGGCGGCCGAAATGAGCTTCCTCCGCAGGGTGGCTGGGCGATCCCTTAGAGATAGGGTGAGAAGCTCAGTCACCCGGGAGGAGCTCGGAGTAGAGCCGCTGCTCCTCCACATCGAGAGGGGTCAGCTGAGGTGACTTGGGCATCTGTTCCGGATGCCTACTGGACGCCTTCCCCGGAAGGGGAAGACCTAGGACACGCTGGTGGGACTATGTCTCCCGGCTGGCCTGGGAACGCCTCGGTGTCCCCCCGGAAGAGCTAGAGGAAGTGTCTAGGGTGAGGGATGTCTGGGCATCTCTGCTAAGACTGCTGCCCCCGCGACCCGGCCCCAGATAAGCAGAAGAAAATGAATGAATGAATATTATTTTTTTCTTAAAATAATACACTGCGACTAATCATTTTGCAGCCCCAGCTATAAGGTCCAAACTGCTTGTAAGACATGTAAATTCTTTTTTCCAAGTCATCTGAAATGATAAACTGTATAGAACTCTTTACAAAAAAGGTTACACAAACATGCTTTTGAATATTGTGAGGAGTATCTGTCAGAATCAGCCCCTAAAGGAATAGTTTACCGAAAATATAAAAGGGTCAGGTTAGAACTTAAACATGTATAACAATATGGATACAATATATACAATAAGAGAAATGCAATCAATATGGAAACAGTCTGGGCCCACAAATCTCAGCGTCAAATATAATTGGTTCTGAGACATGCCAGACAAAATTTAGAGTAGGGTTGGGTACCTGTGTATAGGGTATGTAACTGGACCGAATCAAAATTCAGATTTTGCTGCCTCATTTCGGTGCCACTTAAATGCTGACTGAGCCGTCGTTTGAGACATTTGCCCTCATTCAAGTTAAAGAAAGTCGGAAAGCTAAGATAATACAAATCCAACACATCTTATACAAATGTTAAAGGGGTGGTGCAACGGTGTGACATGCATTCTGACTTCTTTAAAATATTATATGTGCATAACGTGCGTCTTCTCATGCATAACGTGAAAAATCATTATGTCACAATTTATTGGCCAATTCTCCTGTAAAATCACGCCCATGCATCAACAATGGAGAGCGAGAGCACTATGTTCTTGAAGTTCAGCTATGTTGTTTGTTCGCTGTATTTGGGTGATGAATATAAACGGTGGATATAACACTGGATTTGGAGATCGTTTGAAACTGATAGATGGAGCGGCGGTCCCAGAGCTAAAAGATGGCGGACATGAACAGCATGTGGTAAGGGAGTTTACTTCCAGATAGTCAAGTTTGATCGTCTTCTCGGCGTTCAGCCAGGGCCCGTGAGGAGCCCCGGTGAAGCCAATCAGAGGACCTTGCTAAAACATCTGATCGGTAGTAGTGACGGGTGGTGTGTACAAAGGGCAGGGACTTAATCAACGCAGGCTTGTGACCCCGCCTACTGGGAATTCCTCGTTCGTGGGAAACAGTTGCAATCCCCGGTCCCGATCAGAAATGGGGTTCAGCAGGTTACCTGGGTAGACGCTCCGGGAATCTAAGGGCATCAGAGACCTGTCAATCTGTGTTTTCTTGGCAATGTGTGCGCACATGCTTTAGTTCCACCCCCTCCTCCTCACATGCATGTTTTTTGGAAATAATCATACAGCTATATCTGTCTTTTATAAATTTATAAAAAACTAAAGACTGTGGATATTTGAAGGGTGCGATACTATTCTGTAAGTACTCAAGATTAACATGACATATACAGAAACTGTCTGAGATACGGCCACTGCATCATTGCAGGTATCACGTGCCCCACGGATCGGAACGCACATGACCTGTGGATTCTTTATTGTTCATTCATTCATTCATTTTCTACCGCTTATCCGGGGCCGGGTCGCGGGGGCAGCAGTCTAAGCAGAGATGCCCAGACATCCCTCACCCTAGACACTTCCTCCAGCTCTTCCGGGGGGACACCGAGGCGTTCCCAGGCCAGCCGGGAGACATAGTCCCACCAGCGTGTCCTAGGTCTTCCCCGGGGTCTCCTCCCGGTCGGACGGGCCCGGAGCACCTTCCGGGGAAGGCGTCCAGTAGGCATCCGTAACAGATGCCCAACCCACCTCAGCTGACCCCTCTCGATGTGGAGGAGCAGCGGCTCTACTCCGAGCTCCTCCCGGGTGACCGAGCTTCTCACCCTATCTCTAAGGGATCGCCCAGCCACCCTGCGGAGGAAGCTCATTTCAGCCGCCTGTATCCGGGATCTTGTCCTTTCGGTCATGACCCAAAGCTCATGACCATAGGTGAGAGTAGGAACGTAGATTGACCGGTAAATTGAGAGCTTCGCCTTGCGGCTCAGCTCTTTCTTCACCACGACGGACCGGTACATCGACCGCATTACTGCAGAAGCTGCACCGATCCGTCTGTCAATCTCCCGTTCCATCCTTCCCTCACTCGTGAACAAGACCCCGAGATACTTAAACTCCTCCACTTGAGGAAGGAACTCTCCACCAACCTGAAGTGGGCAAGCCACCCTTTTCCGACTGAGGACCATGGCCTCGGATTTGGAGGTACTGATTTTCATTCCAGCCGCTTCACACTCTGCTGTAAACCGTCCCAGTGCATGCTGAAGGTCCTGGTTTGAAGGGGCCAACACGACAACATCATCCGCAAATAGCAAATTCTTTATTGTGAAAAACAGTTTTTAACGTGCACTCTATCTCCCTCAGTCCGTTGCGGCGAGTTTAGCATTCATCACCGGGCAGGCAGTCTTTAACTTCAGCCGCCGCATAAGTCAAATTTAAAAGTGAAACTAATGTTAATTCGAAACGCATATGACGCGTCTGTAATACAAGTGATCACAATAAAACTGTTGCATGCGTTTAAAGTCAATGAAGCGCATGCTGGGTGCCGTGGAGGTCATTCTTAACACAGTAACTCATTTGACAAGAAAGAAAAGCAAGACACAGCAGTGAAAGTGCTAAAACCGTATAGCATCTGTCAGTCTCATATCTAGACATCAGTCTGTCAAGCTTTTTACTCTGACTGCATAATTGGCAAATTATTATACTTATTCATTATACATTATTTCAGTTTTTAAAATAATGCACATATAATGTACCCAAGATGGCTCTCTGTACATGGACTTAATCTGTTGATATATGCAACGCATTTTCTGCCCATGGCAAGCATTTAGTTGCAACTGGAGGGTAAACAATAAGCACAATAACATCTTACTAGAGATGTTAGTGTCTAGCAATGTTCGTGTCCATGCTGATTTCACATTCACTTTAAACTTTAATTGTGAATTTGTTGTGTATTTTTTATTACTTAATAACAATTGTAATAAAGTTCGTTAGAAGGGAAGGAAGGAGGCGGGAACCGGCGAACATTCAAACACTAAAACTTTAATTAAATAAACAATAAACACGGAAGAAACCGGCAGCCACCTCACAGTAGACTGCGGGCCATGAAACATACACAAACTAAACATATGTCCGGGCCCGTTCCTCTCTCGTCAACAGTCCTGCCGATCGTCCTTTTAAGCTCCCAATCTCCTCCGTGATAAGATGCGGGACCGGTGCGTACACAGCTGCTTGAACTTATCACTCACGCCACCGGCCCCGCGTCACAACTCTCGTCCCGCCTTCCTCACCACATGCCCCCATCACCCCTTACAGGCCGGGGGGCACCACCTGTACCTACTCCCCCCCCGGGGAGCCAGTCTCGGAGTCGGCGGCGCCTGGGGGTATGCACCGGTGAGACGAAAGAACGGAGACGGGAGCCCCCGGAGCGACCGGGACAAGAGAGGGGAGAGAGGGAAAGAAAAAAAAGTTTCCGGTTCCCTGACACGCTGTCGCTCGGTCCTCAGCCAGCCGAGAAACTCTTCCTCGCGGTGCCATGTGATGGTACTGGACGCTCGGTGGACGGCTCGATCCTCCTCCGCCCCCTGGCGGCCGGCGATGGCCCTCCAGCTGAGGGCAGCTGGTCCTCCGTTCCCTGCTCCTCCCCATCATGGCGGCTGGCAGCAGGCTCGGCCCACGGCGAACGGGCCTTGACTCCCTCCTGGACGGCAGCCACCCCACCTCGACCCAGGAGCATGGCAGCGAGGTCCTCGTCCCATCCGACTTCTCGATCCAGCACCACCACCTCGGGCAGCCACTTGCGGACTTCCCTCGTCCGCGATGCCCAAACTCCTCAGCACCGCGATCACCCTCGGCAGCGAGGGCTCTTTGACAGCATGTCCCTCCTTCCTCCCGGGTTTCGGCACCAGTGTAATAAAGTTCGTTATAAGGGAAGGAAGGAGGCGGGAACCGGCGAACATTCAAACACTAAAACTTTAATTAAATAAACAATAAACACGGAAGTAACCGGCAGCCACCTCACGGTAGACTGCCGGCCATAAAACATACACAAACTAAACATATGTTCGGGCCCGGTCCTCTCTCGTCAACAGTCCTGCCGATCGTCCTTTTAAGCTCCCAATCTCCTCCGTGATAAGATGCGGGACCGGTGCGCGCACAGCTGCTTGAACTTATCACTCACGCCACCGGCCCCGGGTCACGGCTCTCGTCCCGCCTTCCTCACCACAACAATGTTTTGATTTAAAATTATGTTCTTTAATGTCATCCACCGGTGTTTTTTGGCTCTTTTTTAGAAGTATTGATTTGGCACCAGTATCGAAAAAAAACCGAATGGTACCCAACCCTAAATTTGACTAGCCACATTCATGTGATCAAAATTCAATGATCAGTATGATTTCCTCAGAGAAGAGTGCACGATTTTGATATGTAGGGTCAAGTATACCTGCCTTGCATTATATTGGATCTAGGCTGGGCTTGCCATTCTTCCTAGTCTTTAATGTGCTGTAGTTACTGTAGCACTTCCCCTCTAACTTGTAACGTCGCATATCCAACATGCGCAGCATGCTATAATGGGATCAGAGGTTACACGGCAGGCAGCAATTATTACAAACGAATGAGTTCAAACCGACTGAAAGACATTTGATTAGAACCCTTCGTTACCACTGTGGTCCTAATGACATACATCCGGGACTAGCTCTAGGAAAACCGAGCTCAGCCAGCACAGGAACAAAAGGAAGAGTATCATCTAGATTCCCTGTAAACCTTCTTAAGCAATAAACTAGAGACTGACAGATGTGGTCGCAGCTCAAGTAAAAAGCGAATGCAGCGTACATTCTGGTCTTTTCCTGCCAAAATCCCACTCCGCCTTCAGAGAAGAAGCTTATTATAGTATTGGCCCATGACTTCAGACGATATTGTCTGCCTGACATGTAAAGAAATCTCAATTCATTCAGTGTCATGTTTAGGAATGTGAAGTTGATGTCCTTAGAAACCCTTTCACAAGACCTAGTGACATTAATGTGATCAGTCCAAGAGGGTACCTTGTATAAACAATAATATAAATAATTTGGCTATGAAAACAAGAGTTAAGCAAGTAAATTGTGACCCTGGATAACAAAACCAGACATATGTGTAAAAAAAATCAAATTAAGATTTAAACATCATCTGAAAGCTGAATAAATAATTTTTTAAGGATAGGACAATATTTCGTTAAGATACAACTATTAAAAAATCAGGAGGAACATTTTTATATAAAGGTATAAAGGTAAATTGATCTGCATTTCAGTCAGTGAAATAAGTATTTGATCCCCGGGCAAAACATAACTTTGTACTGGAGAAATCCTTGTTGGCAAGCACAGAGGTCAGACATTTCTGATAGTTGGTCACCAGGTTTGCACGTGTCAGGATACATTTTTGTCCACTCCTTTGTGAATCTTTAAGGTTTATTGGCTGTCCCCCGGGCTATGACACTTAATTTGCTTCTCCTTAAGCCACTTTTTTGTTGTCTTGGCAATATGTTTTGGGTTTTTGTCATGTTAAAGGCACATCCACGACCCATCTTCAGTGATCTAGTTAAGAGGGGGAGGTTCTTCTTATATTTATTTATATGTAGCGTAAGCTGGTTGCCTACCTTGTGTTCTTGTGCCTCAATGCTCTGTGTTCTTCTGCATTTAACAATTTAAATATAAATAAAAAAGTTTGTTTAAAATGCAACAATACATGCAACAGAATAAAACACCACAATTTTAATTATTTAGGCCTATTTGGCACTAATCATTGGCAGTCTGAATGAACCAAAAATCTTATGTAATTATCTCACGACAAATTCCAGGAAGCATGTTTTCTGTCTTTTTCTCTGTATAAAAAGGGCTTATGTCTTCGGGAAATCATGTAGAATTCAACAAATCAGATGACAACTTAACAACTCCTGAAGTGTTTCCCCTTTTGTCTGTTTTATGCATTAGATGTTTAGCCATCTGTCCGAGGGCATGCCATTTAAGACCAAGTCTGTACGGGGACCAACAAATTCCGTCAATCACGGTGCACCCCCTGGTAACATGCAGGTTAAACAATATAAACTCTAAACCCATTTACTGGCCAAGAAATGAAAAGATGACAGAGAGAAGCATCTTGTCTGTATCCCAATAGATTGGGATGCAGATATATAATTTTTTTGCTGCAGTGTGTCAAAGCAGGACTAATATCTGTTAAGCATGAACTTAATTTGTCAGTTCTTATATATAAGATCTGTTTCCATATCCTTCATCCCTAACAACCCCAAACAATCGCCCTTCTGCAATGCTTTTTATATCAAGTTAAAAGTGGTGCATGTTGCTTGGGTGGAGAATTGCGTCTTGAAACCTTGGCACTAGTGATATGACGTTTCCGAAAAAGTGAGTTATATATGTTTAAAAATTTTCTGTCTCAGGACACTGCACTGGATCCAGGAGAAGATGTTGCTCTTCTGTCCGTTAGCTTTGAAGATGCTGAAGCAACACAGGTGTTCCCTAAACTCTACCTGTCTCCTGGCATTGAGCAGTGAGTATTCGTATTATTATTCCCTACACTGAATTGTGCTACAGTGATGGCAGGCACAACAACCTTAAAATGTAATCGTCAGTAATGTGGGTCTGAATGTAATTGTTAAATAGCCATTTGGCAGGTGATATAACCATTTATCATCACCTCTTATTTAAAAATAAAGCATTCAACCATTTAAACGTACTTATAGCATTAATAAGATCGTTTTATGTTGATTAATTATGGTAAAAAAGTGCCAGCCCACATGAAAAAATGCTGTACTATACTGCGTTACCTACTTTAGTAAACTGTAGTAAAATTCCTAGATGTTATTGTGTTTTTGAACCGTACTATAGTAAATATTTGAGTAATTACTATCATATACTACTGTTTACTAAAGTATACTACACTCAAATATACTACAGCATTTTTCATCTGCGTAAAGTTTGACATGGTTAACAGTGAAAACAATTAAACGCATTACTTACACAACACACAGCATATGATGTGGACATCATCATCCTTTTAATCATCATCATAATTATAATGGTTTCACCCATTGCCAAGTCGCATCACTCGTTGCGTATGATGACGAAAGCATGTTGGGGCTAGCCAGTGTCTGAAGTTTGAATAAAATCTCTATATGGAAGTCAAGGGGATTGCTTCGGGCGATTTATGGGGTGAGAAATCGCCCCAAAAAGGGACGGTACTCTACTGTGGTTGAAAGCTTGTACTGTACAGTACTTACGGAAGCAATTTAAAAGTTTATTTGCAAAAACAAATAACTCTGTTTTCAAAAATGTTCAAAAATCATGTTTTGTTTATAGTTAACTCAGCATAATACAATAAAGACATATTAACACAATCAAAAAATGATTTTTGGAGAGTTGTCTGTTTTTGCAAATAAACTTCAGTTGTCACTATCACTAAGGCTTATGGTCTAATTATATATCTTTTTGAATCAGAAAGCATAATTGCATTTATGACTGAAGCATGTCCTGTTATAAATTTACGGTCACTATGAGAATTTTGCAATGGGTCTGTGTTCTGGTATTTAAGAGATTCAAGCATACAGCTTATGACACACCTTATACTACTACCATTTCTGCAAAAGAACTGAATACAGTACTTCTTCTTCTGTTATTTACTTCCTGAAATGCTGGGGGAATTGAGAATCGGGTAGTAAAACTGATCTACTGTTTACGCAAGTGGCAGAAAGAGTCGTTATTAAATGGTTTCTGTTCAGTTATTGGTGCAATTCCCAAAACATCAGAGATGCCGTTTACAGTTCTTGTGAAAACAGAATTCATACCTGTTTAATATGTGTGCAACACCACCTATTAATTTAGCTTTCGATGTGTGGGGTGTGGACTATGATAAAAAGTTTTTTTCATACTCTCCACATTTATCATTTTACATATTTTCAAGTTAACTTTATGGCTTAGCAGACAAACCTCAAACTTTTTAAATGTTTGCCGTACTAATAATCTTCATTTTTATATACCTGACTTCAAAAGTGGATTTGGCCCCAGAAATATTTTCTATATTTATTTTTACATTGCCATGTTAATTATATATTTGGCTGACACATATCCAAATCAAATTAAAGTGCATACATTTGAAGATAAAAACGTAAAAAGCAATATTGATGGTGTTATATAGGTATTACATAAATCATGTAGATGCCATTGATAGGGTTTTATTCACTGACTGGTAAGCATATAAGGGACTATGACATTGAACTATTATAATTAGTGAATTAATGAATTTAATGATTAAAATTATACAAAACTGCCTACTAAATGTTTTTCTTTGGTTCTTATCATCAATTTGCCTAAACTAATTTCCCTTAAAGGGACTAATAAAGTATTAATGATAATAATAGTAATAAACTATTCAAGCAAATCCAATAAAATATGATATTTGAAAGTATAGGGAGAATGTTTAGATCATTTACATTAGTGTATGGGAGTGGGCAGTTCTTGTTCAGCACTGTTGCTGCTGTTTCAGTGGTAACAGTGACTTTTCTAAATCCAGGATTATAGATAATGTAAATCTTCACCAGGAACTAGGGATGTAACAATATTATCAATATTATGGTATCGCAAAAGCAAAATTGTCTCGATATTATAATGGTGATAGGTCTTCCGGCCCTTTAACATAGCGAATGTTAAACAATATAATAGATATTATCTCTGTCCAGGTCTAGCTGGTGCAGTTTTTTTGTGCAGATTGCCCTGGCAAACTATTGCTGCTGTATCCCTGGTGATGAAAAAACATGGCCTGGATCCGTCTTCCCTAAGTAGCTATAGGCCTATATCAAATCTATCTTTTCTTTCTGAGATATTAGAAAAAGTTATAGCTTACTTAACAGCACAAGATCTTTAATATACCCTTTCACACCGGTTATCGTCCTCTACACAGTACTGAAACAGCATTGGTTAAGGTTCTCAATGATCTTCTTCTAGCCCCTCATTCTGGTGTTCTTAGCACTCTTCTCCTGTTAGACCCCAGCTCAGCCTCTGACTCTGTTTATCATGAGATACTCTTCTCATGGCTGTCAGCAATTAGAATTACTGGCACTGCTCTTGATTGTTTTTTCTCTTATTTGACAGGTAGACCGCAAGTTGTCACATACTATCACAAATCATCCATCAAATTAATCTGTTCTGGTGTCCCTCAAGGATCGGTCCTGGGCCCTCTTCTTTTCACTATTTATATGCTTCCAATTGGTCAAATAATCAAATACTACAGGCTTAACTTTCACTGCAATGCAGACGACTTTCAGATTTATTTTAACACTCCTTCCACCTCTGTTTCCTCCACCTACACTAACATCCTGCATTAAGGAACTCAAGCTTTTACATTTACTTTCTAAGTATGTGCAATCCCCTTTGATCGAAGGAAAGCTTTTGGAGCAAACCAACCAAAAAAAGGAAACTTTGATTAAACTGAGATCATTCTTATTGGTGTTAAAGCTGTAACTGACTGGTCAACTGATAGATTTGGATGATGTTTTGATTATTCCCTCTATGACTGTTCGAAATCTTCTCTTCTCTTCGATTCTACTCTTACATTTAATGATCACATTGCCAAAGTGGTAAAGACTGCTTTTTTCCACCTTCGTAGTATTTCTCATATTCGATCCTCTCTCAGTCAGCAGGATGCTGAAACTGTTATACATGCTTTTGTCACATCTCAATTTGATTTCTGTAATTCACTTCTCTATGGCCTTTTTTCTAAAAATATCAAAGACTACAATATGTACAAAACTCTGCTGCTTGTCTGATCACGAAAGTTATTAATCCTCACGTATAAAGCTCTTCTCATTCTTGGTGCCTCACATCTATCTGACTTGCCACCGTCACACTTAAATCTCGTTTGGTGACTATGGGAGCTCAGACTTCAGTTGATTGGACATGATTTGGAAATGCACACACCTGTCTATATAAGGTCCCACAGTTAACAGTGCATGTCAGAGCACAAACCATGAAGTCCAAGGAATTGTTGTAGACCTCCAAGACAGTTTTGTATCGAGGCACAGATCTGGGGAAGGGGACAGAAACATTCTCCATCATCCGTAAATTGAAGAAGTTTGGACCCATCAGGACTCTTCCTAGAGTTGTCGGCTCGGCCAAACTGAGCGACCGGGGGGAATTGCCTTTGTCAGGGAGGTGACCAAGAACCCGAAGGTCACTCTGACAGAGCTCCAGCATGTCTCAGCATGTCTCTAGAAGAACAACCATCTCTGCAGCACTCCCCCAATCAGGCCTGTATGGCAGAGTTGCCAGATGTAAGCCACTCCTCAGTAAAAGGCACATGACAGCCTGCCTGGAGTTTGCCTAAAGGCACCTGAAGGACTCTCAGACCATGAGAAACAAAATTCTCTGGTCTGATGAAACAAAGATTGAACTCTTGTCTGGAGGAAACCAGGCAATGCTTATCACCTGGCCAATACCATCCCTACAGTGAGGCATGGTGGTGGCATCATCATGCAGTTTTTTTAGTGGCAGGAACTGGGAGACTAGTCAGGATCGAGGGAAAGATGAATGCAGCAATGTACAAAGACATCCTTGATGAAAACCTGCTCCAGAGTGCTCTGGACCTCAGACTGGGGTGAAGGTTCATCTTTCAACAGGACAATGACCCTAAGCAAACAGCCAAACAAAGGAGTGGCTACAGGACAACTCTGTGAATTTCCTTGAGTGGGCCAGAGCCAGAGCCAAGACTTGAACCCGATTGAACATCTCTGGAGAGATCTGAAAATGGCTGTGCACCGACGCTCCCCATCCAACCTGATTGAGCTTGAGAGATCTTGCAAAGACGAATGGGAGAAACTGCCCAAAAATAGGTGTGACAAGCTTGAAGCATCATGCTCAAAAAGATTTGAAGCTGTAATTGGTGTCAACAGTAGCGGTTTTCGCCCTGGGCAGCATTTTTTCATGTCACATGAGGGGCGGCACCGGCACGAGCAGTAAAAATTTGAAATGATTAAAAAAACTGGATGATTACAGTTCTTGAAGGGTGGGGAGGGGAGTACCAATAATCCTTTCAGCAGTCCGAACTGTTCTCTGTAGTCTGTACTTGTATCTGAACCAAACCAGACAGTTATTGAAGTGCACAGTATAGACTCAATGACAGCTGAGTAGAACTCTTTCAGCAGCTCCGGTGGCAGGTTAAACTTCCTCAGCTGGCGAAGGAAGTACAACCTTTGTTGGGCCTTTTTCACAATGGAGTCAATGTGATTGTCCCACTTCAGATCCTGAGAGATGGTGGTTCCCAGGAATCTGAATGACTCCACTGCAGCCACAGTGCTGTTCATTATGGTGAGTGGGGGGAGTGCAGTGGGGTTTCTTCTGAAGTCCAGGATCCTCTCCACTGTTTTGAGCGTGTTCAGCCCAACCTCTTGTCTGTAAGCAGACTAGTCACCAAGGATGGGTGAGGCCGATGACTGTAGTCATGCAAACTTTAGGAGCTTGACAGAAGTCTTTAGAGGTGCAGTTGTTGGTGTAAAGTGAGAAGATCAGTGGGGAGAGGGGCACCAGTGTTGGTGGAGCAGCTGTTTGACATGAATTTCCCCAGTCTCACTAACTGTTGCCGATCTGTCAGAAAGCTGGTGATCCACTGACAGATAGAGCTAGAAACAGAGAGCTGGGTCAGTTTGGTCTGGAGGGCTGTTGTGATAATGGTGTTGAAAGCCGAACAAAAGTCCACAAACAGGATCCTCACATAAATCCCTGATTTATCCAGATGTTGCAGGATGAAGTGCAATCCCATGTTGATTGCATCATCCACGGACCTGTTTGCTCGGTAAGAAAACTGCAGGCGTTCCAGTAAGGGTCCAGTGATGTCCTTCAGATTAGCCAGAACCAGTTTTTCAAACGACTTCATGATGACAGACGTAAGAGCCACAGGTCTGTAGTCGTTAAGTCCTGTTATCTTGGGTTTCTTTGGAACGGGGATGATGGTGGAGCGTTTGAAGCAGGAAGGCACTTCACACAACTCCAGAGATCTGTTGAAGATCTGTGAAAAGATGCGGGCCAGCTGATCAGCACAGGTTTTCAGACAGGCTGGTGTAACGCCATCTGTGCCTGGTGCTTTTCTTCTTTTGTTCTTCCTGAAGACCTGGCGCACATCATCTTCACAGATTTAAAGACCAGCAGGTGTGGATAGGGGGATTTCAGGAGGTGTTAACGATTGTGTAGAGAGATGGTCAGAATGGGTTTTGGGGGTTTTAAAATCTACAATAAAACTCATTCAGGTCGTTGGCAAGTCACTGATTAGCCTCAGTGAAGGGGGATGGTGTCTTGTAGTAAGTGATGGCTCTCAGTCCTCTCCACACCGAAGTTGAGTCATTGAAAGTAAACCGGTTCTTCAAACTTTTTAGCGTATGTCTTTTTAGCTGCTCTAATCTCTTTTGTTCAGTGTGTTCCTGGCCTGATTGTACAAGACTCTGTCCCCATTTCTGTAGGCATCCTCTTTGGCCCGACGAAGATGTCGGAGTTTTGCTGTAAGCCATGGCTTATCATTGTTGAATGTTAAATAAGTCCTAGTAGGAATGCATATATCCTCACAAAAACGTCCAGATCGGTGGTAGAAGCTTCAAAAACATTCAAATCAGTGAGGTCAAAACAGGCTTGTAAATCCTGCTCTGTTTCGCTGGTCCATTTCTTCACAGTCCTTATTACAGGTTTAGCAGATTTAAGTTTCTGCTTGTAGGTTGGTATAAAATGAACTACATTTACATTTAGTATTTGGCAGACGCTTTTATCCAAAGCGACTTATAGATGAGGAAACATTGGAAGCAATTATAACAAAATAGGCAACAAAATACATAAGTGCATCAAACTAGTCCATTAAAGCCTAGCACAGTATACAAAGCTAAGAATAGTGAGGTTAGTATTTTATTTTATTTTTTTAAGAAGGAAAGGGAAAAAAATAAGGATAAATCAATCAGAGACGAGTTGACGGAAAAGATGCGTTTTTAGGCGTTTTTTAAAGATGGCAACAGAGTCTGCTGATCTTGTGGCAGCAGGTAGATCATTCCACCAATGTGGAACATATCCAGAGAAGGTACGGGAGAGTGACTTTTTTCCTTTTTGGGATGGTACCACTAGTCGTTGTTCCTTTGCAGACCGCAGTGATCTGGCAGGAACATAGATCTGCATTAGCTGTGCTGGACGGTGTGATAGTTGATGAGCCTAGTTGAATGGCAAGGTTGTGACGAATTTTTGGGTTGGCTGATATCACAAGCAGTTCCGTTTTTGCAAGGTTTAGCTGCAGGTGATGACACTTCATCCAAAGCGAGATGTCTCTCAGGCATGCCGCGATGCGAGCAGAGACCATCGGATCGTCCGGTTGAAATGACAAGTAGAGTTGTGTGTCGTCAGCATAGCAGTGATAAGAGAAGCCATGCTTCTGAATGACCGAGCTGAGGGATGTCATGTAAATGGAGAAGAGTAGCGGTCCAAGCACTGAGCCCCGTGGCACCCCCGTGTTGAGCTGTTGGGACGCGGAGACCTCATCTCTCCAGGATACTCTGAATGACCTACCCGAGAGGTAGGACTCAAACCATTGCAAAGCCATTCCAGAGACACCCATTGCACTGAGAGAAGCCAGGAGGATGTGATGATTCACAGTGTCAAAAGCAGCAGACAGATCCAGTAGGATGAGCACAGATGACATGGATGATGCTTTTGCCAGTCTCAGGGCTTCGATGACTAAGAGCAGTGCAGTCTCTGTGGAATGACCGGTCTTGAAACCATACTGATTGCTGTCCACGAAGTTGTTTCGCATGAGAAACGAGGAGAGCTGGTTGAACACAACTCGCTCCACGGCTTTGGCAATGAAGGGAAGAAGGGAAACAGGCCTGTAGTTTTCTAGCAGTGTATGGTCGAGGGTGGGTTTCTTCAGAAGCGATGTGATGCGGGCCTCTTTGAACACTGTGGGAAATGTCCCAGTGGTGAGCGAAGAGTTGATGATGTGGGTCAGAGCAGGGACAACCGTTGGAGAGATGGCCTGGAGGAGATGGGTGGGGATGGGATCCAGTGGGCAGGTGGTAGGGTGGTTGGAACCTATGACATTGGAAACATCAGCTTCAGACAGAGGATAAAAGGTGGGGAGCACACGCGTGTCAGGGATGTGGGCGGGTTCGACAGGTGGTGGCGTAGAAAACTGGCTGCTGATGGTGGTAGTTTTCTTTACGAAGAACGATGCAAAATCAGCAACTCCGATGAAGGTGCGGGAGCAGGTGGACAGAGGAGAGCAGAGAAGGTTTTGAAGAGCGTTCGAGAGTCCGGAGAGTTTCAGATCCTCGAGTGGTAGTAATCTGTTTTTGCAGAGGTGACGTCTACAGAGAAAGTAGAGAGAAGAGATTGGTAGAGAGAGAGGTCAGCAGGGTCTTTTGACTTGCGCCATTTTCTCTCAGCTGACCGGAGGCTGGCCGATTGCTCACGCAGTACATCCGATAACCAGGGAGCCGACAGGGATGCACGGGCTGGTCCAGATGCAAGAGGGCATAGGTTGTCCAAGCAGGATGAAAGCGTGGCACACAGAGTGTCTGTGGCATTGTCTTTATTCAAAAGAGAGAGCTCATCAGAGGGGGGGTGCAGAGAAGACAGCAGAGGAAAAACAGGAGGGAAGGACCGCAGGTTGCGCCGGAAAGTGACCATCGGTTAGACATCTGCGATGTCCGGAGCAGTGAGGTCGAGGGTGACGAAGAAGTGATCAGACGTGTGCAGCAGGGTGACCTGAGAGTGATGAGTGGAGCAGTACCTTGTGAAGATCAGATCTAGATGGTTTCCAGACTTGTGGGTTGCTGATGTGGAAACCTGCTCGAGGAGAAATGATGCGGTCAGTTTGATGAAGTCAGCAGCCTGTGGCTTTCCAATGTGGATGTTGAAGTCACCTAGTACCACTAGAGGAGTACCATCCTCAGGGAAGGATGAAAGAAGCACATCCAACTCCTCCAAGAAATGTCCAAGCTGACCTGGGGGACGATATATAACTACAAAATGACTTTTTACAGGGTGGGCTATAACAGCATGAAACTCGAAGGAGCTGTTGGGTGTTAGCTGATTGAATTTCCAGTCTTTGGGGATAAGTAGACCGGTGCCTCCACCCCTTCCTGTGATGCGAGGGCTGTGGGAGAAAGTGTGGTTATGGGAGAGGGCAGCGGGAGTGGCAGAGTCCTCTGGTTTGATCCATGTTTCTGTAAGTGCTACGATGGAAAGACCAGAATGTTTAAAAAAAAGCTGTAATGAAATCGGCTTTGTTCACAGCAGATTGGCAGTTCCACAATCCTATTGGGAAAGTAGAAGGTGCTGTTGCTAGCAGTGATACATTGTGAAGATTAGATCGCCTTAGGCATGCGGCAGATGGTTTACGTGTTGTGATAACAGAATAGATTTTAAAACACATATTTAAGAGAAGCAGAAAGAAAATAGGGAGAAACATTAAAGATAACAATAAAGGATTAAGTATTAGTGCAAACAAGTAAGACAAAAAGTGCAAGTGTTAACACAAAACAAAATAGGTACAACAGAGGTGCAATACTCAAGTGCCCTGTCGGTGTGTCCCGGCTCGGTGGAGTCACGCGCAGGTAGAGTCGATGTCTTTACTCTCTTCGGTCTTCACGCGATGAGGGCTGCATGCGGCCGCTGCTGCGGTGGGTAGTCGCTTTTTAAATACCCATCTAATTACTTTAATTCACAGGCCCCGCCCCTTAGATGACACACGCACACAAAGCAAACCAGTTAAGCCCGAGAACGAACAAAGGAACGATACTACACGCGGTTTCACCACGTGACAGGGCGGAAGTAAATACAAAGCGATTTCTCAGTTTTGCACAGTACTAAAACGCAACAAGACACGATTTAAATACACTTACACAATTCTGTACGCTTCTGCTGCTAAGTTGCTTCTCCAGCATGTTATTTACATTACATTTGGTAGACACTTTTATCTAAAGCGACTTATATTGCATTTTCCTAGCTATCTGCAATACCCTGGGTTCGAACCTACAACCTTGCTTTGTTAATGCAATGCTCTTTACCACCAAGCTACAGGAAATGTTATAACGTTTCACAATCGGGTCGCTCTATCGCGTGCATTCTGAAGAACCCATAACTCCTAACCTAAGCTTCATTATGTGTACGCAGATACATCGATATGCATATTAGCCCCGCCGCCACTCAGTCACACTTAGTTCCAGACGGTGCTAAAACTGAAAGTGAAACTGAGAGCTGCCACAGCAGAGCAGTGATTGTCTATGCATCTTAATGCTTTAAACTGCTGATCCCCAGGATTCAAATGAGTTGATGTGATTGTTTACAGTTTTATGACATCATTAACCGAGGCGGTTTGAAATTGCATTTTTTAAACAGTTTTTTTGGTAAACTGCAGTTTTATGGAGAAAATTCTCAGCAATCGTTTAAAATTGTAAATTTGGGCATGGTTTGTCTTAAAGCATATTAAAACACCACATAAACATATAAATAACATAAGAACTTGATTTTCACCACAGACTGTACTGGGGATCGGCATATTCTTGTAATTAAAACTATTTTTAAAACTTAAGAAATGAGCAAAAGAGATTGCTAGTTCACTCCTATTTCCCTCTGTCCTTTTTGGTTAAGTCAAGTCAAGTCAGCTTTATTTATATAGCGCTTTTTACAATTTTCATTGTTACAAAGCAGCTGTACAAGAAAAAATGACTAAGTAAAACATAAAAGGTTATGGAATTCAAAACACAGGTCAAATATCAGACACACAATAAATTCCTATATGCAGTGTTAATTAAATAAGACTACCAAATTCTAGCAGCCCCCCCGGCTAGGCAAAACAGTGCAAAACAGTATGCAAACGGTGGCGAGGAACCCAAAACTCCATTGTAGGAGAAAAAAAACCTCGGAGGGAAACCAGGCCTAACCAGGGGATTCCAGTTCCCCTCTGGCAAAAACTGCAGCCTCTGCACAAGCTCAACAGTGCTTGCACAACAAGGCAAAAAAAAAAAAAATTAGATTTAAAATTATCATTAATAATCTAATAGTGGCTGAAGTTTTGTAGGGACGTCACTTCCTTCTTCCAGCATTTGTCAGGTCTAGGAATGGATTGCGCCCTGCCCGCTCCGCTCTTGTAACCTTGGAACAATGAGACAAGACTGGCTGAGAGTAGAGTACTGTTCTGCACTCTTTGATGCAACAAATGCATCAGTTGTTATTGGAAGTGTCCCTGGTTCCGGTTGATCTAACTAGTTGCAGCCTAGATCTTTGAAATACATATATTATGATAATGTAGTGTATGCAAGATTAAAAAGATGCGTCTTTAGTCTAGATTTAAACTGACAGAGTGTGTCCGCCTCCCGGACATTGCAGGGAAGACTGTTCCAAAGTTTAGGCGCTAGATAAGAAAAGGATCTGCCGCCTGCACTTGATTTTGAAATTCTAGGTATTACCAACTGACCTGACGCCTGAGAGCGTAGTGCACGTGATGGACTACAATACGTAAGAAGTTCTCTCAAGTAGTGAGGAGCTAAACCATGCAAGGCTTTATAGGTAATAAGCAAGATTTTAAAATTTATGCGATGCTTTATAGGTAACCAGTGCAAGGTTGACAGAACCGGGCTAAATATGCTCATACTTTTTTGTACGTGTAAGAACTCGAGCTGCCGCATTTTGGACCAGTTGGAGTTTTTGTAATAGGCCTGCAGGGCAACCACCTAATAGTGCATTACAGTAATCTAGTCTTGATGTCATAAAGGCATGTATAAGCTTCTCCGCATCTGATGATGACAGCATATGACGTAATTTAGATATATTTTTAAGATGGAAAAACGCAATCTTACAGGTGTTGGCGACCTGGTTCTCAAATGACAGAGTACTATCGAATATAAAGCCAAGATTCTTAGCTGAAGATGAGGGTTTTATGGAACATCCATTAATAGTTAAGCAGTATTCTTGGTTGTTACGTAGGGCGGTTTTCGGTCCGATAAGTAGCACTTCAGTTTTGTCCGAGTTCAGTAATAAAAAATTGCTACTCATCCACTTTTTTATATCGACTATGCATTCCACTATTCGATGGAATTGCTGTGTTTCGTGAGGCTTCGAGGAAATATAAAGTTGCGTATCATCAGCATAGCAGTGAAAGCTTATTCCGTGTCGCTTTATTATATCTCCTAGGGGTAACATGTATAATGCGAAGAGCATAGGCCCTAGTACTGAGCCCTGTGGTACACCGTACTGGACTTGCGATTTGCGTGATACCTCATTGTTTATTTTTACATATTGGAAACGGTCGCATAAATAAGATCTAAGCCATTTCAAAGCTATTTCCTTAATACCGACATCATTTTCGAGTCTATGTAGGAGCATGCTGTGGTCAATGGTGTCGAATGCAGCACTAAGATCTAGCAGCACCAATAAGGAGATACAACCTCGGTCAGACGCCATAAGCAGATCATTTGTAACTCTAATCAGAGCAGTCTCTGTACTGTGATGTGCTCTAAATCCAGACTGGAAATCTTCATTAATCTCATTCCTTTGGAGGAAGGAACATATTTGAGTTGAGACTACTTTTTCCAGAACTTTAGATAAGAAAGGTAGATTCGAAATAGGTCTATAGTTAACTAGTTCTCCAGGGTCCAGATGGGGTTTTTTGACAAGGGGCCTTATAACAGCCACCTTATATGCTTTAGGCATATGTCCTAATGTCAGAGATGAGTTAATAATGCTAAGTAGAGGATCTATAATTTCTGGGAGCATCTCTTTCAGAAGATTTGTAGGTATAGGGTCTAGCATGCATGTAGTCGATTTAGATGATCTAATGATTTTCGATAGTTCATCGTGATCTATAGTAGAAAATAAACATAATTTCTCCTTAGGGGTGCTGTAGTTAGTCATATGTTCAGCGGGTTTCGCATCTGGTTGCATAGTTATAATTTTCTCTCGAATATCTTGGATTTTATTTGTGAAATAGTTCATAAAATCATCACTGCTATGCTGGTATACAGCATCAGAAGTCGCTGACGATTTATTTTTGGTTAATTTAGCCACTGTATCAAATAAAAACCTAGGGTTATTTTGGTTTTCTTCTATTAATGATGTAATGTAGGCGGATCGAGACGTTTTTAGGGCTTTCCTGTATTTGTTTGTACTATCCTTCCAGGCAGTACGAAATACCTCTAATTTAGTCTTCTTAAAGTTGCGCTCCATTTTCCGTGCCGCTTTCTTTAGAGCCTGGGTGTGTTCATTTTTCCACGGTGTCGGTCTGTCATTTTTAATCTTCTTTAAGCGCAAGGGAGCAAATATGTCTACCGTTTCCGAGAAGGTGGCATTAATATTTTCAATGGTAAAGTCAAGATCTTCAACGTTATTACTCATGCTAGAGATTTGAGACAATTCAGGCAAATTATCAAGAAACGCACCTTTTGTAGTCGAAGTTATTGTTCTACAATATTTGTAACTTGGAGTTTGATTTGCCACCATTGGGTATTGAAGCAAGCATGATACCAGATAATGATCTGAGATGTCTTCGCTCTGCTGAAGGATTTTAATATCGACCACGTTTATACCGTAAGACAAAATTAAATCTAAAGTATGATTACGAAGGTGAGTAGGTCCTGACACATGTTGACTAACGCCCATGGAGTTAAGAGTGTCTTTAAAAGCCATTCCTAAAGCATCTGTATCATTATCTACATGAATGTTAAAGTCCTCAGCAACAAGGACTCTGTCTGCAGACTACTGTATAACACATAAGTTACTACTGTATAACACATGGTCACCTCTCAGAAGTGAAGATAACTTCAGCTGGACTTAACAACAGATATAAGAGCTTACTGACTGGTAATGCCATCTTTTTTCTGCCTTCTTTTTCACTTTTTGTGCCATCCGCTTACATCAACGTAGAAGAAGAGGGGGGAGAGCAAGCCCATTTTGTTTGCTCTCCAGCCATGTCAGCTTCTATGTCACATGGGGTTTGGATAATATGGGACCACACAGGGTTGACCTTGCCTTCATATATGCAGGTTAGCTTCTCAGACTGGGACAAATTATGAGAAGGGACAGCCAGTAGCTGTGTCTGTAGGTGTTTTTAACAAAAATAAATGTAGAAACAGCCCTCCTGAGGATATACCTGAATATGATAAAAAATGCTTAAACAAGGGCAGAAAGGTTTTTGCACATACAGAAAGACTCTAACTTGTAAACACATTTTCAGTGTTTTTTGTGTTGGTGGATGTTTATCAGACCTGTATGTGTACTGGGCTTCTTTTGTGCTGTTGATTTTTATGCATGTTTACAAGTGTGTGCACATTTCCCATTCTTCCAGCACTATTGGCTTTTACGTTCCTGCAGTCTTCAAAACCAGCTTCAGCATCTCACTCTCACCCTCATGTCATTCAGTTTCTTTTATCCAGAATGTTTATCCTGCAACAAATGTACTTACAAAGGCAAAGACTCCAATTCCTTTTTCACAGCTCTCAAATTTAATTTATCTTGCTTTATGTGTTTGAAGAAGCATATCTGTTTGATTGCTGTCAGTATTGCAGCAAGTTGAGTTACACTGAAGTGTCCGTAAGATGTGAGAATTACTGTGGAGAGGATACAATTCAGTGGAAATGACTGAAAATGAAATGTATGGTTTTTGTCTTTTTAGTGGTTTTATAAGATGCAGTGACAATGTACCGCATTTCTAAAATGAGCATACGACCGAAAATTGCACTGTAAAAATGATTCTGGAGGGTGGTAAATACAACCCATTAAAATCAGTTTGATTTTACTTAACTACATTAGTTAGCAGGTTTTATAAGTAAGAATGGGTACATTTTACCCACACTACATATTTGTTTAGAGTTAGAATGGCAACTGGCAACATTTATCAATATGAATGTAAGCAGAACCTACTATCAAATCTCATGACAGGTCTCAGCAAGTTTTGAGATAGGGTGAAGGTCCATGTACACTTTATTCCTTTTCAGTTATCAGAAGAGTAATGATAAATAGAAAGACTATGTTGTTCATTTAGTATAACAAATATAAAAATAGATTCCGATGCAATTTCTTATTTTCATTACGTGAGTAAAGTATTTTCTTTTCTAGCCTAATTATATGATAATTGTCACAAATGGTGAATGCAGAACCCAGACAGCAGAAAATTCTAAATTTACCTAATTCAAAACTCACGATGGGGTAAACAAGGCAACGGAAATATCAACACTGATGGGAAGCTAAACAAGGGGGCGGGGTCAAGAGACGAGACAGGAGAGCACATGGCCATCATAACAAACAATGATAATGCGCTTCCACACAAAACACGTGGGACTGTCATGGTCCTGCCACAAGAATAGAAAAGCATGAAAAGGTGAGGCAGGATCATGACAGTACCCCCCTAAAGAGACCCAAGGGGACACACTACAAACAGGACAAGACTTGCTAGGAGACAGACAGAAACCAACAAAACATTTTAAACATAAGCAAAGGCAAGGGCAGGACTGAGGGCAAGGGCCACAAAGGAACAGGACATGGGGCCAACGTGGGTAGGCCAGGGCTTGGAATGGAAACCGGGTTCCCGGGGAGGAGGGTTGGGAGTCCAGGGAGAGCATGGAACCTACAAATCAGGATCCCTCTGGCGAAGGCCAAACAACAAATGTTCTTGACAGGATTGCTCTGGGGATAGAGCGCTATCGATCTTGCTCAAAAATTCTAAATTTATTATTTGAAGCAGGATCATGACAATAATTTAATTGTTGAAATCACAAAGGTTAACAGGTGCTTTGGTGTTAATAAAAACCTTTATGAGATTTTAAGCTACTTCTAAGATAATTTAAATGCACAATTAAAAGTAAAAAATAAAAAGCTGAATCAATATAATTGCAAGCAATGGATAAGTTTACCTATTTGCAGTGATAGCTTGTTTATTTGACAATTATGCGTTCTAATGAAAACATACAACACGCATGCTTAATTTTTTTTATTTGTGCGATGTTTGCTTAGGGGTGGAAGAGGGGCACTGAGTCACATCTCGAGGTTGCCTGGCTTTGTGTGGCAGGCTCCAGCCGGTTTGAGGCTGAAGACCACTGATTCTTGCCTCTGACAGATCAGAAAGAGATAAAATAAATGAAGCAAACATAAAACTGCATGTGCTTGATTTAAGCACCTGAATGCAAGATTAGCAGAATTAGTATTTAAACCATTATACTGTTTAGAAACAATAAATATCCTAAAATAAAACTCAGATGGAGTTTCGGTTCACTACGCCAAGACTGTTGACTGCAGTATATCTCTTCCCAAACGGTTACTTCCTTTGATTCCTTCGTAAGATCAGATAGAATGTTTGATGAATCGCACGTACACCCTGTTGTAAGATGATCTCTACGCACGGATCTGCACATATCGGTTGAGAAATGTAGTCCAGAGGATGTGATAAATCAACCATCATCATACCAATATAATTCTTTTTTAATGTTTTAATTTTAAAGTGCTTTTCTTCAGAACACAAATTAAGCATCACTGGGTTGTTAACACTGTGTCTACAGCAGACACGACCGGCGTGACAACACAACACAAAAAAATGTCCAGTTCTTAATGGGTTTGTTGTGTCGCGTCATGCCACGTCCATTCTCGCATGAAGCAAACACTTTTATAATTCAACTAATAAATCACAAAATTATTTTCTAACATCAGAATAAGCCATTCAATGCTGCTGGACTACTGTCACTGGAAGTTTCACCCATATTCTTTCTTACAGCAGTACCCCAGTCCCATCACAGAACCAGAGAGAGCGTGAGTGGGACTTAAAAAAAAGAAGAAAGAGGTCTCTCTCTCCATGGCCTGAGTAAAATAAAAAGCCTCCCAGGAATCTCTATTATTCTCTCCTACCATCTTTCTCACACATTCAAGGTTTAGCTGCCGTATCGGTGTTAACTCCAAACATGCCTGCTGCTGCACTGATGGCTCCTCTCAACTCCCACACAGCAGGCTCTGTTATTATGATGGTGAAGTGCTCACTGAGTTTGACTGTGGACTTCACATCTTCAACATGCGATGGTGCGAGATTGACTCCTACACATTCGTCTACAGTTTGATGGAGCGCTGAAACACTTTCTTCTTTCTACTTTTCCATTTTTTTCTCTTTTCAGTTGTTGATTGCATCTTTTCTGTTTAGAGGATGACTGTTTGTTACCTCTGTTTCATATTATTGCAGAGTTTGTTTGCATGTTTTCTTATTCCTCTCTGGCTCTTGTTTATTCTGCTTTGGTGCCCATAAGAACGTTTCCTCCTTAAGGGTGCTCAAGACCTCTAATGCGAAAAGCCAATGTAATCTTCCCACAATTTTAACAGCATTCTGGAATGCACAAGAAAAAACTGAACACAATGATTATGCGAGTTACACATTATTAACAAAAACGATTGTTATTGTATAGCTTTCCTGTAGCTCAGTGGTAAGAGTATTGCATTAAAAACACAAGGTTGTGGGTTTGATTCCAGGGGATTGCAGATACCTATGTAAAAGGTATAGTATAGTGCTATGTAAGTCGCTTTGGATGCCAAATGCCGTAATGTAAATGTATTTGGTTACATTTAGCATTTTTGTAAATACACTAAAGGGCAGTTTCCCTAGCCCAGCGTTCTGCATTCACCAGCGTCTCAAACTGTGGGGCGCGTCCCACTGGTGGGAAATAGAGACGTGACAGGTGGGGCGCGCCAAATGGGAGGAAATGTTCCTTTTTATGCCTTATATGGAAACGTGAGATCAAATCTTCCGGAATTTTGTATTCATGGTTACAAATGAAATTGTAGTGAGGTAGGCGAGGCAAGAGCCGGGATTCGAGGCCGGTGCGTGAATGATAACGAGCGTCAGCTGTACGCGCACCGGTCTGGTATCACGGGGAGATTGTGAAGCATAAGTGGACGAGTGACCAGACCGCGTCAGTGAGAGAGGACCGGGCCTGGAAATTGTGTTTTGTTCTTTTACGTCCTTGTTTATTTGATTTGATTAAAGATGTTAAATGTTCGCCGGTTCCTGCCTCCTTCCCTCCCTTCATGGAACTTTGTTACACTGGTGCCGAAACCCAATAGTACGGTGCGCGTACAGCTGACGCTCGTTATCATTCACGCACCGGCCTCGAATCCCGGCTCTCGCCTCGCCTACCTTGCTACAGAAATTTTTAACCTTTTGAGCGGTATCCGGTCTGTTCCCATATATGGGATATTATTTCTGTACCCCTGAGAATACGGTTCCAGATATGAGATTTAGAATGTTCAGTGACTGCCAGATTCAAATTGTGCTTTCGCGCGCTGGTATAGTTGTGATATATGACAGCGCTGAGCCAGAGACGGACGAGCTCAGCGCTGTCATATATCACAACTATGCAGTGTTTTCAACCTAATAATGTTTATTTTAGGTTTCAGCCATTTAAATACACATACGCACTAGTAGAACAATACATTTGGAGTTTGTAAGATGCACACTCATGTCTGTGGACGCAGCAATAACAATCTATTCAAGTATAATTTGACGAAGTGTGTTATTCACATCAGACAAACATAGTGGAATTAACTATAAAGTTTACAAGTGTTAAAGTTCTCGGAGTTCACCGGCCACTTTCTTGCATGTATTTCGGGAGAAACTGATGACAGACAAAACTCTCTGAACTGCGTCGCAAAGAAACATGGTGGCACCCGTCTCACGTATAGATCAAGATTATTTATAAATGACCAAACACACTCACTTACACGTTTTTGAGAATCGGAATATCAGATAGTTGATGACGTGGTAAGCAAGTTTGTGAATATTTTGAAACAAAAAAGGAAATTAAGGCGATCTGTCATAAGGTGTGTCACGTGACAAATATGACGCGTCGCCATGGAAACATTAAGGGGTAATCATTACTTGTCTACATGGAGTCTATATTAAAAGAACAGTAGATATGAGACCCCGAGAAAAATGTAACCTGGAACCGAAGTGCCAAAATAACGTGACATCGGCATATTAATTGTAACGGAACAAACTTTCGCGGCCATATTTAAATGTTTTTTACAGATTTAAAAATGGCACTTTTATATATTTTCTATTTTTGAAATTAGTAGTGCACAGCTGCACTTTTATTTTCTCTATTTTTTTTATTTCATGAAAGTTATTATGACACAGCTGCACTTTTATTTTATTTATTTTAGAACTTTCTGTTATTTGATGTATATAGTTTGTATTTTAGATACGATTTTAGATAGTTTGTATGTTACTCTGATACTACTTTTTAGTTCAATAAATTGGAACATGTTAAGCTTGTTGCGCATTTCATTAGCATTGTGTTGGGGCGATGGGTGCAGGTGGGGCTTGAAAAATCCCCCTTGTCTAAAGTGGGGAATGACCAAAAAAGTTTGAGAACCACTGCCCTAGCCTAAGCCAGAACTAGGCCTTAGTTATTAGGATATTTAAGTCATTGTAAAAAACATACTTTGCAGATAAAAAAACATAACTGTATGCATCTTGAGACCAAACAATCGCACTGATACATTTTACGATGTCAGTGCCAGTTGTTTTCGATCAAGGCACCTGTAAAATTATAATTACTCTGGTACTTTGCTTAAGCCCTGTCTGGGGGTTAAGCTTTGCACAAAAACTTTGTTTAATGTGTTCTAGCTGAAAGATGAAATGATGACTTAATGAATTTGCTTACTAAGTCATTTTTATTGCGTTATTTTATTTTAATATGTAGAAATTGTATAAAAGCAATAAGACATTTGATGCTGTTGGCCTTCCTTTCCGACTATATTATAATAGCACAAACTTCAAGCACTTCATTGCTATGCACATTTTTTCTATCATCTCTAATCAAAAGTTTTAACTTTGAAGCACAAGTATTAAACTATTAATTATTCAGACTAAAATAAAAGGATGGACCTAAACCATGTATTGGGGACTTGGGAGTAGGCTTCTTTGCATAGGCAACCTCCTAAAACACCCCCGCAGTGGCATAGCAACACTATAGCAACCGCCCAGAATGCCCTAGCAGTGTCGAGACAACTTTTGCACAGGCAAGCACCACTCACATCGGAACCAAGACATATCTTCATAAGGATGCAGCTCTATTGTCATTGTAACACAGCAACTGCATTGTGTTATGACTGAGACTGATGGAAATTTGACAGCTGAAAAGCGTTTGAGTGGCATCCCTTCTTATTTCCTATTTCTGCTTTTAATAAATAACATGTCTGTGCATTAACATCATTAAACAGCCGATGAATATGCTTCAGGAGGTTGATGGACATGAATGACATTTCCATGCTTGTACACTGGCAAAGACTGTTTCAGCAAAAAGTAATCTTTCTGTCAGTTAAGGGCATTGTTGATGTTAACCCAATGCGGATTCTAGTTTCTATTCTTTATACATTGAAAGACTGGTTGCAGAAAATCAAAAAAATAATTTTATGAGTGATTACATTGTAATCTTCCATTAAATTTTACAAGACATTTATTTTGATAAAAAGGCCCTTCAACCAAAATAAGCATCAAACACCTGTGCCTCTCACTTAAGTTATCTTCCTGACACACGTCTACATCACACTTTCCATGAACCTGTCACGTAATCTCACTCTTCATTGATCCGGCGAGTTCTGGAGTAACAGTTCTCTTAGAAACGGGTCTATTTTTTTCTCTTCATTAGTAGAGAAAAATAACACTTGCCTGCTCACATCCATGCATAAAGCAGGAGCTGACTGTATGCTGCTTATTTTTAAAGGTGAACTATCTGTGCAGATAGTGTAGACAATCTCAGATTCGGATTTACATTGTAAACACTTGTGTACAAATGTTATACCAAATGAATGTGTATTTTAGATTTTGTATAAAGTTGCACTGTAAACACTTAATACTAATTATACCATGGTCTCTTTGAATAGTCGATTCTGATTGGCTTTAAGGTGTGCATTACAACCATTTAATGCAGGGGTAGTTCCAGCCAGCTTGATCTACATTTAATTAAGCGACGAAAAAATTACAATGTTAACATCAAGAACAGCTTTTTGCTGGCAAATGACCATGGTATAAGCGGGATTATCCACGGCTAGCATTTAAGCATTTTAATGCACTTCGCAGAGGGTGGTTCTTGTCCTCCACGTTGTGCATTAACACCCTTTAATGAACGGCTAGCTGTGAATTATCCTTTACATAAATTATTAAATAAATAATTATTCATGTATTGAATAAGATTACATTATTTATGAAGTTGTAAGTTTTTCAGTCACAAGATGTCTTTAATGTTTGGGGGAAATGTAAATACAGAAAATGTTAATAAATAATCTAAATCTCTACCCAATGGCATGGTGGATGTTTTTCACAACCATCACCCTACCCCACCACCCTGATAACAGTTTTTTTTATTAACTTTTATGTTTTTTTTGTTCCCTTTCTACCCGTAGTGCACTTGGAGGACCTTCAGCATTACACATTCCTGCGTTCCCCAGTGGAGGCTGTCTTATTGACTATGTGCCCCAAGTATGCCAGCTACTTACGAACAAGGTTTGTATACTGTGCTAGCTTTGTATACTGTAATGGACTAGTTTTGATGCACTTATGTATTTTGTTGCCTATGTTGTATGTATGTAGCATATGAAAGGAAGTGCAAGCTTGTGTGCATTACAGTGTTTCTAAAATGGTGGATCGTGACCCAAATAAAGGATCACAGGTTTGTTCTCATAATAGGGCCATGAAATACTTAATATTCTAATAATTAAATGTAACTAACCATTTAAAATAATTATGTGGTTGAGGTGCCAGATGCCAACATAAACAGGATACACACACAGGCATGTCCTCATCCTCTAAATCCTGAATTAAACAAAAGACAACAAAGACAAATGGAAATGAGGCCAGAGTCAGAGACAGTCAGAGAAATCTCTCCTTTGGCCCCAGACCTTATATCCACATTTGACAGCATGAATAATCAAGCCTTCCTTTTTTCACTTCATTCCTGAGAGTGCCCACCAGCTCCCCAGGACACACTTACCTGAACTAGGGTCACACGTTAAGGTCAAATCACACTGCACAGACAAATGCCAACAAACACCAACAGACTAGATGGCAGTTGGGTTTAAAATTTTATGACAAATAACTGCCGTGTTCACATTGCCCAGACAAATTTGTTACATTGCGTAATTAATGTTTACTCACAGACAACTTTTTGTTAAATACTGATCCATGAAAAGACAACGGAGCTCAGAATTATAAAATAGCAGTCTCTTCTGCAACACACAGATAAGCAAAAAAAACAATTCTAAAATGCAATTAATAAAACGGCCTGCTTTTACAACTGAATGCATAACATCTTTCACATTTAGAGACAATCTCTTCCTTCACTAGAATAGTCTTTGTGCCATTAACCAAGGTCAGTCATCTCATTAAAGTCTCAATAAACTTAAAGCTAAGGTTCAAGGAAACTACTTGTAAGTCGCTTTGGATAAAAGCATCTGCCAAATGAATAAATGTAAATGCATACAGGCCCAGGGGATTGGGGGCCTGCATTCAAGTTTTATTTATGGCCGTACAATAATGTACAAAATGACTAACATTAGATGACTGATCTCATATATGGTTTACCCATGGGCAAATGTGAGTGGGTCCTTCAATGGAAAAAAATCAGAATGTAAAAACGCTATTTTCCAAACAGCTTTAGTGGCGTAGTGAGTAAGATCCGTGACAGGTAGTTAATATTTACATTTAGTCATTTATCAGACGCTTTTTTTAATTAAAAAACGACTTACAAAGAGTTCATACAGGAGCAATAATACAATAGGTACAAATAAAAAGTTACTAGTTTCCACAAAAGCCAGAACAATACCTTTTTTTATCATTTGACTGTCAAATATTCGCAAAAGAGATGGGTTTTAAGTATTTTCTATGTTGTGAGAGATCCGGTTGACCTGACTGAGTTGGGAAGAATGTTCCAACAGTGATAGTCCTGTAGGCAAGCATTAGTGACTTGAATCTGATAAAGGCTTCAACCGGATCCAATGGAGAGAGATGAAATTGGGTGTCACATGAGCCCTCTTGGGCTCTTGGAAGATGAGGCATGCTGCTGCATTCTGAACCAGCTGGAGTGGTTAAATAGCCTTTGCAGGAAGACCAGCAAGGAGAGCATAGCAGTAGTTCTCACGCTACATATGAATGTGACATCTAATTTGCCTTTTGCCGAACTCCATTTTCACATCACATATCAGTTCATACAAGCATTCATTTTCAACAAAATTAAGAAAGTATTTGAAAAATGGCTAATAGGTGTTTAAAAATAAAGTGTATGAGGTAAGTTAGGGGTAGTATAGAGGTCTTTATTGTCCCAATTAGTTGGCACCATTAAATAATTTTAATAATTATTTACACTCTATTATTATTGTATAACAACATTAAACGTTGTTTCCCTTGCTGTGTTGAAATGCAATTAAGTTTAATTTATATGGACTCTGAATGAGCTCTTCAATGTCAATTTGATTGAGGTGGCCAAACAAATGATGATAGTTAAGGATTACTGTACAATCAAATGAAGCCGAGGTTGAAAGAGTGAAAGAACCAGCGCGATGTAAGTAGTGTTTCACCTGTGTTATCAACACACCCATATCCCGACATTCTCCCGTTTTGTTATTTCTCCTGTGAAACTCCAGTTTCGCAGGAAAACGAACCCGGTCTGAATTTTTTTTATGACGGACAAAACAGTTGGAGGCAGGGTGTAAATGTGATTAACACAAGGTGAGGTTGTATTTAGTTTTTAACGTGCAACAATTTTGGACGCAAAATTCGCAAACATCTTTAACATTTATGTGGCGAGCAGGGCGGGATGAGAGCCGTGAGGGATAGGCGCGAGGCCGGTCACGTGAGTGATAACGAGTGTCAGCTGTGCGTGCACCAGTCTCGCATCTCTCACGGAGGAGCTCAGGAAGCATAAGAGAGGAGCGACAGGAGTGTTTGACGAGAGAGGACCGGGCCCGGACATGTGTTATGTTTATGTTTTATTGCCGGCAGTCTTCTGTGAGGTGGCTGCCGGTCTTCTACTTCCGGGTTTGTTGTTTATTTATTTTTGATTAAAGTTTGTTAAATGTTCTCCGGTTCCCACCTCCTTCCTTCCCTTTTATGGAACTTCATTACATTTAAGAAGTGCATTAGCTTAGGTATATAAGATTTTGGGAGAAGCTTTTGGGAGACTTGCTCCAAAGCTTTCAATTTCTTTATTCATAACGACGGGACAGAAAATGATGGAGAGAAGGGGGGGGTGAACGCGATTCAAAATTCAGGTGACCTAAATAGGCATTTGCTACAGAAATCTAGAGATTTTTTTTAATGATTCATTATTTCAATATTTTATTTTATGGCTTATTTCATTTTTGTGTGTAAACTGATAGTGACACTGTCATAAAATATGCCATCTGTATTAGTAAAACCAGTTATAAACGGTATTTCTCATTTTCAGAATGAGCACATCTGATCTTCCGTTTTGTGATATATTGTGCATTAATATTTAAGTATGGATCTCACCTATCAACTTCTCCCACGCTCCCTGTGTGGGTGTATAGTTCAGTGATCCACATTTCCTGACACACCTCTCCTGAACAAATAAGCTTAGAGAAACATCGAGAACAAATGTGTGTTTATGCATGTGACTGTGCATGGTTTAATAACATAACATTTCTCTCAGACTGGATAATTTATCAACACATGCTGAGTCATGAAATGGAGAACGGAATTGATTCTTACATCAAACATGATGCAATCTTACATCTGAGATGTTCTTCTTCTGATGTCACACTCTTTTGTGTCCTTAACTGAACACATATCTGTGTTATTTCTGGGACTACAAATTTTGTGTTACTTCTAACACAACTGGAGTTGCCCCTTTCATTTATTAAAAAATGTGTTAAAAAGTACTAAATACTACAACACAAACAATGTGTTAATTTGTATTAACACACCTTTTTTAAGAGTGCCACTGTAACAAACTTGTCACTTCCTGTTAAACATTCCTGTTAAAATGTTAGATCAGTGATAAAAAACAAATAACTCATGTTTCCATTTCAAAGAAATGCAATGGTGGAACTGCAAATGCATAAAATATGTGGAACTTAATGGTTAGTATGCATGCATAAAGCTGAAATTCACATGGCCAACAATTTTCATGTTTGGACTTAAAAAAATGATATACTGATAAATACATGAAGTCAGGGCTGCCAAATGCAGGTAGATTTCAGCTGTCGCCGTTAAGACAGCTACTCCCACTATACTCCCATTTTGGTGGGTTGAACATTACTTTTTAATTAAAAGTCATGCAAAATAATAAACAATGGGAAAAGTGACACTACAAAACTACAACTCCCATGACCACTCCCTCCACCCAGTGTTTGGTCATCGGAATGCGCACTACAGACACACTAGTCATAGTGAAGAAGTGATATGAAAGGAAAAGTCTGTTGGTTACAACGGCAGCATGTCAACTAAACGGGCGAAGACAGCTTCACTACAATCTTGAGAAGAAAAAGATTTTGACTGTGTCTCAATTCAAAGGAAGCTTCCTCCGGAGGTCGCATTTGTCGGGTGCATATGTCATCGAGGTTTATTATTTCAGGTTTTATTTCAGAAAGACAACCGTTAAATTTCAATGTAAGAATGATACTACAAAGATTCCGTCTAAAGATAAATAATTCTTCATTTTAGAATGTTTTATAATAGAAATGAGACAACCTCGATGACGTATGTGGTCAGCAAATGGAACTGGAGACGTTTTCAGAACGTGCTCTGTTAGCTGGGATTACATGCCACCAATAGAATCCATCACATTCCAGTAGACACTATTATAGTTTCCCATAAAACCAATACAATTCCCACTATAACCATTAAATCCATAAAATGTTATATTGTGTTTTGTGCAGAGTTCTATTGTTTTTTTTAAGCAAGGTTATTGAATGCATCGTATTGCATTTTGTTGTATCGAAATCGGTTCTGCTTCATACATTATGTATCTTTAATGTATAGTATCAATGCGTATGACATCGGCCTCGGTTGTGGAGATGTATATCCCTAATATCTATGGCTCGAACTGCTAATCCACGTGGTCAAAAGAGTTAACGTAGTTGGTTACAGATTTATGTAGTTATAAAGCGAGGCAGTTTCAAACCACATTTTTTAAACTGTCTTTGGTAAACTTTAATTTTATTCATAAAATTCTCAGCAAATGATTCATTAAAATTATACATTTGCACATGTTTTGTTGTGAACATATTAAAAACACAACAGAGGCATATAAGCAACAATAAAAACTTGATTTTCACCATAGGGGTACTTTAAAAAGGATTCTAGCTCAGTATTCCAATCAATCAGAACATATTTTTCTTTTAAGTTTGTGCCACAGCTGCCCTTAACTTACAGTTATATTTTTGTTTTACAAGAAAAGTTGTACTTTAATTTAATTGAATCAATTATTTTTAAATTCTGATGCCCAATTACGATTGATGATAATAGTAGAAAAGTGAGATAATGCAAGCTTTAATCGAGGCCAAAGGAGGCTATACAAAATATTAGTTTTAAGTTTTTCGTAGATTACTAAAATATTTTTGTCTTTTTTTATTATGACAAATGGTGGTCTAATACATTTGAAAGGGAAAAACGGCATCATAATTTTTTCAGTAGTTTGCCATTTAACACACAAAACAACACAGTGTAAGAGCCTTATGGTGTGGTCCTTATGTGGGTGAAGCGAGTTTGACATTTTCTAATCCTGTTCTCACAATTTCTTCCCCCACTCTCTTTCTGTCCTGTTCTGTTCATCAAACTGAAATTAAATTACAATGCCCATTATGCTCGTCATTGACCACCGTTCTATCTAGTTATTAAAATATATATATTGTTTGACTTCTGAACACATTTAAAGGGTTACATAATGATACTTCTGGTACTCCATAGTGACCTTTTTTTAGCCATATACATTATGTTATGTAATCTTTGTAGTTTTTCTTGATTTCAGGTGCAGTATGTAATTCAAGGATATCACAAGAGAAGAGAATACATCGCAGCTTTTCTCAGTCACTTTGGAATGTGAGTTGTTTTACCCTTGAAGACTGTACTTTCTTTTTGACATATGAAGAAACGTTAAGTCTACTGGTGAATTATGAAACCATTTATTGCGAGCACTGGCTTGTTATATAACTTGTAAAGGCGCCTAAAACAGTGGCACACCCCTGTGATCACGAAAAAATTAGTTACCAGCACTAATTCCTCCTTATTTCTTAATTACTTGTGATAATTCGGGTTCTAATCTCACAAACAAGCAAAGACAATCACCTTATAATACACAAGGCACCAGGACGTTTCTGATTTATTTAAAACACCTTAGTACAGCAGCAGACATGGCATTCTGGCATGGGATGGAGCTATGACATCAATTTATTTGTTATAAGGTAATGGGCTATTAATTCTGGCTTTTATGGGAAATTTGGTTGTCTGGTTTTAGTAGGGCAATGCTAGGTTTGGGTTGGACTTCATTTTACAGTATGTGCACTGACAGTGTACTTAACCAAATTACTGGTAGCTTTGTGTACTAAATATGAACTTGCCTATGGTTTAGCGCTAGTACAGTAGACCTACCTAAAGGTTTCACGGTATATACTGTAGTATAAAATATGTATGTACAGGCATAAAAGTTTATTATTTAACAACACATACCAGCCATCCATTACATGATATACCCTGTCTCTATCAACAGCCTAGTTCATAAATCAGTATTTTGTTTACACAAGTTCGGACACTGGTAAGGACCCTGGCTCACTACACTTTATTTTCCGGTGATATTTAAGTACATTATGAAAAACACTTTCGATATGTGTTTATAAATGAAATATAATGAACGCTTTTCAAAACTTTTGACTTGGGCGTTAGACTTTAGAAATTGTGATTTCCAGTAAGCAAACAAAGGGAGACATTGATGCTTACTGGTTTTTGAATTGCATTGTGGAAATATTTTGGGAATAAACTTTTCAGCGTACTAGAAGGATTTTGCGATTGAGACAGCATCCAGGACTGGAACTATCCTTTTTTATTATGACCTGTATTATCCAGACGCCTTTTAACACACTAAAACATATTTATTTGCTTTTTGTCCACACAGGGGGGTGGTAGAGTATGATGCTGTGGGGTTTACCAAGCTCACCCTTCTGCTTATGTGGAAAGATTTCTGCTTCCTTGTACATGGTGAGATACACAAACAACAAAGCTCTTTATGCATTGTGATAATAGCACTAGTTTTTACCTGAATGCTTATCTAAGATCAATAGTTGAACCATGCTCTGTGCTGTCTTCCTGTAGTGGACCTGCCTTTATATTTCCCTCGAGATCAGCCTACCCTCACATTTCAATCAGTCTATCACTTCACCAGCAGCGGGCAGCTCTACTCTCAGGTGCAGAAGTCATACCCCTACAGTCCACGCTGGGATGGCAATGAGATGGCCAAACGAGCCAAGTAAGAAAAAAATTGCAGAAAAAGAGCTTTAGAACTTAAAATTTTCACTGATAGCTTTTGTTTTCTCCTTGCAAGATCATATTTAACCGATTCAGATTTGCTTCCTGTGAAATGCTGATATGAATGTAGTGAAAGCCTCTCTTCTGCAGGCCACTGGAATATTTAGCATGTAGATTAAGTAGTGTTCACCTTTGGACTGTTCTTCCAAACACACCCCATTCCTGGAGTGTGATAAGTTTCAGAGATAATGTATTCACTGTTTGTGTTCAGCCCATATCTTATCTTGGCTTTAATAAAGCAACAACTGCCATGATTACTTCACCACCCTGCATGAAATGTTTTGAGGCTTTTTCATTTTTCTCAATCTTATTTTGTCCTCTAGATTTCTTCACTTATTCGAATACATTTAATCACATTTTCTCTCTTTTTTAAATTAATGGCATTAAGTAGGAATGCCCATAACAATGCTAGTAAAAGACGCAGACATTTTTTATATAGTTATTGTATTAGAAAGTCAGGGTATTTTCAGATGTAGGTTTCTACAGTACATGACATTACTGTTGTTTGTCTCTTTCACTTTATTTTCTCTCTCTTGTTTTTCTCTTCTCCACAGGGCTTATTTCAAGAGCTTTATCCCTCAGTTCCATGAGGGAGCTTTTGCCAATGGAAAGCTTTGAACATACAGAATGTGGTCTCTAATTCACCTGCTGTAAAGAGTTGAATGTAAGGTCTATGAAGGGATGTCTGTTTATTGGAAAACCTGTGACTCAGCTTCTGGGGCGCTTTAATGTTTAGCCTTTTGACCTCACAAGCCAGTTGTAAACGTTAATGTATTGTATGTACTTTTTCATGTCATCTTTTTTTATTTGTTGCTTTATTTGTATTTTGCCAAATGCATGTTTTACACCAAATTTGTTTTGTAAAGAAATTAGTGGCAGGGTTATCAGCAATGTATAAGTGTGTTTGTCATAGGGAGTGTAGTTATAAAGGGGTGTGTGAAAGAACCTACAGTTTAGGGAGGGTGAGACTGTAAGAGGAAATAAGAGTTGTTTTCATCATTAAGCACAAAGGTCATTGTCAGTGGTCTTCTTTGTCCTGGGGGTCTGGCCTCTTCTGAATTTATTGTTGGTTATGTTGGAGCTGTCAAACCTCATTGGAAACCACTGAATGAATGTATCTGGGGCATTTAATAGAATCAAGTCTCCTAATAAAAAATATATAAAGAAGATTATTTTGGTCTGTTTTCAATTGTGTCTGTACTTGACACTTAAATTTTTCTATCTGCTGTCTAACTGTGCTAGTCAGACTTCCCAGTGACCATTTGGAGGTGGTAAGGGAGAGGTGTTTTTTTTAAACCAGCATTAAGACTGGGTTGGCAGGTGAAATACTTCCTTTTAGTGTGTTTCATGCACGTGTCAGCAACATATAAAAGCCTAGGTTTTAAGTTAACAGTTAATCTCAGAGGTCTTGTAGAGTGGCAGTAGATGAATAAACAGTGTGTATCATGAGCCTGTTTTCTTTCGCTCTACACTTTTAGTGTCAAGGTCTTGCCTGCCAACTTTGATGTAAATTCCCTAAAATCCACTAATCCTGCCTTATTTAAACCATCTTGATGGCAGCGGGCCACAGAAAACAAAAAGCTTGGCAATCTAAATGATGCCCAGATTCATCAATTACCATGGTATTGTCATTCCAAGCTAGCAGGTTAACCTCTGAAGAAATTGCTGCTGACAGCTGCAGTTGTGTGTCGCTATTTTAAAATAACTTTAAACCTCTTAATCTGAGATTCGCCTTCTTGTTATATGCATATTTCTAGAAACCTTCAGAGAAATCCCAGCCACAGTCACCTGATATTTCCTCTTCCAGGTTATCCCTGTTCCTGTAGCCCACCTAGAGCATTGCAATAGCAACCTAAAGGTTGTTCTTTCAATTCCAATAAAAGACACACTGTAAAACTATGCTGTAGTTTTGAAGCAGGTTTGCCAGTAATTTACTTTAGACTGAATTACTACTTAAAACTACTTTCTTATTTGGTACTGTTTTAAATTTGAGTTAAACTTTGATCAAAATTCAAACCCTTTGACTTTGAGATTTTAAATGAGCAAGAAGAGGCTGGTCTCATTGCTGGCATTAGCACAGCAATACTTCACAATATGACATTCTTCCTAAGCATTTTTGTTTTGTTTTCTAGTAATAATATTTAAAACGTCTTAAATTACGATACATTTACATAACAAGAAAAGTGACCTTAGATATTTAGTCTAGTTTATGAAAGTAAATATAAGAACTAGGTAAGTTTGTTTAAAACAAAATTGTAGATTAAATCTACAGTAAGCTACTGGCAACCTTCTGTAAAACGTTTTCAAGTGCATGAACAGACTAAAATGCACTGCAAGTCGCTTTGGGTTAAAGCACCTGCCAAATGTACATCTAAAAGTGGGTACGCTGATATTTAGTCAAATATAAAATCTACAAAACGTTTTAGGAATTCACACTTAACTATGTTAATATACTTTTAAGAAGCGGTTCCTCCTGAACATTGGCTTCAGTGCCTTTTTAGTGTTTATCTTTACTTACATTTTTCTCAAGGTATATTGATTTTTAAATATAAACCTTTTATTAAACACCCCATAAACCCTAATTGGGCATTGTGTCACATTGAGTAAGATGTCACAATGGGATCTTGCTGTTATTGACACTGTTAAAATGGAAATTGACATGATCAGTCTATGACACCATGTTATCCTTCAATAATTACTGAGAAAAAAACAAGAAGGCTAACCACTTCCAGAAAACTCAAGCCCTTGTAGTTAGTTAGATATATCCTTTGTGACAGCTTCCTCATGTTTGTCATTGCTCCAGCCTCTTTTGTGCGAGTTCCAATCACAATCTTCCACAGTAGATGTGACAGCTCCCACTTTACTAACCGTGACCTTTGCCTCCACCTTCATTTTTCCTCAGTAGAGCATCAAAACTGGAAAACAATGAAAAAGGACTTCTCCACTATGTTTAATGCATAGGCTTAATTTCCAGCAGAACACTAGTGTTTTGATTTCAAAAACAACAAAAACAAATAAAAAAGAATGTGATTGTAAATCCCATCTGACACTCTATATCATCATTCTTTTCCTAAAGACACTAAAAAGACTGGGCAGCGGCAAACAAAAGTTAATCAAATGGAACTAGGACACATTATGACATTATAAACATATTATTTTACATAGTCCTCTGAAAACAAAAGATAGAAACATCATTAAAAGAAAGTTGCAGAAAACAACAAAAACAGAGACAGGCAAAATTTCCTGTTCTGGTAACTCGATGTCTAGTGTGTCCCCCGTCGTAGTTTTTATCCAGCGAAGGAGAGGAGGGGGCGGCAGGGATTGAGGATTTTAACTGAGGCAGCACTCGGGTATGTGGCTGGGTTGTTGACGCGAACCGTGTTTAGGATGATGGAGCTGAGAGGCTTAACTAATTTGGAAGAGTGGGGAAGATTTCAGGCCTTTTGTTGCAAGTTGTTTGATCTGTTGCATAAAAAATTGCCTCCAAAATGTAATGGAAATGAGAGAATTACTGTTTATTTTGCCTCTGTTCAACAACGCATAGATATTTCTCATTTTGTCAACGTGCAAGATATGTTTTCACTCCTTTTTGATTATAACCTCCACTCGTTAAGCTCTGATTGTTCATTGCTAATTACTCTACTAGACATGAATCAAAAAGGAGGAGAGCCATACTAAGCGGATCAAATGTAGTCTGTTAATGGCTCTGGCTGCTTTCTGCTTTTGTCTCCTCCTCATGTTGCAGAGGCATGTTTTATTTTTTCCCCATCTTCTTTGATTTCTGATTATGGGATGATAATATGAATGCAGATTTCTCCCATCTTCATCTGGGCTGAGAATCATATGCATTTTGAGCCATTTCTTAGGCAGTTTAAACCTGTCAAGGATTTACAGAAGCAAACCCCTCAGGTGTCTTAGCCCTGGCAAGGAGCTCCCAGCTTTCCTTAATTTCACAAGGAATTAAAGGGACTGATGCTCCATTGTAAATGGAACATCTGAACCTTTGTTTAAAAGCCACAGTCTCAGTGACTAAGAAGATGAGGATATGGTCACTTCTTCTCACAGTTGCAAACAAATTTTAAGAGCAAGCTTTATTAAGATCAATTATTTTTAGCTGTCGTATTTTGTAAATCTACCAAGTGTAGATATTTCCTAACTGCATTTCCAAACTGTGTTGAAGAGTCTTGTTATTTTTGTTAGAGCTCTACATGATACGCTTTTTGCATATATCCTCCTTTCTGCATACATCCTCCTTGCGTGGTCGTATCTGGCTGCCGGCAGTACCTGGTCAACTGTCAGGCTGGATTGAGTGTTGACCACTGTCAGGGTGGGAAATGCACTCTGATAGTCTGTCTGGCTGATTGACCTGTCAGCTGGAGTGATGTGTACAATGTAGAGTGATTTGGACAGGTGCACGCTGCAGATCAAATGGTGGGAATCATTATATGACATTCTGTGAACTCTAAAGTTGTATTTTTGTTTTACTACGAATTTAGCAATAGTTTTGAATATTAGCTAATTCTTTCTTCTTTATTTAATCAAATGTAATTTTGTTCTTCAATAGAAGTGTCAGTCATTGTTTATGAGGCTGGTATTGTTTTTAGATTAATGGATGTGAAAAAACTGTTTATTCTGATTATTAAATACACTGTAAAAGCAATTCAGATCCCAAACCAAAAGTGACTGGTAACGTCTTATTTCTAAGTTGAGATTTCATAACTTTGTCACTTGTGGCAACACTCTTTTAAACAGGCGTTTGAACTTTGACTGAGCCAATAGAAACATTTAAATGCAACAAGTCAAAAGAAAATTGGAGAGATGATTATTCATATTTTTAAACAAGCAACATACACGTCTTTGCTATAAATAAACACTTAAAACACTTTGTTTTTAGAACTTTAGAACCCTTTTTATAGCCTACAATTGCAGCCCATGACAGAAGAGCAAATAACTTACCCCAGGGGTGTGGTTTGTGAAGACAAAGGGTTAATTGTAAATTTCTATTTGAACACAAAAAGTTATATTTATACTATTACATTTTTGACAGTAGGTGGATATTGTTTTTGAATTGTTAGTTATTTCCCATAATATGCAAATTACAGTTATCATTTTGTTTAATGGAATTCACTTTTCATTTCAGTAATATTTTAGGCTATTGTGTAGGCTCAATTGTAACACTCTTTTCAAGCCTATATAACAGTGGTTAAGAGTAAACAATGAATTTTCAGTCATGGGTGTGCATTTTTCTGCTTTCAACAATGGTAACCTAATCAGAATTTAGTCAGGATTGATTAAAAACGGATTTATTTAAATATTTAAAAATAGATTTTACCATTATATTAGTACCACAGATTTTTTCATGGTAAAATCACTTTGATATATGTCTTTTATTAACAAATTGCTGTATAGTTATGCAAAAATAAAGTTGTAATTAGTATTATGCAAAAGTTACATGCTTTATTGCTGCTTTCTAACATGCAACTACAACACAGCTGTTAACCTCTGTATGTTCCCTTGACATTAGAGCTTGATCCCTGCAGGGATTCGGAAAGGATGGAGAGGTGGGCAGTAAACACAGTGTGGAGAGCGCAATGGGGGTAGGCAATTAAATGCTCTTACAGAGTGCCTTAAATCCCCCATAGCACCTTAATTAAACCCACATTAATGTTCCATTCAACCAGACAGAACTGATTCTCCAAATCGTAAACCCTAGAAAACGGCCATCTAAAATAAAATAATGTTTGAGCAAATTAATCTTCCTGCTATGAGAGTCACATTTACACTCAGCATTTTGTTTCCTTTCCTATACAATGAATTAATTTGTCTGTCTTATCTCTCCTGTTAAATATGCTTAATATTAAGAGTCACGTTTACACTCAGCATTTTGTTTCCTTTCCTATACAGTGAATTAATTTGTCCGTCTTATCTCTCCTGTTAAATATGCTTAATATTAAGAGTTATACAAAGGCAGATAGAGCCAGTGAAATTAAATTCCTGTGCCCGGATGCACTTGCAGATTTTGATTTGTCATTTGTAAGTTTGATAATGACCAGCTAGAACTGATAAACGGTTGCCCATCAAGATACTGCGAGTTATCTTAAAGGTCAAGTGCGTAATTTGTTGAAAAAAAAACAGAAATGCCATAATAAACAGTTATGTTTATTATGGCATTTCTGTTTTTTTTTCAACAAATTACTTGCATAAAGACCTTACATAATAAATGGTTATGTTTTTATTACATGAGCTATCTACATAACCACTGGTCCCCTTAAGGCTGGAATAGATTTTATTAAAACCTGACATCACACACTTGCAGACTTTTTGAAAGTGTGCAGAGAAAAACAGGTCATCACACTGTGCGATAAATCTGCAGTCCTTTAACCAATACTACTTCTATGTTAAATGTAAAACATAATATATATTCAGTGTGTTGTTATGCTGATCACCTGACAGTGATAACAACTGGCTGCATGCATCCGACAGGGAATAAAATCCAACATGCGGATCTAGATTGCGATCTTTGATGATTCAGTGGGATTAGAGAGCTTTATCCAGAAGGATCTCTCAGCGCCTTACCACCTGTCTCGAGGACACTCCACTTTCTCCATTGGCCACACTGAACTCTTCAGCACCAAAGCCCATGCAAGTGGATTCATATCGCCTCACCTGAGTGGAGAGAAACCGTAGGATCACTTCAGGTCTTTACTGTGTATTTAGCAGACATCTCATTGCTACCTGCCCGGTTCGACCCTCGTGCAATTCAGTTTTACCCTCAAATCGCTGTGCTGTCTCACCTCTCCATACAATTAATCTTAGACCATCGATCTGCAAGCCCTTCTCAATTCCAGCTTGCCAGGAAACTTCATCTCCATAAGTGATCTCCATCAGCTACAGTTAAAACCACTCCACAGCCCTCTGGTCTTCAACATCATCACCATCCAAGGCAAACCACCAACCCTGTCAGACAACTGACTCACCTTCCTAGCAGTACTGATTTCCCCACACCTGCACCCGGACACCATTGCCCTTTAAAAACTCACCACTCCTGCACTACAGCGTAAGGTCTCTTGTGAGCTACACCAAAGCTTACCTGACTCTATAAGACAGACTCTTCCTCTTCTGAAAAGTTCTTCCTCACGTTATGGTCCAAGGAAACTTAGAGAGATGAGGAAAACAACTGTTTCTCTATGTTTATACTGCCTTTACTCTGAATAACCATAACATGCCTGTTTCTCCAAAACTGTTAATCCTGTTAAATTTACCTGTTCTATGTCTCTGGGTCCCTTCTGCATCCTTACACATGTAAATTATTCCTTAACTTATAAAATTAAAAGTTAAAAAATGTGACGTATACACAAAACACATGTTCACCTACTATGTACGACAACACCAACAATTACCCTTATAGCTAGATGAGGCCCTACAGTGGAAGTATGCATTTAATGAATTTGCTTGATAAAATAATTCAATAAAATGTTCTGTCTTTCATATTTACATTTACATTTAGTCATTTAGCAGACGCTTATCCAAAGCAACTTACAAAGAGTTCGGGGAGCAATAAGCGATATGTCATAAAAGAGCAATAGTACATTAGGTGCTAATACAAAGTTACTAGTTTCAACAAAAGCTATACCACTACCTGTGGAGAGAAGAGGGTTAGTGTACTTTTTCATTTGTCTGTCAAGTATTCACAGAAGAGGTGTGTTTTAAGTAGTTTTTTGAAGGTTGTGAGAGATGTGGTTGACCAGACCGCGTTAGGAAGAATGTTACATTTACATTTAGGCATTTGGCAGACGCTTTTATCCAAAGCGACTTACATTGCATTATCCTATACATTTTACATAGGTATCTGCAATCCCCTGGGATCGAACCCTAAACCTTGTGTTGTTAACGCAATGCTCTTACCACTGAGCTACAGGAAAGCGTTCCAAGGAGTTGTGAAGGAGAATGAGAGGGAAAGCGATTTAATGCCCTTATGAGAAGGCATTACAAGGCGCCGCTCGTTTGCTGAACGCAGGGTTCTTGATGGGGTGTAGGAGTGTAGTATGGTGTGAAAGAATGCCGGTGCAGATCCAGTGATAGTCCTGTAGGCAAACATCAGTGACTTGAATCTGATACGAGCTTCAACCGGTAGTATATACCTTAGTATATAATTAATAAGGCACTGGATGCTTGGATGGTGTTATTGTGATTTTGTTATGGCTGAAGAAGTTGCATTGTAAGTATTCTGTTGTACCATGTACGGTTTAACAACAAATATTCAAAATATGACACAGCATCTTTGGCCGTATTGCTTGATTACAAATACTGTATAATTATATAGCAAATACATAATTCTGTATTCTATATAATTTTTTGCCAGAGTTATCAGCTTTCATTGTATGTTTGCCCTTGCAAAAACAGTGTCTGAATTGATATTGTATATATGTATATAGCGAATGCACTACAAAGAACTGTTGTTTCACTTACTGTTCACTAAATGTTTTGCCAGGCTCCAAAATTAAAATTAAATTGAAAATATAATTTATTGTCCCTTGGTGTCTTACCAGTGAGTCTTGCACATAGGCTTTAGTGTGTCCTATTCGTGTACAGTTTTAAAACATGGATTTATACAAACGTACACGAACTTATCAGACAACCAATCAGTCAAACAAATCTATTTTGTTCCCTACAATGCATGTGATGAAGAGAGGTTGAAACCAACTTAAAAGCTAAATGTAACTATTATACAAAACAAGGGGAAAAAGAACGGTATAGCTTTCAAATGCCCCTGCATTTTTCCTCTACTGCCCTCTTGGAAAGCACACTGCAACGGGTAATATTTACCTTGGCCAAACACCCCAGCTTTACTGGAAGACCCTTTCACGTGAAAGACTGATGCTAAGTCTTCTGTCATTCTTTCACGTCCCTCTACCACCCCTATTTCTTTTCCATTCATTCAGTTCTTCCTCTATACTCTTCTGCACTCCCCCCTTTGTTTTTAAGTGGCTGTCGCTCTGTTCCGTCGCTCTTTGTTTAGAGTCAGTCATGCATTCATGACGCATTTCCTTCCATTCTAGCAGGAATTAGTGCTTGTAGTAACCCTTTCTAAACCACATTCAAAACTGTGGTGTTTGTTATGGGTAAATACAGTGTACAACTGGCAAAACCATTTTCTGTGATTAACAACCAGTATACACAGTCACACAACATTGTAAAGATAAAGCATTTTTTAGTAATGAGGTGAAATAATATAATATTTGCTATTGAAAAGACAAATTAATGGAATACTGTTATTTTCTTACCTTAAGTTTATTAACTTAAGTCTCGTCCACTTTATAGACAGGTAGTGTAAATATCAAGAATAAATACTTACAGCGAAGTTATCATGTTAAGTATGGGTCAATGAAGCGTAATCTCTAGAATTCATTCATTAACAAAACAGACAAACAAGGACATAATCATGATTTTAAAGTTAGGATCTATCCCATTTATTCTTCTGATCTAGCCTACTGATTTACTCTATGACAATACTGCTCTCTTTGTTTACCATGATTTTTTTTTTGTAATTAACATACATTAATAAGTTTGTTAACTTCACTGTAGTTTTTCATCCTTTTAGTTTAAGTATTAAATTAGTATTATCATTAGCATCAAGGGTTTTGCGAGGCCCTGTGCGAACTTGATGTGCGACGCCCTTTGGGGAAGAGAATTTAATAGACAGATAAACCGTATATAAAAATATTTTAGCAAAAGGTTTGTTTCAATTTAACAGCATTAGGTTAAAGAGTGAATCTTTAGATGCTTACGTCATTCAGGTAATCTATCTTTGACCAATTTCAGAACTGACATGCAAATGCATGGATAACTGTCGCACGCATTGTTTAATGTGCATACATTTAAAAGCGATTGCATCACTTTAAGGCGGGGTGTCAGATTTACGATTTACGCTTGTTAAGACAAAGTCGGGACGAGTACCAAAACAAACTTGCAGCCAATCAGCAGTAAGGTGCACAGGACCAACATAGGTCGAGCCGAGCACTGACGAAAGCGAAATATGGGGGAGGGGTGTGTTGGTTTTTGCGATTTGAACATCCACAAACTAAAATTTCAAATGCTTTTAGTTTGCGATTTTACAAATCTTGTTTTCTGACCAGAAAAAGCACACTGTGTGCACGCACTTTGGGAGGAACGGGAGAAATTTATCAGACGCACACGCACATCGAAACAACATTGAATTAATTCATTGAGTTTTCGTGGTGAAAATATGTTCTATTCTTATTCTCTATTATATTTTTTTGTGTTCATTTAAAAAAGAAAAAATGAAGTCGGTTCTTAAAGGAGCCGGCGCAAGGCCCTGTGCAGTCGCACAACCCTTGTGTCTGGCTGCACTGAGCATTATGACCAATGGGGTGCCATAATGGGAGATTTTTGAAATGTAATAATGGTTTTGCTTAAATAAATATTCTTTTCATTAGTCTGTTGCAATAACTGCTTGAGCAAGTCAATCCGAAGCCAGGGTGATTACCCAGCAAACACAGTATTGACAGTTCGTCATCATTTGGTCACCGTATGACATTTCTGTGTAACCACGTTCTGCGGACGTCTTGGCAACGTTCCATCTCTCAGAAATTTTGCTAAAGTTCCAGAAACGGCGTAGCCATATCCTCAAATAACATTGTGAATTAATCCCATGTAGAACATTGTAGCGACGTGGTATGCTGGTCTGCAGATAACCTGGACACTGGTCATTTTTAATAATGAATTTGGTCATTTCTATTATGTTATTAAATGCTAAATTTATATTGTCAAAACAAATTTTATATATCAGATTTTTCACAGCTATTAAACTGGAGTTTAATCTAATACAACAATTAAAACTGTCATTTAACCAAAACGGTAATTTCGTTTTACCTCACTGCATGATATATTACTTTAGTGGTTTATTAATATTCTTGCTTTACTTTATACCTTACAGATGTGAGAGTAAACACATATTTTAGTGATTTTCGATTGATTTGGTGCTTTTAAATGAACAGACCCTGATGTTAGTAAGTGTAACGTTAGACGCTTTTGATTGTTGTATAAAAAAAAACAGACATCCTGCTAAATGTATGTGATAAAACAAGAATATAATGTTAATCTTAAAGATGATGTATATTCATCTCTGTCAATATATTTCTGCTTTAAATCCTATAAATTGTTTTGTGATTCAAGCTACTAATCTGCAAAATGTCTGATGCACGGTGCTGTGTTAAGTTTATTTATTGTTATATTTTGTATAATACGTATTTAACTGGAAAATTGTTCAGATAATGCATAAAATTGAATCTTTCATGCACAGATTAAATCACAAATTAATATCATCGTCCATCCCTGTTGAAAAAAACAGTATATGCTGGGTTAGGTTATTGATGCTGGTTTGACTATTTTATAGACCAGCACATGGCCATCTTAAACCAGCACAAACCAGTATCAAAACATAACAAACCATGATATGCTGTTTTTTCAACAGGGAAACATACCATTTCTGAGAACAAAGATTTGATAAGAACACCCTTGGGCGTAACACCCCCCCCCCCCTTAAATTACAGACCATAATTCAGTGAAGTATCACACTCAGACCCCTAAACACACTTAACTTTTGCGGCCACTCCCACAGATCTGAACAGTGCATTAGACACCACATTGTCACTGCCTTAGATTTACATTTATTAATTTGGCAGACGCTTTAATCCAAAGCGATTTACAAGTAGGATATCATATAAACATTGTCAACACGCTAAACCGTTCCGTTAGCTTTCAAGGCCATGCTACTAGAAGGATCAACGCTGGAGTAAGCAAGGAAATGGCTGAAAAGAGAAATAAAGCTGCGCATCATCTGCATAAAAATGGGAAGAGAACCCATGTGCCTTAATAATTGGACCTAGGGAAGTGTTAAAAAGTATATAGAAGACAGGAGAGGAGCAAGAACTGATCCCTGAGGAACTCCAGTTGTCAGCTGGTGAGATCTTGATGGCTCGGAGTGAAAGACAGAGGAGTGAATTTCTAGGTGTTGAAAACACTCAAACCTGTTCCACCTCCTCACCCAGAAGGACAAGGAGTGTGGGTGAAGTTGAAGTTGATGGAGAGGAGATGGAGTAGCAGTTTTCTCTTTACAGATCCATGTTTCAGACAGTGCCAGAAAATTGAGAATAGACTGACTGGCGAAGGCCAGGATGAAGTGTGCCTTGTTGACAGATGACTGACAGTTCCAGAGCCCTACAAGCCAGACAAGCAGACTTGTGGAGGGCAAGTGAAGAGTGACTGAGGTCTCCGCTGTGTAAGTTTGTAAATGCGCCTCCCGTGGACAGTCTGAATGTACTGGAAACACATGTAAGTAGCTAAATAAATAAATAAAACAATAGACAGTATCTGGTCTGGTCTGCAGGCTTCGCTGCTCAGTGGAGTCCGGCAGGTTGAGTCGCAGGTCTTTACCTGCCACGTCAGAAATCAGTGCTAATATACTGCAATGTTTCTCCCAGATTTGCTGGATCTGCATGTAAAACAGAAAGGTCAGGGGATTATGGTCTGTATAGACAACTATTGGTTGGGCATTTCTACCAAGATAAACCTTGAAATGCTGTTAAGCCAACAGTAAAGCCAAAGCTTCTTTCTTGATTGAGCTATAAGAAAGCTGACACTTGACAAGCATGTGTCATGTGTCACCTTGACACGACCTTGAGTATCATCTTGAAATAGGACAGCTACCACACCAAAGTGGCTTGCATCCACATGCAGTTTGTATGGCATCTTAAATTTAGGTGCAGTTTACAAAGAGGCATTACTTGACAGGCAGACTCAAATGCTCGATCACAGTCACTGTTCCTCCTAAACACTCTCTTTGTGCTCAGGTGGTCTGTGATTTATGTGAGAGGGTCAAATACAGAAGAAAAGTTTCTGCAAAAAACTAGCAGACATTCTTAGAAATCTGCGAAGCTCACGCTTGTTATAGATTTAGGGAATTTAAGTATGGCATCTACCTTAGCTTCAACAAGTTTCACAAAGGCATGGCCTACCTTTTTGCCTAGGTTGGTTACTGTAGCCTTTCCAGTGTCAGATTTAGAAAGGTTTAAGGTTAGTGAAGCCCCATTCAACCTTTCAAAAAACATCTCTGCTATACTTTTCATATTCCCATGACTGTATAGACCACAGTGTCATCAAGATGCATCACAGTTTGGCACATCACCTAGCACAAAATGCATTAGCCTTTGGAAGGTAGCTGGAGCATTTCTTATTCCTAAAGCCCTTGCTTGTACAGAGTATTCTAGGATAAATCTGGGGTAACAAAGGCTGAGATCTGTGTCTGCTATATCTATTACTGCACAACAGTAATGCTTTTACGAAGTTAAATTACATTTAGTTGAATTAGGATTTTTAAATTAATCAGTCTGAAACCGTCCTAAATTAGCACAGAAAACTCGTGTTCCCCTCTCTATCAGATTTGAAATCTATAAATCGCAATATTTTATTTACATTTATTTAACGTTTTTGAATGTAATGACATTAGATTTTATGAAAACATAAAAAGAGCTATTCAGATCATTATAATATTCACAGCATTAACTTTGCTCATTTAAGAGAATTCTGTCACCAACTCACCCATGTCCAGTCTGTGTTTTTGCTTTTTCCTCTCATGAAGCATTGTTCGGTGAAATAGTGTCAGAACCATCACCCGTCGGGTGAACCGCTAATGTTTGATGTAATGGGTGTTATAATGATCATGTGTCATTTGGGATTCGGGTGCGGGAAATAATAAGGCCGGGCGGAACGCGGATCCAGTAGCCAAGACTATTCTGACTCACCTCAGCTAATGCAAAGTTGTGTTCTAATTGCAGATTGATTTGTAGCGTTGAGCATTGTAGCCATAGCGGGTCTATTGAGATTACCAGATTAACATGTGAATGTCTCATATATAAACTAGATTAAGGAATTTATCCATTTATCAGCAGTGGTCACACATTGTCTTGTAAATAAGGTAATGTGCTTTTATTTATTTATTTATTTTTGTTGTTTAAATAATAGGCACAGTGTTTTATTGTATTAATTTATTTTGGGAAGAAAGATTTTAGCTGATAATTATCACACTGTGTGCTGAAAAATACTAATGCTAACGGCGAGGTTTACTGTGACCACAATGACATCTTATTGTAGCTGTAAGTCTTTAAGGAATACATTATACAGATAGCTAAAGAAAATCTAGGAGTAACATTTATATTTTTATGATTATACGTACGGGTCTTAACCCGTTTTGACCTGCGCTTTTGCGCACTGCAGTGGTGCAGCGTGTTTTACTATCTCCTTAGCTATTTATGGCAGGTATTGATTTAGTAAGATTGAAGATCTCGGCGTGAATTCGCAGTGTGACCGTTATAATTTTGTCCCTACTTAGATCTGTGCCGAGTGACGTGCACGGTCACAGAGAACGCGCGTCACTCATGTTCTTGTTCTTTTCCATAATTCGTTGCATCAGATCAGATGGCAGACAAAAGCACACATACTGGCGTAAAATAACAAGTATTATAGTTTGATCTGTTACGTATTTGATTATTTGATAGTCTTATCAAATTATCAATTGTTATAAGACAAATAAGATTGTTATTTTGTTGTATTTATTTACCCATTTAGGTATTTCTTCTGTGTATACAATCAGAACGTTACGCACGGTCGATAATTACTGGGGGGACTCTAGCTTGGGACATACTTTATATTTTAAATCACAGATGAAGAAATTGCTCCTTTAGAATGTATGAAATGTGTATATAAGTAGGCTACATATCTGGAGGCATTTTCATGGATATAAGATGGAAATCTAAATTTTGAAGTGGACTTCCGTTCCCCTCTGCTCATGTATTGCCTGTACCTACAACAGTAAGCAGTGTGTCTAGACCTGCCTGCTATAAGTAAATCCTGAGCATCAGCGTTCCCTAGTTTGCATTTAGATTGACCTTCTATCTTCCAGATCCTATACCGTGAACTGGACCCCCTACTGGCGACATCTATCTGTTTTCTGAGCCATAATGATAAGCGTGATTAAATCTGGAGTCAACATTTTTTAAGATTCTTTATGAAACAAACATTACCAATAGGGAAAATAAATATTGTAATGTAATTCAAAAGAAATATTCAAAAAACGTTAAAAAAGGGCATGCATGCAAATTCAAAAAAGCACTTTGCACAGGACAGCAGAGCAGCTTTCCGCTTTCTATTGCCTTCACATCCACACGATCTCGCGCGTTCTGCGCACTCGGGACCCCAGAGCATGTGCCCACAGACCACTTCGTAAAAATGAAAGGTGAGGAAAGAAGGGAGGGAATCCCTGACGCGTCTTTACCATGCCTTTACCAAGGAAACCCATGCGCGTGTGCTCTGACGCAACTGCCCATTTTTGGAAACATGCGTCAATGGTCGAAACCAAACAAGAACTGGGGGTGAACTTGAAAGCGAGCATGTCTAAAACAAACGGAAGAATATTAAAACAAGTTTTCTTCGCCAAATATAATGAATATGGGCCTTTACTCTCTGATATCTGCATTTTATTTTCACTGCTTATTAAACTCTAACATAATATATAACAACTTACATTTTCAAAACCCCTATTAAGGTGTGAGACGTGTTAGTGCTGTGACGAGTGGACTGTAGTTGGCGTTGATAAGCGGAGCTGCGATGTAGAGTAGTGCCATTGAAGTGAGTCATCTGTGCGACCCGCAGAAGTAACACCGAACTTCACTTATTCGCCAAAATCAGTTCAACAAAATCCAGAGCGGTACACTCATCGTTGCCGTGAGTCACTGCTATAGGGACAGAACTAAACCTGGGAGAGTTCACTTGAAGAACAGTAGGTGCTTCACAGAATTTTCCCCATTTTTTTCTGGGGTCTTATCTATAATGATATTTCATTAGTTTTGCAACAGGAGTATCTATTTTTTGGACTATGTAAGAGACAATTAAGGGCATTGGCTTCTCCTATAAAATTATATTACTGTACCTGGACATTACATACATCGTTCATTAAAACGTATTTTGGATATTGTTTTCAGAGTATAGATATAAAGGAACCGCTTTGCTTGGAAGTGCTTTTTTGCGACTGAAGATACTCGTTCGGGATTTCGTTGTCAACCTTCTGAAATTTCCTCCTCTTTCCCTGGATCATGTACCAGGATTACACCGGGACATACGACACATCATCCCGCGGCAGCAGCAGCTCACCGGCGCAACCAGACACCAGCCCCATCATTGCCTCCACCTACCAGGTACTTATGTCCCAGAAATGTTTTATGTATACAACCCTAACGACTTAACGTTGCTTATCCACAGCGTATTCTAACTGTATGTACTATATACATTACACGTAAACTACAATTTAGAGCCTACTTATCCTGCGTAATTAATAATTATTTACAGCAGTAGGCTATATGTAACTACGCGCGACACAATAGAATTACACATAGGCTTTGCGTCTTAACGCAAATACACAGTAGCAGGAGTAGCTATCGGAGTGACTGGATTTCGCTTTCTGACTTTGATTTGGGTAGAGGAAGCTACACAAATGTTGCGCTTGAAGACTGGGCATATGATGAATAAATGCAGTCTGTATGCACAACATTTTCATTTCATTTTATCAGAAAATTGTTTCAAAAGTGCATAGAGGACGCATATTTAAAAGGTTTTTGAATCTTCGCACAATATGTACAATCCTGAATCCTGCTCTCTTAACGAATGATTTCCAGAGGTGATTTTCCTTTTCGCAACCTATCACTTTGTTGCGATAAAGCACATGTTGGCCCTCCATAGCATGCTTCCGTGGAATCAGACATTACGGCAGATAAAGGTGGCAGTAGCGTGGGTGGTGTACGTAATGTAAAATAACCAATGGAGAATGCGCACTTAGTGGCCACAGGATGTCACACTTCCGGTACTGTCATATCACACTTTATTAAACTTAAAAAAATGTGCAGTAACAATTTGTTTGTATGTATGAACACATTTTACTTTGGCCATAGTTGTGTTAATTGGGGGGAAAATCCAGACTTTACATTGTTTTTGACAGAAGTATAATAGACATAATCGATTAGACATTTTTCAATATTTCTTAAATCAGTCATCGATAATGATGTGAAAAAAGCCATTTAAAACTTGTTAACACTTAGTTTGTTTTAGTAAGGTATTCCTTATGCTTTAATAATGCCTTATGAGACAGTCTAGATATCAGTGGTTGAAATATATGGGAACAGGGTCAATTTAGCAAACATACAGTGGTATTTTAATCTCATATGGTGTGCATAACAGTCTAGTCATAAATCACCTAACACAATTTCTTGCTGATTTGCAGTTTTTTTAACTCCTGGTCCATGTGTTGTTTTGACTCCAATTATGGGGAATGTGGGGAAATTTCAGATATTTCAGAAGAAGAGCAAAAACAACGCTTCGAGAATTAAAGGCAGGCAATGTTAGAATGATAATTTTCCCTGCGAGGTAGATTCAGACAAGTGCGCATTCGCATGGTCAAAGAATAAAACCCCTAGGCTAATGAAAATAAAATATTTATGCGAGACTTTTTGGCGTAACATTTTCCAGTATTTTTCATCATCTTGCCAATTGTTTTTTATTTTCGTAATATGTATGGATATGTTTTAACAACACCACATTTCCCGAAACTCGTTCGCCTGCAGCCTCTATGATTTGCGGTAAACATTCTCCGTCAAACGAAGTCAGTTTCCCGTTAAACTCCCAGCAGGAATGTGTAAAGGGCCTGGAATTTGGTGGATGGAATGTGCTGGCACGGAATCCTTGTTCAGTGTCCCAGAAGACTGGAAGGGACGAAGCAGCTCTATAACGTGATTCAGCGTTTATTAAACTAATAATGTTTATAAAAGTGTATTGTGTAGCCTAATATTTTGTAGTACGTTTTTTACAGTTCTTACGTATTTTAATATGATTTTTATTACCAACGTGTAGGCTAATGATAATATTTTAAGCATTTTATAAATAATATGAATTCATGTAAAAATTTGAAATTCACAACAACAAAATCACAAATCTAGAAATGTTTGATACACATATATTTTTGTAATACAGCCTATACTATTATTGTGTAATATCATATAAATGGAGCCTGCAGTATAAAAGTGCCCTCACTGTAAGAAAAAATTATTAAGTCAAAACAATGGAAGCATATTCAGTAATTACCCTTTTAAAAAGTTTCTAGTTTTTTTCTAACTAAAACCATAAGACAACCTCAAAAGTTAAAAGGTTGTATTGACAAAACAAATACAAACTACACCTGAAAAGTTAACATTTTAACATAAAGGCATTGTTTGATCTATTTTGGTAGTTGTATAATGATCAATAAATAACAATACAAATATGTAATTAATTATCTTTCTTATTGTGTTCTTTGTAAATAATATTGTCCTCAATATATAAAAAAGGAAATACTAATCTGTAAAAATTCCTATACACTGTGACTTTGTGGTCAATTGCATCACAGAGGCTATTATCTGGTTGGCTTGTTTCGGGGTATTATCTGGTTGGCTTGTTTCAGGGCGGGCTGTGGGCTTTCCGATGATTCACAATGTGTGTCACCCTTTCGCTCTGGGGTTCAAGCAGTCAAGAGGGCAAAGTAGAAGATAGCATATAGAATTTGATTCATTAGTCTGCAGATCTGTAAAATGGCTAAAAAGTGGGTGGCAACGGGGACCATATTAGCGAGAACAAAAAAAATTATCTTGTTTAATGTATGTTGAAGGTCTACAATTCACCCTTTCCTTAAATATGTAAATATTTGTTCTGGTCAGGCACTTATTACAATGAGAAAATAGCAATAAGAAAGAAAAGATAGAAAGGAAGAGATGTCATAAAAATGATTTCTGTTTATTTTCTTTTTTTGTTCTGTTTTTCCTTTTCTTCACAGAAGTACAGAGTAGATATGCCTGGCTCTAGCAGTGCCTTCATTCCAACTATTAATGCCATAACTACCAGTCAGGACCTGCAATGGATGGTTCAGCCCACAGTAATCACATCTATGTCTAATCCATACTCCCGGCCTCATCCATATGGTCTGTCCGTGTCTAGTGGCCCAAGTCTCCTTGGCCATACAGCCCTCACACGACCGGGGGTCATCCGATCCATTGGCGATGCCCGGGGGCGACGCAAGAGAGACGAGCAGGTTGAGATGCATGGAAACAACACCAAACCATTTTAATCCATATATAGAGCATGCTCTCAAAACGTTTACTGCTTATCAGTTTATAGTGCTCACCCCTCTTTTTTATCTGCAGCTCACTCCAGAGGAAGAGGAAAAACGAAGAGTTAGGCGAGAAAGAAACAAGCTAGCTGCAGCAAAATGTCGAAACCGGAGAAGAGAACTGACTGAAATGCTCCAAGGGGTAGGTTTTCAAATGCTTTTAAAAATAAACTGAGGTAACACTTTATAATACTGTTTACTTAATAGGTTTTAATTAATACTGCATCATTACTTATACCTAATAGAAAAGATTCACTTATCTGTAGGGAACAGCACACTGGTGTTTAACTAATTCATTAATACATTCTGAATGCTTTATGTCTCCTGCACAAGAATAACTAAGATTCATTTTAAATAATGATCTATTAAATACCCACTGACAGCTACTAAAAATAATTATGCCATAAACTGGTTATATATAATATTGATTACTATTAAATATACAAATTCAAGATGTTGACTATTTTATCAATTTAAATAAACTAATCACTAGCTAACTTACCTCCAAAATATCTGACATATCTCTCCTTGTTGCTTATTTTAAGGACAATAGCTGAAGTTTTTCTTCTCATTAATTTCCATTACTATGTATTACTCTGTTCTTACTGAATTATTTTGTTAAAATCATAGTGTGACACAAAGGCGGAGACGGTCGAATCCATTTGCAGATGTTTATTAAGGTTAAGACCAACTGAGAACAAGATAGCTCAAAAGACGTCAAGGGTAATCCAGAATCAAAATCAATCCAGCAATAGACAGAGGCAGGCAGCAAAGGTTCACAAAAACGAGTTCAAAGTCCAGGGTCAAATACACGAGATGAGGACAAAGCACTGCGTAACAAGCAATACCAACTGAGACAGCAGTTTGGCAACACAATACTTCACAAAGGGAACAGAACAGAGCAGTCCAGATAAAGGGTAGTTGAGGGTGCACATGTGAGACTGATGAAACTATAATGAGGTGATCAGGAATGACGCGCACCATGGATAATGGGATATGCAGTCCTAGTATGCAGGAGAGAGGGACCTAATGACACCAGGAGGAGGCGTTGTTGTGCGTTCTGTGACACATAGGTACTTTTTAGTAATTACTCAGGTCTAACCACATCAGTATTAAGTTATTACTTATGATCTGGAACAGTATTATAAAGTGAAAAACATGGTAACTTTTTAGTAATTACTCTGGTCTTTCTTAGCACATCAGTATTAATTATTAATGATCCGGAACAGTATTATAATGTGAAAACCACGATCACCTGTTCATATAAAAGTCATTCTGGAGTATAGGGAATTAAAATTTAAACCACAAGTATAACCAATAAATTAAACATTATTGTAAAAAGGCTTGAAGTAACTAACAGTCCACACACACACACACACACACACACACACCTGAACAGAGCTGACTTTTTATGGACACAATTGAAAGCACAACAGATTGATTTGTTTTGAATCCATTTAATAACAAGTGTCACAGTATTGAGAATTCTACGAAATTCTCGAAATAATTAGTAATAATTAGTTGAAAGTATTCAAATAATTAATTCTAATACCAAACAAGTTCCTTTAATAGGCTGTTTAGTGGCAATATTAATGAGTTAGATAATGGAGAGTTATTGTGTAGTTCTGCAGGAGACATACAGCATTTAGTTATTATTAATGACTATTAAATAAGTAATAATTAATTTATTCTTACTTACTTTGAACATCAGTGTGCTGTTACTTATTGGTTTCTTTCTTCCATATTAGTTATCAGTAATGACTACAGTGTTAATGCAGCACTAACCATTTGTTCTGCATTGGTATCTGCATAACTACCTGTTAAGTATGAAACAGTATTATAAGGTGTTACCGAAACATCTTCTAACAATATATATGCACAAAGGAAACATGTATCTTCTAATTGTCTTGGGACGCCAACACCTGTAAGATTGCGTTTTTCCATCTTAAAAATATATCTAAATTACGTCACATGCTGTCATCATCAGATGCGGAGAAGCTTATATATGCCTTTATGACATCAAGACTAGATTACTGTAATGCACTATTAGGTGGTTGCCCTGCAGGCCTATTACAAAAACTCCAACTGGTCCAAAATGCGGCAGCTCGAGTTCTTACACGTACAAAAAAGTATGAGCATATTAGCCCAGTTCTGTCAACCTTGCACTGGTTACCTATAAAGCATCGCATAAATTTTAAAATCTTGCTTATTACCTATAAAGCCTTAGCTCCTCACTACTTGAGAGAACTTCTTACGTATTATAGTCCATCACGTGCTCTACGCTCTCAGGCGTCAGGTCAGTTGGTAATACCTAGAATTTCAAAATCAAGTGCAGGCGGCAGATCCTTTTCTTATCTAGCGCCTAAACTTTGGAGCAGTCTTCCCTGCAATGTCCGGGAGGCGGACACACTCTGTCAATTTAAATCTAGACTAAAGACGCATCTTTTTAATCTTGCATACACTACATTATCATAATATATGTATTTCAAAGATCTAGGCTGTACTAGTTAGATCAACCGGAACCAGGGACACTTCCAATAACAACTGATGCATTTGTTGCATCAAAGAGTGCAGAACAGTACTCTACTCTCAGCCAGTCTTGTCTCATTGTTCCAAGGTTACAAGAGCGGAGCGGGCAGGGCGCAATCCATTCCTAGACCTGACAAATGCTGGACGAAGGAAGTGACGTCCCTACAAAACTTCAGCCACTATTAGATTATTAATGATAATTTTAAATCTATTTTTTTTATTTTTGCCTTGTTGTGCAAGCACTGTTGAGCTTGTGCAGAGGCTGCAGTTTTTGCCAGAGGGGAACTGGAATCCCCTGGTTAGGCCTGGTTTCCCTCCGAGGTTTTTTTTCTCCTCCAATGGAGTTTTGGGTTCATCGCCACCGTTTGCATACTGTTTTGCACTGTTTTGCCTAGCCGGGGGGGCTGCTAGAATTTGGTAGTCTTATTTAATTAACACTGCATATAGGAATTTATTGTGTGTCTGATATTTGACCTGTGTTTTGAATTCCATAACCTTTTATGTTTTACTTATAGTCATCATTCTTGTACAGCTGCTTTGTAACAATGAAAATTGTAAAAAGCGCTATATAAATAAAGCTGACTTGACTTGACTTGACTCCTTTTCAGATTAGGGTTAAAAACAAGATACAAAGGCAATTTTTACAAAAACAGAAGAGTAGTGTTGTCTGGCAGAAGTGGGAATGCCCCGAGTCCCAGACAATGCAGGCTATAATTGAACTACTTAGCTATTTAATGGCATCTCTCAGGATGTCAGACCTGAAGCATGAGGGAGGAATGTGCTACAGGGGGTTGGATTGAATCAAACGTCTGAAATTGTTTAAGGAGAAAACTGAAGCTAACCATCAAACCCCACTCACTGCTACCTTCCTTCTTCCTTTACCCCAGCCACCTAATTGCTCACCAAATAAGGAACTGTTGTCTATGTAGTACAACAATAACTTGTTGCTTTGTTTCAAAGTATGCATTATTTCAGTTTCTTTCTCAGTAATTGTAGGGTTTGTTTGGATTTTAGTTTCCTTTTTCCTCCTAGACACATTAATGAGTCAAATAACTTTTATACCAGTACAGCTTGTCTTTGGTTGTCTAGTCACATTGTTGTGTCAGTGTTTATACTTAATGGGGTTTATACTTTCAATTATATGTTGAACATCACTAGAAGATACAACAGTGGTTTAAAAAAGTATTGTTTTTTTGTTGTGTTGCATCAGGCGTCACCATTTACAGGGGAATGTCAACAGCTTAAGTTGAACTTTGAAATAATTGCTTAGGTTGTTGTCTGGTTGCACCCTTTATGGTGCTAAACTACTCTTTGAGTTAGAATTAGGACAAGGTTCGGGAGTGGATGGTATACATTCGCCATCAGGCGTGCCTTAAAAATCAGTCTTTTCAGTCAGAATATCCATTATTACTTACTAAAAGAATAAAAATTGTTTAATAGTTTGTAGTTTATTATGAGTTATATCAAGACAATATACTTAAAAATACACATGATATGCTTGCTAAAACCTTCATAATTGCTTATTTGTGAAAAATCTAACCCTAAGTTTTAAGTTCAGCAAATAACTCGTCCTGCACTGTTGGTGTCACATTAAATTTGGGAGAGGTGTGCTTTTACTTTTTCTTTTACAAATTCTGGACAAAATCTTAAGGCCAGATAAACAAAGAGACTTGCAGGGGATTGCCTCTTTTGGAACTAAGTACTCTAATAACCACACATTTTTGTGTTTTTTTAATGCAGGAGACAGAGAAGTTAGAAGGAGAAAAGTCTGACCTGCAAAAAGAAATTGAGACACTCCAGAAGGAAAAGGACAAGTTAGAGTTTATGTTGGTGGCCCACAACCCTGTATGCAAGCTACCCCCTGAAGAACGACACCTGAGGTCTCACAGCCAGCAGTGTGCACCCCTTTCTGTCACCATGCGCTCCAACCTGGCTTCCCGAAGCCTACTGAACAGCCTCAGTCCCGTGGTGGTGAAGCAGGAGCCTTTGGAAGAAGATGAAGAAGAAGAGGGAAAAGTCCAGCATTCAGTCATCAAGCCAATCTGCCTAAGCAGTGGCATGTTTTGTTCTGATGGAGACAGTCTCAACACACCTGTGGTGGCTGCCTCCACACCTGTATCCACCCCCAGCAACCCCAGCCTCATATTCACTTACCCCAACATACTGGAACCGGAGAGCCCTTCACCATCATCAGAGTCCTGCTCCAAAGCACACCGACGTAGTAGTAGCAGTGGCGATCAGTCTTCAGATTCCCTCAATTCTCCTACCCTGCTGGCACTTTGAAGGAAAACTCTTAGGATCTCCCTAGCACTTTCAACTGGGATTTGAAGCTCTATGAAGCTTGAGAACTCTCAAGGGCTAATTTGCTCATTCCAATGTATCTAATGGGAGGAATTGTTTTTGTTTAAATGTATGCGAAAATTTCATACACTATTTCAGCTATGAATAGTTGTGAGGTTTTTTATTGAACACGAAATGAAAGCGGAGGAGGGATTGTATCATTCATCTTTAAAAAGACAAGTCAATGCAAAATAAAGCCATTGGCCACCTGTTCAAGTGCATGACAGGCTACTATTTACTGCAATCCTTCTGATTTAAAACAGAGAGCAGAATATTTAAAAAAATCGAATTGCTGGTAGGAACAGAATTCAACATTGGACACTACGCTAGATGACTGCCGCTAAAACATAATTGCCTTTGTACTTGTGACGAATATGTGTGGGAATATTGTCTCAATGTATTTTGTGTCCTGCTGTTTATACTGTTTAGGGTTCACTGGATGAACCTAAATGCCAGGTGTTAAATGAACCAAATTGTTTAATAAAAGACAGAACTTTGTTGATGTTTTGTACATGGGGCGCAAACAAAATTAGCCACATAGCTTTTGATATTTTAAGAAAAAGCACTCATCACCATTAGTGAACCAGGCGTTTTGTGAGACTTGACAAGAACTCAAATTAAATCAGAATAAATGAGTGTACACAAGGGAAACTCTGCCTATTTTACGTTCTGCCTCCAACCCTGACATGGCAATACTGCTTTTGTATTGGCGCACACTGTGGTTTTTAAATAAAAGATGAATATGTCTAGCTTTTATAATGTATAATTTTATTTCTGGATCGATTTGAACTGAAGTTTGAACTGAAATATATACCAGCCATATGAAAACCTCTCCCTGAAACACTGGTTGGCTGTACAGCTGCACTTGGGAACAGATGCACTTTTTTATCAACCTTACAATCAGATAAAATGCCATTCCTTACAAAGTCATATTAAAATGATACTTTGATGCAATACTATAGTTGAGTGCTTCGGACACTGAAAATACTAATTGCAATATTTCAAAATAAGTTCTTGAAAAATATTGTAAAAGGACAACTCAAGGTTGTTGTTTATTGTTACAGTCAGTCAATGACTGAGAACCAGTGGGAGTATTTTGTTGTACTGGATGCAGCAAAATGAAAAAACAAAATGCTGCTTGACTGGTTTTTGTTTGAAGGACTTCTATATTGGTTATTTATTGTCAGGAACTTTTCAAAGAGATACGGTTTCAGTGTTTGTTATATCAAACGTATGAGAGATTCATGTTGCAAACTACTTTAATACAAAAAAAAGAGAAAATGTCTGAGGACTGTGTTTTGTAAACTGTTTTCTGTCTGTCTGTGAACCCTGTGTAATTTAAACAAGCCATTTGTACAGCTTTTTTCATGTCCTTATTGTTTTAAAATGTTATCTTCTTAGAAATTGCTTTAACTGTTAAACTTAAAAGACAGAAAATAAACAAAACAGCAATATTTAAAGCAGTGTTTGTTCCTAATTTCAAATAATTATAATAAAAATATTTCCAAAGTGGTATTTTTGGATAGTTGTACACATGTACATGCAAAATGCATGGTTGGGTATGTTGGGTACATTGTGGTAATGTGTATGTTTCTGAGTTGGTAACAACATTTGAATGCACCTGCTTTGTTCATAATTATACTATTCATTTATAGTTTATGCATTTAATAATGTCAGTGATGCAGATATCATTTCACAGCTTTATTTGATCCATCTTTGAAGCAATGCAATGCTAATGACAAATACCCGGAACACAGAAAGACTTGTTTTGTAAAATACATAAAATATTATTTGATAATTATTAATAAAACATGTAAACACGCTTGTGTGACTTGTTTTGAAAACAATTAATCAAATATAAATCTACCAATAGTTCTTTCATCAGTGTTCATAAAACTATGCTTCTGCTCCAGTTCTTGCTATAAATACTCTGCAAGCTGCACTTCATGTAAAAATGTCAAACTTGTAGGCTACATTGAAATGCTAAGCTGCCTATTCTGTAGGTTTAGCGGATGTTAAGGTGGATGCTAATAATGCCCGAATAGTGACTGTTCCCATTTGGCAATCAAATGCATTAATTATTTTACTTTTACTTAAAATAAACCTATACATTCATATTAATGTCCAAACTCATGTTTTTGTTAAAGGTGCATTTAATTTTACGTGGACTGTTATGAAATAATTAATTTGCCATCTTGATGTTTTAGCTAAGAATCTAGTTAATTTTGAAATGGGCTGTTTTTGTGTATTGACCTGTGTGGAAATCTAATATTTTGAAATAAATATTTAACGTTTAAACATGTCTACACCGCGCATATTTTCTTGCGTGTCATGTACAGCTTAATGAAATAGGCTATTGTTTGCTTCTTTTGCCACAGAATAATCTACCACAGCACTGAAGAAATCGCAAATCACTTTGAATTGATTAACATGAATTTAGCTTCTCAGCACAACCACTGTTTATTTGCACACAGAAAATAAAACAAAAGCAGTATAAAAATTGTTGATTAATATTAATGCAAATAATTATGATGGGATTGACCTTCTCAGCATCATAACTGTTTTCACACTGAAAATTTGACGAAAGTAGTAAAAACTATTATGATATAATAATACAAATAACTACGATGGGACTTCGTAGACAAATTCTGACTGCATTGTTTTTGTGTTGATGAATCAATTGTGACCTATTCCTATTCCTACCTATACAGGCTATTACAGTAATAGTAATAAGACTATAGCAGTAACAAAAGGCATAATTTTTACAATTAAAAGACATTCGTAATTAGCTTCATAACAATAAACATAAATGCCGTAAACTTAAGAATGGTAAACACCCTTTACCTATTTTGTGTGCCCTGTTTACAACATGTTATTTGTCGGCCAAAACTGTAATGAATTGCTGTACTTGTTGTTTTCAGACAATACGTTGCATTGCATTGTGCTATACATTTGTGTGGCCTGCATGTGCTCCAAACCTTTCTACCTCTGTACAACCAGTATGTGCAAAATAGATTAAATTCGAAACTGTTTGAACTGTAATTTTATGATCTTCACGGAAACATGGCTACACAGCGGTGTACCTGACAATGCTATTGAGCTAGCGGGACGCCACACACTCCGGCGGATAGAATGGCAGATGGCTTCGGGAAGACCAGAGGTGGAGGATTGTGCATTTACATTAACAAAGCTTGTTGCACGAACTCTGTTATTGTTGAAAGACACTGCAAAGCTAACCCAGAGTGGTTAGATATAGTCTGATTACTGCATGTAACTGTGTAGCTTACATTCCCCCGGATGCTGATGCTAAGCTTGCTATGAATGAACTTCATGCGGCCATCAGTAAACAACAGACTGCCCACCCAGAAGCTGGTGGAGACTTAAATCATTCTAAGGTAAAGGCAGGGCTCCCCAAATTTTACCAGCAGGCTTTCTGTCGCACCAGAGAAAACAAAACTTTGGACGAAGTATACACAAACCTGTCTGAGCTTATGCTGCGAACCCCCTCCCCACGGGACAGTCAGATCACCTTTCTTTGTTCCTCACCCCCAAGTATTCACCCATCATCATCGCACAACGGAGAATCACTGTAGGATTATTTTATGAACGACATTTACAGGGTTTTCACAAGCATTTTATGAAAGTGAAAAGGTGAAAATGGCGGTGAAAATGGCATAAAAGAAAAAAAATATTACTTGCTAATTTAACCTTTCTATGATTTTAATTGTTATATAGCATTTAGCATTAATTTAGCTGTTTTCATGTTTTCAGTAGTTTTTTTTATTTACAAATAATTATTATTAGACTTCTATAAAGAGGGCAGTTCCCTAAAGCCACAAAGCCTATACATACACATATCGAAATATAACATAAATGGCCTGATAAAAGTCAAGTCAAGTCAGCTTTATTTATATAGCGCTTTTTACAATTTTCATTGTTACAAAGCGGCTGTACAAGAAAACATTGACTATAAGTAAAACATAAAAGGTTATGGAAGTCAAAACACAGGTCAAATATCAGACACACAATAAATTCCTATATGCAGTGTTAATTAAATACTATCAAATTCTAGCAGCCCCCCCGGCCAGGCAAACAGTGCAAAACAGTATGCAAACGGTGGCGAGGAACCCAAAACTCCATTGGAGGAGAAAAAAACCTCAGAGGGAAACCAGGCCTAAACAGGGGATTCCAGTTCCCCTCTGGCAAAAACTGCAGCCTCTGCACAAGCTTGACAGTCCGCGCACAACAAGGCAAAATAAAAAAATTTAAATTTAAAATTATCATTAATAATCTAATAGCGGCTGAAGTTTTGTAGAGTCACCACGTCCTTCGTCCAGCTTTACCATCAAAGCATTTGTTAGGTCTGGGAATGGATTGCTCCCTGCCCGCTCCGGTAACCTTGGACTGCATCCTGCCCGCTCTAGTAACCTTGGAACAATGAGACAAGACTGGCTGAGAGTAGAGTACTGTTCTGCACTCTTTGATGCAACAAATGCATTAGTTGTTATTGGAAGTGTTCCTGGTTCCGGTTGATCTAACTAGTGCAGCCTAGATCTTTGAAATATATATATTATGATAGTGTAGTGTATGCAAGATTAAAAAGATGCGTCTTTAGTCTAGATTTAAACTGACAGAGTGTGTCTGCCTCCCGGACAGTGCAGGGAAGACTGTTCCAAAGTTTAGGCGCTAGATAGGAAAGGATCTGCCTCCTGCACTTGATTTTGAAATTCTAGGTATTACCAACTGACCTCACCAAAAGATCATATCTTTTATACAGTATATCCTACTGGGCTAAATTGATTGAAAATGTATTTATTTAAAAAAATACATTGTCCGGACCTCGGTTTAGAAGAAAATATAAAGACTGGACCTCTTGGAACTTTAATTGAATAACCCCTGCTCTATAATCTCTACCTCCTGATGACGTAGCTGCAGCGATTCATGCTCTCATCGGTCAGTCTCGGTCAGTATCATCCAGGGCTCTTAAGTGCAGGCCTTCTGTACACCTATGACTCAGTAAATGATATCTGCAGTGGTGGACAGTAACGAAGTAAATGTAATTCGGTACTGTACTTTAGTTTTTTTGTGTATCTGTACTCGAGTATTTCAATTTTGGGAGAATTTTACGTTAACTCCACTACATATCAAAGTTCCCCTTCGAGGGAACTCTACACTGTCAATGTTGACACTTTGGGGAACGCCAGCAGCGTGACGCATCTGAATACGTTGTGTGAAACTAATCTCGCGACTTATCGTCGCGCCGCGATGACGTCACTATGACGTCACGAGTGACGCGCGGCACCGGAAGGTATAAATAGGAAGCGGACGCAATGCAAATCAGCTTCTGCCATTTCAGCAAAGCGCTCTGTGTGTGTGAAGTTTATTGTCTGTTTTCTTACGACGTTGTCTAGATTGTTTATTGAAAACTTTATTAGAAATGAGTAGACAAAAGACCTTTAAGCCATGTGTTTCCCCTTGTCCTCGTTTTATTACGGTTGGGGATACACATGAACTCTGTGTTGAGTGTTTGGGATTTGAGCATGCTAAGGCAGCTCTTAAGGGGGATCCCTGTGAACATTGTTTGTGGCTATCACTAAAAACACTCAACTCTCGTGCTGCTTTGTTTGATGAGTCAGGCAAAATTCACCAGCCTCACGGATCGGGACCCGCTACTGCCGAGGCAGCGCGGCGTCTCCGTTCGTGGGGCTCGCAGATGGATGTTTATGAGGGTGTTGAGACGGCTTCGGCCTTTTCTCAACCCCCCAGTTCCATTGCCTCTGGAAGGGATACGGGAGCCCGCATGCGGCTTCTCCCGCCCCATCCAGAAGCCCAACGCACTGCTCTAGCTCTGAGTTAGAGAGTGTTGGTTTTCATGCACGGGACATAGATGAGCCCAATGAAATTCCCCTTTCCCCTGGGTATGAGGAGCTGTTAGAGGTTGTTGGCCGGGCGGTAGCCAGACTTGGCATTGACTGGCCCACAGAGCAACAAGAAGTTTTGTCTGTCAGTAAATTGGATGAAAGATTCTTGGAAAAACGGGTACAACCTCAGCGTCGGGGGACGAATTTTTCGAATGTGTTAGGGGCTAGAGATAAGGGGTATGGCATGATGCCAAGGGTAGAAGATACGTTGGCCGTGTATCTTTCACCAGATTCGGCATCATCTTTGAAATCCCCGACATTGCCCTCCAAACCATGTAGAGTGACATCTAATTTGGTAGGCAAGGCATATATGGCTTCAGGTCGGGCTGGATCATGCCTACACACCATGGGTCTATTGCAGGCATACCAGGCCGACTTGCTGGGGGATATTAAAGAGGGCGAGGTAATAGATCCAAGTCTGCTCAACGAGTTGAGAACAGCAGCAGATCTTACTCTTCGGGCCACTAAGGAGACAGCCCAAGCTGTTGGGCGCTCCATGTCAGCACTGGTAGCCACAGAGAGACACCTGTGGGTAAATCTGTCAGGCATTAAGGAGAGAGATAAAACTGTGCTGCTTGATGCACCTCTCTCCTCGGAAGGCCTCTTTGGTGGTGCGGTCGAGACAGTTGTTGACCGTTTCCAGGAGACAAAACGGCAGGCTGCTGCGTTTCATAAGTATTTACCTCTCCGCTCTTATCCCCAGGGGTCTGCAGTCCAAGGACAGCCCCAGCCATCTACAAGCTCCTCATATAGGCAGCAGCAGAAGCAGAGTGTAGCTACTCGAACCCCCCCTCAGAGAGCTTGGGGGTCGAGGCAGCAACCTCCTAAACCTGCTAGGCAGGTGAAACCAGATCTAAGGAATATTATAGCAAATCGGAAGGCTGCTGCAAAGAGGTCCTGATGGGTTTTCAGGACATCCGAGGGCGGCTCCTCTTGGAGGACTGAAAAGTTCGATCCTTCCAAGAAGTCCTCAGAAAATCTTTACGAGCCCAAGTCCAAGACGTTTCGGGGCACGTTAGTTTCTATTACATGGAATCATCAGAGTCTACCCGAAGATGATGTAGACCTAGTGAATCTGCAAATAAAATCAACAGTCCGACCATTCCCTGCCGGTCAGCCGCTTCAGGGCATCGGGCTTCACACAACCGACATCAATGTCGAAAGGTTGACCCCTTAGCATACCTTTCTCCACGAGTGGAGAAAGCTTTACAAATTCTAATGGGGTAGTAGAAGGGTAAGAGTTGTCTCTCTTGGTGAAAGGGGCCATAGAATATGTTCCCCCCCATGAGAGTCAGATCGGCTTTAAACAGCCGGTACTTCACAGTCGGAAGAAGGATGGAGGGCTGAGGCCCATTTTTATATCTGAGAAATCTCAACAAATCTTAAGAGATACAAGCTCAAGATACTCACTGTCCCTATTATTGTGGCCGGAATCAGATCAGAAGACTGGTTAACCACAATAGTGCTGAAATTTGCATACTTCCACACTCTTATCCTTCCTCAATATCGGAAGTTTCTCAGGTTTGCTTTCGGGGGCAAAGCTTACCTATATCGAGTTCTTCCATACGGCCTTGTTCTTTCCTCACGCACCTTTACAAAATGCATGGATTCAGCCCTTGCTCCATTGAGACTTCAAGGGATCCATATACTAAATTACATAGACAACTGGTTAATATTAGTTCAGTTTCACAATATGACGATTCGACATTGAGATCTCGTTCTCGACCATATGAAGCATGGGGGGTTACGGCTCAATGCCAAAAAGAGCAACTAAACTCCTCAATAGAGGTAGTATAGGATTCGGTCACGATGCAGGCACGATTGTCCCCTGCACGTGTCGAATAGATCCTGACAGCGGTGTCCAGGATCAAGTAAGGTCATGCTTACACTGTCAAGCATTTCTGTGAATTTTTTGGTCTAATGGCGGCAGCGTCCAACGTGATTCCTTTGGCCTCCTGCACATGAGATCTTTACAGTGGTGGCTAAAAGGCAAAAGGTTTTCCTCGAGAGGTAACCCGTTCTGTATGATCAGGTTAACGCGCAGATGCCTTCGTTTCCTGGTTATATGGAAGAATCCTTGGTTTCTCAATCAAGGGTTGAAATTGGAGTGCAGCATCACCAACTGCACAAATATTGCCTGGAGATTAGCTGTACTACAAGTACTGAGGTACTTCCTCCCAGTCCTTAGAGGCCATCATGTTCTTATCAACAGAATACGACAGTTCTCTTACATAAATCTTCAAGGGGACCTGAGTCTACGCCCTCTCTGCAGACTGGCGCACAAGGTTCTCCTATGGGCCCAGGAGAAGTTTACATCGCTCAGGGCAGTGTACATCCCTGGAGTCCAGAATGTGGGAGCAGACAAGCTGTCAAGGCAGGGGCTGAGGCCCGGGGGAGAGGAGACTCCATCGACCTGTTTGCGTCCCAAGAGACGTTTCATTGTCCTCTGTGGTCTTCATTTACACGCCCAGCTCCGTTGGGACTGGGCGCCCTGGTACGGACATTGCCACAACGGCATCTGTAAGCTTTCCCTCCGATCGCTCTGCTCCCAGGACTTCTAGAAAGAGTCCGACATACATTAAAGTGTATGTGGCAGCTATCTCTGCCTGTCACCCCCTATACCCGAGGGTTCTCTGGGGAGACATCCCTTAGCTGTTCGGTTCCTGCATGGAACCATGAGGATGAGGCCTTCATCTCAGGTGAAAGTTCCTGCTCTAGACTGTGATTCTAGAAGGGCTTTCCCAGATGCCTTTTAAGGCCATTGAGTCTAGCTGGGACATTCATTTATACCTCAAGCTAGCCTGTCTGGTAGTCATTACCTCTCTTTGGAGGGTAGGCGACCTTCAAGCTTTATCAGCTTCTCAATCATGTTTGGAGTTAGCTCCAGGCCTTTCATCCTCCACCTCAAGATAGCGGATAACCGAAGGTAATATTTGTCATGCCCTGTCTGGGCGTTAGAAGAATATGTGCGCAGGTCTTCTGTATGACGAAATTCTAACCGACTGTTGGTCTGTTTTGGACCTCGTAACCGAGGTCAACCAACCTCTAAGCAGCCCATTTGTAAATGGATGGTAGAGGCAATTTCTTTAGCTTACGAGGTGCGTGGAATACCTTCACCTCTGCTAGTAAGGGCACATTCAACTCGGAGTATGGCTTCCTCGCGGGCCCTTCTGTCGGGCATCTATGCAGGATGTTTATATGGTACTACAAACTGGACCTCTTTTCTTTACCTGGAACCCAGGCACTTTTGTCCTGAGATGTGCGTGGACACCTTCACACTTGGACAGACACAATGCATTATGGCGTAGTGGGCATTTCGTTCCCCAAAGTGTCAACATTGACGCAGTGTAGAGTTCCCTCGAAAGGGAAAGTCTCAGGTTACGACTGTAACCGTAGTTCCCTGAGACAGGGAACGAGACACTGCGTCGTTGTGCCATAACTCCCTGTGCCTGGAGCATTTGCTTCAATAATTTTTGCAGAAGCTGATTTGCATTGCGTCCGCTTCCTATTTATACCTTTCGGTGCCGCACGTCACTTGTGACGTCATGGTGACGTCATCGCGGCGCGACGATAAATCGCGGCGCGACGATAAGTCGCGAGATTAGTTTCACACAACGTATTCAGATGCGTCACGCTGCTGGCGTTCCCCAAAGTGTCAACATTGACGCAGTGTCTCGTTGCCTGTCTCAGGGAACTACGGTTACAGTCGTAACCTGAGACGTTTTTACTCTACTACATTTTCAAAATCAGTCGTTCCTTTTTATTTATGAGTCAGTAAAAACTTAACTGGTAAAACGAGAAACCAATCACAGTACATCGCGCTTTGTTTTGAACTTGTTTTGTTTTGCCCCTTTTGTCGCCTTGGTAACATTATCTACTTAGAGCGAACATACTATTCAACATCACAAAAGATTCTGTGCAACTGTCTGCAACAGCATAACATTTTGACTGCCAATGTCTTTATAAGTAAAATCATTGAAGAAACTACAGAATATAACTTGCAACGACACCCATGGCCTTACGCAATTTTTTTTAATTGTTGAAAAGAACAAGTATTTCATTTTTAAGTGCCTTCTCTGAGTGAAAAGAATGAGAGAGGAGGAATACACCTGTCTCATTTATCAGGAATGAAGATGGGCTAGATACTTAAATAACCAACAGTCTGCTTTCAAGAATTAAAGTTGGAGAAATGTCTAATTACTTAGCGAGAATGTACTGTAATACGGTTCAGTGATCCTTTTGTTCCATTGGAAGTTTAAGTTTAAAAAAAACTTGGATTAGTGTTACAAATAAATGTTTAACCGAAACTGCCTGCTCTCAAGTCCTGTTATTTAATTTTGTTCTAAAGGAAATTGTTTGGCTTCAAGGTTTTGGGCTTATGAAAATTTAAATAGACATCAGTGTCAGTCTGACTAATTAATGTAATTTTATTAATAGATTGGTGTGCCAAGAGTGACATGAGAGTCTTCAAATAGACGGAGTTAAGCAAGAGTCTTGTGACAAAAATGAATCATAGGACATTATAGCCATGAAAACAAATCACAGTACATAGTATATTTGAAGGCAAACACTTTTGTACTTTTACTGGTGTCAAAGTAGCGATACCCAAGGTAAAATATTACTCAAGTAAAAGTAGAAGTGCTGCCTTTAAACTTTCACTTAAGTACATGGTTTGTGTACTTCGATCACCACTGGATATCGGATAGTATTTTTTACTTGATACTTTACCTTTTAGAAGTTTGACTGAGAACAAAATCAGTTTCTTTACTTTCTTAACTTAAATCAAAGTACCGTGACAGTGATTGTAAAATGTTTCTATTGAAACACTCTCGTGACACGTTAATGTAATTCGCTAATAGGCCTATGTGCCCAGCCTCGGAATAAGTCAAACCCACATAAAACAGGTCTAACTCGGTTGAAAAACCAACCAAAACTGCGGACGACCCATCCCTCATTGTCAAAGGTTCAGAATTTACTTTTTGTAATGAAAATGTTTCATTTTAAAAGTGTAATATTACTTTTGAAGCTATCAATCAAGTTCGAATCATACTTTTGCCATACTAACTCTTCTACATATTCACATATCATATCATACAGGCATTTCTTTTTCAACAACGTATGGGAATTAATTTTGCATGTTTTTTGACGCATGATCTCACAGCATGCCATTGTCAACATAAGTCATATAAAATAATTTCGCCAAAACTGTTGGCTAGGGTCAATTTCTGTCCCCAGAGTGTTACTTGAATTGTAATTTTTTAATTGGCCCAAACTTGACTAAAACTAGTTTGAGCAAGATTACGTTTTACTATTTTATAGTTCATTCGACTAAAGTTTTTTAATTAGTTTGATATTTGAAAACATACAGCAAAGATTCTTTCAATTAAAATGTAAGTATTTACCCCACATTTTATGTTTGGGGATGTTATCAAAATAGATTAACTGGAACTTTCAGTCACAAAAAGTAAACCACACAAATAAACCAAGACATAGCTTTTAATTAATAAAAATCACTTTTCATATAAACTGAACATACATGATTAAGTGCTCCTGTTGACAGACATTACATTTGAAATACAACAGCAATCTTATTTGTTGAACTACAAAAAAAGGCCTATAGAGAAAAATAATTACGCAAAACACAGGTATTTTGAGTTTTTTATATTGAATTCCTGGAGAAAATCACTTGCTGCCCTCCATCGATGCATGGCTATATCTGTGGTCTGCAATAAAGAAAACATAGGTTAAAATATACAAATATATTTATTTGAGAACAATGTGCATGTGTGCCTTAGCTACGCTAGGCTTATTAGTATACCATTTAACTTAGCTCGACTATCACGTCTTCTGGATTGATGTGTCCTTATCAGGGCCCATATTCACATTTTACATTTACATTTAGTCATTTAGCAGACGCTTTTATCCAAAGCGACTTACAGATGAGGAAACATTGAAAGTAATTATAACAACATAGGCAACAAAATACATAAGTGCATCAAACTAGTCCATTAAAGCCTAGCACAGTATAAAAAGCTAAGAATAGTGAGGTTAGTTTTTTTATATATATTTTTTTATTTTATTTATTTATTTATTATTTATTTATTTATTTTTTTAAAGAAGGAAAGGGAAGAGAATTAGGATTATTCATGAAAAATCTTAGAATTAGAATTATTCATGACAAATCTTCATGAGTTGCTCATAGTGACAAAATTCTACGAAAATTCTTTCCCCTTAAAATTACAGAAAAGATCCTTGTAAAGAAAAAAGTAATTCATAAAGCATCTTTACCCCTAAAAAATAAATAAAACATGAAAAGGATGAAGAAATGTGTTGCAATGCATGACAATTTTCATATAGGTTTGTCAGATATTTTATTTTTTATGTTTTTTGTGTTTAACCTTTGTTTATCTTGGTTTAGATTTTTCTTGCATGTAGCTAATTGAATGCAATGCAAGTTGTAAAAGTGCTAAAGCTAAAGTTGGCTTGAGTTAATAAGACAAAACACATTAGGTCGTGCAGGGTTCACTTTTGTGACCGATCCTTTTAGAGAGACACGCTATTATCTCGAAGACAGCGCAGAAATGCCATATTGCCAGAAATAGAAGAAATCACTTCATTAACAAATTGACTGGAGAAATGTAGCTATGCAGCAGAGAGGATTTGGTTCTGTCACAACCTTGTGATCTCAAAAACAATTGAAGCACTTACAGAAACTTATTGTGTCACTGTCTATTTTCAATCAAATATGTTCACATATGGTAAATACATATATACATATATATATATATATATATATATATATATATATATATATATATATATGCAATTGCAAACTAATGACCGTATACTTTAAAGCGCTCTTTCAATTTTATCAATTTGATCAAAACGTTATCTTGCTGCGTCTTCTTTAAAATCCCCATAAATATTAGTCCTGTTTTCATTTGTATCTTTTTTATTTTTTGTTTAATTGCAGTCTTTTTTTGTTTACATTTTATTTTATTATTATTATTATTGTTTTGTTTCCTTTACTTTTTTAACCTCTGTTTATTTAATCTAAGTCTCTTTTAACTTCATTATTTCCCCTGGCTGTTGTTATTGTTCTTGTTTCGTTACACATATGTAACAGATTTTCAATAAAAAAACTCTTTCTTTCTTCTTTGCCAACCAACCAATCACAATCTTTAAAAGAGTAACCACATCTCCTCACAAAGATAAAAGTTTGTGTCTTTTCCTTGCTCAAGGTATCTCTCAGATTGGAGCGTTTTGGTTTTTAAACCAAATTTAGAGATTTCTTAGAGGATTCTTAGAAGCTTTAAGAATATGGGCCCAGATCTTTTGTATAGACCTGGAATAACATTAGATAACATAGGAAAACACAAAGGAATATTTTACCCAAGTTCTCAAATAAACTACTCAACCTCAATAAGAGCATTTCAGTGATGAACTGCGTTCTTTGTCAAAAATAAGTTTCTTATCATCCTCTGATGCACTTTGTCACAAAATGCAATTTTCAGCTCAGAAAGCTTTTTTCTGACATTCCAACAGCTCAATAAGAACATTTCAGTGATGAACTGGGTTCTTTGTCAAAACTGAGTTTCTCATCATCCTCTGATGCACTTTGTCACAAAATGCATTTTTCAGCTCAGAAAGCTTTTTTCTGACATTCTAACATTTCAATTAGAGCATTTCAGTAATGAACTGGGTTCTTTGTCTAAACTGAGTTTTCAGCTCAGAAAGCATGTTTCTGACATTCTAACAGCTCAATAAGAGCATTTCAGTGATGAACTGTGTTCTTTGTCAAAACTGAGTTTCTCATCATCCTCTGATGCACTTTGTCACAAAATGCAGTTTTCAGCTCAGAAAGCTTCTTTCTAACATTCTAACAGCTCAATAAGAGCATTTCAGTGATGAACTGTGTTCTTTGTCAAAACTAAGTTTCTCATCATCCTCTGATGCACTTTGTCACAAAATGCAGTTTTCAGCTCAGAAAGCTTCTTTCTAACATTCTAACAGCTCAATAAGAGCATTTCAGTGATGAACTGTGTTCTTTGTCAAAACTAAGTTTCTCATCATCCTCTGGTGCACTTTGTCACAAAATGCAGTTTTCAGCTCAGAAAGCTTGTTTCTGACATTCTAACAGCTCAATTAGAGCATTTCAGTGATGATCTGTGTTCTTTTTCAAAACTGAGTTTCTCATCATCCTCTGATGCACTTTGTCACAGAATGCAGTTTTCAGCTCAGAAAGCTTGTTTCTGACATTCTAACAGCTCAATTAGAGCATTTCAGTGATGAACTGTGTTCTTTGTCAAAACTGAGTTTCTCATCATCCTCTGATGCACTTTGTCACAAAATGCAGTTTTCAGCTCAGCAAGCTTGTTTCTGACATTCTAACATTTCAATTAGAGCATTTCAGTAATGAACTGGGTTCTTTGTCAAAACCGAGTTTCTCATCATCCTGTGATGCACTTTGTCACAAAATGCATTTTTCAGCTCAGAAAGCTTGTTTCTGACATTCTAACAGCTCAATGAGAGCATTTCAGTAATGAACTGGGTTATTTGTCTAAACTGAGTTTCTCATCATCCTCTGGTGCACTTTTTCACAAAATGCAGTTTTCAGCTCAGAAAGCTTGTTTCTGACATTCTAACAGCTCAATTAGAGCATTTCAGTAATTAACTGGGTTCTTTGTCTAAACTGAGTTTCTCATCATCCTCTGGTGCACTTTGTCACAAAATGCAATTTTCAGCTCAGAAAGCTTGTTTCTGACATTCTAACTGCTCAATAAGAGCATTTCAGTGATGATCTGTGTTCTTTTTCAAAACTGAGTTACTCATCATCCTCTGATGCACTTTGTCACAAAATGCAATTTTCAGCTCAGAAAGCTTGTTTCTGACATTCTAACAGCTCAATTAGAGCATTTCAGTGATGAACTGTGTTCTTTGTCAAAACTTAGTTTCTCATCATCCTCTGATGCACTTTGTCACAAAATGCAGTTTTCAGCTCAGAAAGCTTGTTTCTGACATTATAACATTTCAATTAGAGCATTTCAGTAATGAAATGGGTTCTTTGTCAAAACCGAGTTTCTCATCATCCTCTGATGCACTTTGTCACAAAATGATGTTTAATTAACAAAGTTCGGGAGGAGCCGTAGCATATAATCAGCCGGCTTGTCCACAATCAGCTTTTCTTTGTCAAAACTGACATTCTCATCATCCACTGATACACTTTATAACAAAATGCAGTTTTCAGCTCGGAAAGCTTGTTTCTGACATTCTAACAGCTCAATTAGACAATTTCAGTAATGAACAGTGTTCTTTGTCAAAACTGACATTCTCATCATCCACTGATGCACTTTGTAACAAAATGCAGTTTTCAGCTCAGAAAGCTTGTTTCTGATATTCTAACAGCTCAATTAGAGCATTTTAGTAATGAACAGTGTTCTTTGTCAAAACTGACATTCTCATCATCCACTGATGCACTTTGTCACAAAATGTAGTTCTCAGCTCAGAAAGCTTGTTTTTGACATTCTAACTGCTCAATTAGACAATTTCAGTAATGAACAGTGTTCTTTGTCAAAACTGACATTCTCATCATCCACTGATGCACTTTGTAACAAAATGCAGTTTTCAGCTCAGAAAGCTTGTTTCTGACATTCTAACAGCTCAATTAGAGCATTTCAGTAATGAACAGTGTTCTTTGTCAAAACTGACATTCTCATCATCCACTGATGCACTTCGTAACAAAATGCAGTTTTCAGCTCAGAAAGCTTGTTTCTGATATTCTAACAGCTCAATTAGAGCATTTTAGTAATGAACAGTGTTCTTTGTCAAAACTGACATTCTCATCATCCACTGATGCACTTTGTCACAATATGTAGTTCTCAGCTCAGAAAGCTTGTTTCTGACATTCTAAAAGCTCAGTTAGAGCATTTTAGTAATGAACAGTGTTCTTTGTCAAAACTGACATTCTCATCATCCACTGATGCACTTTGTCACAATATGTAGTTCTCAGCTCAGAAAGCTTGATTCTGACATTCTAACAGCTCAATTAGCGCATTTCAGTAATGAACAGTGTTCTTTGTCAAAACTGACATTCTCATCATCCACTGATGCACTTTGTCACAAAATGTAGTTCTCAGCTCAGAAAGCTTGTTTCTGACATTCTAACAGCTAAAATTAGAGCATTTCAGTAATGAACAGTGTTCTTTGTCAAAACTGACATTCTCATCATCCACTGATGCACTTTGTAACAAAACGCAGTTTTCAGCTCAGAAAGCTTGTTTCTGACATTCTAACAGCTCAATTAGAGCATTTCAGTAATGAACAGTGTTCTTTGTCAAAACTGACATTCTCATCATCCACTGATGCACTTTGTCACAAAATGTAGTTTTCAGCTCAGAAAGCTTGTTTCTGACATTCTAACAGCTCAATTAGAGCATTTCAGTAATGAACAGTGTTCTTTGTCAAAACTGACATTCTCATCATCCACTGATACACTTTGTAACAAAATGCAGTTTTCAGCTCAGAAAGCTTGTTTCTGACATTCTAACAGCTCAATTAGAGCATTTCAGTAATGAACAGTGTTCTTTGTCAAAACTGACATTCTCATCATCCACTGATGCACTTTGTCACAAAATGTAGTTCTCAGCTCAGAAAGCTTGTTTTTGACATTCTAACAGCTCAATTAGACAATTTCAGTAATAAACAGTGTTCTTTGTCAAAACTGACATTCTCGTCATCCACTGATGCACTTTGTCACAAAATGTAGTTCTCAGCTCAGAAAGCTTGTTTTTGACATTCTAACAGCTCAATTAGACAATTTCAGTAATGAACAGTGTTCTTTGTCAAAACTGACATTCTCATCATCCACTAATGCACTTTGTAACAAAATGCATTTTTCAGCTCAGAAAGCTTGTTTCTGATATTCTAACAGCTCAATTAGAGCATTTCATTAATGAACAGTGTTCTTTGTCAAAACTGACATTTTCATCATCTAATGATGCACTCTGTCACAAAATGTAGTTCTCAGCTCAGAAAGCTTGTTTCTGACAAATCAACAGCTCAATTAGAGCATTTCAGTAATGAACAGTGTTCTTTGTCAAAACTGACATTCTCATCCATCCACTGATGCACTTTGTAATAAAATGCAGTTTTCAGCTCAGAAAGCTTGTTTCTGACATTCTAACAGCTCAATTAGAGCATTTCAGTAATGAACAGTGTTCTTTGTCAAAACTGACATTCTCATCATCCACTGATACACTTTGTCACAAAATGTAGTTTTCAGCTCAGAAAGCTTGTTTCTGACATTCTAACAGCTCATTGAGAGCATTTCAGTAATGAACAGTGTTCTTTGTCAAAACTGACATTCTCATCATCCACTGAATCACTATGTCACAAAATGCATTTTTCTGCTCAGAAAGCTTGTTTCTGACATTCTAACAGCTCAATTAGAGCATTTTAGTAATGAACAGTATTCATTGTCAAAACTGACATTCTCATCATCCACTGATGCACTTTGTCACAAAATGCAGTTTTCAGCTCAAAAAGCTTGTTTCTGACATTCTAACAGCTCAATTAGAGCATTTTAGTAATGAACAGTATTCATTGTCAAAACTGACATTCTCATCATCCACTGATACACTTTGTCACAAAATGTAGTTTTCAGCTCAGAAAGCTTGTTTCTGACATTCTAACAGCTCACTGAGAGCATTTCAGTAATGAACAGTGTTCTTTGTCAAAACTGACATTCTCATCATCCACTGAATCACTATGTCACAAAATGCAGTTTTCAGCTCAGAAAGCTTGTTTCTGACATTCTAACAGCTCAATTAGAGCATTTCAGTAATGAACAGTGTTCTTTGTGAAAACTGACATTCTCATCATCCACTTATGCACTTTGTCACAAAATGCAGTTTTCAGCTCAGAAAGCTTGTTTCTGACATTCTAACAGCTCAATTAGAGCATTTTAGTAATGAACAGTGTTCATTGTCAAAACTCACATTCTCATCATACACTGATCCACTTTGTCACAAAATGCAGTTTTCAGCTCAGAAAGCTTGTTTCTGACATTCTAACAGCTCAATTAGAGCATTTTAGTAATGAACAGTATTCATTGTCAAAACTGACATTCTCATCATCCACTGAATCACTATGTCACAAAATGCAGTTTTCAGCTCAGAAAGCTTGTTTCTGACATTCTAACAGCTCAATTAGAGCATTTTACTAATGAACAGTATTCATTGTCAAAACTCACATTCTCATCATACACTGATACACTTTGTCACAAAATGTAGTTTTCAGCTCAGAAAGCTTGTTTCTGACATTCTAACACCTCAATTAGAGCATTTTAGTAATGAACAGTGTTCTTTGTCAAAAACTGACATTCTCATCATCCACTGATGCACTTTGTCACAAAATGCAGTTTTCAGCTCAGAAAGCTTGTTTCTGACATTCTAACAGCTCAATTAGAGCATTTTAGTAACGAACAGTATTCATTGTCAAAACTGACATTCTCATCATCCACTGATACACTTTGTCACAAAATGTAGTTTTCAGCTCAGAAAGCTTGTTTCTGACATTCTAACACCTCAATTAGAGCATTTTAGTAATGAACAGTGTTCTTTGTCAAAAACTGACATTCTCATCATCCACTGATGCACTTTGTCACAAAATGCAGTTTTCAGCTCAGAAAGCTTGTTTCTGACATTCTAACAGCTCAATTAGAGCATTTTAGTAATGAACAGTATTCATTGTCAAAACTAACATTCTCATCATACACTGATACACTTTGTCACAAAATGTAGTTTTCAGCTCAGAAAGCTTGTTTCTGACATTCTAACAGCTCAATTAGAGCATTTTAGTAATGAACAGTGTTCTTTGTCAAAAACTGACATTCTCATCATCCACTGATGCACTTTGTCACAAAATGCAGTTTTCAGCTCAGAAAGCTTGTTTCTGACATTCTAACAGCTCAATTAGAGCATTTTAGTAATGAACAGAATTCATTGTCAAAACTGACATTCTCATCATCCACTGAATCACTATGTCACAAAATGCCTTTTTCTGCTCAGAAAGCTTGTTTCTGACATTCTAACAGCTCAATTAGAGCTTTTTTGTAATGCACAGTGTTCTTTGTCAAAACTGACATTCTCATCATCCACTGATGCACTTTGTCACAAAATGCAGTTTTCAGCTCAGAAAGCTTATTTCTGACATTCTAACAGCTCAATTAGAGCATTTTAGTAATGAACAGTGTTCTTTGTCAAAACTGACATTCTCATCATCCACTGATCCACTTTGTCACAAAATGCAGTTTTCAGCTCAGAAAGCTTGTTTCTGACATTCTTACAGCTCAATTAGAGCATTTTAGTAATGAACAGTATTCATTGTCAGAACTGACATTCTCATCATCCACTGATACACTTTGTCACAAAATGTAGTTTTCAGCTCAGAAAGCTTGTTTCTGACATTCTAACAGCTCACTGAAAGCATTTCAGTAATGAACAGTGTTCTTTGTCAAAACTGACATTCTCATCATCCACTGAATCACTATGTCACAAAATGCAGTTTTCAGCTCAGAAAGCTTGTTTCTGACATTCCAACAGCTCAATTAGAGCATTTTAGTAATGAACAGTGTTCTTTGTCAAAACTGACATTCTCATCATCCACTGATCCACTTTGTCACAAAATGCAGTTTTCAGCTCAGAAAGCTTGTTTCTGACATTCTAACAGCTCAATTAGAGCATTTTAGTAATGAACAGTATTCATTGTCAAAACTGACATTCTCATCATCCACTGATACACTTTGTCACAAAATGTAGTTTTCAGCTCAGAAAGCTTGTTTCTGACATTCTAACAGCTCATTGAGAGCATTTTAGTAATGAACAGTGTTCTTTGTCAAAACTGACATTCTCATCATCCACTGAATCACTATGTCACAAAATGCCTTTTTCTGCTCAGAAAGCTTGTTTCTGACATTCTAACAGCTCAATTAGAGCTTTTTTGTAATGCACAGTGTTCTTTGTCAAAACTGACATTCTCATCATCCACTGATGCACTTTGTCACAAAATGCAGTTTTCAGCTCAGAAAGCTTATTTCTGACATTCTAACAGCTCAATTAGAGCATTTTAGTAATGAACAGTGTTCTTTGTCAAAACTGACATTCTCATCATCCACTGATCCACTTTGTCACAAAATGCAGTTTTCAGCACAGAAAGCTTGTTTCTGACATTTTAACAGCTCAATTAGAGCATTTTAGTAATGAACAGTATTCATTGTCAAAACTGACATTCTCATCATCCACTGATACACTTTGTCACAAAATGTAGTTTTCAGCTCAGAAAGCTTGTGTCTGACATTCTAACAGCTCAATTAGAGCATTTTAGTAATGAACAGTATTCATTGTCAAAACTGACATTCTCATCATCCACTGATGCACTTTGTCACAAAATGCAGTTTTTAGCTCAGAAAGCTTGTTTCTGACATTATAACAGCTCAATTAGAGCATTTTAGTAATGAACAGTGTTCTTTGTCAAAACTGACATTCTCATCATCCACTGATCCACTTTGTCACAAAATGCAGTTTTCAGCTCAGAAAGCTTGTTTCTGACATTCTAACAGCTCAATTAGAGCATTTCAGTAATGAACAGTATTCATTGTCAAAACTGACATTCTCATCATCCACTGATACACTTTGTCACAAAATGTAGTTCTCAGCTCAGAAAGCTTGTTTCTGACATTCTAACAGCTCAATTAGAGCATTTTAGTAATGAACAGTGTTCTTTGTCAAAACTGACATTCTCATCATCCACTGATGCACTTTGTCACAAAATGCAGTTTTCAGCTCAGAAAGCTTGTTTCTGACATTCTAACAGCTCAATTAGAGCATTTTAGTAACGAACAGTATTCATTGTCAAAACTGACATTCTCATCATCCACTGATACACTTTGTCACAAAATGTAGTTTTCAGCTCAGAAAGCTTGTTTCTGACATTCTAACAGCTCATTGAGAGCATTTCAGTAATGAACAGTGTTCTTTGTCAAAACTGACATTCTCATCATCCACTGAATCACTATGTCACAAAATGCATTTTTCTGCTCAGAAAGCTTGTTTCTGACATTCTAACAGCTCAATTAGAGCATTTTAGTAATGAACAGTATTCATTGTCAAAACTGACATTCTCATCATCCACTGATGCACTTTGTCACAAAATGCAGTTTTCAGCTCAAAAAGCTTGTTTCTGACATTCTAACAGCTCAATTAGAGCATTTTAGTAATGAACAGTATTTATTGTCAAAACTGACATTCTCATCATCCACTGATACACTTTGTCACAAAATGTAGTTTTCAGCTCAGAAAGCTTGTTTCTGACATTCTAACAGCTCACTGACAGCATTTCAGTAATGAACAGTGTTCTTTGTCAAAACTGACATTCTCATCATCCACTGATCCACTTTGTCACAAAATGCAGTTTTCAGTTCAGAAAGCTTGTTTCTGACATTCTAACAGCTCAATTAGTGCATTTTAGTAATGAACAGTATTCATTGTCAAAACTGACATTCTCATCATCCACTGATACACTTTGTCACAAAATGTAGTTTTCAGCTCAGAAAGCTTGTTTCTGACATTCTAACAGCTCACTGAGAGCATTTCAGTAATGAACAGTGTTCTTTGTCAAAACTGACATTCTCATCATCCACTGAATCACTATGTCACAAAATGCAGTTTTCAGCTCAGAAAGCTTGTTTCTGACATTCTAACAGCTCAATTGGAGCATTTCAGTAATGAACAGTGTTCTTTGTGAAAACTGACATTCTCATCATCCACTTATGCACTTTGTCACAAAATGCAGTTTTCAGCTCAGAAAGCTTGTTTCTGACATTCTAAAAGCTCAATTAGAGCATTTTAGTAATGAACAGTGTTCTTTGTCAAAACTGACATTCTCATCATCCACTGATCCACTTTGTCACAAAATGCAGTTTTCAGCACAGAAAGCTTGTTTCTGACATTCTAACAGCTCAATTAGAGCATTTTAGTAATGAACAGTATTCATTGTCAAAACTGACATTCTCATCATCCACTGATACACTTTGTCACAAAATGCAGTTTTCAGCTCAGAAAGCTTGTTTCTGACATTCTAACAGCTCAATTAGAGCATTTTACTAATGAACAGTATTCATTGTCAAAACTCACATTCTCATCATACACTGATACACTTTGTCACAAAATGCAGTTTTCAGCTCAGAAAGCTTGTTTCTGACATTCTAACACCTCAATTAGAGCATTTTAGTAATGAACAGTGTTCTTTGTCAAAAACTGACATTCTCATCATCCACTGATGCACTTTGTCACAAAATGCAGTTTTCAGCTCAGAAAGCTTGTTTCTGACATTCTAACAGCTCAATTAGAGCATTTTAGTAATGAACAGTATTCATTGTCAAAACTGACATTCTCATCATCCACTGATACACTTTGTCACAAAATGTAGTTTTCAGCTCAGAAAGCTTGTTTCTGACATTCTAACAGCTCAATTAGAGCATTTCAGTAATGAACAGTGTTTTTGTGAAAACTGACATTCTCATCATCCACTTATGCACTTTGTCACAAAATGCAGTTTTCAGCTCAGAAAGCTTGTTTCTGACATTCCAACAGCTCATTAGAGCATTTTAGTAATGAACAGTATTCATTGTCAAAACTGACATTCTCATCATCCACTGATACACTTTGTCACAAAATGTAGTTTTCAGCTCAGAAAGCTTGTTTCTGACATTCTAACAGCTCAATTAGAGCATTTTAGTAATGAACAGTGTTCTTTGTCAAAAACTGACATTCTCATCATCCACTGATGCACTTTGTCACAAAATGCAGTTTTCAGCTCAGAAAGCTTGTTTCTGACATTCTAACAGCTCAATTAGAGCATTTCAGTAATGAACAGTGTTCTTTGTGAAAACTGACATTCTCATCATCCACTTATGCACTTTGTCACAAAATGCAGTTTTCAGCTCAGAAAGCTTGTTTCTGACATTCTAACAGCTCAATTAGAGCATTTTAGTAATGAACAGTATTCATTGTCAAAACTGACATTCTCATCATCCACTGAATCACTATGTCACAAAATGCAGTTTTCAGCTCAGAAAGCTTGTTTCTGACATTCTAACAGCTCAATTAGAGCTTTTATGTAATGCACAGTGTTCTTTGTCAAAACTGACATTCTCATCATCCACTGATGCACTTTGTCACAAAATGCAGTTTTCAGCTCAGAAAGCTTATTTCTGACATTCTAACAGCTCAATTAGAGCATTTTAGTAATGAACAGTGTTCTTTGTCAAAACTGACATTCTCATCATCCACTGATCCACTTTGTCACAAAATGCAGTTTTCAGCTCAGAAAGCTTGTTTCTGACATTCTAACAGCTCAATTAGAGCATTTTACTAATGAACAGTATTCATTGTTAAAACTGACATTCTCATCATCCACTGATACACTTTGTCACAAAATGTAGTTTTCAGCTCAGAAAGCTTGTTTCTGACATTCTAACAGCTCACTTAGAGCATTTTAGTAATGAACAGTATTCATTGTCAAAACTGACATTCTCATCATCCACTGATGCACTTTGTCACAAAATGCAGTTTTCAGCTCAGAAAGCTTGTTTCTGACATTATAACAGCTCAATTAGAGCATTTTAGTAATGAACGGTGTTCTTTGTCAAAACTGACTATCTCATCATCCACTGATCCACTTTGTCACAAAATGCAGTTTTCAGCTCAGAAAGCTTGTTTCTGACATTCTAACAGCTCAATTAGAGCATTTTAGTAATGAACAGTATTCATTGTCAAAACTGACATTCTCATCATCCACTGATACACTTTGTCACAAAATGTAGTTTTCAGCTCAGAAAGCTTGTTTCTGACATTCTAACAGCTCAATTAGAGCATTTTAGTAATGAACAGTATTCATTGTCAAAACTGACATTCTCATCATCCACTGATGCACTTTGTCACAAAATGCAATTTTCAGCTCTGAGAAAGCTTGTTTCTGACATTCCAACAGCTCATTAGAGCATTTTAGTAATGAACAGTGTTCTTTGTCAAAACTGACATTCTCATCATCCACTGATCCACTTTGTCACAAAATGCAGTTTTCAGCTCAGAAAGCTTGTTTCTGACATTCTAACAGCTCAATTAGAGCATTTTAGTAATGAACAGTATTCATTGTCAAAACTGACATTCTCATCATCCACTGATACACTTTGTCACAAAATGTAGTTTTCAGCTCAGAAAGCTTGTTTCTGACATTCTAACAGCTCAATTAGAGCATTTTAGTAATGAACAGTATTCATTGTCAAAACTGACATTCTCATCATCCACTGATCCACTTTGTCACAAAATGCAGTTTTCAGCTCAGAAAGCTTGTTTCTGACATTCTAACAGCTCAATTAGAGCATTTTAGTAATGAACAGTATTCATTGTCAAAACTGACATTCTCATCATCCACTGATACACTTTGTCACAAAATGTAGTTTTCAGCTCAGAAAGCTTGTTTCTGACATTCTAACAGCTCAATTAGAGCATTTTAGTAATGAACAGTGTTCTTTGTCAAAAACTGACATTCTCATCATCCACTGATGCACTTTGTCACAAAATGCAGTTTTCAGCTCAGAAAGCTTGTTTCTGACATTCTAACAGCTCAATTAGAGCATTTTAGTAATGAACAGTATTCATTGTCAAAACTGACATTCTCATCATCCACTGATACACTTTGTCACAAAATGTAGTTTTCAGCTCAGAAAGCTTGTTTCTGACATTCTAACAGCTCAATTAGAGCATTTTAGTAATGAACAGTATTCATTGTCAAAACTGACATTCTCATCATCCACTGATACACTTTGTCACAAAATGTAGTTTTCAGCTCAGAAAGCTTGTTTCTGACATTCTAACAGCTCACTGAGAGCATTTCAGTAATGAACAGTGTTCTTTGTCAAAACTGACATTCTCATCATCCACTGAATCACTATGTCACAAAATGCAGTTTTCAGCTCAGAAAGCTTGTTTCTGACATTCTAACAGCTCAATTAGAGCATTTTAGTAATGAACAGTGTTCTTTGTCAAAAACTGACATTCTCATCATCCACTGATCCACTTTGTCACAAAATGCAGTTTTCAGCTCAGAAAGCTTGTTTCTGACATTCTAACAGCTCAATTAGAGCATTTTAGTAATGAACAGTATTCATTGTCAAAACTGACATTCTCATCATCCACTGATACACTTTGTCACAAAATGTAGTTTTCAGCTCAGAAAGCTTGTTTCTGACATTCTAACAGCTCACTGAGAGCATTTCAGTAATGAACAGTGTTCTTTGTCAAAACTGACATTCTCATCATCCACTGAATCACTATGTCACAAAATGCAGTTTTCAGCTCAGAAAGCTTGTTTCTGACATTCCAACAGCTCATTAGAGCATTTTAGTAATGAACAGTGTTCTTTGTCAAAACTGACATTCTCATCATCCACTGATCCACTTTGTCACAAAATGCAGTTTTCAGCTCAGAAAGCTTGTTTCTGACATTCTAACAGCTCAATTAGAGCATTTTAGTAATGAACAGTATTCATTGTCAAAACTGACATTCTCATCATCCACTGATACACTTTGTCACAAAATGTAGTTTTCAGCTCAGAAAGCTTGTTTCTGACATTCTAACAGCTCAATTAGAGCATTTTAGTAATGAACAGTATTCATTGTCAAAACTGACATTCTCATCATCCACTGATCCACTTTGTCACAAAATGCAGTTTTCAGCTCAGAAAGCTTGTTTCTGACATTCTAACAGCTCAATTAGAGCATTTTAGTAATGAACAGTATTCATTGTCAAAACTGACATTCTCATCATCCACTGATACACTTTGTCACAAAATGTAGTTTTCAGCTCAGAAAGCTTGTTTCTGAAATTCTAACAGCTCAATTAGAGCATTTTAGTAATGAACAGTGTTCTTTGTCAAAAACTGACATTCTCATCATCCACTGATGCACTTTGTCACAAAATGCAGTTTTCAGCTCAGAAAGCTTGTTTCTGACATTCTAACAGCTCAATTAGAGCATTTTAGTAATGAACAGTATTCATTGTCAAAACTGACATTCTCATCATCCACTGATACACTTTGTCACAAAATGTAGTTTTCAGCTCAGAAAGCTTGTTTCTGACATTCTAACAGCTCAATTAGAGCATTTTAGTAATGAACAGTATTCATTGTCAAAACTGACATTCTCATCATCCACTGATACACTTTGTCACAAAATGTAGTTTTCAGCTCAGAAAGCTTGTTTCTGACATTCTAACAGCTCACTGAGAGCATTTCAGTAATGAACAGTGTTCTTTGTCAAAACTGACATTCTCATCATCCACTGAATCACTATGTCACAAAATGCAGTTTTTAGCTCAGAAAGCTTGTTTCTGACATTATAACAGCTCAATTAGAGCATTTTAGTAATGAACAGTGTTCTTTGTCAAAACTGACATTCTCATCATCCACTGATCCACTTTGTCACAAAATGCAGTTTTCAGCTCAGAAAGCTTGTTTCTGACATTCTAACAGCTCAATTAGAGCATTTCAGTAATGAACAGTATTCATTGTCAAAACTGACATTCTCATCATCCACTGATACACTTTGTCACAAAATGTAGTTCTCAGCTCAGAAAGCTTGTTTCTGACATTCTAACAGCTCAATTAGAGCATTTTAGTAATGAACAGTGTTCTTTGTCAAAACTGACATTCTCATCATCCACTGATGCACTTTGTCACAAAATGCAGTTTTCAGCTCAGAAAGCTTGTTTCTGACATTCTAACAGCTCAATTAGAGCATTTTAGTAACGAACAGTATTCATTGTCAAAACTGACATTCTCATCATCCACTGATACACTTTGTCACAAAATGTAGTTTTCAGCTCAGAAAGCTTGTTTCTGACATTCTAACAGCTCATTGAGAGCATTTCAGTAATGAACAGTGTTCTTTGTCAAAACTGACATTCTCATCATCCACTGAATCACTATGTCACAAAATGCATTTTTCTGCTCAGAAAGCTTGTTTCTGACATTCTAACAGCTCAATTAGAGCATTTTAGTAATGAACAGTATTCATTGTCAAAACTGACATTCTCATCATCCACTGATGCACTTTGTCACAAAATGCAGTTTTCAGCTCAAAAAGCTTGTTTCTGACATTCTAACAGCTCAATTAGAGCATTTTAGTAATGAACAGTATTTATTGTCAAAACTGACATTCTCATCATCCACTGATACACTTTGTCACAAAATGTAGTTTTCAGCTCAGAAAGCTTGTTTCTGACATTCTAACAGCTCACTGACAGCATTTCAGTAATGAACAGTGTTCTTTGTCAAAACTGACATTCTCATCATCCACTGATCCACTTTGTCACAAAATGCAGTTTTCAGTTCAGAAAGCTTGTTTCTGACATTCTAACAGCTCAATTAGAGCATTTTAGTAATGAACAGTATTCATTGTCAAAACTGACATTCTCATCATCCACTGATGCACTTTGTCACAAAATGCAGTTTTCAGCTCAGAAAGCTTGTTTCTGACATTCCAACAGCTCATTAGAGCATTTTAGTAATGAACAGTATTCATTGTCAAAACTGACATTCTCATCATCCACTGATGCACTTTGTCACAAAATGCAGTTTTCAGCTCAGAAAGCTTGTTTCTGACATTCTAACAGCTCATTGAGAGCATTTCAGTAATGAACAGTGTTCTTTGTCAAAACTGACATTCTCATCATTCACTGAATCACTATGTCACAAAATGTAGTTTTCAGCTCAGAAAGCTTGTTTCTGACATTCTAACAGCTCACTGAAAGCATTTCAGTAATGAACAGTGTTCTTTGTCAAAACTGACATTCTCATCATCCACTGAATCACTATGTCAAAAAAATGCAGTTTTCAGCTCAGAAAGCTTGTTTTCTGACATTCTAACAGCTCAATTAGAGCATTTTAGTAATGAACAGTGTTCTTTGTCAAAACTGACATTCTCATCATCCACTGATCCACTTTGTCACAAAATGCAGTTTTCAGCTCAGAAAGCTTGTTTCTGACATTCTAACAGCTCAATTAGAGCATTTTAGTAATGAACAGTATTCATTGTCAAAACTGACATTCTCATCATCCACTGATACACTTTGTCACAAAATGTAGTTTTCAGCTCAGAAAGCTTGTTTCTGACATTCTAACAGCTCAATTAGAGCATTTTAGTAATGAACAGTATTCATTGTCAAAACTGACATTCTCATCATCCACTGATCCACTTTGTCACAAAATGCAGTTTTCAGCTCAGAAAGCTTGTTTCTGACATTCTAACAGCTCAATTAGAGCATTTTAGTAATGAACAGTATTCATTGTCAAAACTGACATTCTCATCATCCACTGATACACTTTGTCACAAAATGTAGTTTTCAGCTCAGAAAGCTTGTTTCTGACATTCTAACAGCTCAATTAGAGCATTTTAGTAATGAACAGTATTCATTGTCAAAACTGACATTCTCATCATCCACTGATGCACTTTGTCACAAAATGCAGTTTTCAGCTCAGAAAGCTTGTTTCTGACATTCTAACAGCTCAATTAGAGCATTTTTTAGTAATGAACAGTATTCATTGTCAATACTGACATTCTCATCATCCACTGATACACTTTGTCACAAAATGTAGTTTTCAGCTCAGAAAGCTTGTTTCTGACATTCTAGCAGCTCAATTAGAGCATTTTAGTAATGAACAGTGTTCTTTGTCAAAAACTGACATTCTCATCATCCATTGATGCACTTTGTCAAAAAATGCAGTTTTCAGCTCAGAAAGCTTGTTTCTGACATTCTAACAGCTCAATTAGAGCATTTTAGTAATGAACAGTATTCATTGTCAAAACTGACATTCTCATCATCCACTGATACACTTTGTCACAAAATGTAGTTTTCAGCTCAGAAAGCTTGTTTCTGACATTCTAACAGCTCAATTAGAGCATTTTAGTAATGAACAGTATTCATTGTCAAAACTGACATTCTCATCATCCACTGATACACTTTGTCACAAAATGTAGTTTTCAGCTCAGAAAGCTTGTTTCTGACATTCTAACAGCTCATTGAGAGCATTTCAGTAATGAACAGTGTTCTTTGTCAAAACTGACATTCTCATCATCCACTGAATCACTATGTCACAAAATGCCTTTTTCTGCTCAGAAAGCTTGTTTCTGACATTCTAACAGCTCAATTAGAGCTTTTTTGTAATGCACAGTGTTCTTTGTCAAAACTGACATTCTCATCATCCACTGATGCACTTTGTCACAAAATGCAGTTTTCAGCTCAGAAAGCTTATTTCTGACATTCTAACAGCTCAATTAGAGCATTTTAGTAATGAACAGTGTTCTTTGTCAAAACTGACATTCTCATCATCCACTGATCCACTTTGTCACAAAATGCAGTTTTCAGCTCAGAAAGCTTGTTTCTGACATTCTAACAGCTCAATTAGAGCATTTTAGTAATGAACAGTATTCATTGTCAAAACTGACATTCTCATCATACACTGATACACTTTGTCACAAAATGTAGTTTTCAGCTCAGAAAGCTTGTTTCTGACATTCTAACAGCTCAATTAGAGCATTTTAGTAATGAACAGTGTTCTTTGTCAAAAACTGACATTCTCATCATCCACTGATGCACTTTGTCACAAAATGCAGTTTTCAGCTCAGAAAGCTTGTTTCTGACATTCTAACAGCTCAATTAGAGCATTTTAGTAATGAACAGAATTCATTGTCAAAACTGACATTCTCATCATCCACTGAATCACTATGTCACAAAATGCCTTTTTCTGCTCAGAAAGCTTGTTTCTGACATTCTAACAGCTCAATTAGAGCTTTTTTGTAATGCACAGTGTTCTTTGTCAAAACTGACATTCTCATCATCCACTGATGCACTTTGTCACAAAATGCAGTCTTCAGCTCAGAAAGCTTATTTCTGACATTCTAACAGCTCAATTAGAGCATTTTAGTAATGAACAGTGTTCTTTGTCAAAACTGACATTCTCATCATCCACTGATCCACTTTGTCACAAAATGCAGTTTTCAGCTCAGAAAGCTTGTTTCTGACATTCTTACAGCTCAATTAGAGCATTTTAGTAATGAACAGTATTCATTGTCAGAACTGACATTCTCATCATCCACTGATACACTTTGTCACAAAATGTAGTTTTCAGCTCAGAAAGCTTGTTTCTGACATTCTAACAGCTCACTGAAAGCATTTCAGTAATGAACAGTGTTCTTTGTCAAAACTGACATTCTCATCATCCACTGAATCACTATGTCACAAAATGCAGTTTTCAGCTCAGAAAGCTTGTTTCTGACATTCCAACAGCTCAATTAGAGCATTTTAGTAATGAACAGTGTTCTTTGTCAAAACTGACATTCTCATCATCCACTGATCCACTTTGTCACAAAATGCAGTTTTCAGCTCAGAAAGCTTGTTTCTGACATTCTAACAGCTCAATTAGAGCATTTTAGTAATGAACAGTATTCATTGTCAAAACTGACATTCTCATCATCCACTGATACACTTTGTCACAAAATGTAGTTTTCAGCTCAGAAAGCTTGTTTCTGACATTCTAACAGCTCATTGAGAGCATTTTAGTAATGAACAGTGTTCTTTGTCAAAACTGACATTCTCATCATCCACTGAATCACTATGTCACAAAATGCCTTTTTCTGCTCAGAAAGCTTGTTTCTGACATTCTAACAGCTCAATTAGAGCTTTTTTGTAATGCACAGTGTTCTTTGTCAAAACTGACATTCTCATCATCCACTGATGCACTTTGTCACAAAATGCAGTTTTCAGCTCAGAAAGCTTATTTCTGACATTCTAACAGCTCAATTAGAGCATTTTAGTAATGAACAGTGTTCTTTGTCAAAACTGACATTCTCATCATCCACTGATCCACTTTGTCACAAAATGCAGTTTTCAGCACAGAAAGCTTGTTTCTGACATTTTAACAGCTCAATTAGAGCATTTTAGTAATGAACAGTATTCATTGTCAAAACTGACATTCTCATCATCCACTGATACACTTTGTCACAAAATGTAGTTTTCAGCTCAGAAAGCTTGTGTCTGACATTCTAACAGCTCAATTAGAGCATTTTAGTAATGAACAGTATTCATTGTCAAAACTGACATTCTCCTCATCCACTGATGCACTTTGTCACAAAATGCAGTTTTTAGCTCAGAAAGCTTGTTTCTGACATTATAACAGCTCAATTAGAGCATTTTAGTAATGAACAGTGTTCTTTGTCAAAACTGACATTCTCATCATCCACTGATCCACTTTGTCACAAAATGCAGTTTTCAGCTCAGAAAGCTTGTTTCTGACATTCTAACAGCTCAATTAGAGCATTTCAGTAATGAACAGTATTCATTGTCAAAACTGACATTCTCATCATCCACTGATACACTTTGTCACAAAATGTAGTTCTCAGCTCAGAAAGCTTGTTTCTGACATTCTAACAGCTCAATTAGAGAATTTTAGTAATGAACAGTGTTCTTTGTCAAAACTGACATTCTCATCATCCACTGATGCACTTTGTCACAAAATGCAGTTTTCAGCTCAGAAAGCTTGTTTCTGACATTCTAACAGCTCAATTAGAGCATTTTAGTAACGAACAGTATTCATTGTCAAAACTGACATTCTCATCATCCACTGATACACTTTGTCACAAAATGTAGTTTTCAGCTCAGAAAGCTTGTTTCTGACATTCTAACAGCTCATTGAGAGCATTTCAGTAATGAACAGTGTTCTTTGTCAAAACTGACATTCTCATCATCCACTGAATCACTATGTCACAAAATGCATTTTTCTGCTCAGAAAGCTTGTTTCTGACATTCTAACAGCTCAATTAGAGCATTTTAGTAATGAACAGTATTCATTGTCAAAACTGACATTCTCATCATCCACTGATGCACTTTGTCACAAAATGCAGTTTTCAGCTCAAAAAGCTTGTTTCTGACATTCTAACAGCTCAATTAGAGCATTTTAGTAATGAACAGTATTTATTGTCAAAACTGACATTCTCATCATCCACTGATACACTTTGTCACAAAATGTAGTTTTCAGCTCAGAAAGCTTGTTTCTGACATTCTAACAGCTCACTGAGAGCATTTCAGTAATGAACAGTGTTCTTTGTCAAAACTGACATTCTCATCATCCACTGATCCACTTTGTCACAAAATGCAGTTTTCAGTTCAGAAAGCTTGTTTCTGACATTCTAACAGCTCAATTAGTGCATTTTAGTAATGAACAGTATTCATTGTCAAAACTGACATTCTCATCATCCACTGATACACTTTGTCACAAAATGTAGTTTTCAGCTCAGAAAGCTTGTTTCTGACATTCTAACAGCTCACTGAGAGCATTTCAGTAATGAACAGTGTTCTTTGTCAAAACTGACATTCTCATCATCCACTGAATCACTATGTCACAAAATGCAGTTTTCAGCTCAGAAAGCTTGTTTCTGACATTCTAACAGCTCAATTAGAGCATTTCAGTAATGAACAGTGTTCTTTGTGAAAACTGACATTCTCATCATCCACTTATGCACTTTGTCACAAAATGCAGTTTTCAGCTCAGAAAGCTTGTTTCTGACATTCTAAAAGCTCAATTAGAGCATTTTAGTAATGAACAGTGTTCTTTGTCAAAACTGACATTCTCATCATCCACTGATCCACTTTGTCACAAAATGCAGTTTTCAGCACAGAAAGCTTGTTTCTGACATTCTAACAGCTCAATTAGAGCATTTTAGTAATGAACAGTATTCATTGTCAAAACTGACATTCTCATCATCCACTGATACACTTTGTCACAAAATGCAGTTTTCAGCTCAGAAAGCTTGTTTCTGACATTCTAACAGCTCAATTAGAGCATTTTACTAATGAACAGTATTCATTGTCAAAACTCACATTCTCATCATACACTGATACACTTTGTCACAAAATGCAGTTTTCAGCTCAGAAAGCTTGTTTCTGACATTCTAACACCTCAATTAGAGCATTTTAGTAATGAACAGTGTTCTTTGTCAAAAACTGACATTCTCATCATCCACTGATGCACTTTGTCACAAAATGCAGTTTTCAGCTCAGAAAGCTTGTTTCTGACATTCTAACAGCTCAATTAGAGCATTTTAGTAATGAACAGTATTCATTGTCAAAACTGACATTCTCATCATCCACTGATACACTTTGTCACAAAATGTAGTTTTCAGCTCAGAAAGCTTGTTTCTGACATTCTAACAGCTCAATTAGAGCATTTCAGTAATGAACAGTGTTTTTGTGAAAACTGACATTCTCATCATCCACTTATGCACTTTGTCACAAAATGCAGTTTTCAGCTCAGAAAGCTTGTTTCTGACATTCCAACAGCTCATTAGAGCATTTTAGTAATGAACAGTATTCATTGTCAAAACTGACATTCTCATCATCCACTGATACACTTTGTCACAAAATGTAGTTTTCAGCTCAAAAAGCTTGTTTCTGACATTCTAACAGCTCAATTAGAGCATTTTAGTAATGAACAGTGTTCTTTGTCAAAAACTGACATTCTCATCATCCACTGATGCACTTTGTCACAAAATGCAGTTTTCAGCTCAGAAAGCTTGTTTCTGACATTCTAACAGCTCAATTAGAGCATTTCAGTAATGAACAGTGTTCTTTGTGAAAACTGACATTCTCATCATCCACTTATGCACTTTGTCACAAAATGCAGTTTTCAGCTCAGAAAGCTTGTTTCTGACATTCTAACAGCTCAATTAGAGCATTTTAGTAATGAACAGTATTCATTGTCAAAACTGAAATTCTCATCATCCACTGAATCACTATGTCACAAAATGCAGTTTTCAGCTCAGAAAGCTTGTTTCTGACATTCTAACAGCTCAATTAGAGCATTTTAGTAATGAACAGTATTCTATGTCAAAACTGACATTCTCATCATACATTGATACACTTTGTCACAAAATGTAGTTTTCAGCTCAGAAAGCTTGTTTCTGACATTCTAACAGCTCAATTAGAGCATTTTAGTAATGAACAGTGTTCTTTGTCAAAAACTGACATTCTCATCATCCACTGATGCACTTTGTCACAAAATGCAGTTTTCAGCTCAGAAAGCTTGTTTCTGACATTCTAACAGCTCAATTAGAGCATTTTAGTAATGAACAGAATTCATTGTCAAAACTGACATTCTCATCATCCACTGATACACTTTGTCACAAAATGTAGTTTTCAGCTCAGAAAGCTTGTTTCTGACATTCTAACAGCTCATTGAGAGCATTTCAGTAATGAACAGTGTTCTTTGTCAAAACTGACATTCTCATCATCCACTGAATCACTATGTCACAAAATGCAGTTTTCAGCTCAGAAAGCTTATTTCTGACATTCTAACAGCTCAATTAGAGCATTTTAGTAATGAACAGTGTTCTTTGTCAAAACTGACATTCTCATCATCCACTGATCCACTTTGTCACAAAATGCAGTTTTCAGCTCAGAAAGCTTGTTTCTGACATTCTAACAGCTCAATTAGAGCATTTTAGTAATGAACAGTATTCATTGTCAAAACTGACATTCTCATCATCCACTGAATCACTATGTCACAAAATGCAGTTTTCAGCTCAGAAAGCTTGTTTCTGACATTCTAACAGCTCAATAAGAGCTTTTATGTAATGCACAGTGTTCTTTGTCAAAACTGACATTCTCATCATCCACTGATGCACTTTGTCACAAAATGCAGTTTTCAGCTCAGAAAGCTTATTTCTGACATTCTAACAGCTCAATTAGAGCATTTTAGTAATGAACAGTGTTCTTTGTCAAAACTGACATTCTCATCATCCACTGATCCACTTTGTCACAAAATGCAGTTTTCAGCTCAGAAAGCTTGTTTCTGACATTCTAACAGCTCAATTAGAGCATTTTACTAATGAACAGTATTCATTGTTAAAACTGACATTCTCATCATCCACTGATACACTTTGTCACAAAATGTAGTTTTCAGCTCAGAAAGCTTGTTTCTGACATTCTAACAGCTCAATTAGAGCATTTTAGTAATGAACAGTATTCATTGTCAAAACTGACATTCTCATCATCCACTGATGCACTTTGTCACAAAATGCAGTTTTCAGCTCAGAAAGCTTGTTTCTGACATTATAACAGCTCAATTAGAGCATTTTAGTAATGAACAGTGTTCTTTGTCAAAACTGACTATCTCATCATCCACTGATCCACTTTGTCACAAAATGCAGTTTTCAGCTCAGAAAGCTTGTTTCTGACATTCTAACAGCTCAATTAGAGCATTTTAGTAATGAACAGTATTCATTGTCAAAACTGACATTCTCATCATCCACTGATACACTTTGTCACAAAATGTAGTTTTCAGCTCAGAAAGCTTGTTTCTGACATTCTAACAGCTCAATTAGAGCATTTTAGTAATGAACAGTATTCATTGTCAAAACTGACATTCTCATCATCCACTGATGCACTTTGTCACAAAATGCAATTTTCAGCTCTGAGAAAGCTTGTTTCTGACATTCCAACAGCTCATTAGAGCATTTTAGTAATGAACAGTGTTCTTTGTCAAAACTGACATTCTCATCATCCACTGATGCACTTTGTCACAAAATGCAGTTTTCAGCTCAGAAAGCTTGTTTCTGACATTCTAACAGCTCAATTAGAGCATTTCAGTAATGAACAGTATTCATTGTCAAAACTGACATTCTCATCATCCACTGATGCACTTTGTCACAAAATGCAGTTTTCAGCTCAGAAAGCTTGTTTCTGACATTCCAACAGCTCATTAGAGCATTTTAGTAATGAACAGTATTCATTGTCAAAACTGACATTCTCATCATCCACTGATACACTTTGTCACAAAATGTAGTTTTCAGCTCAAAAAGCTTGTTTCTGACATTCTAACAGCTCAATTAGAGCATTTTAGTAATGAACAGTGTTCTTTGTCAAAAACTGACATTCTCATCATCCACTGATGCACTTTGTCACAAAATGCAGTTTTCAGCTCAGAAAGCTTGTTTCTGACATTCTAACAGCTCAATTAGAGCATTTCAGTAATGAACAGTGTTCTTTGTGAAAACTGACATTCTCATCATCCACTTATGCACTTTGTCACAAAATGCAGTTTTCAGCTCAGAAAGCTTGTTTCTGACATTCTAACAGCTCAATTAGAGCATTTTAGTAATGAACAGTATTCATTGTCAAAACTGAAATTCTCATCATCCACTGAATCACTATGTCACAAAATGCAGTTTTCAGCTCAGAAAGCTTGTTTCTGACATTCTAACAGCTCAATTAGAGCATTTTAGTAATGAACAGTATTCTATGTCAAAACTGACATTCTCATCATACATTGATACACTTTGTCACAAAATGTAGTTTTCAGCTCAGAAAGCTTGTTTCTGACATTCTAACAGCTCAATTAGAGCATTTTAGTAATGAACAGTGTTCTTTGTCAAAAACTGACATTCTCATCATCCACTGATGCACTTTGTCACAAAATGCAGTTTTCAGCTCAGAAAGCTTGTTTCTGACATTCTAACAGCTCAATTAGAGCATTTTAGTAATGAACAGAATTCATTGTCAAAACTGACATTCTCATCATCCACTGATACACTTTGTCACAAAATGTAGTTTTCAGCTCAGAAAGCTTGTTTCTGACATTCTAACAGCTCATTGAGAGCATTTCAGTAATGAACAGTGTTCTTTGTCAAAACTGACATTCTCATCATCCACTGAATCACTATGTCACAAAATGCAGTTTTCAGCTCAGAAAGCTTATTTCTGACATTCTAACAGCTCAATTAGAGCATTTTAGTAATGAACAGTGTTCTTTGTCAAAACTGACATTCTCATCATCCACTGATCCACTTTGTCACAAAATGCAGTTTTCAGCTCAGAAAGCTTGTTTCTGACATTCTAACAGCTCAATTAGAGCATTTTAGTAATGAACAGTATTCATTGTCAAAACTGACATTCTCGTCATCCACTGATACACTTTGTCACAAAATGTAGTTTTCAGCTCAGAAAGTTTGTTTCTGACATTCTAACAGCTCACTGAGAGCATTTCAGTAATGAACAGTGTTTTTTGTCAAAAGTGACATTCTCATCCATCCACTGATTCACTTTGTCACAAAATGCAGTTTTCAGCTCAGAAAGCTTGTTTCTGACATTCTAACAGCTCAATTAGAGCATTTTAGTAATGAACAGTATTCATTGTCAAAACTGACATTCTCATCATCCACTGATACACTTTGTCACAAAATGTAGTTTTCAGCTCAGAAAGCTTGTTTCTGACATTCTAACAGCTCATTGAGAGCATTTCAGTAATGAACAGTGTTCTTTGTCAAAACTGACATTCTCATCATCCACTGAATCACTATGTCACAAAATGCCTTTTTCTGCTCAGAAAGCTTGTTTCTGACATTCTAACAGCTCAATTAGAGCTTTTTTGTAATGCACAGTGTTCTTTGTCAAAACTGACATTCTCATCATCCACTGATGCACTTTGTCACAAAATGCAGTTTTCAGCTCAGAAAGCTTATTTCTGACATTCTAACAGCTCAATTAGAGCATTTTAGTAATGAACAGTGTTCTTTGTCAAAACTGACATTCTCATCATCCACTGATCCACTTTGTCACAAAATGCAGTTTTCAGCTCAGAAAGCTTGTTTCTGACATTCTAACAGCTCAATTAGAGCATTTTAGTAATGAACAGTATTCATTGTCAAAACTGACATTCTCATCATCCACTGATACACTTTGTCACAAAATGTAGTTTTCAGCTCAGAAAGCTTGTTTCTGACATTCTAACAGCTCAATTAGAGCATTTTAGTAATGAACAGTATTCATTGTCAAAACTGACATTCTCATCATCCACTGATGCACTTTGTCACAAAATGCAGTTTTCAGCTCAGAAAGCTTGTTTCTGACATTCCAACAGCTCATTAGAGCATTTTAGTAATGAACAGTGTTCTTTGTCAAAACTGACATTCTCATCATCCACTGATCCACTTTGTCACAAAATGCAGTTTTCAGCTCAGAAAGCTTGTTTCTGACATTCTAACAGCTCAATTAGAGCATTTTAGTAATGAACAGTATTCATTGTCAAAACTGACATTCTCATCATCCACTGATACACTTTGTCACAAAATGTAGTTTTCAGCTCAGAAAGCTTGTTTCTGACATTCTAACAGCTCAATTAGAGCATTTTAGTAATGAACAGTATTCATTGTCAAAACTGACATTCTCATCATCCACTGATGCACTTTGTCACAAAATGCAGTTTTCAGCTCAGAAAGCTTGTTTCTGACATTCCAACAGCTCATTAGAGCATTTTAGTAATGAACAGTATTCATTGTCAAAACTGACATTCTCATCATCCACTGATGCACTTTGTCACAAAATGCAGTTTTCAGCTCAGAAAGCTTGTTTCTGACATTCTAACAGCTCATTGAGAGCATTTCAGTAATGAACAGTGTTCTTTGTCAAAACTGACATTCTCATCATCCACTGAATCACTATGTCACAAAATGTAGTTTTCAGCTCAGAAAGCTTGTTTCTGACATTCTAACAGCTCACTGAAAGCATTTTCAGTAATGAACAGTGTTCTTTGTCAAAACTGACATTCTCATCATCCACTGAATCACTATGTCAAAAAAATGCAGTTTTCAGCTCAGAAAGCTTGTTTTCTGACATTCTAACAGCTCAATTAGAGCATTTTAGTAATGAACAGTGTTCTTTGTCAAAACTGACATTCTCATCATCCACTGATCCACTTTGTCACAAAATGCAGTTTTCAGCTCAGAAAGCTTGTTTCTGACATTCTAACAGCTCAATTAGAGCATTTTAGTAATGAACAGTATTCATTGTCAAAACTGACATTCTCATCATCCACTGATACACTTTGTCACAAAATGTAGTTTTCAGCTCAGAAAGCTTGTTTCTGACATTCTAACAGCTCAATTAGAGCATTTTAGTAATGAACAGTATTCATTGTCAAAACTGACATTCTCATCATCCACTGATCCACTTTGTCACAAAATGCAGTTTTCAGCTCAGAAAGCTTGTTTCTGACATTCTAACAGCTCAATTAGAGCATTTTAGTAATGAACAGTATTCATTGTCAAAACTGACATTCTCATCATCCACTGATACACTTTGTCACAAAATGTAGTTTTCAGCTCAGAAAGCTTGTTTCTGACATTCTAACAGCTCAATTAGAGCATTTTAGTAATGAACAGTGTTCTTTGTCAAAAACTGACATTCTCATCATCCACTGATGCACTTTGTCACAAAATGCAGTTTTCAGCTCAGAAAGCTTGTTTCTGACATTCTAACAGCTCAATTAGAGCATTTTAGTAATGAACAGTATTCATTGTCAAAACTGACATTCTCATCATCCACTGATACACTTTGTCACAAAATGTAGTTTTCAGCTCAGAAAGCTTGTTTCTGACATTCTAACAGCTCAATTAGAGCATTTTAGTAATGAACAGTATTCATTGTCAAAACTGACATTCTCATCATCCACTGATGCACTTTGTCACAAAATGCAGTTTTCAGCTCAGAAAGCTTGTTTCTGACATTCCAACAGCTCATTAGAGCATTTTAGTAATGAACAGTATTCATTGTCAAAACTGACATTCTCATCATCCACTGATGCACTTTGTCACAAAATGCAGTTTTCAGCTCAGAAAGCTTGTTTCTGACATTCTAACAGCTCATTGAGAGCATTTCAGTAATGAACAGTGTTCTTTGTCAAAACTGACATTCTCATCATCCACTGAATCACTATGTCACAAAATGTAGTTTTCAGCTCAGAAAGCTTGTTTCTGACATTCTAACAGCTCACTGAAAGCATTTCAGTAATGAACAGTGTTCTTTGTCAAAACTGACATTCTCATCATCCACTGAATCACTATGTCAAAAAAATGCAGTTTTCAGCTCAGAAAGCTTGTTTTCTGACATTCTAACAGCTCAATTAGAGCATTTTAGTAATGAACAGTGTTCTTTGTCAAAACTGACATTCTCATCATCCACTGATCCACTTTGTCACAAAATGCAGTTTTCAGCTCAGAAAGCTTGTTTCTGACATTCTAACAGCTCAATTAGAGCATTTTAGTAATGAACAGTATTCATTGTCAAAACTGACATTCTCATCATCCACTGATACACTTTGTCACAAAATGTAGTTTTCAGCTCAGAAAGCTTGTTTCTGACATTCTAACAGCTCAATTAGAGCATTTTAGTAATGAACAGTATTCATTGTCAAAACTGACATTCTCATCATCCACTGATCCACTTTGTCACAAAATGCAGTTTTCAGCTCAGAAAGCTTGTTTCTGACATTCTAACAGCTCAATTAGAGCATTTTAGTAATGAACAGTATTCATTGTCAAAACTGACATTCTCATCATCCACTGATACACTTTGTCACAAAATGTAGTTTTCAGCTCAGAAAGCTTGTTTCTGACATTCTAACAGCTCAATTAGAGCATTTTAGTAATGAACAGTATTCATTGTCAAAACTGACATTCTCATCATCCACTGATGCACTTTGTCACAAAATGCAGTTTTCAGCTCAGAAAGCTTGTTTCTGACATTCTAACAGCTCAATTAGAGCATTTTTTAGTAATGAACAGTATTCATTGTCAATACTGACATTCTCATCATCCACTGATACACTTTGTCACAAAATGTAGTTTTCAGCTCAGAAAGCTTGTTTCTGACATTCTAGCAGCTCAATTAGAGCATTTTAGTAATGAACAGTGTTCTTTGTCAAAAACTGACATTCTCATCATCCATTGATGCACTTTGTCAAAAAATGCAGTTTTCAGCTCAGAAAGCTTGTTTCTGACATTCTAACAGCTCAATTAGAGCATTTTAGTAATGAACAGTATTCATTGTCAAAACTGACATTCTCATCATCCACTGATACACTTTGTCACAAAATGTAGTTTTCAGCTCAGAAAGCTTGTTTCTGACATTCTAACAGCTCAATTAGAGCATTTTAGTAATGAACAGTGTTCTTTGTCAAACTGACATTCTCATCATCCACTGATCCACTTTGTCACAAAATGCAGTTTTCAGCTCAGAAAGCTTGTTTCTGACATTCTAACATCTCAATTAGAGCATTTTAGTAATGAACAGTATTCATTGTCAAAACTGACATTCTCATCATCCACTGATACACTTTGTCACAAAATGTAGTTTTCAGCTCAGAAAGCTTGTTTCTGACATTCTAACAGCTCACTGAGAGCATTTCAGTAATGAACAGTGTTCTTTGTCAAAACTGACATTCTCATCATCCACTGAATCACTATGTCACAAAATGCAGTTTTCAGCTCAGAAAGCTTGTTTCTGACATTCTAACAGCTCAATTAGAGCATTTCAGTAATGAACAGTGTTCTTTGTGAAAACTGACATTCTCATCATCCACTTATGCACTTTGTCACAAAATGCAGTTTTCAGCTCAGAAAGCTTGTTTCTGACATTCTAACAGCTCAATTAGAGCATTTTAGTAATGAACAGTATTCATTGTCAAAACTGACATTCTCATCATCCACTGAATCACTATGTCAGAAAATGCAGTTTTCAGCTCAGAAAGCTTGTTTCTGACATTCTAACAGCTCAATTAGAGCATTTTAGTAATGAACAGTATTCATTGTCAAAAATGACATTCTCATCATACACTGATACACTTTGTCACAAAATGTAGTTTTCAGCTCAGAAAGCTTGTTTCTGACATTCTAACAGCTCAATTAGAGCATTTTAGTAATGAACAGTGTTCTTTGTCAAAAACTGACATTCTCATCATCCACTGATGCACTTTGTCACAAAATGCAGTTTTCAGCTCAGAAAGCTTGTTTCTGACATTCTAACAGCTCAATTAGAGCATTTTAGTAAATGAACAGTATTCATTGTCAAAACTGACATTCTCATCATCCACTGATACACTTTGTCACAAAATGTAGTTTTCAGCTCAGAAAGCTTGTTTCTGACATTCTAACAGCTCATTGAGAGCATTTCAGTAATGAACAGTGTTCTTTGTCAAAACTGACATTCTCATCATCCACTGAATCACTATGTCACAAAATGCCTTTTTCTGCTCAGAAAGCTTGTTTCTGACATTCTAACAGCTCAATTAGAGCTTTTTTGTAATGCACAGTGTTCTTTGTCAAAACTGACATTCTCATCATCCACTGATGCACTTTGTCACAAAAGGCAGTTTTCAGCTCAGAAAGCTTATTTCTGACATTCTAACAGCTCAATTAGAGCATTTTAGTAATGAACAGTGTTCTTTGTCAAAACTGACATTCTCATCATCCACTGATCCACTTTGTCACAAAATGCAGTTTTCAGCTCAGAAAGCTTGTTTCTGACATTCTAACAGCTCAATTAGAGCATTTTAGTAATGAACAGTATTCATTGTCAAAACTGACATTCTCATCATCCACTGATATACTTTGTCACAAAATGTAGTTTTCAGCTCAGAAAGCTTGTTTCTGACATTCTAACAGCTCACTGAAAGCATTTCAGTAATGAACAGTGTTCTTTGTCAAAACTGACATTCCTCATCATCCACTGAATCACTATGTCACAAAATGCAGTTTTCAGCTCAGAAAGCTTGTTTCTGACATTCTAACAGCTCAATTAGAGCATTTTAGTAATGAACAGTGTTCTTTGTCAAAACTGACATTCTCATCATCCACTGATCCACTTTGTCACAAAATGCAGTTTTCAGCTCAGAAAGCTTGTTTTTGACATTCTAACAGCTCAATTAGAGCATTTTAGTAATGAACAGTATTTATTGTCAAAACTGACATTCTCATCATCCACTGATACACTTTGTCACAAAATGTAGTTTTCAGCTCAGAAAGCTTGTTTCTGACATTCTAACAGCTCATTGAGAGCCTTTCAGTAATGAACAGTGTTCTTTGTCAAAACTGACATTCTCATCATCCACTGAATCACTATGTCACAAAATGCCTTTTTCTGCTCAGAAAGCTTGTTTCTGACATTCTAACAGCTCAATTAGAGCTTTTTTGTAATGCACAGTGTTCTTTGTCAAAACTGACATTCTCATCATCCACTGATGCACTTTGTCACAAAATGCAGTTTTCAGCTCAGAAAGCTTATTTCTGACATTCTAACAGCTCAATTAGAGCATTTTAGTAATGAACAGTGTTCTTTGTCAAAACTGACATTCTCATCATCCACTGATCCACTTTGTCACAAAATGCAGTTTTCAGCTCAGAAAGCTTGTTTCTGACATTCTAACAGCTCAATTAGAGCATTTTAGTAATGAACAGTATTCATTGTCAAAACTGACATTCTCATCATCCACTGATACACTTTGTCACAAAATGTAGTTTTCAGCTCAGAAAGCTTGTTTCTGACATTCTAACAGCTCAATTAGAGCATTTTAGTAATGAACAGTATTCATTGTCAAAACTGACATTCTCATCATCCACTGATGCACTTTGTCACAAAATGCAGTTTTCAGCTCAGAAAGCTTGTTTCTGACATTATAACAGCTCAATTAGAGCATTTTAGTAATGAACAGTGTTCTTTGTCAAAACTGACATTCTCATCATCCACTGATCCACTTTGTCACAAAATGCAGTTTTCAGCTCAGAAAGCTTGTTTCTGACATTCTAACAGCTCAATTAGAGCATTTTAGTAATGAACAGTATTCATTGTCAAAACTGACATTCTCATCATCCACTGATACACTTTGTCACAAAATGTAGTTTTCAGCTCAGAAAGCTTGTTTCTGACATTCTAACAGCTCACTGAGAGCATTTCAGTAATGAACAGTGTTCTTTGTCAAAACTGACATTCTCATCATCAACTGAATCACTATGTCACAAAATGCAGTTTTCAGCTCAGAAAGCTTGTTTCTGACATTCTAACAGCTCAATTAGAGCATTTCAGTAATGAACAGTGTTCTTTGTGAAAACTGACATTCTCATCATCCACTTATGCACTTTGTCACAAAATGCAGTTTTCAGCTCAGAAAGCTTGTTTCTGACATTCTAACAGCTCAATTAGAGCATTTTAGTAATGAACAGTGTTCTTCGTCAAAACTGACATTCTCATCATCCACTGATGCACTTTGTCACAAAATGCAGTTTTCAGCTCAGAAAGCTTGTTTCTGACATTCTAACAGCTCAATTAGAGCATTTTAGTAATGAACAGTATTCATTGTCAAAACTGACATTCTCATCATCCACTGAATCACTATGTCACAAAATGCAGTTTTCAGCTCAGAAAGCTTGTTTCTGACATTCTAACAGCTCAATTAGAGCATTTTAGTAATGAACAGTATTCATTGTCAAAACTGACATTCTCATCATCCACTGATACACTTTGTCACATGATGTAGTTTTCAGCTCAGAAAGCTTGTTTCTGACATTCTAACAGCTCAATTAGAGCATTTTAGTAATGAACAGTGTTCTTTGTCAAAACTGACATTCTCATCATCCACTGATCCACTTTGTCACAAAATGCAGTTTTCAGCTCAGAAAGCTTGTTTCTGACATTCTAACAGCTCAATTAGAGCATTTTAGTAATGAACAGTATTCATTGTCAAAACTGACATTCTCATCATCCACTGATACACTTTGTCACAAAATGTAGTTTTCAGCTCAGAAAGCTTGATTCTGACATTCTAACAGCTCAATTAGAGCATTTTAGTAATGAACAGTATTCATTGTCAAAACTGACATTCTCATCATCCACTGATGCACTTTGTCACAAAATGCAGTTTTCAGCTCAGAAAGCTTGTTTCTGACATTATAACAGCTCAATTAGAGCATTTTAGTAATGAACAGTGTTCTTTGTCAAAACTGACATTCTCATCATCCACTGATCCACTTTGTCACAAAATGCAGTTTTCAGCTCAGAAAGCTTGTTTCTGACATTCTAACAGCTCACTGAAAGCATTTCAGTAATGAACAGTGTTCTTTGTCAAAACTGACATTCCTCATCATCCACTGAATCACTATGTCACAAAATGCAGTTTTCAGCTCAGAAAGCTTGTTTCTGACATTCTAACAGCTCAATTAGAGCATTTTAGTAATGAACAGTGTTCTTTGTCAAAACTGACATTCTCATCATCCACTGATCCACTTTGTCACAAAATGCAGTTTTCAGCTCAGAAAGCTTGTTTTTGACATTCTAACAGCTCAATTAGAGCATTTTAGTAATGAACAGTATTCATTGTCAAAACTGACATTCTTATCATCCACTGATACACTTTGTCACAAAATGTAGTTTTCAGCTCAGAAAGCTTGTTTCTGACATTCTAACAGCTCATTGAGAGCCTTTCAGTAATGAACAGTGTTCTTTGTCAAAACTGACATTCTCATCATCCACTGAATCACTATGTCACAAAATGCCTTTTTCTGCTCAGAAAGCTTGTTTCTGACATTCTAACAGCTCAATTAGAGCTTTTTTGTAATGCACAGTGTTCTTTGTCAAAACTGACATTCTCATCATCCACTGATGCACTTTGTCACAAAATGCAGTTTTCAGCTCAGAAAGCTTATTTCTGACATTCTAACAGCTCAATTAGAGCATTTTAGTAATGAACAGTGTTCTTTGTCAAAACTGACATTCTCATCATCCACTGATCCACTTTGTCACAAAATGCAGTTTTCAGCTCAGAAAGCTTGTTTCTGACATTCTAACAGCTCAATTAGAGCATTTTAGTAATGAACAGTATTCATTGTCAAAACTGACATTCTCATCATCCACTGATACACTTTGTCACAAAATTTAGTTTTCAGCTCAGAAAGCTTGTTTCTGACATTCTAACAGCTCAATTAGAGCATTTTAGTAATGAACAGTATTCATTGTCAAAACTGACATTCTCATCATCCACTGATGCACTTTGTCACAAAATGCAGTTTTCAGCTCAGAAAGCTTGTTTCTGACATTATAACAGCTCAATTAGAGCATTTTAGTAATGAACAGTGTTCTTTGTCAAAACTGACATTCTCATCATCCACTGATCCACTTTGTCACAAAATGCAGTTTTCAGCTCAGAAAGCTTGTTTCTGACATTCTAACAGCTCAATTAGAGCATTTTAGTAATGAACAGTATTCATTGTCAAAACTGACATTCTCATCATCCACTGATACACTTTGTCACAAAATGTAGTTTTCAGCTCAGAAAGCTTGTTTCTGACATTCTAACAGCTCACTGAGAGCATTTCAGTAATGAACAGTGTTCTTTGTCAAAACTGACATTCTCATCATCAACTGAATCACTATGTCACAAAATGCAGTTTTCAGCTCAGAAAGCTTGTTTCTGACATTCTAACAGCTCAATTAGAGCATTTCAGTAATGAACAGTGTTCTTTGTGAAAACTGACATTCTCATCATCCACTTATGCACTTTGTCACAAAATGCAGTTTTCAGCTCAGAAAGCTTGTTTCTGACATTCTAACAGCTCAATTAGAGCATTTTAGTAATGAACAGTGTTCTTTGTCAAAACTGACATTCTCATCATCCACTGATGCACTTTGTCACAAAATGCAGTTTTCAGCTCAGAAAGCTTGTTTCTGACATTCTAACAGCTCAATTAGAGCATTTTAGTAATGAACAGTATTCATTGTCAAAACTGACATTCTCATCATCCACTGAATCACTATGTCACAAAATGCAGTTTTCAGCTCAGAAAGCTTGTTTCTGACATTCTAACAGCTCAATTAGAGCATTTTAGTAATGAACAGTATTCATTGTCAAAACTGACATTCTCATCATCCACTGATACACTTTGTCACATGATGTAGTTTTCAGCTCAGAAAGCTTGTTTCTGACATTCTAACAGCTCAATTAGAGCATTTTAGTAATGAACAGTATTCATTGTCAAAACTGACATTCTCATCATCCACTGATACACTTTGTCACAAAATGTAGTTTTCAGCTCAGAAAGCTTGTTTCTGACATTCTAACAGCTCATTGAGAGCATTTCAGTAATGAACAGTGTTCTTTGTCAAAACTGACATTCTCATCATCCACTGAATCACTATGTCACAAAATGCCTTTTTCTGCTCAGAAAGCTTGTTTCTGACATTCTAACAGCTCAATTAGAGCTTTTTTGTAATGCACAGTGTTCTTTGTCAAAACTGACATTCTCATCATCCACTGATGCACTTTGTCACAAAATGCAGTTTTCAGCTCAGAAAGCTTATTTCTGACATTCTAACAGCTCAATTAGAGCATTTTAGTAATGAACAGTGTTCTTTGTCAAAACTGACATTCTCATCATCCACTGATCCACTTTGTCACAAAATGCAGTTTTCAGCTCAGAAAGCTTGTTTCTGACATTCTAACAGCTCAATTAGAGCATTTTAGTAATGAACAGTATTCATTGTCAAAACTGACATTCTCATCATCCACTGATACACTTTGTCACAAAATGTAGTTTTCAGCTCAGAAAGCTTGATTCTGACATTCTAACAGCTCAATTAGAGCATTTTAGTAATGAACAGTATTCATTGTCAAAACTGACATTCTCATCATCCACTGATGCACTTTGTCACAAAATGCAGTTTTCAGCTCAGAAAGCTTGTTTCTGACATTATAACAGCTCAATTAGAGCATTTTAGTAATGAACAGTGTTCTTTGTCAAAACTGACATTCTCATCATCCACTGATCCACTTTGTCACAAAATGCAGTTTTCAGCTCAGAAAGCTTGTTTCTGACATTCTAACAGCTCAATTAGAGCATTTTAGTAATGAACAGTATTCATTGTCAAAACTGACATTCTCATCATCCACTGATACACTTTGTCACAAAATGTAGTTTTCAGCTCAGAAAGCTTGTTTCTGACATTCTAACAGCTCACTGAGAGCATTTCAGTAATGAACAGTGTTCTTTGTCAAAACTGACATTCTCATCATCAACTGAATCACTATGTCACAAAATGCAGTTTTCAGCTCAGAAAGCTTGTTTCTGACATTCTAACAGCTCAATTAGAGCATTTCAGTAATGAACAGTGTTCTTTGTCAAAACTGACATTCTCATCATCAACTGAATCACTATGTCACAAAATGCAGTTTTCAGCTCAGAAAGCTTGTTTCTGACATTCTAACAGCTCAATTAGAGCATTTCAGTAATGAACAGTGTTCTTTGTGAAAACTGACATTCTCATCATCCACTTATGCACTTTGTCACAAAATGCAGTTTTCAGCTCAGAAAGCTTGTTTCTGACATTCTAACAGCTCAATTAGAGCATTTTAGTAATGAACAGTGTTCTTTGTCAAAACTGACATTCTCATCATCCACTGATGCACTTTGTCACAAAATGCAGTTTTCAGCTCAGAAAGCTTGTTTCTGACATTCTAACAGCTCAATTAGAGCATTTTAGTAATGAACAGTATTCATTGTCAAAACTGACATTCTCATCATCCACTGAATCACTATGTCACAAAATGCAGTTTTCAGCTCAGAAAGCTTGTTTCTGACATTCTAACAGCTCAATTAGAGCATTTTAGTAATGAACAGTATTCATTGTCAAAACTGACATTCTCATCATCCACTGATACACTTTGTCACAAAATGTAGTTTTCAGCTCAGAAAGCTTGTTTCTGACATTCTAACAGCTCACTGAAAGCATTTCAGTAATGAACAGTGTTCTTTGTCAAAACTGACATTCTCATCATCCACTGAATCACTATGTCACAAAATGCAGTTCTCAGCTCAGAAAGCTTGTTTCTGACATTCTAACAGCTCAATTAGAGCATTTTAGTAATGAACAGTATTCATTGTCAAAACTGACATTCTCATCATCCACTGATACACTTTGTCACAAAATGTAGTTTTCAGCTCAGAAAGCTTGATTCTGACATTCTAACAGCTCAATTAGAGCATTTTAGTAATGAACAGTATTCATTGTCAAAACTGACATTCTCATCATCCACTGATACACTTTGTCACAAAATGTAGTTTTCAGCTCAGAAAGCTTGTTTCTGACATTCTAACAGCTCAATTAGAGCATTTTAGTAATGAACAGTATTCATTGTCAAAACTGACATTCTCATCATCCACTGATCCACTTTGTCACAAAATGCAGTTTTCAGCTCAGAAAGCTTGTTTCTGACATTCTAACAGCTCAATTAGAGCATTTTAGTAATGAACAGTATTCATTGTCAAAACTGACATTCTCATCATCCACTGATACACTTTGTCACAAAATGTAGTTTTCAGCTCAGAAAGCTTGTTTCTGACATTCTAACAGCTCAATTAGAGCATTTTAGTAATGAACAGTATTCATTGTCAAAACTGACATTCTCATCATCCACTGATGCACTTTGTCACAAAATGCAGTTTTCAGCTCAGAAAGCTTGTTTCTGACATTCTAACAGCTCAATTAGAGCATTTTTTAGTAATGAACAGTATTCATTGTCAAAACTGACATTCTCATCATCCAAAATGTAGTTTTCAGCTCAGAAAGCTTGTTTCTGACATTCTAGCAGCTCAATTAGAGCATTTTAGTAATGAACAGTATTCATTGTCAAAACTGACATTCTCATCATCCACTGAATCACTATGTCACAAAATGCAGTTTTCAGCTCAGAAAGCTTGTTTCTGACATTCTAACAGCTCAATTAGAGCATTTTACTAATGAACAGTATTCATTGTCAAAACTCACATTCTCATCATACACTGATACACTTTGTCACAAAATGTAGTTTTCAGCTCAGAAAGCTTGTTTCTGACATTCTAACACCTCAATTAGAGCATTTTAGTAATGAACAGTGTTCTTTGTCAAAAACTGACATTCTCATCATCCACTGATGCACTTTGTCACAAAATGCAGTTTTCAGCTCAGAAAGCTTGTTTCTGACATTCTAACAGCTCAATTAGAGCATTTTAGTAATGAACAGTATTCATTGTCAAAACTGACATTCTCATCATCCACTGATACACTTTGTCACAAAATGTAGTTTTCAGCTCAGAAAGCTTGTTTCTGACATTCTAACAGCTCAATTAGAGCATTTTAGTAATGAACAGTGTTCTTTGTCAAAACTGACATTCTCATCATCCACTGATCCACTTTGTTACAAAATGCAGTTTTCAGCTCAGAAAGCTTGTTTCTGACATTCTAACAGCTCAATTAGAGCATTTTAGTAATGAACAGTATTCATTGTCAAAACTGACATTCTCATCATTCACTGATACACTTTGTCACAAAATGTAGTTTTCAGCTCAGAAAGCTTGTTTCTGACATTCTAACAGCTCATTGAGAGCATTTCAGTAATGAACATTGTTCTTTGTCAAAACTGACATTCTCTTCATCCACTGAATCACTATGTCACAAAATGCAGTTTTCAGCTCAGAAAGCTTGTTTCTGACATTCTAACAGCTCAATTAGAGCTTTTTTGTAATGCACAGTGTTCTTTGTCAAAACTGACATTCTCATCATCCACTGATGCACTTTGTCACAAAATGCAGTTTTCAGCTCAGAAAGCTTATTTCTGACATTCTAACAGCTCAATTAGAGCATTTTAGTAATGAACAGTGTTCTTTGTCAAAACTGACATTCTCATCATCCACTTATGCACTTTGTCACAAAATGCAGTTTTCAGCTCAGAAAGCTTGTTTCTGACATTCTAACAGCTCAATTAGAGCATTTTAGTAATGAACAGAATTCATTGTCAAAACTGACATTCTCATCATCCACTGATACACTTTGTCACAAAATGTAGTTTTCAGCTCAGAAAGCTTGTTTCTGACATTCTAACAGCTCACTGAAAGCATTTCAGTAATGAACAGTGTTCTTTGTCAAAACTGACATTCTCATCATCCACTGAATCACTATGTCACAAAATGCAGTTTTCAGCTCAGTAAACTTGTTTTCTGACATTCTAACAGCTCAATTAGAGCATTTTAGTAATGAACAGTGTTCTTTGTCAAAACTGACATTCTCATCATCCACTGATCCACTTTGTCACAAAATGCAGTTTTCAGCTCAGAAAGCTTGTTTCTGACATTCTAACAGCTCAATTAGAGCATTTTACTAATGAACAGTATTCATTGTCAAAACTCACATTCTCATCATACACTGATACACTTTGTCACAAAATGTAGTTTTCAGCTCAGAAAGCTTGTTTCTGACATTCTAACAGCTCAATTAGAGCATTTTAGTAATGAACAGTATTCATTGTCAAAACTGACATTCTCATCATCCACTGATGCACTTTGTCACAAAATGCAGTTTTCAGCTCAGAAAGCTTGTTTCTGACATTCCAACAGCTCATTAGAGCATTTTAGTAATGAACAGTATTCATTGTCAAAACTGACATTCTCATCATCCACTGATACACTTTGTCACAAAATGTAGTTTTCAGCTCAGAAAGCTTGTTTCTGACATTCTAACAGCTCAATTAGAGCATTTTAGTAATGAACAGTGTTCTTTGTCAAAACTGACATTCTCATCATCCACTGATCCACTTTGTCACAAAATGCAGTTTTCAGCTCAGAAAGCTTGTTTCTGACATTCTAACAGCTCAAATAGAGCATTTTAGTAATGAACAGTATTCATTGTCAAAACTGACATTGCATCATCCACTGATACACTTTGTCACAAAATGTAGTTTTCAGCTCAGAAAGCTTGTTTCTGACATTCTAACAGCTCAATTAGAGCATTTTAGTAATGAACAGTATTCATTGTCAAAACTGACATTCTCATCATACACTGATACACTTTGTCACAAAATGTAGTTTTCAGCTCAGAAAGCTTGTTTCTGACATTCTAACAGCTCAATTAGAGCATTTTAGTAATGAACAGTGTTCTTTGTCAAAAACTGACATTCTCATCATCCACTGATGCACTTTGTCACAAAATGCAGTTTTCAGCTCAGAAAGCTTGTTTCTGACATTCTAACAGCTCAATTAGAGCATTTTAGTAATGAACAGAATTCATTGTCAAAACTGACATTCTCATCATCCACTGATACACTTTGTCACAAAATGTAGTTTTCAGCTCAGAAAGCTTGTTTCTGACATTCTAACAGCTCATTGAGAGCATTTCAGTAATGAACAGTGTTCTTTGTCAAAACTGACATTCTCATCATCCACTGAATCACTATGTCACAAAATGCAGTTTTCAGCTCAGAAAGCTTATTTCTGACATTCTAACAGCTCAATTAGAGCATTTTAGTAATGAACAGTGTTCTTTGTCAAAACTGACATTCTCATCATCCACTGATCCACTTTGTCACAAAATGCAGTTTTCAGCTCAGAAAGCTTGTTTCTGACATTCTAACAGCTCAATTAGAGCATTTTAGTAATGAACAGTATTCATTGTCAAAACTGACATTCTCATCATCCACTGATACACTTTGTCAAAAAATATAGTTTTCAGCTCAGAAAGCTTGTTTCTGACATTCTAACAGCTCACTGAAAGCATTTCAGTAATGAACAGTGTTCTTTGTCAAAACTGACATTCTCATCATCCACTGAATCACTATGTCACAAAATGTAGTTTTCAGCTCAGAAAGCTTGTTTCTGACATTCTAGCAGCTCAATTAGAGCATTTTAGTAATGAACAGTATTCATTGTCAAAACTGACATTCTCATCATCCACTGAATCACTATGTCACAAAATGCAGTTTTCAGCTCAGAAAGCTTGTTTCTGACATTCTAACAGCTCAATTAGAGCATTTTACTAATGAACAGTATTCATTGTCAAAACTCACATTCTCATCATACACTGATACACTTTGTCACAAAATGTAGTTTTCAGCTCAGAAAGCTTGTTTCTGACATTCTAACACCTCAATTAGAGCATTTTAGTAATGAACAGTGTTCTTTGTCAAAAACTGACATTCTCATCATCCACTGATGCACTTTGTCACAAAATGCAGTTTTCAGCTCAGAAAGCTTGTTTCTGACATTCTAACAGCTCAATTAGAGCATTTTAGTAATGAACAGTATTCATTGTCAAAACTGACATTCTCATCATCCACTGATACACTTTGTCACAAAATGTAGTTTTCAGCTCAGAAAGCTTGTTTCTGACATTCTAACAGCTCACTGAAAGCATTTCAGTAATGAACAGTGTTCTTTGTCAAAACTGACATTCTCATCATCCACTGAATCACTATGTCACAAAATGCAGTTTTCAGCTCAGAAAGCTTGTTTCTGACATTCTAACAGCTCAATTAGAGCATTTTAGTAATGAACAGTATTCATTGTCAAAACTGACATTCTCATCATCCACTGATACACTTTGTCACAAAATGTAGTTTTCAGCTCAGAAAGCTTGTTTCTGACATTCTAACAGCTCATTGAGAGCATTTCAGTAATGAACATTGTTCTTTGTCAAAACTGACATTCTCTTCATCCACTGAATCACTATGTCACAAAATGCCTTTTTCTGCTCAGAAAGCTTGTTTCTGACATTCTAACAGCTCAATTAGAGCTTTTTTGTAATGCACAGTGTTCTTTGTCAAAACTGACATTCTCATCATCCACTGATGCACTTTGTCACAAAATGCAGTTTTCAGCTCAGAAAGCTTATTTCTGACATTCTAACAGCTCAATTAGAGCATTTTAGTAATGAACAGTGTTCTTTGTCAAAACTGACATTCTCATCATCCACTGATGCACTTTGTCACAAAATGCAGTTTTCAGCTCAGAAAGCTTGTTTCTGACATTCTAACAGCTCAATTAGAGCATTTTAGTAATGAACAGAATTCATTGTCAAAACTGACATTCTCATCATCCACTGATACACTTTGTCACAAAATGTAGTTTTCAGCTTAGAAAGCTTGTTTCTGACATTCTAACAGCTCATTGAGAGCATTTCAGTAATGAACAGTGTTCTTTGTCAAAACTGACATTCTCATCATCCACTGAATCACTATGTCACAAAATGCAGTTTTCAGCTCAGAAAGCTTATTTCTGACATTCTAACAGCTCAATTAGAGCATTTTAGTAATGAACAGTGTTCTTTGTCAAAACTGACATTCTCATCATCCACTGATCCACTTTGTCACAAAATGCAGTTTTCAGCTCAGAAAGCTTGTTTCTGACATTCTAACAGCTCAATTAGAGCATTTTAGTAATGAACAGTATTCATTGTCAAAACTGACATTCTCATTATCCACTGATACACTTTGTCACAAAATGTAGTTTTCAGCTCAGAAAGCTTGTTTCTGACATTCTAACAGCTCACTGAAAGCATTTCAGTAATGAACAGTGTTCTTTGTCAAAACTGACATTCTCATCATCCACTGAATCACTATGTCACAAAATGCAGTTTTCAGCTCAGAAAACTTGTTTTCTGACATTCTAACAGCTCAATTAGAGCATTTTAGTAATGAACAGTGTTCTTTGTCAAAACTGACATTCTCATCATCCACTGATCCACTTTGTCACAAAATGCAGTTTTCAGCTCAGAAAGCTTGTTTCTGACATTCTAACAGCTCAATTAGAGCATTTTAGTAATGAACAGTATTCATTGTCAAAACTGACATTCTCATCATCCACTGATACACTTTGTCACAAAATGTAGTTTTAGGCTCAGAAAGCTTGTTTCTGACATTCTAACAGCTCAATTAGAGCTTTTTTGTAATGCACAGTGTTCTTTGTCAAAACTGACATTCTCATCATCCACTGATACACTTTGTCACAAAATGCAGTTTTCAGCTCAGAAAGCTTGTTTCTGACATTCTAACAGCTCAATTAGAGCATTTTAGTAATGAACAGTATTCATTGTCAAAACTGACATTCTCATCATCCACTGATACACTTTGTCACAAAATGTAGTTTTCAGCTCAGAAAGCTTGTTTCTGACATTCTAACAGCTCAATTAGAGCATTTTAGTAATGAACAGTATTCATTGTCAAAACTGACATTCTCATCATCCACTGATGCACTTTGTCACAAAATGCAGTTTTCAGCTCAGAAAGCTTGTTTCTGACATTATAACAGCTCAATTAGAGCATTTTAGTAATGAACAGTGTTCTTTGTCAAAACTGACATTCTCATCATCCACTGATCCACTTTGTCACAAAATGCAGTTTTCAGCTCAGAAAGCTTGTTTCTGACATTCTAACAGCTCAATTAGAGCATTTTAGTAATGAACAGTATTCATTGTCAAAACTGACATTCTCATCATCCACTGATACACTTTGTCACAAAATGTAGTTTTCAGCTCAGAAAGCTTGTTTCTGACATTCTAACAGCTCAATTAGAGCATTTTAGTAATGAACAGTATTCATTGTCAAAACTGACATTCTCATCATCGACTGATGCACTTTGTCACAAAATGCAGTTTTCAGCTCAGAAAGCTTGTTTCTGACATTCTAACAGCTCAATTAGAGCATTTCAGTAATGAACAGTATTCATTGTCAAAACTGACATTCTCATCATCCACTGATGCACTTTGTCACAAAATACAGTTTTCAGCTCAGAAAGCTTGTTTCTGACATTCCAACAGCTCATTAGAGCATTTTAGTAATGAACATTGTTCATTGTCAAAACTGACATTCTCATCATCCACTGATACACTTTGTCACAAAATGTAGTTTTCAGCTCAGAAAGCTTGTTTCTGACATTCTAACAGCTCAATTAGAGCATTTTAGTAATGAACAGTGTTCTTTGTCAAAACTGACATTCTCATCATCCACTGATCCACTTTGTCACAAAATGCAGTTTTCAGCTCAGAAAGCTTGTTTCTGACATTCTAACAGCTCAATTAGAGCATTTTAGTAATGAACAGTATTCATTGTCAAAACTGACATTCTCATCATCCACTGATACACTTTGTCACAAAATGTAGTTTTCAGCTCAGAAAGCTTGTTTCTGACATTCTAACAGCTCAATTAGAGCATTTTAGTAATGAACAGTATTCATTGTCAAAACTGACATTCTCATCATACACTGATACACTTTGTCACAAAATGTAGTTTTCAGCTCAGAAAGCTTGTTTCTGACATTCTAACAGCTCAATTAGAGCATTTTAGTAATGAACAGTGTTCTTTGTCAAAAACTGACATTCTCATCATCCACTGATGCACTTTGTCACAAAATGCAGTTTTCAGCTCAGAAAGCTTGTTTCTGACATTCTAACAGCTCAATTAGAGCATTTTAGTAATGAACAGAATTCATTGTCAAAACTGACATTCTCATCATCCACTGATACACTTTGTCACAAAATGTAGTTTTCAGCTCAGAAAGCTTGTTTCTGACATTCTAACAGCTCATTGAGAGCATTTCAGAAATGAACAGTGTTCTTTGTCAAAACTGACATTCTCATCATCCACTGAATCACTATGTCACAAAATGCAGTTTTCAGCTCAGAAAGCTTATTTCTGACATTCTAACAGCTCAATTAGAGCATTTTAGTAATGAACAGTGTTCTTTGTCAAAACTGACATTCTCATCATCCACTGATCCACTTTGTCACAAAATGCAGTTTTCAGCTCAGAAAGCTTGTTTCTGACATTCTAACAGCTCAATTAGAGCATTTTAGTAATGAACAGTATTCATTGTCAAAACTGACATTCTCATCATCCACTGATACACTTTGTCACAAAATATAGTTTTCAGCTCAGAAAGCTTGTTTCTGACATTCTAACAGCTCACTGAAAGCATTTCTGTAATGAACAGTGTTCTTTGTCAAAACTGACATTCTCATCATCCACTGAATCACTATGTCACAAAATGCCTTTTTCTGCTCAGAAAGCTTGTTTCTGACATTCTAACAGCTCAATTAGAGCTTTTTTGTAATGCACAGTGTTCTTTGTCAAAACTGACATTCTCATCATCCACTGATGCACTTTGTCACAAAATGCAGTTTTCAGCTCAGAAAGCTTATTTCTGACATTCTAACAGCTCAATTAGAGCATTTTAGTAATGAACAGTGTTCTTTGTCAAAACTGACATTCTCATCATCCACTGATCCACTTTGTCACAAAATGCAGTTTTCAGCTCAGAAAACTTGTTTTCTGACATTCTAACAGCTCAATTAGAGCATTTTAGTAATGAACAGTGTTCTTTGTCAAAACTGACATTCTCATCATCCACTGATCCACTTTGTCACAAAATGCAGTTTTCAGCTCAGAAAGCTTGTTTCTGACATTCTAACAGCTCAATTAGAGCATTTTAGTAATGAACAGTATTCATTGTCAAAACTGACATTCTCATCATCCACTGATACACTTTGTCACAAAATGTAGTTTTAGGCTCAGAAAGCTTGTTTCTGACATTCTAACAGCTCAATTAGAGCTTTTTTGTAATGCACAGTGTTCTTTGTCAAAACTGACATTCTCATCATCCACTGATACACTTTGTCACAAAATGTAGTTTTCAGCTCAGAAAGCTTGTTTCTGACATTCTAACAGCTCAATTAGAGCATTTTAGTAATGAACAGTATTCATTGTCAAAACTGACATTCTCATCATCCACTGATACACTTTGTCACAAAATGTAGTTTTCAGCTCAGAAAGCTTGTTTCTGACATTCTAACAGCTCATTGAGAGCATTTCAGTAATGAACAGTGTTCTTTGTCAAAACTGACATTCTCATCATTCACTGAATCACTATGTCACAAAATGCCTTTTTCTGCTCAGAAAGCTTGTTTCTGACATTCTAACAGCTCAATTAGAGCTTTTTTTGTAATGCACAGTGTTCTTTGTCAAAACTGACATTCTCATCATCCACTGATGCACTTTGTCACAAAATGCAGTTTTCAGCTCAGAAAGCTTATTTCTGACATTCTAACAGCTCAATTAGAGCATTTTAGTAATGAACAGTGTTCTTTGTCAAAACTGACATTCTCATCATCCACTGATCCACTTTGTCACAAAATGCAGTTTTCAGCTCAGAAAGCTTGTTTCTGACATTCTAACAGCTCAATTAGAGCATTTTAGTAATGAACAGTATTCATTGTCAAAACTGACATTCTCATCATCCACTGATACACTTTGTCACAAAATGTAGTTTTCAGCTCAGAAAGCTTGTTTCTGACATTCTAACAGCTCACTGAAAGCATTTCAGTAATGAACAGTATTCTTTGTCAAAACTGACATTCTCATCATCCACTGAATCACTGTCACAAAATGCAGTTTTCAGCTCAGAAAGCTTGTTTCTGACATTCTAACAGCTCAATTAGAGCATTTTAGTAATGAACAGTGTTCTTTGTCAAAACTGACATTCTCATCATCCACTGATCCACTTTGTCACAAAATGCAGTTTTCAGCTCAGAAAGCTTGTTTCTGACATTCTAACAGCTCAATTAGAGCATTTTAGTAAAGAACAGTATTCATTGTCAAAACTGACATTCTCATCATCCACTGATACACTTTGTCACAAAATGTAGTTTTCAGCTCAGAAAGCTTGTTTCTGACATTATAACAGCTCAATTAGAGCATTTTAGTAATGAACAGTGTTCTTTGTCAAAACTGACATTCTCATCATCCACTGATCCACTTTTTCACAAAATGCAGTTTTCAGGTCAGAAAGCTTGTTTCTGACATTCTAACAGCTCAATTAGAGCATTTTAGTAATGAACAGTATTCATTGTCAAAACTGACATTCTCATCATCCACTGATACACTTTGTCACAAAATGTAGTTTTCAGCTCAGAAAGCTTGTTTCTGACATTCTAACAGCTCAATTAGAGCATTTTAGTAATGAACAGTATTCATTGTCAAAACTGACATTCTCATCATCCACTGATGCACTTTGTCACAAAATGCAGTTTTCAGCTCAGAAAGCTTGTTTCTGACATTCTAACAGCTCAATTAGAGCATTTCAGTAATGAACAGTATTCATTGTCAAAACTGACATTATCATCATCCACTGATGCACTTTGTCACAAAATGCAGTTTTCAGCTCAGAAAGCTTGTTTTCTGACATTCTAACAGCTCAATTAGAGCATTTTAGTAATGAACAGTGTTCTTTGTCAAAACTGACATTCTCATCATCCACTGATACACTTTGTCACAAAATGTAGTTTTCAGCTCAGAAAGCTTGTTTCTGACATTCTAACAGCTCAATTAGAGCATTTTAGTAATGAACAGTGTTCTTTGTCAAAAACTGACATTCTCATCATCCACTGATGCACTTTGTCACAAAATGCAGTTTTCAGCTCAGAAAGCTTGTTTCTGACATTCTAACAGCTCAATTAGAGCATTTCAGTAATGAACAGTATTCATTGTCAAAACTGACATTCTCATCATCCACTGATCCACTTTGTCACAAAATGCAGTTTTCAGCTCAGAAAGCTTGTTTCTGACATTCTAACAGCTCACTGAGAGCATTTCAGTAATGAACAGTGTTCTTTGTCAAAACTGACATTCTCATCATCCACTGAATCACTATGTCACAAAATGCAGTTTTCAGCTCAGAAAGCTTGTTTCTGACATTCTAACAGCTCAATTAGAGCATTTTAGTAATGAACAGTATTCATTGTCAAAAATGACATTCTCATCATACACTGATACACTTTGTCACAAAATGTAGTTTTCAGCTCAGAAAGCTTGTTTCTGACATTCTAACAGCTCAATTAGAGCATTTTAGTAATGAACAGTGTTCTTTGTCAAAACTGACATTCTCATCATCCACTGATGAACTATGTCACAAAATGCAGTTCTCAGCTCAGAAAGCTTGTTTCTGACATTCTAACAGCTCAATTGGAGCATTTTAGTAATGATCAGTGTTCTTTGTCAAAACTGACATTCTCATCATCCACTGATGCTTTTTGTCACAAAATGCAGTTCTCAGCTCAGAAAGCTTGTTTCTGACATTCTAACAGCTCAATTGGAGCATTTTAGTAATGATCAGTGTTCTTTGTCAAAACTGACTTTCTCATCATCCAATTAGAGCATTTTAGTAATGATCAGTGTTCTTTGTCAAAAGTGACATTCTCATCATCCACTGATTCACTTTGTCACAAAATGCAGTTCTCAGCTCAGAAAGCTTGTTTCTGACATTCTAACAGCTCAATTAAAGCATTTTAGTAATGATCAGTGTTCTTTGTCAAAAGTGACATTCTTATCATCCACTGATTCACTTTGTCACAAAATGCAGTTCTCAGCTCAGAAAGCTTGTTTCTGACATTCTAACAGCTCAATTGGAGCATTTTAGTAATGATCAGTGTTCTTTGTCAAAACTGACATTCTCATCATCCAATTAGAGCATTTTAGTAATGATCAGTGTTCTTTGTCAAAAGTGACATTGTCATCATCCACTGATTCACTTTGTCACAAAATGCAGTTCTCAGCTCAGAAAGCTTGTTTCTGACATTCTAACAGCTCAATTGGAGCATTTTAGTAATGATCAGTGTTCTTTGTCAAAACTGACATTCTCATCATCCACTGATTCACTTTGTCACAAAATGCAGTTCTCAGCTCAGAAAGCTTGTTTCTGACATTCAATTAGAGCATTTTAGTAATGAACAGTGTTCTTTGTCAAAACTGACATTCTCATCATCCACTGATGCTTTTTGTCACAAAATGCAGTTCTCAGCTCAGAAAGCTTGTTTCTGACATTCTAACAACTCAATTAGTGCATTTTAGTAATGAACAGTGTTCTTTGTCAAAAGTGACATTCTCATCATCCACTGATTCACTTTGTCACAAAATGCAGTTTTCAGCTCAGAAAGCTTGTTTCTGACATTCTAACAGCTCAATTAGAGCATTTTAGTAATGAACAGTGTTCTTTGTCAAAACTGACATTCTCATCATCCACTGATGAACTATGTCACAAAATGCAGTTCTCAGCTCAGAAAGCTTGTTTCTGACATTCTAACAGCTCAATTGGAGCATTTTAGTAATGATCAGTGTTCTTTGTCAAAACTGACATTCTCATCATCCACTGATGCTTTTTGTCACAAAATGCAGTTTTCAGCTCAGAAAGCTTGTTTCTGACATTCTAACAGCTCAATTAGAGCATTTTAGTAATGAACAGTGTTCTTTGTCAAAACTGACATTCTCATCATCCACTGATGCACTATGTCACAAAATGCAGTTTTCAGCTCAGAAAGCTTGTTTCTGACATTCTAACAGCTCAATTGGAGCATTTTAGTAATGATCAGTGTTCTTTGTCAAAACTGACATTCTCATCATCCACTGATGCTTTTTGTCACAAAATGCAGTTTTCAGCTCAGAAAGCTTGTTTCTGACATTCTAACAGCTCAATTAGAGCATTTTAGTAATGAACAGTGTTCTTTGTCAAAACTGACATTCTCATCATCCACTGATTCACTTTGTCACAAAATGCAGTTCTCAGCTCAGAAAGCTTGTTTCTGACATTCTAACAGCTCAATTAGAGCATTTTAGTAATGAACAGTGTTCTTTGTCAAAACTGACATTCTCATCATCCACTGATGCTTTTTGTCACAAAATGCAGTTCTCAGCTCAGAAAGCTTGTTTCTGACATTCTAACAGCTCAATTGGAGCATTTTAGTAATGAACAGTGTTCTTTGTCAAAACTGACATTCTCATCATCCACTGATGCACTATGTCACAAAATGCAGTTCTCAGATCAGAAAGCTTGTTTCTGACATTCTAACAGCTCAATTAGAGCATTTTAGCAATGATCAGTGTTCTTTGTCAAAAGTGACATTCTCATCATCCACTGATTCACTTTGTCACAAAATGCAGTTCTCAGCTCAGAAAGCTTGTTTCTGACATTCTAACAGCTCAATTAGAGCATTTTAGTAATGATCAGTGTTCTTTGTCAAAAGTGACATTCTCATCATCGACTGATTCACTTTGTCACAAAATGCAATTCTCAGCTCAGAAAGCTTGTTTCTGACAATCTAACAGCTCAATTAGAGCATTTTAGTAATGAACAGTGTTCTTTGTCAAAACTGACATTCTCATCATCCACTGATGAACTATGTCACAAAATGCATTTCTCAGCTCAGAAAGCTTGTTTCTGACATTCTAACAGCTCAATTGGAGCATTTCAGTAATGAACAGTGTTCTTTGTCAAAACTGACATTCTCATCATCCACTGATTCACTTTGTCACAAAATGCAGTTTTCAGCTCAGAAAGCTTGTTTCTGACATTCTAACAGCTCAATTAGAGCATTTTAGTAATGATCAGTGTTCTTTGTCAAAACTGACATTCTCATCATCCACTGATGCTTTTTGTCACAAAATGCAGTTTTCAGCTCAGAAAGCTTGTTTCTGACATTCTAACAGCTCAATTGGAGCATTTTAGTAATGATCAGTGTTCTTTGTCAAAACTGACATTCTCATCATCCACTGATGCTTTTTGTCACAAAATGCAGTTTTCAGCTCAGAAAGCTTGTTTCTGATATTTTAACAGCTCAATTAGAGCATTTTAGTAATGAACAGTGTTCTTTGTCAAAACTGACATTCTCATCATCCACTGATGCACTTTGTCACAAAATGCAGTTTTCAGCTCAGAAAGCTTGTTTCTGACATTCTAACAGCTCAATTAGAGCATTTTAGTAATGATCAGTGTTCTTTGTCAAAAGTGACATTCTCATCATCCACTGATTCACTTTGTCACAAAATGCAGTTCTCAGCTCAGAAAGCTTGTTTCTGACATTCTAACAGCTCAATTAGAGCATTTTAGTAATGAACAGTGTTCTTTGTCAAAACTGACATTCTCATCATCCACTGATGCTTTTTGTCACAAAATGCAGTTCTCAGCTCAGAAAGCTTGTTTCTGACATTCTAACAGCTCAATTAGAGCATTTTAGTAATGATCAGTTTCTTTGTCAAAAGTGACATTCTCATCATCGACTGATTCACTTTGTCACAAAATGCAGTTCTCAGCTCAGAAAGCTTGTTTCTGACATTCTAACAGCTCAATTAGAGCATTTTAGTAATGAACAGTGTTCTTTGTCAAAACTGACATTCTCATCATCCACTGATGAACTTTGTCACAAAATGCATTTCTCAGCTCAGAAAGCTTGTTTCTGACATTCTAACAGCTCAATTGGAGCATTTCAGTAATGAACAGTGTTCTTTGTCAAAACTGACATTCTCATCATCCACTGATTCACTTTGTCACAAAATGCAGTTTTCAGCTCAGAAAGCTTGTTTCTGACATTCTAACAGCTCAATTAGAGCATTTTAGTAATGATCAGTGTTCTTTGTCAAAACTGACATTCTCATCATCCACTGATGAACTATGTCACAAAATGCAGTTCTCAGCTCAGAAAGCTTGTTTCTGACATTCTAACAGCTCAATTGGAGCATTTTAGTAATGATCAGTGTTCTTTGTCAAAACTGACATTCTCATCATCCACTGATGCTTTTTGTCACAAAATGCAGTTTTCAGCTCAGAAAGCTTGTTTTTGATATTTTAACAGCTCAATTAGAGCATTTTAGTAATGAACAGTGTTCTTTGTCAAAACTGACATTCTCATCATCCACTGATGCACTTTGTCACAAAATGCAGTTTTCAGCTCAGAAAGCTTGTTTCTGACATTCTAACAGCTCAATTGGAGCATTTTAGTAATGATCAGTGTTCTTTGTCAAAACTGACATTCTCATCATCCACTGATGCACTATGTCACAAAATGCAGTTCTCAGCTCAGAAAGCTTGTTTCTGACATTCTAACAGCTCAATTGGAGCATTTAAGTAATGAACAGTGTTCTTTGTCAAAACTGACATTCTCATCATCCACTGATCCACTTTGTCACAAAATGCAGTTTTCAGCTCCGAAAGCTTGTTTCTGACATTCTAACAGCTCAATTAGAGCATTTTAGTAATGAACAGTATTCATTGTCAAAACTGACATTCTCATCATCCACTGATACACTTTGTCACAAAATGTAGTTTTCAGCTCAGAAAGCTTGTTTCTGACATTCTAACAGCTCACTGAAAGCATTTCAGTAATGAACAGTGTTCTTTGTCAAAACTGACATTCTCATCATCCACTGAATCACTATGTCACAAAATGCAGTTTTCAGCTCAGAAAGCTTGTTTCTGACATTCTAACAGCTCAATTAGAGCATTTTAGTAATGAACAGTGTTCTTTGTCAAAACTGACATTCTCATCATCCACTGATCCACTTTGTCACAAAATGCAGTTTTCAGCTCAGAAAGCTTGTTTCTGACATTCTAACAGCTCAATTAGAGCATTTTAGTAATGAACAGTATTCATTGTCAAAACTGACATTCTCATCATCCACTGATACACTTTGTCACAAAATGCAGTTCTCAGCTCAGAAAGCTTGTTTCTGACATTCTAACAGCTCAATTAGAGCATTTTAGTAATGAACAGTATTCATTGTCAAAACTGACATTCTCATCATCCACTGATGAACTATGTCACAAAATGCATTTCTCAGCTCAGAAAGCTTGTTTCTGACATTCCAACAGCTCAATTGGAGCATTTCAGTAATGAACAGTGTTCTTTGTCAAAACTGACATTCTCATCATCCACTGATTCACTTTGTCACAAAATGCAGTTTTCAGCTCAGAAAGCTTGTTTCTGACATTCTAACAGCTCAATTAGAGCATTTTAGTAATGATCAGTGTTCTTTGTCAAAACTGACATTCTCATCATCCACTGATGCTTTTTGTCACAAAATGCAGTTCTCAGCTCAGAAAGCTTGTTTCTGACATTCTAACAGCTCAATTAGAGCATTTTAGTAATGAACAGTGTTCTTTGTCAAAACTGACATTCTCATCATCCACTGTTGAACTATGTCACAAAATGCAGTTCTCAGCTCAGAAAGCTTGTTTCTGATATTTTAACAGCTCAATTAGAGCATTTTAGTAATGAACAGTGTTCTTTGTCAAAACTGACATTCTCATCATCCACTGATGCACTTTGTCACAAAATGCAGTTTTCAGCTCAGAAAGCTTGTTTCTGACATTCTAACAGCTCAATTAGAGCATTTTAGTAATGATCAGTGTTCTTTGTCAAAAGTGACATTCTCATCATCCACTGATTCACTTTGTCACAAAATGCAGTTCTCAGCTCAGAAAGCTTGTTTCTGACATTCTAACAGCTCAATTAGAGCATTTTAGTAATGAACAGTGTTCTTTGTCAAAACTGACATTCTCATCATCCACTGATGAACTATGTCACAAAATGCAGTTCTCAGCTCAGAAAGCTTGTTTCTGACATTCTAACAGCTCAATTGGAGCATTTTAGTAATGATCAGTGTTCTTTGTCAAAACTGACATTCTCATCATCCACTGATGCTTTTTGTCACAAAATGCAGTTCTCAGCTCAGAAAGCTTGTTTCTGACATTCTAACAGCTCAATTGGAGCATTTTAGTAATGATCAGTGTTCTTTGTCAAAACTGACTTTCTCATCATCCAATTAGAGCATTTTAGTAATGATCAGTGTTCTTTGTCAAAAGTGACATTCTCATCATCCACTGATTCACTTTGTCATAAAATGCAGTTCTCAGCTCAGAAAGCTTGTTTCTGACATTCTAACAGCTCAATTAAAGCATTTTAGTAATGATCAGTGTTCTTTGTCAAAAGTGACATTCTCATCATCCACTGATTCACTTTGTCACAAAATGCAGTTCTCAGCTCAGAAAGCTTGTTTCTGACATTCTAACAGCTCAATTAGAGCATTTTAGTAATGAACAGTGTTCTTTGTCAAAACTGACATTCTCATCATCCACTGATTCACTTTGTCACAAAATGCAGTTCTCAGCTCAGAAAGCTTGTTTCTGACATTCTAACAGCTCAATTAGAGCATTTTAGTAATGAACAGTGTTCTTTGTCAAAACTGACATTCTCATCATCCACTGATGAACTTTGTCACAAAATGCATTTCTCAGCTCAGAAAGCTTGTTTCTGACATTCTAACAGCTCAATTGGAGCATTTCAGTAATGAACAGTGTTCTTTGTCAAAACTGACATTCTCATCATCCACTGATTCACTTTGTCACAAAATGCAGTTTTCAGCTCAGAAAGCTTGTTTCTGACATTCTAACAGCTCAATTAGAGCATTTTAGTAATGATCAGTGTTCTTTGTCAAAACTGACATTCTCATCATCCACTGATGAACTATGTCACAAAATGCAGTTCTCAGCTCAGAAAGCTTGTTTCTGACATTCTAACAGCTCAATTGGAGCATTTTAGTAATGATCAGTGTTCTTTGTCAAAACTGACATTCTCATCATCCACTGATGCTTTTTGTCACAAAATGCAGTTTTCAGCTCAGAAAGCTTGTTTTTGATATTTTAACAGCTCAATTAGAGCATTTTAGTAATGAACAGTGTTCTTTGTCAAAACTGACATTCTCATCATCCACTGATGCACTTTGTCACAAAATGCAGTTTTCAGCTCAGAAAGCTTGTTTCTGACATTCTAACAGCTCAATTGGAGCATTTTAGTAATGATCAGTGTTCTTTGTCAAAACTGACATTCTCATCATCCACTGATGCACTATGTCACAAAATGCAGTTCTCAGCTCAGAAAGCTTGTTTCTGACATTCTAACAGCTCAATTGGAGCATTTAAGTAATGAACAGTGTTCTTTGTCAAAACTGACATTCTCATCATCCACTGATCCACTTTGTCACAAAATGCAGTTTTCAGCTCCGAAAGCTTGTTTCTGACATTCTAACAGCTCAATTAGAGCATTTTAGTAATGAACAGTATTCATTGTCAAAACTGACATTCTCATCATCCACTGATACACTTTGTCACAAAATGTAGTTTTCAGCTCAGAAAGCTTGTTTCTGACATTCTAACAGCTCACTGAAAGCATTTCAGTAATGAACAGTGTTCTTTGTCAAAACTGACATTCTCATCATCCACTGAATCACTATGTCACAAAATGCAGTTTTCAGCTCAGAAAGCTTGTTTCTGACATTCTAACAGCTCAATTAGAGCATTTTAGTAATGAACAGTGTTCTTTGTCAAAACTGACATTCTCATCATCCACTGATCCACTTTGTCACAAAATGCAGTTTTCAGCTCAGAAAGCTTGTTTCTGACATTCTAACAGCTCAATTAGAGCATTTTAGTAATGAACAGTATTCATTGTCAAAACTGACATTCTCATCATCCACTGATACACTTTGTCACAAAATGCAGTTCTCAGCTCAGAAAGCTTGTTTCTGACATTCTAACAGCTCAATTAGAGCATTTTAGTAATGAACAGTATTCATTGTCAAAACTGACATTCTCATCATCCACTGATGAACTATGTCACAAAATGCATTTCTCAGCTCAGAAAGCTTGTTTCTGACATTCCAACAGCTCAATTGGAGCATTTCAGTAATGAACAGTGTTCTTTGTCAAAACTGACATTCTCATCATCCACTGATTCACTTTGTCACAAAATGCAGTTTTCAGCTCAGAAAGCTTGTTTCTGACATTCTAACAGCTCAATTAGAGCATTTTAGTAATGATCAGTGTTCTTTGTCAAAACTGACATTCTCATCATCCACTGATGCTTTTTGTCACAAAATGCAGTTCTCAGCTCAGAAAGCTTGTTTCTGACATTCTAACAGCTCAATTAGAGCATTTTAGTAATGAACAGTGTTCTTTGTCAAAACTGACATTCTCATCATCCACTGATGAACTATGTCACAAAATGCAGTTCTCAGCTCAGAAAGCTTGTTTCTGACATTCTAACAGCTCAATTGGAGCATTTTAGTAATGATCAGTGTTCTTTGTCAAAACTGACATTCTCATCATCCACTGATGCTTTTTGTCACAAAATGCAGTTTTCAGCTCAGAAAGCTTGTTTCTGATATTTTAACAGCTCAATTAGAGCATTTTAGTAATGAACAGTGTTCTTTGTCAAAACTGACATTCTCATCATCCACTGATGCACTTTGTCACAAAATGCAGTTTTCAGCTCAGAAAGCTTGTTTCTGACATTCTAACAGCTCAATTAGAGCATTTTAGTAATGATCAGTGTTCTTTGTCAAAAGTGACATTCTCATCATCCACTGATTCACTTTGTCACAAAATGCAGTTCTCAGCTCAGAAAGCTTGTTTCTGACATTCTAACAGCTCAATTAGAGCATTTTAGTAATGAACAGTGTTCTTTGTCAAAACTGACATTCTCATCATCCACTGATGAACTATGTCACAAAATGCAGTTCTCAGCTCAGAAAGCTTGTTTCTGACATTCTAACAGCTCAATTGGAGCATTTTAGTAATGATCAGTGTTCTTTGTCAAAACTGACATTCTCATCATCCACTGATGCTTTTTGTCACAAAATGCAGTTCTCAGCTCAGAAAGCTTGTTTCTGACATTCTAACAGCTCAATTGGAGCATTTTAGTAATGATCAGTGTTCTTTGTCAAAACTGACTTTCTCATCATCCAATTAGAGCATTTTAGTAATGATCAGTGTTCTTTGTCAAAAGTGACATTCTCATCATCCACTGATTCACTTTGTCATAAAATGCAGTTCTCAGCTCAGAAAGCTTGTTTCTGACATTCTAACAGCTCAATTAAAGCATTTTAGTAATGATCAGTGTTCTTTGTCAAAAGTGACATTCTCATCATCCACTGATTCACTTTGTCACAAAATGCAGTTCTCAGCTCAGAAAGCTTGTTTCTGACATTCTAACAGCTCAATTGGAGCATTTTAGTAATGATCAGTGTTCTTTGTCAAAACTGACATTCTCATCATCCAATTAGAGCATTTTAGTAATGATCAGTGTTCTTTGTCAAAAGTGACATTGTCATCATCCACTGATTCACTTTGTCACAAAATGCAGTTCTCAGCTCAGAAAGCTTGTTTCTGACATTCTAACAGCTCAATTGGAGCATTTTAGTAATGATCAGTGTTCTTTGTCAAAACTGACATTCTCATCATCCACTGATTCACTTTGTCACAAAATGCAGTTCTCAGCTCAGAAAGCTTGTTTCTGACATTCAATTAGAGCATTTTAGTAATGAACAGTGTTCTTTGTCAAAACTGACATTCTCATCATCCACTGATGCTTTTTGTCACAAAATGCAGTTCTCAGCTCAGAAAGCTTGTTTCTGACATTCTAACAACTCAATTAGAGCATTTTAGTAATGAACAGTGTTCTTTGTCAAAAGTGACATTCTCATCATCCACTGATTCACTTTGTCACAAAATGCAGTTTTCAGCTCAGAAAGCTTGTTTCTGACATTCTAACAGCTCAATTAGAGCATTTTAGTAATGAACAGTGTTCTTTGTCAAAACTGACATTCTCATCATCCACTGATGAACTATGTCACAAAATGCAGTTCTCAGCTCAGAAAGCTTGTTTCTGACATTCTAACAGCTCAATTGGAGCATTTTAGTAATGATCAGTGTTCTTTGTCAAAACTGACATTCTCATCATCCACTGATGCTTTTTGTCACAAAATGCAGTTTTCAGCTCAGAAAGCTTGTTTCTGACATTCTAACAGCTCAATTAGAGCATTTTAGTAATGATCAGTGTTCTTTGTCAAAAGTGACATTGTCATCATCCACTGATTCACTTTGTCACAAAATGCAGTTCTCAGCTCAGAAAGCTTGTTTCTGACATTCTAACAGCTCAATTAGAGCATTTTAGCAATGATCAGTGTTCTTTGTCAAAAGTGACATTCTCATCATCCACTGATTCACTTTGTCACAAAATGCAGTTCTCAGCTCAGAAAGCTTGTTTCTGACATTCTAACAGCTCAATTAGAGCATTTTAGTAATGATCAGTGTTCTTTGTCAAAAGTGACATTCTCATCATCCACTGATTCACTTTGTCACAAAATGCAGTTCTCAGCTCAGAAAGCTTGTTTCTGACATTCTAACAGCTCAATTAGAGCATTTTAGTAATGAACAGTGTTCTTTGTCAAAACTGACATTCTCATCATCCACTGATGAACTATGTCACAAAATGCATTTCTCAGCTCAGAAAGCTTGTTTCTGACATTCTAACAGCTCAATTGGAGCATTTCAGTAATGAACAGTGTTCTTTGTCAAAACTGACATTCTCATCATCCACTGATTCACTTTGTCACAAAATGCAGTTTTCAGCTCAGAAAGCTTGTTTCTGACATTCTAACAGCTCAATTAGAGCATTTTAGTAATGATCAGTGTTCTTTGTCAAAACTGACATTCTCATCATCCACTGATGCTTTTTGTCACAAAATGCAGTTTTCAGCTCAGAAAGCTTGTTTCTGACATTCTAACAGCTCAATTGGAGTATTTTAGTAATGATCAGTGTTCTTTGTCAAAAGTGACATTCTCATCATCCACTGATTCACTTTGTCACAAAATGCAGTTCTCAGCTCAGAAAGCTTGTTTCTGACATTCTAACAGCTCAATTAGAGCATTTTAGTAATGAACAGTGTTCTTTGTCAAAACTGACATTCTCATCATCCACTGATTCACTTTGTCACAAAATGCAGTTCTCAGCTCAGAAAGCTTGTTTCTGACATTCTAACAGCTCAATTAGAGCATTTTAGTAATGAACAGTGTTCTTTGTCAAAACTGACATTCTCATCATCCACTGATGAACTTTGTCACAAAATGCATTTCTCAGCTCAGAAAGCTTGTTTCTGACATTCTAACAGCTCAATTGGAGCATTTCAGTAATGAACAGTGTTCTTTGTCAAAACTGACATTCTCATCATCCACTGATTCACTTTGTCACAAAATGCAGTTTTCAGCTCAGAAAGCTTGTTTCTGACATTCTAACAGCTCAATTAGAGCATTTTAGTAATGATCAGTGTTCTTTGTCAAAACTGACATTCTCATCATCCACTGATGAACTATGTCACAAAATGCAGTTCTCAGCTCAGAAAGCTTGTTTCTGACATTCTAACAGCTCAATTGGAGCATTTTAGTAATGATCAGTGTTCTTTGTCAAAACTGACATTCTCATCATCCACTGATGCTTTTTGTCACAAAATGCAGTTTTCAGCTCAGAAAGCTTGTTTTTGATATTTTAACAGCTCAATTAGAGCATTTTAGTAATGAACAGTGTTCTTTGTCAAAACTGACATTCTCATCATCCACTGATGCACTTTGTCACAAAATGCAGTTTTCAGCTCAGAAAGCTTGTTTCTGACATTCTAACAGCTCAATTGGAGCATTTTAGTAATGATCAGTGTTCTTTGTCAAAACTGACATTCTCATCATCCACTGATGCACTATGTCACAAAATGCAGTTCTCAGCTCAGAAAGCTTGTTTCTGACATTCTAACAGCTCAATTGGAGCATTTAAGTAATGAACAGTGTTCTTTGTCAAAACTGACATTCTCATCATCCACTGATCCACTTTGTCACAAAATGCAGTTTTCAGCTCCGAAAGCTTGTTTCTGACATTCTAACAGCTCAATTAGAGCATTTTAGTAATGAACAGTATTCATTGTCAAAACTGACATTCTCATCATCCACTGATACACTTTGTCACAAAATGTAGTTTTCAGCTCAGAAAGCTTGTTTCTGACATTCTAACAGCTCACTGAAAGCATTTTAGTAATGAACAGTGTTCTTTGTCAAAACTGACATTCTCATCATCCACTGAATCACTATGTCACAAAATGCAGTTTTCAGCTCAGAAAGCTTGTTTCTGACATTCTAACAGCTCAATTAGAGCATTTTAGTAATGAACAGTGTTCTTTGTCAAAACTGACATTCTCATCATCCACTGATCCACTTTGTCACAAAATGCAGTTTTCAGCTCAGAAAGCTTGTTTCTGACATTCTAACAGCTCAATTAGAGCATTTTAGTAATGAACAGTATTCATTGTCAAAACTGACATTCTCATCATCCACTGATACACTTTGTCACAAAATGCAGTTCTCAGCTCAGAAAGCTTGTTTCTGACATTCTAACAGCTCAATTAGAGCATTTTAGTAATGAACAGTATTCATTGTCAAAACTGACATTCTCATCATCCACTGATGAACTATGTCACAAAATGCATTTCTCAGCTCAGAAAGCTTGTTTCTGACATTCCAACAGCTCAATTGGAGCATTTCAGTAATGAACAGTGTTCTTTGTCAAAACTGACATTCTCATCATCCACTGATTCACTTTGTCACAAAATGCAGTTTTCAGCTCAGAAAGCTTGTTTCTGACATTCTAACAGCTCAATTAGAGCATTTTAGTAATGATCAGTGTTCTTTGTCAAAACTGACATTCTCATCATCCACTGATGCTTTTTGTCACAAAATGCAGTTCTCAGCTCAGAAAGCTTGTTTCTGACATTCTAACAGCTCAATTAGAGCATTTTAGTAATGAACAGTGTTCTTTGTCAAAACTGACATTCTCATCATCCACTGATGAACTATGTCACAAAATGCAGTTCTCAGCTCAGAAAGCTTGTTTCTGACATTCTAACAGCTCAATTGGAGCATTTTAGTAATGATCAGTGTTCTTTGTCAAAACTGACATTCTCATCATCCACTGATGCTTTTTGTCACAAAATGCAGTTTTCAGCTCAGAAAGCTTGTTTCTGATATTTTAACAGCTCAATTAGAGCATTTTAGTAATGAACAGTGTTCTTTGTCAAAACTGACATTCTCATCATCCACTGATGCACTTTGTCACAAAATGCAGTTTTCAGCTCAGAAAGCTTGTTTCTGACATTCTAACAGCTCAATTAGAGCATTTTAGTAATGATCAGTGTTCTTTGTCAAAAGTGACATTCTCATCATCCACTGATTCACTTTGTCACAAAATGCAGTTCTCAGCTCAGAAAGCTTGTTTCTGACATTCTAACAGCTCAATTAGAGCATTTTAGTAATGAACAGTGTTCTTTGTCAAAACTGACATTCTCATCATCCACTGATGAACTATGTCACAAAATGCAGTTCTCAGCTCAGAAAGCTTGTTTCTGACATTCTAACAGCTCAATTGGAGCATTTTAGTAATGATCAGTGTTCTTTGTCAAAACTGACATTCTCATCATCCACTGATGCTTTTTGTCACAAAATGCAGTTCTCAGCTCAGAAAGCTTGTTTCTGACATTCTAACAGCTCAATTGGAGCATTTTAGTAATGATCAGTGTTCTTTGTCAAAACTGACTTTCTCATCATCCAATTAGAGCATTTTAGTAATGATCAGTGTTCTTTGTCAAAAGTGACATTCTCATCATCCACTGATTCACTTTGTCATAAAATGCAGTTCTCAGCTCAGAAAGCTTGTTTCTGACATTCTAACAGCTCAATTAAAGCATTTTAGTAATGATCAGTGTTCTTTGTCAAAAGTGACATTCTCATCATCCACTGATTCACTTTGTCACAAAATGCAGTTCTCAGCTCAGAAAGCTTGTTTCTGACATTCTAACAGCTCAATTGGAGCATTTTAGTAATGATCAGTGTTCTTTGTCAAAACTGACATTCTCATCATCCAATTAGAGCATTTTAGTAATGATCAGTGTTCTTTGTCAAAAGTGACATTGTCATCATCCACTGATTCACTTTGTCACAAAATGCAGTTCTCAGCTCAGAAAGCTTGTTTCTGACATTCTAACAGCTCAATTGGAGCATTTTAGTAATGATCAGTGTTCTTTGTCAAAACTGACATTCTCATCATCCACTGATTCACTTTGTCACAAAATGCAGTTCTCAGCTCAGAAAGCTTGTTTCTGACATTCAATTAGAGCATTTTAGTAATGAACAGTGTTCTTTGTCAAAACTGACATTCTCATCATCCACTGATGCTTTTTGTCACAAAATGCAGTTCTCAGCTCAGAAAGCTTGTTTCTGACATTCTAACAACTCAATTAGAGCATTTTAGTAATGAACAGTGTTCTTTGTCAAAAGTGACATTCTCATCATCCACTGATTCACTTTGTCACAAAATGCAGTTTTCAGCTCAGAAAGCTTGTTTCTGACATTCTAACAGCTCAATTAGAGCATTTTAGTAATGAACAGTGTTCTTTGTCAAAACTGACATTCTCATCATCCACTGATGAACTATGTCACAAAATGCAGTTCTCAGCTCAGAAAGCTTGTTTCTGACATTCTAACAGCTCAATTGGAGCATTTTAGTAATGATCAGTGTTCTTTGTCAAAACTGACATTCTCATCATCCACTGATGCTTTTTGTCACAAAATGCAGTTTTCAGCTCAGAAAGCTTGTTTCTGACATTCTAACAGCTCAATTAGAGCATTTTAGTAATGATCAGTGTTCTTTGTCAAAAGTGACATTGTCATCATCCACTGATTCACTTTGTCACAAAATGCAGTTCTCAGCTCAGAAAGCTTGTTTCTGACATTCTAACAGCTCAATTAGAGCATTTTAGCAATGATCAGTGTTCTTTGTCAAAAGTGACATTCTCATCATCCACTGATTCACTTTGTCACAAAATGCAGTTCTCAGCTCAGAAAGCTTGTTTCTGACATTCTAACAGCTCAATTAGAGCATTTTAGTAATGATCAGTGTTCTTTGTCAAAAGTGACATTCTCATCATCCACTGATTCACTTTGTCACAAAATGCAGTTCTCAGCTCAGAAAGCTTGTTTCTGACATTCTAACAGCTCAATTAGAGCATTTTAGTAATGAACAGTGTTCTTTGTCAAAACTGACATTCTCATCATCCACTGATGAACTATGTCACAAAATGCATTTCTCAGCTCAGAAAGCTTGTTTCTGACATTCTAACAGCTCAATTGGAGCATTTCAGTAATGAACAGTGTTCTTTGTCAAAACTGACATTCTCATCATCCACTGATTCACTTTGTCACAAAATGCAGTTTTCAGCTCAGAAAGCTTGTTTCTGACATTCTAACAGCTCAATTAGAGCATTTTAGTAATGATCAGTGTTCTTTGTCAAAACTGACATTCTCATCATCCACTGATGCTTTTTGTCACAAAATGCAGTTTTCAGCTCAGAAAGCTTGTTTCTGACATTCTAACAGCTCAATTGGAGTATTTTAGTAATGATCAGTGTTCTTTGTCAAAACTGACATTCTCATCATCCACTGATGCTTTTTGTCACAAAATGCAGTTTTCAGCTCAGAAAGCTTGTTTCTGATATTTTAACAGCTCAATTAGAGCATTTTAGTAATGAACAGTGTTCTTTGTCAAAACTGACATTCTCATCATCCACTGATGCACTTTGTCACAAAATGCAGTTTTCAGCTCAGAAAGCTTGTTTCTGACATTCTAACAGCTCAATTAGAGCATTTTAGTAATGATCAGTGTTCTTTGTCAAAAGTGACATTCTCATCATCCACTGATTCACTTTGTCACAAAATGCAGTTCTCAGCTCAGAAAGCTTGTTTCTGACATTCTAACAGCTCAATTAGAGCATTTTAGTAATGAACAGTGTTCTTTGTCAAAACTGACATTCTCATCATCCACTGATGCTTTTTGTCACAAAATGCAGTTCTCAGCTCAGAAAGCTTGTTTCTGACATTCTAACAGCTCAATTGGAGCATTTTAGTAATGAACAGTGTTCTTTGTCAAAACTGACATTCTCATCATCCACTTATGCACTATGTCACAAAATGCAGTTCTCAGCTCAGAAAGCTTGTTTCTGACATTCTAACAGCTCAATTAGAGCATTTTAGCAATGATCAGTGTTCTTTGTCAAAAGTGACATTCTCATCATCCACTGATTCACTTTGTCACAAAATGCAGTTCTCAGCTCAGAAAGCTTGTTTCTGACATTCTAACAGCTCAATTAGAGCATTTTAGTAATGATCAGTGTTCTTTGTCAAAAGTGACATTCTCATCATCGACTGATTCACTTTGTCACAAAATGCAGTTCTCAGCTCAGAAAGCTTGTTTCTGACATTCTAACAGCTCAATTAGAGCATTTTAGTAATGAACAGTGTTCTTTGTCAAAACTGACATTCTCATCATCCACTGATGAACTATGTCACAAAATGCATTTCTCAGCTCAGAAAGCTTGTTTCTGACATTCTAACAGCTCAATTGGAGCATTTCAGTAATGAACAGTGTTCTTTGTCAAAACTGACATTCTCATCATCCACTGATTCACTTTGTCACAAAATGCAGTTTTCAGCTCAGAAAGCTTGTTTCTGACATTCTAACAGCTCAATTAGAGCATTTTAGTAATGATCAGTGTTCTTTGTCAAAACTGACATTCTCATCATCCACTGATGCTTTTTGTCACAAAATGCAGTTTTCAGCTCAGAAAGCTTGTTTCTGACATTCTAACAGCTCAATTGGAGCATTTTAGTAATGATCAGTGTTCTTTGTCAAAACTGACATTCTCATCATCCACTGATGCTTTTTGTCACAAAATGCAGTTTTCAGCTCAGAAAGCTTGTTTCTGATATTTTAACAGCTCAATTAGAGCATTTTAGTAATGAACAGTGTTCTTTGTCAAAACTGACATTCTCATCATCCACTGATGCACTTTGTCACAAAATGCAGTTTTCAGCTCAGAAAGCTTGTTTCTGACATTCTAACAGCTCAATTAGAGCATTTTAGTAATGATCAGTGTTCTTTGTCAAAAGTGACATTCTCATCATCCACTGATTCACTTTGTCACAAAATGCAGTTCTCAGCTCAGAAAGCTTGTTTCTGACATTCTAACAGCTCAATTAGAGCATTTTAGTAATGAACAGTGTTCTTTGTCAAAACTGACATTCTCATCATCCACTGATGCTTTTTGTCACAAAATGCAGTTCTCAGCTCAGAAAGCTTGTTTCTGACATTCTAACAGCTCAATTGGAGCATTTTAGTAATGAACAGTGTTCTTTGTCAAAACTGACATTCTCATCATCCACTGATGCATTATGTCACAAAATGCAGTTCTCAGCTCAGAAAGCTTGTTTCTGACATTCTAACAGCTCAATTAGAGCATTTTAGCAATGATCAGTGTTCTTTGTCAAAAGTGACATTCTCATCATCCACTGATTCACTTTGTCACAAAATGCAGTTCTCAGCTCAGAAAGCTTGTTTCTGACATTCTAACAGCTCAATTAGAGCATTTTAGTAATGATCAGTGTTCTTTGTCAAAAGTGACATTCTCATCATCGACTGATTCACTTTGTCACAAAATGCAGTTCTCAGCTCAGAAAGCTTGTTTCTGACATTCTAACAGCTCAATTAGAGCATTTTAGTAATGAACAGTGTTCTTTGTCAAAACTGACATTCTCATCATCGACTGATGAACTATGTCACAAAATGCATTTCTCAGCTCAGAAAGCTTGTTTCTGACATTCTAGCAGCTCAATTGGAGCATTTCAGTAATGAACAGTGTTCTTTGTCAAAACTGACATTCTCATCATCCACTGATTCACTTTGTCACAAAATGCAGTTTTCAGCTCAGAAAGCTTGTTTCTGACATTCTAACAGCTCAATTAGAGCATTTTAGTAATGATCAGTGTTCTTTGTCAAAACTGACATTCTCATCATCCACTGATGCTTTTTGTCACAAAATGCAGTTTTCAGCTCAGAAAGCTTTTTTCTGACATTCTAACAGCTCAATTGGAGCATTTTAGTAATGATCAGTGTTCTTTGTCAAAACTGACATTCTCATCATCCACTGATGCTTTTTGTCACAAAATGCAGTTTTCAGCTCAGAAAGCTTGTTTCTGATATTTTAACAGCTCAATTAGAGCATTTTAGTAATGAACAGTGTTCTTTGTCAAAACTGACATTCTCATCATCCACTGATGCACTTTGTCACAAAATGCAGTTTTCAGCTCAGAAAGCTTGTTTCTGACATTCTAACAGCTCAATTAGAGCATTTTAGTAATGATCAGTGTTCTTTGTCAAAAGTGACATTCTCATCATCCACTGATTCACTTTGTCACAAAATGCAGTTCTCAGCTCAGAAAGCTTGTTTCTGACATTCTAACAGCTCAATTAGAGCATTTTAGTAATGAACAGTGTTCTTTGTCAAAACTGACATTCTCATCATCCACTGATGCTTTTTGTCACAAAATGCAGTTCTCAGCTCAGAAAGCTTGTTTCTGACATTCTAACAGCTCAATTGGAGCATTTTAGTAATGAACAGTGTTCTTTGTCAAAACTGACATTCTCATCATCCACTGATGCACTATGTCACAAAATGCAGTTCTCAGCTCAGAAAGCTTGTTTCTGACATTCTAACAGCTCAATTAGAGCATTTTAGCAATGATCAGTGTTCTTTGTCAAAAGTGACATTCTCATCATCCACTGATTCACTTTGTCACAAAATGCAGTTCTCAGCTCAGAAAGCTTGTTTCTGACATTCTAACAGCTCAATTAGAGCATTTTAGTAATGATCAGTGTTCTTTGTCAAAAGTGACATTCTCATCATCGACTGATTCACTTTGTCACAAAATGCAGTTCTCAGCTCAGAAAGCTTGTTTCTGACATTCTAACAGCTCAATTAGAGCATTTTAGTAATGAACAGTGTTCTTTGTCAAAACTGACATTCTCATCATCCACTGATGAACTATGTCACAAAATGCAGTTCTCAGCTCAGAAAGCTTGTTTCTGACATTCTAACAGCTCAATTGGAGCATTTTAGTAATGATCAGTGTTCTTTGTCAAAACTGACATTCTCATCATCCACTGATGCTTTTTGTCACAAAATGCAGTTTTCAGCTCAGAAAGCTTGTTTCTGACATTCTAACAGCTCAATTAGAGCATTTTAGTAATGATCAGTGTTCTTTGTCAAAACTGACATTCTCATCATCCACTGATGCTTTTTGTCACAAAATGCAGTTTTCAGCTCAGAAAGCTTGTTTCTGACATTCTTACAGCTCAATTAGAGCATTTTAGTAATGAACAGTGTTCTTTGTCAAAACTGACATTCTCATCATCCACTGATGCACTATGTCACAAAATGCAGTTCTCAGCTCAGAAAGCTTGTTTCTGACATTCTAACAGCTCAATTAGAGCATTTTAGCAATGATCAGTGTTCTTTGTCAAAAGTGACATTCTCATCATCCACTGATTCACTTTGTCACAAAATGCAGTTCTCAGCTCAGAAAGCTTGTTTCTGACATTCTAACAGCTCAATTAGAGCATTTTAGTAATGATCAGTGTTCTTTGTCAAAACTGACATTCTCATCATCCACTGATTCACTTTGTCACAAAATGCAGTTCTCCGCTCAGAAAGCTTGTTTCTGACATTCTAACAGCTCAATTAGAGCTTTTTATTAATGAACAGTGTTCTTTGTCAAAACTGACATTCTCATCATCCACTGATGAACTATGTCACAAAATGCATTACTCAGCTCAGAAAGCTTGTTTCTGACATTCTAACAGCTCAATTGGAGCATTTCAGTAATGAACAGTGTTCTTTGTCAAAACTGACATTCTCATCATCCACTGATTCACTTTGTCACAAAATGCAGTTTTCAGCTCAGAAAGCTTGTTTCTGACATTCTAACAGCTCAATTAGAGCATTTTAGTAATGATCAGTGTTCTTTGTCAAAACTGACATTCTCATCATCCACTGATGCTTTTTGTCACAAAATGCAGTTTTCAGCTCAGAAAGCTTGTTTCTGACATTCTAACAGCTCAATTGGAGCATTTTAGTAATGATCAGTGTTCTTTGTCAAAACTGACATTCTCATCATCCACTGATGCTTTTTGTCACAAAATGCAGTTTTCAGCTCAGAAAGCTTGTTTCTGATATTTTAACAGCTCAATTAGAGCATTTTAGTAATGAACAGTGTTCTTTGTCAAAACTGACATTCTCATCATCCACTGATGCACTTTGTCACAAAATGCAGTTTTCAGCTCAGAAAGCTTGTTTCTGACATTCTAACAGCTCAATTAGAGCATTTTAGTAATGATCAGTGTTCTTTGTCAAAAGTGACATTCTCATCATCCACTGATTCACTTTGTCACAAAATGCAGTTCTCAGCTCAGAAAGCTTGTTTCTGACATTCTAACAGCTCAATTAGAGCATTTTAGTAATGAACAGTATTCTTTGTCAAAACTGACATTCTCATCATCCACTGATGCTTTTTGTCACAAAATGCAGTTCTCAGCTCAGAAAGCTTGTTTCTGACATTCTAACAGCTCAATTGGAGCATTTTAGTAATGAACAGTGTTCTTTGTCAAAACTGACATTCTCATCATCCACTGATGCACTATGTCACAAAATGCAGTTCTCAGCTCAGAAAGCTTGTTTCTGACATTCTAACAGCTCAATTAGAGCATTTTAGTAATGATCAGTGTTCTTTGTCAAAAGTGACATTCTCATCATCGACTGATTCACTTTGTCACAAAATGCAGTTCTCAGCTCAGAAAGCTTGTTTCTGACATTCTAACAGCTCAATTAGAGCATTTTAGTAATGAACAGTGTTCTTTGTCAAAACTGACATTCTCATCATCCACTGATGAACTATGTCACAAAATGCATTTCTCAGCTCAGAAAGCTTGTTTCTGACATTCTAACAGCTCAATTGGAGCATTTCAGTAATGAACAGTGTTCTTTGTCAAAACTGACATTCTCATCATCCACTGATTCACTTTGTCACAAAATGCAGTTTTCAGCTCAGAAAGCTTGTTTCTGACATTCTAACAGCTCAATTAGAGCATTTTAGTAATGATCAGTGTTCTTTGTCAAAACTGACATTCTCATCATCCACTGATGCTTTTTGTCACAAAATGCAGTTTTCAGCTCAGAAAGCTTGTTTCTGACATTCTAACAGCTCAATTGGAGCATTTTAGTAATGATCAGTGTTCTTTGTCAAAACTGACATTCTCATCATCCACTGATGCTTTTTGTCACAAAATGCAGTTTTCAGCTCAGAAAGCTTGTTTCTGATATTTTAACAGCTCAATTAGAGCATTTTAGTAATGAACAGTGTTCTTTGTCAAAACTGACATTCTCATCATCCACTGATGCACTTTGTCACAAAATGCAGTTTTCAGCTCAGAAAGCTTGTTTCTGACATCCTAACAGCTCAATTAGAGCATTTTAGTTATGATCAGTGTTCTTTGTCAAAAGTGACATTCTCATCATCCACTGATTCACTTTGTCACAAAATGCAGTTCTCAGCTCAGAAAGCTTGTTTCTGACATTCTAACAGCTCAATTAGAGCATTTTAGTAATGAACAGTGTTCTTTGTCAAAACTGACATTCTCATCATCCACTGATGCTTTTTGTCACAAAATGCAGTTCTCAGCTCAGAAAGCTTGTTTCTGACATTCTAACAGCTCAATTGGAGCATTTTAGTAATGATCAGTGTTCTTTGTCAAAACTGACATTCTCATCATCCAATTAGAGCATTTTAGTAATGATCAGTGTTCTTTGTCAAAAGTGACATTCTCATCATCCACTGATTCACTTTGGCACAAAATGCAGTTTTATGCTCAGAAAGCTTGTTTCTGACATTCTAACAGCTCAATTGGAGCATTTTAGTAATGAACAGTGTTCTTTGTCAAAACTGACATTCTCATCATCCACTGATGCACTTTGTCACAAAATGCAGTTTTATGCTCAGAAAGCTTGTTTCTGACATTCTAACAGCTCAATTAGAGCATTTTAGTAATGATCAGTGTTTTTTGTCAAAAGTGACATTCTCATCATCCACTGATGCTTTTTGTCACAAAATGCAGTTCTCAGCTCAGAAAGCTTGTTTCTGACATTCTAACAGCTCAATTAGAGCATTTTAGTAATGAACAGTGTTCTTTGTCAAAACTGACATTCTCATCATCCACTGATGAACTATGTCACAAAATGCAGTTCTCAGCTCAGAAAGCTTGTTTCTGACATTCTTACAGCTCAATTAGAGCATTTTAGTAATGAACAGTGTTCTTTGTCAAAACTGACATTCTCATCATCCACTGATGCACTATGTCAAAAAATGCAGTTCTCAGCTCAGAAAGCTTGTTTCTGACATTCTAACAGCTCAATTAGAGCATTTTAGCAATGATCAGTGTTCTTTGTCAAAAGTGACATTCTCATCATCCACTGATTCACTTTGTCACAAAATGCAGTTCTCAGCTCAGAAAGCTTGTTTCTGACATTCTAACAGCTCAATTAGAGCATTTTAGTAATGATCAGTGTTCTTTGTCAAAAGTGACATTCTCATCATCCACTGATTCACTTTGTCACAAAATGCAGTTCTCAGCTCAGAAAGCTTGTTTCTGACATTCTAACAGCTCAATTAGAGCATTTTAGTAATGAACAGTGTTCTTTGTCAAAACTGACATTCTCATCATCCACTGATGAACTATGTCACAAAATGCAGTTCTCAGCTCAGAAAGCTTGTTTCTGACATTCTAACAGCTCAATTGGAGCATTTTAGTAATGAACAGTGTTCTTTGTCAAAACTGACATTCTCATCATCCACTGATGCACTATGTCACAAAATGCAGTTCTCAGCTCAGAAAGCTTGTTTCTGACATTCTAACAGCTCAATTAGAGCATTTTAGCAATGATCAGTGTTCTTTGTCAAAAGTGACATTCTCATCATCCACTGATTCACTTTGTCACAAAATGCAGTTCTCAGCTCAGAAAGCTTGTTTCTGACATTCTAACAGCTCAATTAGAGCATTTTAGTAATGATCAGTGTTCTTTGTCAAAAGTGACATTCTCATCATCGACTGATTCACTTTGTCACAAAATGCAGTTCTCAGCTCAGAAAGCTTGTTTCTGACATTCTTACAGCTCAATTAGAGCATTTTAGTAATGATCAGTGTTCTTTGTCAAAACTGACATTCTCATCATCCACTGATGCTTTTTGTCACAAAATGCAGTTTTCAGCTCAGAAAGCTTGTTTCTGATATTTTAACAGCTCAATTAGAGCATTTTAGTAATGAACAGTGTTCTTTGTCAAAACTGACATTCTCATCATCCACTGATGCACTTTGTCACAAAATGCAGTTTTCAGCTCAGAAAGCTTGTTTCTGACATTCTAACAGCTCAATTAGAGCATTTTAGTAATGATCAGTGTTCTTTGTCAAAAGTGACATTCTCATCATCCACTGATTCACTTTGTCACAAAATGCAGTTCTCAGCTCAGAAAGCTTGTTTCTGACATTCTAACAGCTCAATTAGAGCATTTTAGTAATGAACAGTGTTCTTTGTCAAAACTGACATTCTCATCATCCACTGATGCTTTTTGTCACAAAATGCAGTTCTCAGCTCAGAAAGCTTGTTTCTGACATTCTAACAGCTCAATTGGAGCATTTTAGTAATGAACAGTGTTCTTTGTCAAAACTGACATTCTCATCATCCACTGATGCACTATGTCACAAAATGCAGTTCTCAGCTCAGAAAGCTTGTTTCTGACATTCTAACAGCTCAATTAGAGCATTTTAGCAATGATCAGTGTTCTTTGTCAAAAGTGACATTCTCATCATCCACTGATTCACTTTGTCACAAAATGCAGTTCTCAGCTCAGAAAGCTTGTTTCTGACATTCTAACAGCTCAATTAGAGCATTTTAGTAATGATCAGTGTTCTTTGTCAAAAGTGACATTCTCATCATCGACTGATTCACTTTGTCACAAAATGCAGTTCTCAGCTCAGAAAGCTTGTTTCTGACATTCTAACAGCTCAATTAGAGCATTTTAGTAATGAACAGTGTTCTTTGTCAAAACTGACATTCTCATCATCCACTGATGAACTATGTCACAAAATGCATTTCTCAGCTCAGAAAGCTTGTTTCTGACATTCTAACAGCTCAATTGGAGCATTTCAGTAATGAACAGTGTTCTTTGTCAAAACTGACATTCTCATCATCCACTGATTCACTTTGTCACAAAATGCAGTTTTCAGCTCAGAAAGCTTGTTTCTGACATTCTAACAGCTCAATTAGAGCATTTTAGTAATGATCAGTGTTCTTTGTCAAAACTGACATTCTCATCATCCACTGATGAACTATGTCACAAAATGCAGTTCTCAGCTCAGAAAGCTTGTTTCTGACATTCTAACAGCTCAATTGGAGCATTTTAGTAATGATCAGTGTTCTTTGTCAAAACTGACATTCTCATCATCCACTGATGCTTTTTGTCACAAAATGCAGTTCTCAGCTCAGAAAGCTTGTTTCTGACATTCTAACAGCTCAATTGGAGCATTTTAGTAATGAACAGTGTTCTTTGTCAAAACTGACATTCTCATCATCCACTGATGCACTATGTCAAAAAATGCAGTTCTCAGCTCAGAAAGCTTGTTTCTGACATTCTAACAGCTCAATTAGAGCATTTTAGCAATGATCAGTGTTCTTTGTCAAAAGTGACATTCTCATCATCCACTGATTCACTTTGTCACAAAATGCAGTTCTCAGCTCAGAAAGCTTGTTTCTGACATTCTAACAGCTCAATTAGAGCATTTTAGTAATGATCAGTGTTCTTTGTCAAAAGTGACATTCTCATCATCGACTGATTCACTTTGTCACAAAATGCAGTTCTCAGCTCAGAAAGCTTGTTTCTGACATTCTAACAGCTCAATTAGAGCATTTTAGTAATGAACAGTGTTCTTTGTCAAAACTGACATTCTCATCATCCACTGATGCTTTTTGTCACAAAATGCAGTTCTCAGCTCAGAAAGCTTGTTTCTGACATTCTAACAGCTCAATTGGAGCATTTTAGTAATGAACAGTGTTCTTTGTCAAAACTGACATTCTCATCATCCACTGATGCACTATGTCACAAAATGCAGTTCTCAGCTCAGAAAGCTTGTTTCTGACATTCTAACAGCTCAATTAGAGCATTTTAGCAATGATCAGTGTTCTTTGTCAAAAGTGACATTCTCATCATCCACTGATTCACTTTGTCACAAAATGCAGTTCTCAGCTCAGAAAGCTTGTTTCTGACATTCTAACAGCTCAATTAGAGCATTTTAGTAATGATCAGTGTTCTTTGTCAAAAGTGACATTCTCATCATCGACTGATTCACTTTGTCACAAAATGCAGTTCTCAGCTCAGAAAGCTTGTTTCTGACATTCTAACAGCTCAATTAGAGCATTTTAGTAATGAACAGTGTTCTTTGTCAAAACTGACATTCTCATCATCCACTGATGAACCATGTCACAAAATGCATTTCTCAGCTCAGAAAGCTTGTTTCTGACATTCTAACAGCTCAATTGGAGCATTTTAGTAATGAACAGTATTCATTGTCAAAACTGACATTCTCATCATCCACTGATGCACTTTGTCACAAAATGCAGTTTTCAGCTCAGAAAGCTTGTTTCTGACATTCTAACAGCTCAATTAGAGCATTTCAGTAATGAACAGTATTCATTGTCAAAACTGACATTCTCATCATCCACTGATGCACTTTGTCACAAAATGCAGTTTTCAGCTCAGAAAGCTTGTTTCTGACATTCCAACAGCTCATTAGAGCATTTTAGTAATGAACAGTATTCATTGTCAAAACTGACATTCTCATCATCCACTGATACACTTTGTCACAAAATGTATTTTTCAGCTCAGAAAGCTTGTTTCTGACATTCTAACAGCTCAATTAGAGCATTTTAGTAATGAACAGTGTTCTTTGTCAAAAACTGACATTCTCATCATCCACTGATGCACTTTGTCACAAAATGCATTTTTCAGCTCAGAAAGCTTGTTTCTGACATTCTAACAGCTCAATTAGAGCATTTCAGTAATGAACAGTGTTCTTTGTGAAAACTGACATTCTCATCATCCACTTATGCACTTTGTCACAAAATGCAGTTTTCAGCTCAGAAAGCTTGTTTCTGACATTCTAACAGCTCAATTAGAGCATTTTAGTAATGAACAGTATTCATTGTCAAAACTGACATTCTCATCATCCACTGAATCACTATGTCACAAAATGCAGTTTTCAGCTCAGAAAGCTTGTTTCTGACATTCTAACAGCTCAATTAGAGCATTTTAGTAATGAACAGTATTCATTGTCAAAACTGACATTCTCATCATACACTGATACACTTTGTCACAAAATGTAGTTTTCAGCTCAGAAAGCTTGTTTCTGACATTCTAACAGCTCAATTAGAGCATTTTAGTAATGAACAGTGTTCTTTGTCAAAAACTGACATTCTCATCATCCACTGATGCACTTTGTCACAAAATGCAGTTTTCAGCTCAGAAAGCTTATTTCTGACATTCTAACAGCTCAATTAGAGCATTTTAGTAATGAACAGAATTCATTGTCAAAACTGACATTCTCATCATCCACTGATACACTTTGTCACAAAATGTAGTTTTCAGCTCAGAAAGCTTGTTTCTGACATTCTAACAGCTCACTGAAAGCATTTCAGTAATGAACAGTGTTCTTTGTCAAAACTGACATTCTCATCATCCACTGAATCACTATGTCACAAAATGCAGTTTTCAGCTCTGAAAGCTTGTTTTCTGACATTCTAACAGCTCAATTAGAGCATTTTAGTAATGAACAGTGTTCTTTGTCAAAACTGACATTCTCATCATCCACTGATCCACTTTGTCACAAAATGCAGTTTTCAGCTCAGAAAGCTTGTTTCTGACATTCTAACAGCTCAATTAGAGCATTTTAGTAATGAACAGTATTCATTGTCAAAACTGACATTCTCATCATCCACTGATCCACTTTGTCACAAAATGCAGTTTTCAGCTCAGAAAGCTTGTTTCTGACATTCTAACAGCTCAATTAGAGCATTTTAGTAATGAACAGTATTCATTGTCAAAACTGACATTCTCATCATCCACTGATACACTTTGTCACAAAATGTAGTTTTCAGCTCAGAAAGCTTGTTTCTGACATTCTAACAGCTCATTGAGAGCATTTCAGTAATGCACAGTGTTCTTTGTCAAAACTGACATTCTCATCATCCACTGATGCACTTTGTCACAAAATGCAGTTTTCAGCTCAGAAAGCTTATTTCTGACATTCTAACAGCTCAATTAGAGCATTTTAGTAATGAACAGTGTTCTTTGTCAAAACTGACATTCTCATCATCCACTGATCCACTTTGTCACAAAATGCAGTTTTCAGCTCAGAAAGCTTGTTTCTGACATTCTAACAGCTCAATTAGGGCATTTTAGTAATGAACAGTGTTCTTTGTCAAAACTGACATTCTCATCATCCACTGATCCACTTTGTCACAAAATGCAGTTTTCAGCTCAGAAAGCTTGTTTCTGACATTCTAATAGCTCAATTAGAGCATTTTAGTAATGAACAGTATTCATTGTCAAAACTGACATTCTCATCATCCACTGATCCACTTTGTCACAAAATGCAGTTTTCAGCTCAGAAAGCTTGTTTCTGACATTCTAACAGCTCAATTAGAGCATTTTAGTAATGAACAGTATTCATTGTCAAAACTGACATTCTCATCATCCACTGATACACTTTGTCACAAAATGTAGTTTTCAGCTCAGAAAGCTTGTTTCTGACATTCTAACAGCTCAATTAGAGCATTTTAGTAATGAACAGTATTCATTGTCAAAACTGACATTCTCATCATCCACTGATGCACTTTGTCACAAAATGCAGTTTTCAGCTCAGAAAGCTTGTTTCTGACATTCTAACAGCTCAATTAGAGCATTTTAGTAATGAACAGTATTCATTGTCAAAACTGACATTCTCATCATCCACTGATGCACTTTGTCACAAAATGCAGTTTTCAGCTCAGAAAGCTTGTTTCTGACATTATAACAGCTCAATTAGAGCATTTTAGTAATGAACAGTGTTCTTTGTCAAAACTGACATTCTCATCATCCACTGATCCACTTTGTCACAAAATGCAGTTTTCAGCTCAGAAAGCTTGTTTCTGACATTCTAACAGCTCAATTAGAGCATTTTAGTAATGAACAGTATTCATTGTCAAAACTGACATTCTCATCATCCACTGATACACTTTGTCACAAAATGTAGTTTTCAGCTCAGAAAGCTTGTTTCTGACATTCTAACAGCTCATTGAGAGCATTTCAGTAATGAACAGTGTTCTTTGTCAAAACTGACATTCTCATCATCCACTGAATCACTATGTCACAAAATGCCTTTTTCTGCCCAGAAAGCTTGTTTCTGACATTCTAACAGCTCAATTAGAGCATTTTTTAGTAATGAACAGTATTCATTGTCAAAACTGACATTCTCATCATCCACTGATACACTTTGTCACAAACTGTAGTTTTCAGCTCAGAAAGCTTGTTTCTGACATTCTAACAGCTCATTGAGAGCATTTCAGTAATGCACAGTGTTCTTTGTCAAAACTGACATTCTCATCATCCACTGATGCACTTTGTCACAAAATGCAGTTTTCAGCTCAGAAAGCTTATTTCTGACATTCTAACAGCTCAATTAGAGCATTTTAGTAATGAACAGTGTTCTTTGTCAAAACTGACATTCTCATCATCCACTGATTCACTTTGTCACAAAATGCAGTTCTCAGCTCAGAAAGCTTGTTTCTGACATTCTAACAGCTCAATTAGAGCATTTTAGTAATGAACAGAATTCATTGTCAAAACTGACATTCTCATCATCCACTGATACACTTTGTCACAAAATGTAGTTTTCAGCTCAGAAAGCTTGTTTCTGACATTCTAACAGCTCATTGAGAGCATTTCAGTAATGAACAGTGTTCTTTGTCAAAACTGACATTCTCATCATCCACTGAATCACTATGTCACAAAATGCAGTTTTCAGCTCAGAAAGCTTATTTCTGACATTCTAACAGCTCAATTAGAGCATTTAAGTAATGAACAGTGTTCTTTGTCAAAACTGACATTCTCATCATCCACTGATCCACTTTGTCACAAAATGCAGTTTTCAGCTCCGAAAGCTTGTTTCTGACATTCTAACAGCTCAATTAGAGCATTTTAGTAATGAACAGTGTTCTTTGTCAAAAGTGACATTCTCATCATCCACTGATGCTTTTTGTCACAAAATGCAGTTCTCAGCTCAGAAAGCTTGTTTCTGACATTCTAACAGCTCAATTGGAGCATTTTAGTAATGAACAGTGTTCTTTGTCAAAACTGACATTCTCATCATCCACTGATGCACTATGTCACAAAATGCAGTTCTCAGCTCAGAAAGCTTGTTTCTGACATTCTAACAGCTCAATTAGAGCATTTTAGCAATGATCAGTGTTCTTTGTCAAAAGTGACATTCTCATCATCCACTGATTCACTTTGTCACAAAATGCAGTTCTCAGCTCAGAAAGCTTGTTTCTGACATTCTAACAGCTCAATTAGAGCATTTTAGTAATGATCAGTGTTCTTTGTCAAAAGTGACATTCTCATCATCGACTGATTCACTTTGTCACAAAATGCAGTTCTCAGCTCAGAAAGCTTGTTTCTGACATTCTAACAGCTCAATTAGAGCATTTTAGTAATGAACAGTGTTCTTTGTCAAAACTGACATTCTCATCATCCACTGATGAACTATGTCACAAAATGCATTTCTCAGCTCAGAAAGCTTGTTTCTGACATTCTAACAGCTCAATTGGAGCATTTCAGTAATGAACAGTGTTCTTTGTCAAAACTGACATTCTCATCATCCACTGATTCACTTTGTCACAAAATGCAGTTTTCAGCTCAGAAAGCTGGTTTCTGACATTCTAACAGCTCAATTAGAGCATTTTAGTAATGATCAGTGTTCTTTGTCAAAACTGACATTCTCATCATCCACTGATGAACTATGTCACAAAATGCAGTTCTCAGCTCAGAAAGCTTGTTTCTGACATTCTAACAGCTCAATTGGAGCATTTTAGTAATGATCAGTGTTCTTTGTCAAAACTGACATTCTCATCATCCACTGATGCTTTTTGTCACAAAATGCAGTTCTCAGCTCAGAAAGCTTGTTTCTGACATTCTAACAGCTCAATTGGAGCATTTTAGTAATGAACAGTGTTCTTTGTCAAAACTGACATTCTCATCATCCACTGATGCACTATGTCACAAAATGCAGTTCTCAGCTCAGAAAGCTTGTTTCTGACATTCTAACAGCTCAATTAGAGCATTTTAGCAATGATCAGTGTTCTTTGTCAAAAGTGACATTCTCATCATCCACTGATTCACTTTGTCACAAAATGCAGTTCTCAGCTCAGAAAGCTTGTTTCTGACATTCTAACAGCTCAATTAGAGCATTTTAGTAATGATCAGTGTTCTTTGTCAAAAGTGACATTCTCATCATCGACTGATTCACTTTGTCACAAAATGCAGTTCTCAGCTCAGAAAGCTTGTTTCTGACATTCTAACAGCTCAATTAGAGCATTTTAGTAATGAACAGTGTTCTTTGTCAAAACTGACATTCTCATCATCCACTGATGCTTTTTGTCACAAAATGCAGTTCTCAGCTCAGAAAGCTTGTTTCTGACATTCTAACAGCTCAATTGGAGCATTTTAGTAATGAACAGTGTTCTTTGTCAAAACTGACATTCTCATCATCCACTGATGCACTATGTCACAAAATGCAGTTCTCAGCTCAGAAAGCTTGTTTCTGACATTCTTACAGCTCAATTAGAGCATTTTAGCAATGATCAGTGTTCTTTGTCAAAAGTGACATTCTCATCATCCACTGATTCACTTTGTCACAAAATGCAGTTCTCAGCTCAGAAAGCTTGTTTCTGACATTCTAACAGCTCAATTAGAGCATTTTAGTAATGATCAGTGTTCTTTGTCAAAAGTGACATTCTCATCATCGACTGATTCACTTTGTCACAAAATGCAGTTCTCAGCTCAGAAAGCTTGTTTCTGACATTCTAACAGCTCAATTAGAGCATTTTAGTAATGAACAGTGTTCTTTGTCAAAACTGACATTCTCATCATCCACTGATGAACCATGTCACAAAATGCATTTCTCAGCTCAGAAAGCTTGTTTCTGACATTCTAACAGCTCAATTGGAGCATTTTAGTAATGAACAGTATTCATTGTCAAAACTGACATTCTCATCATCCACTGATGCACTTTGTCACAAAATGCAGTTTTCAGCTCAGAAAGCTTGTTTCTGACATTCTAACAGCTCAATTAGAGCATTTCAGTAATGAACAGTATTCATTGTCAAAACTGACATTCTCATCATCCACTGATGCACTTTGTCACAAAATGCAGTTTTCAGCTCAGAAAGCTTGTTTCTGACATTCCAACAGCTCATTAGAGCATTTTAGTAATGAACAGTATTCATTGTCAAAACTGACATTCTCATCATCCACTGATACACTTTGTCACAAAATGTATTTTTCAGCTCAGAAAGCTTGTTTCTGACATTCTAACAGCTCAATTAGAGCATTTTAGTAATGAACAGTGTTCTTTGTCAAAAACTGACGTTCTCATCATCCACTGATGCACTTTGTCACAAAATGCAGTTTTCAGCTCAGAAAGCTTGTTTCTGACATTCTAACAGCTCAATTAGAGCATTTCAGTAATGAACAGTGTTCTTTGTGAAAACTGACATTCTCATCATCCACTTATGCACTTTGTCACAAAATGCAGTTTTCAGCTCAGAAAGCTTGTTTCTGACATTCTAACAGCTCAATTAGAGCATTTTAGTAATGAACAGTATTCATTGTCAAAACTGACATTCTCATCATCCACTGAATCACTATGTCACAAAATGCAGTTTTCAGCTCAGAAAGCTTGTTTCTGACATTCTAACAGCTCAATTAGAGCATTTTAGTAATGAACAGTATTCATTGTCAAAACTGACATTCTCATCATACACTGATACACTTTGTCACAAAATGTAGTTTTCAGCTCAGAAAGCTTGTTTCTGACATTCTAACAGCTCAATTAGAGCATTTTAGTAATGAACAGTGTTCTTTGTCAAAAACTGACATTCTCATCATCCACTGATGCACTTTGTCACAAAATGCAGTTTTCAGCTCAGAAAGCTTGTTTCTGACATTCTAACAGCTCAATTAGAGCATTTTAGTAATGAACAGAATTCATTGTCAAAACTGACATTCTCATCATCCACTGATACACTTTGTCACAAAATGTAGTTTTCAGCTCAGAAAGCTTGTTTCTGACATTCTAACAGCTCACTGAAAGCATTTCAGTAATGAACAGTGTTCTTTGTCAAAACTGACATTCTCATCATCCACTGAATCACTATGTCACAAAATGCAGTTTTCAGCTCTGAAAGCTTGTTTTCTGACATTCTAACAGCTCAATTAGAGCATTTTAGTAATGAACAGTGTTCTTTGTCAAAACTGACATTCTCATCATCCACTGATCCACTTTGTCACAAAATGCAGTTTTCAGCTCAGAAAGCTTGTTTCTGACATTCTAACAGCTCAATTAGAGCATTTTAGTAATGAACAGTATTCATTGTCAAAACTGACATTCTCATCATCCACTGATACACTTTGTCACAAAATGTAGTTTTCAGCTCAGAAAGCTTGTTTCTGACATTCTAACAGCTCATTGAGAGCATTTCAGTAATGCACAGTGTTCTTTGTCAAAACTGACATTCTCATCATCCACTGATGCACTTTGTCACAAAATGCAGTTTTCAGCTCAGAAAGCTTATTTCTGACATTCTAACAGCTCAATTAGAGCATTTTAGTAATGAACAGTGTTCTTTGTCAAAACTGACATTCTCATCATCCACTGATCCACTTTGTCACAAAATGCAGTTTTCAGCTCAGAAAGCTTGTTTCTGACATTCTAACAGCTCAATTAGAGCATTTTAGTAATGAACAGTGTTCTTTGTCAAAACTGACATTCTCATCATCCACTGATCCACTTTGTCACAAAATGCAGTTTTCAGCTCAGAAAGCTTGTTTCTGACATTCTAATAGCTCAATTAGAGCATTTTAGTAATGAACAGTATTCATTGTCAAAACTGACATTCTCATCATCCACTGATCCACTTTGTCACAAAATGCAGTTTTCAGCTCAGAAAGCTTGTTTCTGACATTCTAACAGCTCAATTAGAGCATTTTAGTAATGAACAGTATTCATTGTCAAAACTGACATTCTCATCATCCACTGATACACTTTGTCACAAAATGTAGTTTTCAGCTCAGAAAGCTTGTTTCTGACATTCTAACAGCTCAATTAGAGCATTTTAGTAATGAACAGTATTCATTGTCAAAACTGACATTCTCATCATCCACTGATGCACTTTGTCACAAAATGCAGTTTTCAGCTCAGAAAGCTTGTTTCTGACATTCTAACAGCTCAATTAGAGCATTTTAGTAATGAACAGTATTCATTGTCAAAACTGACATTCTCATCATCCACTGATGCACTTTGTCACAAAATGCAGTTTTCAGCTCAGAAAGCTTGTTTCTGACATTATAACAGCTCAATTAGAGCATTTTAGTAATGAACAGTGTTCTTTGTCAAAACTGACATTCTCATCATCCACTGATCCACTTTGTCACAAAATGCAGTTTTCAGCTCAGAAAGCTTGTTTCTGACATTCTAACAGCTCAATTAGAGCATTTTAGTAATGAACAGTATTCATTGTCAAAACTGACATTCTCATCATCCACTGATACACTTTGTCACAAAATGTAGTTTTCAGCTCAGAAAGCTTGTTTCTGACATTCTAACAGCTCATTGAGAGCATTTCAGTAATGAACAGTGTTCTTTGTCAAAACTGACATTCTCATCATCCACTGAATCACTATGTCACAAAATGCCTTTTTCTGCCCAGAAAGCTTGTTTCTGACATTCTAACAGCTCAATTAGAGCATTTTTTAGTAATGAACAGTATTCATTGTCAAAACTGACATTCTCATCATCCACTGATACACTTTGTCACAAACTGTAGTTTTCAGCTCAGAAAGCTTGTTTCTGACATTCTAACAGCTCATTGAGAGCATTTCAGTAATGCACAGTGTTCTTTGTCAAAACTGACATTCTCATCATCCACTGATGCACTTTGTCACAAAATGCAGTTTTCAGCTCAGAAAGCTTATTTCTGACATTCTAACAGCTCAATTAGAGCATTTTAGTAATGAACAGTGTTCTTTGTCAAAAGTGACATTCTCATCATCGACTGATTCACTTTGTCACAAAATGCAGTTCTCAGCTCAGAAAGCTTGTTTCTGACATTCTAACAGCTCAATTAGAGCATTTTAGTAATGAACAGTGTTCTTTGTCAAAACTGACATTCTCATCATCCACTGATGAACTATGTCACAAAATGCAGTTCTCAGCTCAGAAAGCTTGTTTCTGACATTCTAACAGCTCAATTAGAGCATTTTAGTAATGAACAGTGTTCTTTGTCAAAACTGACATTCTCATCATCCACTGATCCACTTTGTCACAAAATGCAGTTTTCAGCTCAGAAAGCTTGTTTCTGACATTCTAATAGCTCAATTAGAGCATTTTAGTAATGAACAGTATTCATTGTCAAAACTGACATTCTCATCATCCACTGATCCACTTTGTCACAAAATGCAGTTTTCAGCTCAGAAAGCTTGTTTCTGACATTCTAACAGCTCAATTAGAGCATTTTAGTAATGAACAGTATTCATTGTCAAAACTGACATTCTCATCATCCACTGATACACTTTGTCACAAAATGTAGTTTTCAGCTCAGAAAGCTTGTTTCTGACATTCTAACAGCTCAATTAGAGCATTTTAGTAATGAACAGTATTCATTGTCAAAACTGACATTCTCATCATCCACTGATGCACTTTGTCACAAAATGCAGTTTTCAGCTCAGAAAGCTTGTTTCTGACATTATAACAGCTCAATTAGAGCATTTTAGTAATGAACAGTGTTCTTTGTCAAAACTGACATTCTCATCATCCACTGATCCACTTTTTCACAAAATGCAGTTTTCAGCTCAGAAAGCTTGTTTCTGACATTCTAACAGCTCAATTAGAGCATTTTAGTAATGAACAGTATTCATTGTCAAAACTGACATTCTCATCATCCACTGATACACTTTGTCACAAAATGTAGTTTTCAGCTCAGAAAGCTTGTTTCTGACATTCTAACAGCTCAATTAGAGCATTTCAGTAATGAACAGTATTCATTGTCAAAACTGACATTATCATCATCCACTGATGCACTTTGTCACAAAATGCAGTTTTCAGCTCAGAAAGCTTGTTTTCTGACATTCTAACAGCTCAATTAGAGCATTTTAGTAATGAACAGTGTTCTTTGTCAAAACTGACATTCTCATCATCCACTGATACACTTTGTCACAAAATGTAGTTTTCAGCTCAGAAAGCTTGTTTCTGACATTCTAACAGCTCAATTAGAGCATTTTAGTAATGAACAGTGTTCTTTGTCAAAAACTGACATTCTCATCATCCACTGATGCACTTTGTCACAAAATGCAGTTTTCAGCTCAGAAAGCTTGTTTCTGACATTCTAACAGCTCAATTAGAGCATTTCAGTAATGAACAGTATTCATTGTCAAAACTGACATTCTCATCATCCACTGATCCACTTTGTCACAAAATGCAGTTTTCAGCTCAGAAAGCTTGTTTCTGACATTCTAACAGCTCACTGAGAGCATTTCAGTAATGAACAGTGTTCTTTGTCAAAACTGACATTCTCATCATCCACTGAATCACTATGTCACAAAATGCAGTTTTCAGCTCAGAAAGCTTGTTTCTGACATTCTAACAGCTCAATTAGAGCATTTTAGTAATGAACAGTATTCATTGTCAAAAATGACATTCTCATCATACACTGATACACTTTGTCACAAAATGTAGTTTTCAGCTCAGAAAGCTTGTTTCTGACATTCTAACAGCTCAATTAGAGCATTTTAGTAATGAACAGTGTTCTTTGTCAAAAACTGACATTCTCATCATCCACTGATGCACTTTGTCACAAAATGCAGTTTTCAGCTCAGAAAGCTTGTTTCTGACATTCTAACAGCTCAATTAGAGCATTTTAGTAATGAACAGAATTCATTGTCAAAACTGACATTCTCATCATCCACTGATACACTTTGTCACAAAATGTAGTTTTCAGCTCAGAAAGCTTGTTTCTGACATTCTAACAGCTCATTGAGAGCATTTCAGTAATGAACAGTGTTCTTTGTCAAAACTGACATTCTCATCATCCACTGAATCACTATGTCACAAAATGCAGTTTTCAGCTCAGAAAGCTTATTTCTGACATTCTAACAGCTCAATTAGAGCATTTAAGTAATGAACAGTGTTCTTTGTCAAAACTGACATTCTCATCATCCACTGATCCACTTTGTCACAAAATGCAGTTTTCAGCTCCGAAAGCTTGTTTCTGACATTCTAACAGCTCAATTAGAGCATTTTAGTAATGAACAGTATTCATTGTCAAAACTGACATTCTCATCATCCACTGATACACTTTGTCACAAAATGTAGTTTTCAGCTCAGAAAGCTTGTTTCTGACATTCTAACAGCTCACTGAAAGCATTTCAGTAATGAACAGTGTTCTTTGTCAAAACTGACATTCTCATCATCCACTGAATCACTATGTCACAAAATGCAGTTTTCAGCTCAGAAAGCTTGTTTCTGACATTCTAACAGCTCAATTAGAGCATTTTAGTAATGAACAGTGTTCTTTGTCAAAACTGACATTCTCATCATCCACTGATCCACTTTGTCACAAAATGCAGTTTTCAGCTCAGAAAGCTTGTTTCTGACATTCTAACAGCTCAATTAGAGCATTTTAGTAATGAACAGTATTCATTGTCAAAACTGACATTCTCATCATCCACTGATACACTTTGTCACAAAATGTAGTTTTCAGCTCAGAAAGCTTGTTTCTGACATTCTAACAGCTCATTGAGAGCATTTCAGTAATGCACAGTGTTCTTTGTCAAAACTGACATTCTCATCATCCACTGATGCACTTTGTCACAAAATGCAGTTTTCAGCTCAGAAAGCTTATTTCTGACATTCTAACAGCTCAATTAGAGCATTTTAGTAATGAACAGTGTTCTTTGTCAAAACTGACATTCTCATCATCCACTGATCCACTTTGTCACAAAATGCAGTTTTCAGCTCAGAAAGCTTGTTTCTGACATTCTAACAGCTCAATTAGAGCATTTTAGTAATGAACAGTGTTCTTTGTCAAAACTGACATTCTCATCATCCACTGATCCACTTTGTCACAAAATGCAGTTTTCAGCTCAGAAAGCTTGTTTCTGACATTCTAATAGCTCAATTAGAGCATTTTAGTAATGAACAGTATTCATTGTCAAAACTGACATTCTCATCATCCACTGATCCACTTTGTCACAAAATGCAGTTTTCAGCTCAGAAAGCTTGTTTCTGACATTCTAACAGCTCAATTAGAGCATTTTAGTAATGAACAGTATTCATTGTCAAAACTGACATTCTCATCATCCACTGATACACTTTGTCACAAAATGTAGTTTTCAGCTCAGAAAGCTTGTTTCTGACATTCTAACAGCTCAATTAGAGCATTTTAGTAATGAACAGTATTCATTGTCAAAACTGACATTCTCATCATCCACTGATGCACTTTGTCACAAAATGCAGTTTTCAGCTCAGAAAGCTTGTTTCTGACATTCTAACAGCTCAATTAGAGCATTTTAGTAATGAACAGTATTCATTGTCAAAACTGACATTCTCATCATCCACTGATGCACTTTGTCACAAAATGCAGTTTTCAGCTCAGAAAGCTTGTTTCTGACATTATAACAGCTCAATTAGAGCATTTTAGTAATGAACAGTGTTCTTTGTCAAAACTGACATTCTCATCATCCACTGATCCACTTTGTCACAAAATGCAGTTTTCAGCTCAGAAAGCTTGTTTCTGACATTCTAACAGCTCAATTAGAGCATTTTAGTAATGAACAGTATTCATTGTCAAAACTGACATTCTCATCATCCACTGATACACTTTGTCACAAAATGTAGTTTTCAGCTCAGAAAGCTTGTTTCTGACATTCTAACAGCTCATTGAGAGCATTTCAGTAATGAACAGTGTTCTTTGTCAAAACTGACATTCTCATCATCCACTGAATCACTATGTCACAAAATGCCTTTTTCTGCCCAGAAAGCTTGTTTCTGACATTCTAACAGCTCAATTAGAGCATTTTTTAGTAATGAACAGTATTCATTGTCAAAACTGACATTCTCATCATCCACTGATACACTTTGTCACAAACTGTAGTTTTCAGCTCAGAAAGCTTGTTTCTGACATTCTAACAGCTCATTGAGAGCATTTCAGTAATGCACAGTGTTCTTTGTCAAAACTGACATTCTCATCATCCACTGATGCACTTTGTCACAAAATGCAGTTTTCAGCTCAGAAAGCTTATTTCTGACATTCTAACAGCTCAATTAGAGCATTTTAGTAATGAACAGTGTTCTTTGTCAAAACTGACATTCTCATCATCCACTGATCCACTTTGTCACAAAATGCAGTTTTCAGCTCAGAAAGCTTGTTTCTGACATTCTAACAGCTCAATTAGAGCATTTTAGTAATGAACAGTGTTCTTTGTCAAAACTGACATTCTCATCATCCACTGATCCACTTTGTCACAAAATGCAGTTTTCAGCTCAGAAAGCTTGTTTCTGACATTCTAATAGCTCAATTAGAGCATTTTAGTAATGAACAGTATTCATTGTCAAAACTGACATTCTCATCATCCACTGATCCACTTTGTCACAAAATGCAGTTTTCAGCTCAGAAAGCTTGTTTCTGACATTCTAACAGCTCAATTAGAGCATTTTAGTAATGAACAGTATTCATTGTCAAAACTGACATTCTCATCATCCACTGATACACTTTGTCACAAAATGTAGTTTTCAGCTCAGAAAGCTTGTTTCTGACATTCTAACAGCTCAATTAGAGCATTTTAGTAATGAACAGTATTCATTGTCAAAACTGACATTCTCATCATCCACTGATGCACTTTGTCACAAAATGCAGTTTTCAGCTCAGAAAGCTTGTTTCTGACATTATAACAGCTCAATTAGAGCATTTTAGTAATGAACAGTGTTCTTTGTCAAAACTGACATTCTCATCATCCACTGATCCACTTTTTCACAAAATGCAGTTTTCAGCTCAGAAAGCTTGTTTCTGACATTCTAACAGCTCAATTAGAGCATTTTATTAATGAACAGTATTCATTGTCAAAACTGACATTCTCATCATCCACTGATACACTTTGTCACAAAATGTAGTTTTCAGCTCAGAAAGCTTGTTTCTGACATTCTAACAGCTCAATTAGAGCATTTTAGTAATGAACAGTATTCATTGTCAAAACTGACATTCTCATCATCCACTGATGCACTTTGTCACAAAATGCAGTTTTCAGCTCAGAAAGCTTGTTTCTGACATTCTAACAGCTCAATTAGAGCATTTCAGTAATGAACAGTATTCATTGTCAAAACTGACATTATCATCATCCACTGATGCACTTTGTCACAAAATGCAGTTTTCAGCTCAGAAAGCTTGTTTTCTGACATTCTAACAGCTCAATTAGAGCATTTTAGTAATGAACAGTGTTCTTTGTCAAAACTGACATTCTCATCATCCACTGATACACTTTGTCACAAAATGTAGTTTTCAGCTCAGAAAGCTTGTTTCTGACATTCTAACAGCTCAATTAGAGCATTTTAGTAATGAACAGTGTTCTTTGTCAAAAACTGACATTCTCATCATCCACTGATGCACTTTGTCACAAAATGCAGTTTTCAGCTCAGAAAGCTTGTTTCTGACATTCTAACAGCTCAATTAGAGCATTTCAGTAATGAACAGTATTCATTGTCAAAACTGACATTCTCATCATCCACTGATCCACTTTGTCACAAAATGCAGTTTTCAGCTCAGAAAGCTTGTTTCTGACATTCTAACAGCTCACTGAGAGCATTTCAGTAATGAACAGTGTTCTTTGTCAAAACTGACATTCTCATCATCCACTGAATCACTATGTCACAAAATGCAGTTTTCAGCTCAGAAAGCTTGTTTCTGACATTCTAACAGCTCAATTAGAGCATTTTAGTAATGAACAGTATTCATTGTCAAAAATGACATTCTCATCATACACTGATACACTTTGTCACAAAATGTAGTTTTCAGCTCAGAAAGCTTGTTTCTGACATTCTAACAGCTCAATTAGAGCATTTTAGTAATGAACAGTGTTCTTTGTCAAAAACTGACATTCTCATCATCCACTGATGCACTTTGTCACAAAATGCAGTTTTCAGCTCAGAAAGCTTGTTTCTGACATTCTAACAGCTCAATTAGAGCATTTTAGTAATGAACAGAATTCATTGTCAAAACTGACATTCTCATCATCCACTGATACACTTTGTCACAAAATGTAGTTTTCAGCTCAGAAAGCTTGTTTCTGACATTCTAACAGCTCATTGAGAGCATTTCAGTAATGAACAGTGTTCTTTGTCAAAACTGACATTCTCATCATCCACTGAATCACTATGTCACAAAATGCAGTTTTCAGCTCAGAAAGCTTATTTCTGACATTCTAACAGCTCAATTAGAGCATTTAAGTAATGAACAGTGTTCTTTGTCAAAACTGACATTCTCATCATCCACTGATCCACTTTGTCACAAAATGCAGTTTTCAGCTCCGAAAGCTTGTTTCTGACATTCTAACAGCTCAATTAGAGCATTTTAGTAATGAACAGTATTCATTGTCAAAACTGACATTCTCATCATCCACTGATACACTTTGTCACAAAATGTAGTTTTCAGCTCAGAAAGCTTGTTTCTGACATTCTAACAGCTCACTGAAAGCATTTCAGTAATGAACAGTGTTCTTTGTCAAAACTGACATTCTCATCATCCACTGAATCACTATGTCACAAAATGCAGTTTTCAGCTCAGAAAGCTTGTTTCTGACATTCTAACAGCTCAATTAGAGCATTTTAGTAATGAACAGTGTTCTTTGTCAAAACTGACATTCTCATCATCCACTGATCCACTTTGTCACAAAATGCAGTTTTCAGCTCAGAAAGCTTGTTTCTGACATTCTAACAGCTCAATTAGAGCATTTTAGTAATGAACAGTATTCATTGTCAAAACTGACATTCTCATCATCCACTGATACACTTTGTCACAAAATGCAGTTCTCAGCTCAGAAAGCTTGTTTCTGACATTCTAACAGCTCAATTAGAGCATTTTAGTAATGAACAGTGTTCTTTGTCAAAACTGACATTCTCATCATCCACTGATGAACTATGTCACAAAATGCAGTTCTCAGCTCAGAAAGCTTGTTTCTGACATTCTAACAGCTCAATTGGAGCATTTTAGTAATGATCAGTGTTCTTTGTCAAAACTGACATTCTCATCATCCACTGATGCTTTTTGTCACAAAATGCAGTTCTCAGCTCAGAAAGCTTGTTTCTGACATTCTAACAGCTCAATTGGAGCATTTTAGTAATGATCAGTGTTCTTTGTCAAAACTGACTTTCTCATCATCCAATTAGAGCATTTTAGTAATGATCAGTGTTCTTTGTCAAAAGTGACATTCTCATCATCCACTGATTCACTTTGTCACAAAATGCAGTTCTCAGCTCAGAAAGCTTGTTTCTGACATTCTAACAGCTCAATTAAAGCATTTTAGTAATGATCAGTGTTCTTTGTCAAAAGTGACATTCTTATCATCCACTGATTCACTTTGTCACAAAATGCAGTTCTCAGCTCAGAAAGCTTGTTTCTGACATTCTAACAGCTCAATTGGAGCATTTTAGTAATGATCAGTGTTCTTTGTCAAAACTGACATTCTCATCATCCAATTAGAGCATTTTAGTAATGATCAGTGTTCTTTGTCAAAAGTGACATTGTCATCATCCACTGATTCACTTTGTCACAAAATGCAGTTCTCAGCTCAGAAAGCTTGTTTCTGACATTCTAACAGCTCAATTGGAGCATTTTAGTAATGATCAGTGTTCTTTGTCAAAACTGACATTCTCATCATCCACTGATTCACTTTGTCACAAAATGCAGTTCTCAGCTCAGAAAGCTTGTTTCTGACATTCAATTAGAGCATTTTAGTAATGAACAGTGTTCTTTGTCAAAACTGACATTCTCATCATCCACTGATGCTTTTTGTCACAAAATGCAGTTCTCAGCTCAGAAAGCTTGTTTCTGACATTCTAACAACTCAATTAGTGCATTTTAGTAATGAACAGTGTTCTTTGTCAAAAGTGACATTCTCATCATCCACTGATTCACTTTGTCACAAAATGCAGTTTTCAGCTCAGAAAGCTTGTTTCTGACATTCTAACAGCTCAATTAGAGCATTTTAGTAATGAACAGTGTTCTTTGTCAAAACTGACATTCTCATCATCCACTGATGAACTATGTCACAAAATGCAGTTCTCAGCTCAGAAAGCTTGTTTCTGACATTCTAACAGCTCAATTGGAGCATTTTAGTAATGATCAGTGTTCTTTGTCAAAACTGACATTCTCATCATCCACTGATGCTTTTTGTCACAAAATGCAGTTTTCAGCTCAGAAAGCTTGTTTCTGACATTCTAACAGCTCAATTAGAGCATTTTAGTAATGAACAGTGTTCTTTGTCAAAACTGACATTCTCATCATCCACTGATGCACTATGTCACAAAATGCAGTTTTCAGCTCAGAAAGCTTGTTTCTGACATTCTAACAGCTCAATTGGAGCATTTTAGTAATGATCAGTGTTCTTTGTCAAAACTGACATTCTCATCATCCACTGATGCTTTTTGTCACAAAATGCAGTTTTCAGCTCAGAAAGCTTGTTTCTGATATTTTAACAGCTCAATTAGAGCATTTTAGTAATGAACAGTGTTCTTTGTCAAAACTGACATTCTCATCATCCACTGATGCACTTTGTCACAAAATGCAGTTTTCAGCTCAGAAAGCTTGTTTCTGACATTCTAACAGCTCAATTAGAGCATTTTAGTAATGATCAGTGTTCTTTGTCAAAAGTGACATTCTCATCATCCACTGATTCACTTTGTCACAAAATGCAGTTCTCAGCTCAGAAAGCTTGTTTCTGACATTCTAACAGCTCAATTAGAGCATTTTAGTAATGAACAGTGTTCTTTGTCAAAACTGACATTCTCATCATCCACTGATGCTTTTTGTCACAAAATGCAGTTCTCAGCTCAGAAAGCTTGTTTCTGACATTCTAACAGCTCAATTGGAGCATTTTAGTAATGAACAGTGTTCTTTGTCAAAACTGACATTCTCATCATCCACTGATGCACTATGTCACAAAATGCAGTTCTCAGATCAGAAAGCTTGTTTCTGACATTCTAACAGCTCAATTAGAGCATTTTAGCAATGATCAGTGTTCTTTGTCAAAAGTGACATTCTCATCATCCACTGATTCACTTTGTCACAAAATGCAGTTCTCAGCTCAGAAAGCTTGTTTCTGACATTCTAACAGCTCAATTAGAGCATTTTAGTAATGATCAGTGTTCTTTGTCAAAACTGACATTCTCATCATCGACTGATTCACTTTGTCACAAAATGCAGTTCTCAGCTCAGAAAGCTTGTTTCTGACATTCTAACAGCTCAATTAGAGCATTTTAGTAATGAACAGTGTTCTTTGTCAAAACTGACATTCTCATCATCCACTGATGAACTATGTCACAAAATGCATTTCTCAGCTCAGAAAGCTTGTTTCTGACATTCTAACAGCTCAATTGGAGCATTTCAGTAATGAACAGTGTTCTTTGTCAAAACTGACATTCTCATCATCCACTGATTCACTTTGTCACAAAATGCAGTTTTCAGCTCAGAAAGCTTGTTTCTGACATTCTAACAGCTCAATTAGAGCATTTTAGTAATGATCAGTGTTCTTTGTCAAAACTGACATTCTCATCATCCACTGATGCTTTTTGTCACAAAATGCAGTTTTCAGCTCAGAAAGCTTGTTTCTGACATTCTAACAGCTCAATTGGAGCATTTTAGTAATGATCAGTGTTCTTTGTCAAAACTGACATTCTCATCATCCACTGATGCTTTTTGTCACAAAATGCAGTTTTCAGCTCAGAAAGCTTGTTTCTGATATTTTAACAGCTCAATTAGAGCATTTTAGTAATGAACAGTGTTCTTTGTCAAAACTGACATTCTCATCATCCACTGATGCACTTTGTCACAAAATGCAGTTTTCAGCTCAGAAAGCTTGTTTCTGACATTCTAACAGCTCAATTAGAGCATTTTAGTAATGATCAGTGTTCTTTGTCAAAAGTGACATTCTCATCATCCACTGATTCACTTTGTCACAAAATGCAGTTCTCAGCTCAGAAAGCTTGTTTCTGACATTCTAACAGCTCAATTAGAGCATTTTAGTAATGAACAGTGTTCTTTGTCAAAACTGACATTCTCATCATCCACTGATGCTTTTTGTCACAAAATGCAGTTCTCAGCTCAGAAAGCTTGTTTCTGACATTCTAACAGCTCAATTAGAGCATTTTAGTAATGATCAGTTTCTTTGTCAAAAGTGACATTCTCATCATCGACTGATTCACTTTGTCACAAAATGCAGTTCTCAGCTCAGAAAGCTTGTTTCTGACATTCTAACAGCTCAATTAGAGCATTTTAGTAATGAACAGTGTTCTTTGTCAAAACTGACATTCTCATCATCCACTGATGAACTTTGTCACAAAATGCATTTCTCAGCTCAGAAAGCTTGTTTCTGACATTCTAACAGCTCATTTGGAGCATTTCAGTAATGAACAGTGTTCTTTGTCAAAACTGACATTCTCATCATCCACTGATTCACTTTGTCACAAAATGCAGTTTTCAGCTCAGAAAGCTTGTTTCTGACATTCTAACAGCTCAATTAGAGCATTTTAGTAATGATCAGTGTTCTTTGTCAAAACTGACATTCTCATCATCCACTGATGAACTATGTCACAAAATGCAGTTCTCAGCTCAGAAAGCTTGTTTCTGACATTCTAACAGCTCAATTGGAGCATTTTAGTAATGATCAGTGTTCTTTGTCAAAACTGACATTCTCATCATCCACTGATGCTTTTTGTCACAAAATGCAGTTTTCAGCTCAGAAAGCTTGTTTTTGATATTTTAACAGCTCAATTAGAGCATTTTAGTAATGAACAGTGTTCTTTGTCAAAACTGACATTCTCATCATCCACTGATGCACTTTGTCACAAAATGCAGTTTTCAGCTCAGAAAGCTTGTTTCTGACATTCTAACAGCTCAATTGGAGCATTTTAGTAATGATCAGTGTTCTTTGTCAAAACTGACATTCTCATCATCCACTGATGCACTATGTCACAAAATGCAGTTCTCAGCTCAGAAAGCTTGTTTCTGACATTCTAACAGCTCAATTGGAGCATTTAAGTAATGAACAGTGTTCTTTGTCAAAACTGACATTCTCATCATCCACTGATCCACTTTGTCACAAAATGCAGTTTTCAGCTCCGAAAGCTTGTTTCTGACATTCTAACAGCTCAATTAGAGCATTTTAGTAATGAACAGTATTCATTGTCAAAACTGACATTCTCATCATCCACTGATACACTTTGTCACAAAATGTAGTTTTCAGCTCAGAAAGCTTGTTTCTGACATTCTAACAGCTCACTGAAAGCATTTCAGTAATGAACAGTGTTCTTTGTCAAAACTGACATTCTCATCATCCACTGAATCACTATGTCACAAAATGCAGTTTTCAGCTCAGAAAGCTTGTTTCTGACATTCTAACAGCTCAATTAGAGCATTTTAGTAATGAACAGTGTTCTTTGTCAAAACTGACATTCTCATCATCCACTGATCCACTTTGTCACAAAATGCAGTTTTCAGCTCAGAAAGCTTGTTTCTGACATTCTAACAGCTCAATTAGAGCATTTTAGTAATGAACAGTATTCATTGTCAAAACTGACATTCTCATCATCCACTGATACACTTTGTCACAAAATGCAGTTCTCAGCTCAGAAAGCTTGTTTCTGACATTCTAACAGCTCAATTAGAGCATTTTAGTAATGAACAGTATTCATTGTCAAAACTGACATTCTCATCATCCACTGATGAACTATGTCACAAAATGCAGTTCTCAGCTCAGAAAGCTTGTTTCTGACATTCCAACAGCTCAATTGGAGCATTTCAGTAATGAACAGTGTTCTTTGTCAAAACTGACATTCTCATCATCCACTGATTCACTTTGTCACAAAATGCAGTTTTCAGCTCAGAAAGCTTGTTTCTGACATTCTAACAGCTCAATTAGAGCATTTTAGTAATGATCAGTGTTCTTTGTCAAAACTGACATTCTCATCATCCACTGATGCATTTTGTCACAAAATGCAGTTCTCAGCTCAGAAAGCTTGTTTCTGACATTCTAACAGCTCAATTAGAGCATTTTAGTAATGAACAGTGTTCTTTGTCAAAACTGACATTCTCATCATCCACTGATGAACTATGTCACAAAATGCAGTTCTCAGCTCAGAAAGCTTGTTTCTGATATTTTAACAGCTCAATTAGAGCATTTTAGTAATGAACAGTGTTCTTTGTCAAAACTGACATTCTCATCATCCACTGATGCACTTTGTCACAAAATGCAGTTTTCAGCTCAGAAAGCTTGTTTCTGACATTCTAACAGCTCAATTAGAGCATTTTAGTAATGATCAGTGTTCTTTGTCAAAAGTGACATTCTCATCATCCACTGATTCACTTTGTCACAAAATGCAGTTCTCAGCTCAGAAAGCTTGTTTCTGACATTCTAACAGCTCAATTAGAGCATTTTAGTAATGAACAGTGTTCTTTGTCAAAACTGACATTCTCATCATCCACTGATGAACTATGTCACAAAATGCAGTTCTCAGCTCAGAAAGCTTGTTTCTGACATTCTAACAGCTCAATTGGAGCATTTTAGTAATGATCAGTGTTCTTTGTCAAAACTGACATTCTCATCATCCACTGATGCTTTTTGTCACAAAATGCAGTTCTCAGCTCAGAAAGCTTGTTTCTGACATTCTAACAGCTCAATTGGAGCATTTTAGTAATGATCAGTGTTCTTTGTCAAAACTGACTTTCTCATCATCCAATTAGAGCATTTTAGTAATGATCAGTGTTCTTTGTCAAAAGTGACATTCTCATCATCCACTGATTCACTTTGTCATAAAATGCAGTTCTCAGCTCAGAAAGCTTGTTTCTGACATTCTAACAGCTCAATTAAAGCATTTTAGTAATGATCAGTGTTCTTTGTCAAAAGTGACATTCTCATCATCCACTGATTCACTTTGTCACAAAATGCAGTTCTCAGCTCAGAAAGCTTGTTTCTGACATTCTAACAGCTCAATTAGAGCATTTTAGTAATGAACAGTGTTCTTTGTCAAAACTGACATTCTCATCATCCACTGATTCACTTTGTCACAAAATGCAGTTCTCAGCTCAGAAAGCTTGTTTCTGACATTCTAACAGCTCAATTAGAGCATTTTAGTAATGAACAGTGTTCTTTGTCAAAACTGACATTCTCATCATCCACTGATGAACTTTGTCACAAAATGCATTTCTCAGCTCAGAAAGCTTGTTTCTGACATTCTAACAGCTCAATTGGAGCATTTCAGTAATGAACAGTGTTCTTTGTCAAAACTGACATTCTCATCATCCACTGATTCACTTTGTCACAAAATGCAGTTTTCAGCTCAGAAAGCTTGTTTCTGACATTCTAACAGCTCAATTAGAGCATTTTAGTAATGATCAGTGTTCTTTGTCAAAACTGACATTCTCATCATCCACTGATGAACTATGTCACAAAATGCAGTTCTCAGCTCAGAAAGCTTGTTTCTGACATTCTAACAGCTCAATTGGAGCATTTTAGTAATGATCAGTGTTCTTTGTCAAAACTGACATTCTCATCATCCACTGATGCTTTTTGTCACAAAATGCAGTTTTCAGCTCAGAAAGCTTGTTTTTGATATTTTAACAGCTCAATTAGAGCATTTTAGTAATGAACAGTGTTCTTTGTCAAAACTGACATTCTCATCATCCACTGATGCACTTTGTCACAAAATGCAGTTTTCAGCTCAGAAAGCTTGTTTCTGACATTCTAACAGCTCAATTGGAGCATTTTAGTAATGATCAGTGTTCTTTGTCAAAACTGACATTCTCATCATCCACTGATGCACTATGTCACAAAATGCAGTTCTCAGCTCAGAAAGCTTGTTTCTGACATTCTAACAGCTCAATTGGAGCATTTAAGTAATGAACAGTGTTCTTTGTCAAAACTGACATTCTCATCATCCACTGATCCACTTTGTCACAAAATGCAGTTTTCAGCTCCGAAAGCTTGTTTCTGACATTCTAACAGCTCAATTAGAGCATTTTAGTAATGAACAGTATTCATTGTCAAAACTGACATTCTCATCATCCACTGATACACTTTGTCACAAAATGTAGTTTTCAGCTCAGAAAGCTTGTTTCTGACATTCTAACAGCTCACTGAAAGCATTTCAGTAATGAACAGTGTTCTTTGTCAAAACTGACATTCTCATCATCCACTGCATCACTATGTCACAAAATGCAGTTTTCAGCTCAGAAAGCTTGTTTCTGACATTCTAACAGCTCAATTAGAGCATTTTAGTAATGAACAGTGTTCTTTGTCAAAACTGACATTCTCATCATCCACTGATCCACTTTGTCACAAAATGCAGTTTTCAGCTCAGAAAGCTTGTTTCTGACATTCTAACAGCTCAATTAGAGCATTTTAGTAATGAACAGTATTCATTGTCAAAACTGACATTCTCATCATCCACTGATACACTTTGTCACAAAATGCAGTTCTCAGCTCAGAAAGCTTGTTTCTGACATTCTAACAGCTCAATTAGAGCATTTTAGTAATGAACAGTATTCATTGTCAAAACTGACATTCTCATCATCCACTGATGAACTATGTCACAAAATGCATTTCTCAGCTCAGAAAGCTTGTTTCTGACATTCCAACAGCTCAATTGGAGCATTTCAGTAATGAACAGTGTTCTTTGTCAAAACTGACATTCTCATCATCCACTGATTCACTTTGTCACAAAATGCAGTTTTCAGCTCAGAAAGCTTGTTTCTGACATTCTAACAACTCAATTAGAGCATTTTAGTAATGATCAGTGTTCTTTGTCAAAACTGACATTCTCATCATCCACTGATGCTTTTTGTCACAAAATGCAGTTCTCAGCTCAGAAAGCTTGTTTCTGACATTCTAACAGCTCAATTAGAGCATTTTAGTAATGAACAGTGTTCTTTGTCAAAACTGACATTCTCATCATCCACTGATGAACTATGTCACAAAATGCAGTTCTCAGCTCAGAAAGCTTGTTTCTGACATTCTAACAGCTCAATTGGAGCATTTTAGTAATGATCAGTGTTCTTTGTCAAAACTGACATTCTCATCATCCACTGATGCTTTTTGTCACAAAATGCAGTTTTCAGCTCAGAAAGCTTGTTTCTGATATTTTAACAGCTCAATTAGAGCATTTTAGTAATGAACAGTGTTCTTTGTCAAAACTGACATTCTCATCATCCACTGATGCACTTTGTCACAAAATGCAGTTTTCAGCTCAGAAAGCTTGTTTCTGACATTCTAACAGCTCAATTAGAGCATTTTAGTAATGATCAGTGTTCTTTGTCAAAAGTGACATTCTCATCATCCACTGATTCACTTTGTCACAAAATGCAGTTCTCAGCTCAGAAAGCTTGTTTCTGACATTCTAACAGCTCAATTAGAGCATTTTAGTAATGAACAGTGTTCTTTGTCAAAACTGACATTCTCATCATCCACTGATGAACTATGTCACAAAATGCAGTTCTCAGCTCAGAAAGCTTGTTTCTGACATTCTAACAGCTCAATTGGAGCATTTTAGTAATGATCAGTGTTCTTTGTCAAAACTGACATTCTCATCATCCACTGATGCTTTTTGTCACAAAATGCAGTTCTCAGCTCAGAAAGCTTGTTTCTGACATTCTAACAGCTCAATTGGAGCATTTTAGTAATGATCAGTGTTCTTTGTCAAAACTGACTTTCTCATCATCCAATTAGAGCATTTTAGTAATGATCAGTGTTCTTTGTCAAAAGTGACATTCTCATCATCCACTGATTCACTTTGTCATAAAATGCAGTTCTCAGCTCAGAAAGCTTGTTTCTGACATTCTAACAGCTCAATTAAAGCATTTTAGTAATGATCAGTGTTCTTTGTCAAAAGTGACATTCTCATCATCCACTGATTCACTTTGTCACAAAATGCAGTTCTCAGCTCAGAAAGCTTGTTTCTGACATTCTAACAGCTCAATTGGAGCATTTTAGTAATGATCAGTGTTCTTTGTCAAAACTGACATTCTCATCATCCAATTAGAGCATTTTAGTAATGATCAGTGTTCTTTGTCAAAAGTGACATTGTCATCATCCACTGATTCACTTTGTCACAAAATGCAGTTCTCAGCTCAGAAAGCTTGTTTCTGACATTCTAACAGCTCAATTGGAGCATTTTAGTAATGATCAGTGTTCTTTGTCAAAACTGACATTCTCATCATCCACTGATTCACTTTGTCACAAAATGCAGTTCTCAGCTCAGAAAGCTTGTTTCTGACATTCAATTAGAGCATTTTAGTAATGAACAGTGTTCTTTGTCAAAACTGACATTCTCATCATCCACTGATGCTTTTTGTCACAAAATGCAGTTCTCAGCTCAGAAAGCTTGTTTCTGACATTCTAACAACTCAATTAGAGCATTTTAGTAATGAACAGTGTTCTTTGTCAAAAGTGACATTCTCATCATCCACTGATTCACTTTGTCACAAAATGCAGTTTTCAGCTCAGAAAGCTTGTTTCTGACATTCTAACAGCTCAATTAGAGCATTTTAGTAATGAACAGTGTTCTTTGTCAAAACTGACATTCTCATCATCCACTGATGAACTATGTCACAAAATGCAGTTCTCAGCTCAGAAAGCTTGTTTCTGACATTCTAACAGCTCAATTGGAGCATTTTAGTAATGATCAGTGTTCTTTGTCAAAACTGACATTCTCATCATCCACTGATGCTTTTTGTCACAAAATGCAGTTTTCAGCTCAGAAAGCTTGTTTCTGACATTCTAACAGCTCAATTAGAGCATTTTAGTAATGATCAGTGTTCTTTGTCAAAAGTGACATTGTCATCATCCACTGATTCACTTTGTCACAAAATGCAGTTCTCAGCTCAGAAAGCTTGTTTCTGACATTCTAACAGCTCAATTAGAGCATTTTAGCAATGATCAGTGTTCTTTGTCAAAAGTGACATTCTCATCATCCACTGATTCACTTTGTCACAAAATGCAGTTCTCAGCTCAGAAAGCTTGTTTCTGACATTCTAACAGCTCAATTAGAGCATTTTAGTAATGATCAGTGTTCTTTGTCAAAAGTGACATTCTCATCATCCACTGATTCACTTTGTCACAAAATGCAGTTCTCAGCTCAGAAAGCTTGTTTCTGACATTCTAACAGCTCAATTAGAGCATTTTAGTAATGAACAGTGTTCTTTGTCAAAACTGACATTCTCATCATCCACTGATGAACTATGTCACAAAATGCATTTCTCAGCTCAGAAAGCTTGTTTCTGACATTCTAACAGCTCAATTGGAGCATTTCAGTAATGAACAGTGTTCTTTGTCAAAACTGACATTCTCATCATCCACTGATTCACTTTGTCACAAAATGCAGTTTTCAGCTCAGAAAGCTTGTTTCTGACATTCTAACAGCTCAATTAGAGCATTTTAGTAATGATCAGTGTTCTTTGTCAAAACTGACATTCTCATCATCCACTGATGCTTTTTGTCACAAAATGCAGTTTTCAGCTCAGAAAGCTTGTTTCTGACATTCTAACAGCTCAATTGGAGTATTTTAGTAATGATCAGTGTTCTTTGTCAAAACTGACATTCTCATCATCCACTGATGCTTTTTGTCACAAAATGCAGTTTTCAGCTCAGAAAGCTTGTTTCTGATATTTTAACAGCTCAATTAGAGCATTTTAGTAATGAACAGTGTTCTTTGTCAAAACTGACATTCTCATCATCCACTGATGCACTTTGTCACAAAATGCAGTTTTCAGCTCAGAAAGCTTGTTTCTGACATTCTAACAGCTCAATTAGAGCATTTTAGTAATGATCAGTGTTCTTTGTCAAAAGTGACATTCTCATCATCCACTGATTCACTTTGTCACAAAATGCAGTTCTCAGCTCAGAAAGCTTGTTTCTGACATTCTAACAGCTCAATTAGAGCATTTTAGTAATGAACAGTGTTCTTTGTCAAAACTGACATTCTCATCATCCACTGATGCTTTTTGTCACAAAATGCAGTTCTCAGCTCAGAAAGCTTGTTTCTGACATTCTAACAGCTCAATTGGAGCATTTTAGTAATGAACAGTGTTCTTTGTCAAAACTGACATTCTCATCATCCACTTATGCACTATGTCACAAAATGCAGTTCTCAGCTCAGAAAGCTTGTTTCTGACATTCTAACAGCTCAATTAGAGCATTTTAGCAATGATCAGTGTTCTTTGTCAAAAGTGACATTCTCATCATCCACTGATTCACTTTGTCACAAAATGCAGTTCTCAGCTCAGAAAGCTTGTTTCTGACATTCTAACAGCTCAATTAGAGCATTTTAGTAATGATCAGTGTTCTTTGTCAAAAGTGACATTCTCATCATCGACTGATTCACTTTGTCACAAAATGCAGTTCTCAGCTCAGAAAGCTTGTTTCTGACATTCTAACAGCTCAATTAGAGCATTTTAGTAATGAACAGTGTTCTTTGTCAAAACTGACATTCTCATCATCCACTGATGAACTATGTCACAAAATGCATTTCTCAGCTCAGAAAGCTTGTTTCTGACATTCTAACAGCTCAATTGGAGCATTTCAGTAATGAACAGTGTTCTTTGTCAAAACTGACATTCTCATCATCCACTGATTCACTTTGTCACAAAATGCAGTTTTCAGCTCAGAAAGCTTGTTTCTGACATTCTAACAGCTCAATTAGAGCATTTTAGTAATGATCAGTGTTCTTTGTCAAAACTGACATTCTCATCATCCACTGATGCTTTTTGTCACAAAATGCAGTTTTCAGCTCAGAAAGCTTGTTTCTGACATTCTAACAGCTCAATTGGAGCATTTTAGTAATGATCAGTGTTCTTTGTCAAAACTGACATTCTCATCATCCACTGATGCTTTTTGTCACAAAATGCAGTTTTCAGCTCAGAAAGCTTGTTTCTGATATTTTAACAGCTCAATTAGAGCATTTTAGTAATGAACAGTGTTCTTTGTCAAAACTGACATTCTCATCATCCACTGATGCACTTTGTCACAAAATGCAGTTTTCAGCTCAGAAAGCTTGTTTCTGACATTCTAACAGCTCAATTAGAGCATTTTAGTAATGATCAGTGTTCTTTGTCAAAAGTGACATTCTCATCATCCACTGATTCACTTTGTCACAAAATGCAGTTCTCAGCTCAGAAAGCTTGTTTCTGACATTCTAACAGCTCAATTAGAGCATTTTAGTAATGAACAGTGTTCTTTGTCAAAACTGACATTCTCATCATCCACTGATGCTTTTTGTCACAAAATGCAGTTCTCAGCTCAGAAAGCTTGTTTCTGACATTCTAACAGCTCAATTGGAGCATTTTAGTAATGAACAGTGTTCTTTGTCAAAACTGACATTCTCATCATCCACTGATGCACTATGTCACAAAATGCAGTTCTCAGCTCAGAAAGCTTGTTTCTGACATTCTAACAGCTCAATTAGAGCATTTTAGCAATGATCAGTGTTCTTTGTCAAAAGTGACATTCTCATCATCCACTGATTCACTTTGTCACAAAATGCAGTTCTCAGCTCAGAAAGCTTGTTTCTGACATTCTAACAGCTCAATTAGAGCATTTTAGTAATGATCAGTGTTCTTTGTCAAAAGTGACATTCTCATCATCGACTGATTCACTTTGTCACAAAATGCAGTTCTCAGCTCAGAAAGCTTGTTTCTGACATTCTAACAGCTCAATTAGAGCATTTTAGTAATGAACAGTGTTCTTTGTCAAAACTGACATTCTCATCATCGACTGATGAACTATGTCACAAAATGCATTTCTCAGCTCAGAAAGCTTGTTTCTGACATTCTAACAGCTCAATTGGAGCATTTCAGTAATGAACAGTGTTCTTTGTCAAAACTGACATTCTCATCATCCACTGATTCACTTTGTCACAAAATGCAGTTTTCAGCTCAGAAAGCTTGTTTCTGACATTCTAACAGCTCAATTAGAGCATTTTAGTAATGATCAGTGTTCTTTGTCAAAACTGACATTCTCATCATCCACTGATGAACTATGTCACAAAATGCAGTTCTCAGCTCAGAAAGCTTGTTTCTGACATTCTAACAGCTCAATTGGAGCATTTTAGTACTGATCAGTGTTCTTTGTCAAAACTGACATTCTCATCATCCACTGATGCTTTTTGTCACAAAATGCAGTTTTCAGCTCAGAAAGCTTGTTTTTGATATTTTAACAGCTCAATTAGAGCATTTTAGTAATGAACAGTGTTCTTTGTCAAAACTGACATTCTCATCATCCACTGATGCACTTTGTCACAAAATGCAGTTTTCAGCTCAGAAAGCTTGTTTCTGACATTCTAACAGCTCAATTGGAGCATTTTAGTAATGATCAGTGTTCTTTGTCAAAACTGACATTCTCATCATCCACTGATGCACTATGTCACAAAATGCAGTTCTCAGCTCAGAAAGCTTGTTTCTGACATTCTAACAGCTCAATTGGAGCATTTTAGTAATGATCAGTGTTCTTTGTCAAAACTGACATTCTCATCATCCAATTAGAGCATTTTAGTAATGATCAGTGTTCTTTGTCAAAAGTGACATTCTCATCATCCACTGATTCACTTTGGCACAAAATGCAGTTCTCAGCTCAGAAAGCTTGTTTCTGACATTCTAACAGCTCAATTGGAGCATTTTAGTAATGATCAGTGTTCTTTGTCAAAACTGACATTCTCATCATCCACTGATGCTTTTTGTCACAAAATGCAGTTTTATGCTCAGAAAGCTTGTTTCTGACATTCTAACAGCTCAATTGGAGCATTTTAGTAATGAACAGTGTTCTTTGTCAAAACTGACATTCTCATCATCCACTGATGCACTTTGTCACAAAATGCAGTTTTATGCTCAGAAAGCTTGTTTCTGACATTCTAACAGCTCAATTAGAGCATTTTAGTAATGATCAGTGTTTTTTGTCAAAAGTGACATTCTCATCATCCACTGATGCTTTTTGTCACAAAATGCAGTTCTCAGCTCAGAAAGCTTGTTTCTGACATTCTAACAGCTCAATTAGAGCATTTTAGTAATGAACAGTGTTCTTTGTCAAAACTGACATTCTCATCATCCACTGATGAACTTTGTCACAAAATGCAGTTCTCAGCTCAGAAAGCTTGTTTCTGACATTCAATTAGAGCATTTTAGTAATGAACAGTGTTCTTTGTCAAAACTGACATTCTCATCATCCACTGATGCTTTTTGTCACAAAATGCAGTTCTCAGCTCAGAAAGCTTGTTTCTGACATTCTAACAACTCAATTAGAGCATTTTAGTAATGAACAGTGTTCTTTGTCAAAAGTGACATTCTCATCATCCACTGATTCACTTTGTCACAAAATGCAGTTTTCAGCTCAGAAAGCTTGTTTCTGACATTCTAACAGCTCAATTAGAGCATTTTAGTAATGAACAGTGTTCTTTGTCAAAACTGACATTCTCATCATCCACTGATGAACTATGTCACAAAATGCAGTTCTCAGCTCAGAAAGCTTGTTTCTGACATTCTAACAGCTCAATTGGAGCATTTTAGTAATGATCAGTGTTCTTTGTCAAAACTGACATTCTCATCATCCACTGATGCTTTTTGTCACAAAATGCAGTTTTCAGCTCAGAAAGCTTGTTTCTGACATTCTAACAGCTCAATTAGAGCATTTTAGTAATGATCAGTGTTCTTTGTCAAAACTGACATTCTCATCATCCACTGATGCTTTTTGTCACAAAATGCAGTTTTCAGCTCAGAAAGCTTGTTTCTGACATTCTTACAGCTCAATTAGAGCATTTTAGTAATGAACAGTGTTCTTTGTCAAAACTGACATTCTCATCATCCACTGATGCACTATGTCACAAAATGCAGTTCTCAGCTCAGAAAGCTTGTTTCTGACATTCTAACAGCTCAATTAGAGCATTTTAGCAATGATCAGTGTTCTTTGTCAAAAGTGACATTCTCATCATCCACTGATTCACTTTGTCACAAAATGCAGTTCTCAGCTCAGAAAGCTTGTTTCTGACATTCTAACAGCTCAATTAGAGCATTTTAGTAATGATCAGTGTTCTTTGTCAAAAGTGACATTCTCATCATCCACTGATTCACTTTGTCACAAAATGCAGTTCTCAGCTCAGAAAGCTTGTTTCTGACATTCTAACAGCTCAATTAGAGCATTTTAGTAATGAACAGTGTTCTTTGTCAAAACTGACATTCTCATCATCCACTGATGAACTATGTCACAAAATGCATTTCTCAGCTCAGAAAGCTTGTTTCTGACATTCTAACAGCTCAATTGGAGCATTTCAGTAATGAACAGTGTTCTTTGTCAAAACTGACATTCTCATCATCCACTGATTCACTTTGTCACAAAATGCAGTTTTCAGCTCAGAAAGCTTGTTTCTGACATTCTAACAGCTCAATTAGAGCATTTTAGTAATGATCAGTGTTCTTTGTCAAAACTGACATTCTCATCATCCACTGATGCTTTTTGTCACAAAATGCAGTTTTCAGCTCAGAAAGCTTGTTTCTGACATTCTAACAGCTCAATTGGAGCATTTTAGTAATGATCAGTGTTCTTTGTCAAAACTGACATTCTCATCATCCACTGATGCTTTTTGTCACAAAATGCAGTTTTCAGCTCAGAAAGCTTATTTCTGATATTTTAACAGCTCAATTAGAGCATTTTAGTAATGAACAGTGTTCTTTGTCAAAACTGACATTCTCATCATCCACTGATGCACTTTGTCACAAAATGCAGTTTTCAGCTCAGAAAGCTTGTTTCTGACATTCTAACAGCTCAATTAAAGCATTTTAGTAATGATCAGTGTTCTTTGTCAAAAGTGACATTCTCATCATCCACTGATTCACTTTGTCACAAAATGCAGTTCTCAGCTCAGAAAGCTTGTTTCTGACATTCTAACAGCTCAATTAGAGCATTTTAGTAATGAACAGTATTCTTTGTCAAAACTGACATTCTCATCATCCACTGATGCTTTTTGTCACAAAATGCAGTTCTCAGCTCAGAAAGCTTGTTTCTGACATTCTAACAGCTCAATTGGAGCATTTTAGTAATGAACAGTGTTCTTTGTCAAAACTGACATTCTCATCATCCACTGATGCACTATGTCACAAAATGCAGTTCTCAGCTCAGAAAGCTTGTTTCTGACATTCTAACAACTCAATTAGAGCATTTTAGTAATGAACAGTGTTCTTTGTCAAAAGTGACATTCTCATCATCCACCGATTCACTTTGTCACAAAATGCAGTTTTCAGCTCAGAAAGCTTGTTTCTGACATTCTAACAGCTCAATTAGAGCATTTTAGTAATGAACAGTGTTCTTTGTCAAAACTGACATTCTCATCATCCACTGATGAACTATGTCACAAAATGCAGTTCTCAGCTCAGAAAGCTTGTTTCTGACATTCTAACAGCTCAATTGGAGCATTTTAGTAATGATCAGTGTTCTTTGTCAAAACTGACATTCTCATCATCCACTGATGCTTTTTGTCACAAAATGCAGTTTTCAGCTCAGAAAGCTTGTTTCTGACATTCTAACAGCTCAATTAGAGCATTTTAGTAATGATCAGTGTTCTTTGTCAAAACTGACATTCTCATCATCCACTGATGCTTTTTGTCACAAAATGCAGTTTTCAGCTCAGAAAGCTTGTTTCTGACATTCTTACAGCTCAATTAGAGCATTTTAGTAATGAACAGTGTTCTTTGTCAAAACTGACATTCTCATCATCCACTGATGCACTATGTCACAAAATGCAGTTCTCAGCTCAGAAAGCTTGTTTCTGACATTCTAACAGCTCAATTAGAGCATTTTAGCAATGATCAGTGTTCTTTGTCAAAAGTGACATTCTCATCATCCACTGATTCACTTTGTCACAAAATGCAGTTCTCAGCTCAGAAAGCTTGTTTCTGACATTCTAACAGCTCAATTAGAGCATTTTAGTAATGATCAGTGTTCTTTGTCAAAAGTGACATTCTCATCATCCACTGATTCACTTTGTCACAAAATGCAGTTCTCAGCTCAGAAAGCTTGTTTCTGACATTCTAACAGCTCAATTAGAGCATTTTAGTAATGAACAGTGTTCTTTGTCAAAACTGACATTCTCATCATCCACTGATGAACTATGTCACAAAATGCATTTCTCAGCTCAGAAAGCTTGTTTCTGACATTCTAACAGCTCAATTGGAGCATTTCAGTAATGAACAGTGTTCTTTGTCAAAACTGACATTCTCATCATCCACTGATTCACTTTGTCACAAAATGCAGTTTTCAGCTCAGAAAGCTTGTTTCTGACATTCTAACAGCTCAATTAGAGCATTTTAGTAATGATCAGTGTTCTTTGTCAAAACTGACATTCTCATCATCCACTGATGCTTTTTGTCACAAAATGCAGTTTTCAGCTCAGAAAGCTTGTTTCTGACATTCTAACAGCTCAATTGGAGCATTTTAGTAATGATCAGTGTTCTTTGTCAAAACTGACATTCTCATCATCCACTGATGCTTTTTGTCACAAAATGCAGTTTTCAGCTCAGAAAGCTTGTTTCTGATATTTTAACAGCTCAATTAGAGCATTTTAGTAATGAACAGTGTTCTTTGTCAAAACTGACATTCTCATCATCCACTGATGCACTTTGTCACAAAATGCAGTTTTCAGCTCAGAAAGCTTGTTTCTGACATTCTAACAGCTCAATTAGAGCATTTTAGTAATGATCAGTGTTCTTTGTCAAAAGTGACATTCTCATCATCCACTGATTCACTTTGTCACAAAATGCAGTTCTCAGCTCAGAAAGCTTGTTTCTGACATTCTAACAGCTCAATTAGAGCATTTTAGTAATGAACAGTATTCTTTGTCAAAACTGACATTCTCATCATCCACTGATGCTTTTTGTCACAAAATGCAGTTCTCAGCTCAGAAAGCTTGTTTCTGACATTCTAACAGCTCAATTGGAGCATTTTAGTAATGAACAGTGTTCTTTGTCAAAACTGACATTCTCATCATCCACTGATGCACTATGTCACAAAATGCAGTTCTCAGCTCAGAAAGCTTGTTTCTGACATTCTAACAGCTCAATTAGAGCATTTTAGCAATGATCAGTGTTCTTTGTCAAAAGTGACATTCTCATCATCCACTGATTCACTTTGTCACAAAATGCAGTTCTCAGCTCAGAAAGCTTGTTTCTGACATTCTAACAGCTCAATTAGAGCATTTTAGTAATGATCAGTGTTCTTTGTCAAAAGTGACATTCTCATCATCGACTGATTCACTTTGTCACAAAATGCAGTTCTCAGCTCAGAAAGCTTGTTTCTGACATTCTAACAGCTCAATTAGAGCATTTTAGTAATGAACAGTGTTCTTTGTCAAAACTGACATTCTCATCATCCACTGATGAACTATGTCACAAAATGCATTTCTCAGCTCAGAAAGCTTGTTTCTGACATTCTAACAGCTCAATTGGAGCATTTCAGTAATGAACAGTGTTCTTTGTCAAAACTGACATTCTCATCATCCACTGATTCACTTTGTCACAAAATGCAGTTTTCAGCTCAGAAAGCTTGTTTCTGACATTCTAACAGCTCAATTAGAGCATTTTAGTAATGATCAGTGTTCTTTGTCAAAACTGACATTCTCATCATCCACTGATGCTTTTTGTCACAAAATGCAGTTTTCAGCTCAGAAAGCTTGTTTCTGACATTCTAACAGCTCAATTGGAGCATTTTAGTAATGATCAGTGTTCTTTGTCAAAACTGACATTCTCATCATCCACTGATGCTTTTTGTCACAAAATGCAGTTTTCAGCTCAGAAAGCTTGTTTCTGATATTTTAACAGCTCAATTAGAGCATTTTAGTAATGAACAGTGTTCTTTGTCAAAACTGACATTCTCATCATCCACTGATGCACTTTGTCACAAAATGCAGTTTTCAGCTCAGAAAGCTTGTTTCTGACATCCTAACAGCTCAATTAGAGCATTTTAGTAATGATCAGTGTTCTTTGTCAAAAGTGACATTCTCATCATCCACTGATTCACTTTGTCACAAAATGCAGTTCTCAGCTCAGAAAGCTTGTTTCTGACATTCTAACAGCTCAATTAGAGCATTTTAGTAATGAACAGTGTTCTTTGTCAAAACTGACATTCTCATCATCCACTGATGCTTTTTGTCACAAAATGCAGTTCTCAGCTCAGAAAGCTTGTTTCTGACATTCTAACAGCTCAATTGGAGCATTTTAGTAATGATCAGTGTTCTTTGTCAAAACTGACATTCTCATCATCCAATTAGAGCATTTTAGTAATGATCAGTGTTCTTTGTCAAAAGTGACATTCTCATCATCCACTGATTCACTTTGGCACAAAATGCAGTTTTATGCTCAGAAAGCTTATTTCTGACATTCTAACAGCTCAATTGGAGCATTTTAGTAATGAACAGTGTTCTTTGTCAAAACTGACATTCTCATCATCCACTGATGCACTTTGTCACAAAATGCAGTTTTATGCTCAGAAAGCTTGTTTCTGACATTCTAACAGCTCAATTAGAGCATTTTAGTAATGATCAGTGTTTTTTGTCAAAAGTGACATTCTCATCATCCACTGATGCTTTTTGTCACAAAATGCAGTTCTCAGCTCAGAAAGCTTGTTTCTGACATTCTAACAGCTCAATTAGAGCATTTTAGTAATGAACAGTGTTCTTTGTCAAAACTGACATTCTCATCATCCACTGATGAACTATGTCACAAAATGCAGTTCTCAGCTCAGAAAGCTTGTTTCTGACATTCAATTAGAGCATTTTAGTAATGAACAGTGTTCTTTGTCAAAACTGACATTCTCATCATCCACTGATGCTTTTTGTCACAAAATGCAGTTCTCAGCTCAGAAAGCTTGTTTCTGACATTCTAACAACTCAATTAGAGCATTTTAGTAATGAACAGTGTTCTTTGTCAAAAGTGACATTCTCATCATCCACTGATTCACTTTGTCACAAAATGCAGTTTTCAGCTCAGAAAGCTTGTTTCTGACATTCTAACAGCTCAATTAGAGCATTTTAGTAATGAACAGTGTTCTTTGTCAAAACTGACATTCTCATCATCCACTGATGAACTATGTCACAAAATGCAGTTCTCAGCTCAGAAAGCTTGTTTCTGACATTCTAACAGCTCAATTGGAGCATTTTAGTAATGATCAGTGTTCTTTGTCAAAACTGACATTCTCATCATCCACTGATGCTTTTTGTCACAAAATGCAGTTTTCAGCTCAGAAAGCTTGTTTCTGACATTCTAACAGCTCAATTAGAGCATTTTAGTAATGATCAGTGTTCTTTGTCAAAACTGACATTCTCATCATCCACTGATGCTTTTTGTCACAAAATGCAGTTTTCAGCTCAGAAAGCTTGTTTCTGACATTCTTACAGCTCAATTAGAGCATTTTAGTAATGAACAGTGTTCTTTGTCAAAACTGACATTCTCATCATCCACTGATGCACTATGTCACAAAATGCAGTTCTCAGCTCAGAAAGCTTGTTTCTGACATTCTAACAGCTCAATTAGAGCATTTTAGCAATGATCAGTGTTCTTTGTCAAAAGTGACATTCTCATCATCCACTGATTCACTTTGTCACAAAATGCAGTTCTCAGCTCAGAAAGCTTGTTTCTGACATTCTAACAGCTCAATTAGAGCATTTTAGTAATGATCAGTGTTCTTTGTCAAAAGTGACATTCTCATCATCCACTGATTCACTTTGTCACAAAATGCAGTTCTCAGCTCAGAAAGCTTGTTTCTGACATTCTAACAGCTCAATTAGAGCATTTTAGTAATGAACAGTGTTCTTTGTCAAAACTGACATTCTCATCATCCACTGATGAACTATGTCACAAAATGCATTTCTCAGCTCAGAAAGCTTGTTTCTGACATTCTAACAGCTCAATTGGAGCATTTCAGTAATGAACAGTGTTCTTTGTCAAAACTGACATTCTCATCATCCACTGATTCACTTTGTCACAAAATGCAGTTTTCAGCTCAGAAAGCTTGTTTCTGACATTCAAACAGCTCAATTAGAGCATTTTAGTAATGATCAGTGTTCTTTGTCAAAACTGACATTCTCATCATCCACTGATGCTTTTTGTCACAAAATGCAGTTTTCAGCTCAGAAAGCTTGTTTCTGACATTCTAACAGCTCAATTGGAGCATTTTAGTAATGATCAGTGTTCTTTGTCAAAACTGACATTCTCATCATCCACTGATGCTTTTTGTCACAAAATGCAGTTTTCAGCTCAGAAAGCTTGTTTCTGATATTTTAACAGCTCAATTAGAGCATTTTAGTAATGAACAGTGTTCTTTGTCAAAACTGACATTCTCATCATCCACTGATGCACTTTGTCACAAAATGCAGTTTTCAGCTCAGAAAGCTTGTTTCTGACATTCTAACAGCTCAATTAGAGCATTTTAGTAATGATCAGTGTTCTTTGTCAAAACTGACATTCTCATCATCCACTGATGCTTTTTGTCACAAAATGCAGTTTTCAGCTCAGAAAGCTTGTTTCTGATATTTTAACAGCTCAATTAGAGCATTTCAGTAATGAACAGTGTTCTTTGTCAAAACTGACATTCTCATCATCCACTGATTCACTTTGTCACAAAATGCAGTTTTCAGCTCAGAAAGCTTGTTTCTGACATTCTAACAGCTCAATTAGAGCATTTTAGTAATGATCAGTGTTCTTTGTCAAAACTGACATTCTCATCATCCACTGATGCTTTTTGTCACAAAATGCAGTTTTCAGCTCAGAAAGCTTGTTTCTGACATTCTAACAGCTCAATTGGAGCATTTTAGTAATGATCAGTGTTCTTTGTCAAAACTGACATTCTCATCATCCACTGATGCTTTTTGTCACAAAATGCAGTTTTCAGCTCAGAAAGCTTGTTTCTGATATTTTAACAGCTCAATTAGAGCATTTTAGTAATGAACAGTGTTCTTTGTCAAAACTGACATTCTCATCATCCACTGATGCACTTTGTCACAAAATGCAGTTTTCAGCTCAGAAAGCTTGTTTCTGACATTCTAACAGCTCAATTAGAGCATTTTAGTAATGATCAGTGTTCTTTGTCAAAAGTGACATTCTCATCATCCACTGATTCACTTTGTCACAAAATGCAGTTCTCAGCTCCAGAAAGCTTGTTTCTGACATTCTAACAGCTCAATTAGAGCATTTTAGTAATGAACAGTGTTCTTTGTCAAAACTGACATTCTCATCATCCACTGATGAACTATGTCACAAAATGCAGTTCTCAGCTCAGAAAGCTTGTTTCTGACATTCTAACAGCTCAATTGGAGCATTTTAGTAATGATCAGTGTTCTTTGTCAAAACTGACATTCTCATCATCCACTGATGCTTTTTGTCACAAAATGCAGTTCTCAGCTCAGAAAGCTTGTTTCTGACATTCTAACAGCTCAATTAGAGCATTTTAGTAATGAACAGTGTTCTTTGTCAAAACTGACATTCTCATCATCCACTGATGCACTTTGTCAAATAAATGCTGTTTTTTCAGCTCAGAAAGCTTGTTTCTGACATTCTAACAGCTCAATTGGAGCATTTTAGTAATGATCAGTGTTCTTTGTCAAAACTGACATTCTCATCATCCACTGATGAACTATGTCACAAAATGCAGTTCTCAGCTCAGAAAGCTTGTTTCTGACATTCTAAAAGCTCAATTGGAGCATTTTAGTAATGATCAGTGTTCTTTGTCAAAACTGACATTCTCATCATCCACTGATGAACTTTGTCACAAAATGCAGTTCTCAGCTCAGAAAGCTTGTTTCTGACATTCTAACAGCTCAATTAGAGCATTTTAGTAATGAACAGTGTTCTTTGTCAAAACTGACATTCTCATCATCCACTGATGCACTTTGTCACAAAATGCAGTTTTCAGCTCAGAAAGCTTGTTTCTGACATTCTAACAGCTCAATTAGAGCATTTTAGTAATGATCAGTGTTCTTTGTCAAAAGTGACATTCTCATCATCCACTGATTCACTTTGTCACAAAATGCAGTTCTCAGCTCCAGAAAGCTTGTTTCTGACATTCTAACAGCTCAATTAGAGCATTTTAGTAATGAACAGTGTTCTTTGTCAAAACTGACATTCTCATCATCCACTGATGAACTATGTCACAAAATGCAGTTCTCAGCTCAGAAAGCTTGTTTCTGACATTCTAACAGCTCAATTGGAGCATTTTAGTAATGATCAGTGTTCTTTGTCAAAACTGACATTCTCATCATCCACTGATGCTTTTTGTCACAAAATGCAGTTCTCAGCTCAGAAAGCTTGTTTCTGACATTCTAACAGCTCAATTAGAGCATTTTAGTAATGAACAGTGTTCTTTGTCAAAACTGACATTCTCATCATCCACTGATGCACTTTGTCAAATAAATGCTGTTTTTTCAGCTCAGAAAGCTTGTTTCTGACATTCTAACAGCTCAATTGGAGCATTTTAGTAATGATCAGTGTTCTTTGTCAAAACTGACATTCTCATCATCCACTGATGAACTATGTCACAAAATGCAGTTCTCAGCTCAGAAAGCTTGTTTCTGACATTCTAAAAGCTCAATTGGAGCATTTTAGTAATGATCAGTGTTCTTTGTCAAAACTGACATTCTCATCATCCACTGATGAACTTTGTCACAAAATGCAGTTCTCAGCTCAGAAAGCTTGTTTCTGACATTCTAACAGCTCAATTAGAGCATTTTAGTAATGAACAGTGTTCTTTGTCAAAACTGACATTCTCATCATCGACTGATGCACTATGTCACAAAATGCAGTTCTCAGCTCAGAAAGCTTGTTTCTGACATTCTAACAGCTCAATTAGAGCATTTTAGCAATGATCAGTGTTCTTTGTCAAAACTGACATTCTCATCATCCACTGATGCTTTTTGTCACAAAATGCAGTTTTCAGCTCAGAAAGCTTGTTTCTGATATTTTAACAGCTCAATTAGAGCATTTTAGTAATGAACAGTGTTCTTTGTCAAAACTGACATTCTCATCATCCACTGATGCACTTTGTCACAAAATGCAGTTTTCAGCTCAGAAAGCTTGTTTCTGACATCCTAACAGCTCAATTAGAGCATTTTAGTAATGATCAGTGTTCTTTGTCAAAAGTGACATTCTCATCATCCACTGATTCACTTTGTCACAAAATGCAGTTCTCAGCTCAGAAAGCTTGTTTCTGACATTCTAACAGCTCAATTAGAGCATTTTAGTAATGAACAGTGTTCTTTGTCAAAACTGACATTCTCATCATCCACTGATGCTTTTTGTCACAAAATGCAGTTCTCAGCTCAGAAAGCTTGTTTCTGACATTCTAACAGCTCAATTGGAGCATTTTAGTAATGATCAGTGTTCTTTGTCAAAACTGACATTCTCATCATCCAATTAGAGCATTTTAGTAATGATCAGTGTTCTTTGTCAAAAGTGACATTCTCATCATCCACTGATTCACTTTGGCACAAAATGCAGTTTTATGCTCAGAAAGCTTATTTCTGACATTCTAACAGCTCAATTGGAGCATTTTAGTAATGAACAGTGTTCTTTGTCAAAACTGACATTCTCATCATCCACTGATGCACTTTGTCACAAAATGCAGTTTTATGCTCAGAAAGCTTGTTTCTGACATTCTAACAGCTCAATTAGAGCATTTTAGTAATGATCAGTGTTTTTTGTCAAAAGTGACATTCTCATCATCCACTGATGCTTTTTGTCACAAAATGCAGTTCTCAGCTCAGAAAGCTTGTTTCTGACATTCTAACAGCTCAATTAGAGCATTTTAGTAATGAACAGTGTTCTTTGTCAAAACTGACATTCTCATCATCCACTGATGAACTATGTCACAAAATGCAGTTCTCAGCTCAGAAAGCTTGTTTCTGACATTCAATTAGAGCATTTTAGTAATGAACAGTGTTCTTTGTCAAAACTGACATTCTCATCATCCACTGATGCTTTTTGTCACAAAATGCAGTTCTCAGCTCAGAAAGCTTGTTTCTGACATTCTAACAACTCAATTAGAGCATTTTAGTAATGAACAGTGTTCTTTGTCAAAAGTGACATTCTCATCATCCACTGATTCACTTTGTCACAAAATGCAGTTTTCAGCTCAGAAAGCTTGTTTCTGACATTCTAACAGCTCAATTAGAGCATTTTAGTAATGAACAGTGTTCTTTGTCAAAACTGACATTCTCATCATCCACTGATGAACTATGTCACAAAATGCAGTTCTCAGCTCAGAAAGCTTGTTTCTGACATTCTAACAGCTCAATTGGAGCATTTTAGTAATGATCAGTGTTCTTTGTCAAAACTGACATTCTCATCATCCACTGATGCTTTTTGTCACAAAATGCAGTTTTCAGCTCAGAAAGCTTGTTTCTGACATTCTAACAGCTCAATTAGAGCATTTTAGTAATGATCAGTGTTCTTTGTCAAAACTGACATTCTCATCATCCACTGATGCTTTTTGTCACAAAATGCAGTTTTCAGCTCAGAAAGCTTGTTTCTGACATTCTTACAGCTCAATTAGAGCATTTTAGTAATGAACAGTGTTCTTTGTCAAAACTGACATTCTCATCATCCACTGATGCACTATGTCACAAAATGCAGTTCTCAGCTCAGAAAGCTTGTTTCTGACATTCTAACAGCTCAATTAGAGCATTTTAGCAATGATCAGTGTTCTTTGTCAAAAGTGACATTCTCATCATCCACTGATTCACTTTGTCACAAAATGCAGTTCTCAGCTCAGAAAGCTTGTTTCTGACATTCTAACAGCTCAATTAGAGCATTTTAGTAATGATCAGTGTTCTTTGTCAAAAGTGACATTCTCATCATCCACTGATTCACTTTGTCACAAAATGCAGTTCTCAGCTCAGAAAGCTTGTTTCTGACATTCTAACAGCTCAATTAGAGCATTTTAGTAATGAACAGTGTTCTTTGTCAAAACTGACATTCTCATCATCCACTGATGAACTATGTCACAAAATGCATTTCTCAGCTCAGAAAGCTTGTTTCTGACATTCTAACAGCTCAATTGGAGCATTTCAGTAATGAACAGTGTTCTTTGTCAAAACTGACATTCTCATCATCCACTGATTCACTTTGTCACAAAATGCAGTTTTCAGCTCAGAAAGCTTGTTTCTGACATTCAAACAGCTCAATTAGAGCATTTTAGTAATGATCAGTGTTCTTTGTCAAAACTGACATTCTCATCATCCACTGATGCTTTTTGTCACAAAATGCAGTTTTCAGCTCAGAAAGCTTGTTTCTGACATTCTAACAGCTCAATTGGAGCATTTTAGTAATGATCAGTGTTCTTTGTCAAAACTGACATTCTCATCATCCACTGATGCTTTTTGTCACAAAATGCAGTTTTCAGCTCAGAAAGCTTGTTTCTGATATTTTAACAGCTCAATTAGAGCATTTTAGTAATGAACAGTGTTCTTTGTCAAAACTGACATTCTCATCATCCACTGATGCACTTTGTCACAAAATGCAGTTTTCAGCTCAGAAAGCTTGTTTCTGACATTCTAACAGCTCAATTAGAGCATTTTAGTAATGATCAGTGTTCTTTGTCAAAACTGACATTCTCATCATCCACTGATGCTTTTTGTCACAAAATGCAGTTTTCAGCTCAGAAAGCTTGTTTCTGATATTTTAACAGCTCAATTAGAGCATTTCAGTAATGAACAGTGTTCTTTGTCAAAACTGACATTCTCATCATCCACTGATTCACTTTGTCACAAAATGCAGTTTTCAGCTCAGAAAGCTTGTTTCTGACATTCTAACAGCTCAATTAGAGCATTTTAGTAATGATCAGTGTTCTTTGTCAAAACTGACATTCTCATCATCCACTGATGCTTTTTGTCACAAAATGCAGTTTTCAGCTCAGAAAGCTTGTTTCTGACATTCTAACAGCTCAATTGGAGCATTTTAGTAATGATCAGTGTTCTTTGTCAAAACTGACATTCTCATCATCCACTGATGCTTTTTGTCACAAAATGCAGTTTTCAGCTCAGAAAGCTTGTTTCTGATATTTTAACAGCTCAATTAGAGCATTTTAGTAATGAACAGTGTTCTTTGTCAAAACTGACATTCTCATCATCCACTGATGCACTTTGTCACAAAATGCAGTTTTCAGCTCAGAAAGCTTGTTTCTGACATTCTAACAGCTCAATTAGAGCATTTTAGTAATGATCAGTGTTCTTTGTCAAAAGTGACATTCTCATCATCCACTGATTCACTTTGTCACAAAATGCAGTTCTCAGCTCCAGAAAGCTTGTTTCTGACATTCTAACAGCTCAATTAGAGCATTTTAGTAATGAACAGTGTTCTTTGTCAAAACTGACATTCTCATCATCCACTGATGAACTATGTCACAAAATGCAGTTCTCAGCTCAGAAAGCTTGTTTCTGACATTCTAACAGCTCAATTGGAGCATTTTAGTAATGATCAGTGTTCTTTGTCAAAACTGACATTCTCATCATCCACTGATGCTTTTTGTCACAAAATGCAGTTCTCAGCTCAGAAAGCTTGTTTCTGACATTCTAACAGCTCAATTAGAGCATTTTAGTAATGAACAGTGTTCTTTGTCAAAACTGACATTCTCATCATCCACTGATGCACTTTGTCAAATAAATGCTGTTTTTTCAGCTCAGAAAGCTTGTTTCTGACATTCTAACAGCTCAATTGGAGCATTTTAGTAATGATCAGTGTTCTTTGTCAAAACTGACATTCTCATCATCCACTGATGAACTATGTCACAAAATGCAGTTCTCAGCTCAGAAAGCTTGTTTCTGACATTCTAAAAGCTCAATTGGAGCATTTTAGTAATGATCAGTGTTCTTTGTCAAAACTGACATTCTCATCATCCACTGATGAACTTTGTCACAAAATGCAGTTCTCAGCTCAGAAAGCTTGTTTCTGACATTCTAACAGCTCAATTAGAGCATTTTAGTAATGAACAGTGTTCTTTGTCAAAACTGACATTCTCATCATCCACTGATGCACTTTGTCACAAAATGCAGTTTTCAGCTCAGAAAGCTTGTTTCTGACATTCTAACAGCTCAATTAGAGCATTTTAGTAATGATCAGTGTTCTTTGTCAAAAGTGACATTCTCATCATCCACTGATTCACTTTGTCACAAAATGCAGTTCTCAGCTCCAGAAAGCTTGTTTCTGACATTCTAACAGCTCAATTAGAGCATTTTAGTAATGAACAGTGTTCTTTGTCAAAACTGACATTCTCATCATCCACTGATGAACTATGTCACAAAATGCAGTTCTCAGCTCAGAAAGCTTGTTTCTGACATTCTAACAGCTCAATTGGAGCATTTTAGTAATGATCAGTGTTCTTTGTCAAAACTGACATTCTCATCATCCACTGATGCTTTTTGTCACAAAATGCAGTTCTCAGCTCAGAAAGCTTGTTTCTGACATTCTAACAGCTCAATTAGAGCATTTTAGTAATGAACAGTGTTCTTTGTCAAAACTGACATTCTCATCATCCACTGATGCACTTTGTCAAATAAATGCTGTTTTTTCAGCTCAGAAAGCTTGTTTCTGACATTCTAACAGCTCAATTGGAGCATTTTAGTAATGATCAGTGTTCTTTGTCAAAACTGACATTCTCATCATCCACTGATGAACTATGTCACAAAATGCAGTTCTCAGCTCAGAAAGCTTGTTTCTGACATTCTAAAAGCTCAATTGGAGCATTTTAGTAATGATCAGTGTTCTTTGTCAAAACTGACATTCTCATCATCCACTGATGAACTTTGTCACAAAATGCAGTTCTCAGCTCAGAAAGCTTGTTTCTGACATTCTAACAGCTCAATTAGAGCATTTTAGTAATGAACAGTGTTCTTTGTCAAAACTGACATTCTCATCATCGACTGATGCACTATGTCACAAAATGCAGTTCTCAGCTCAGAAAGCTTGTTTCTGACATTCTAACAGCTCAATTAGAGCATTTTAGCAATGATCAGTGTTCTTTGTCAAAAGTGACATTCTCATCATCCACTGATTCACTTTGTCACAAAATGCAGTTCTCAGCTCAGAAAGCTTGTTTCTGACATTCTAACAGCTCAATTAGAGCATTTTAGTAATGATCAGTGTTCTTTGTCAAAACTGACATTCTCATCATCCACTGATGAACTTTGTCACAAAATGCAGTTCTCAGCTCAGAAAGCTTGTTTCTGAGATTCTAACAGCTCAATTAGAGCATTTTAGCAATGAACAGTGTTCTTTGTCAAAACTGACATTCTCATCATCCACTGATGCACAGTGTCACAAAATGCAGTTCTCAGCTCAGAAAGCTTGTTTCTGACATTCTAACCGCTCAATTAGAGCATTTTAGCAATGATCAGTGTTCTTTGTCAAAAGTGACATTCTCATCATCCACTGATTCACTTTGTCACAAAATGCAGTTCTCAGCTCAGAAAGCTTGTTTCTGACATTCTAACAGCTCAATTAGAGCATTTTAGTAATGAACAGTGTTCTTTGTCAAAACTGACATTCTCATCATCCACTGATGCACTTTGTCAAATAAATGCTGTTTTCAGCTCAGAAAGCTTGTTTCTGACATTCTAACAGCTCAATTGGAGCATTTTAGTAATGATCAGTGTTCTTTGTCAAAACTGACATTCTCATCATCCACTGATGAACTATGTCACAAAATGCAGTTCTCAGCTCAGAAAGCTTGTTTCTGACATTCTAACAGCTCAATTGGAGCATTTTAGTAATGATCAGTGTTCTTTGTCAAAACTGACATTCTCATCATCCACTGATGAACTTTGTCACAAAATGCAGTTCTCAGCTCAGAAAGCTTGTTTCTGACATTCTAACAGCTCAATTAGAGCATTTTAGTAATGAACAGTGTTCTTTGTCAAAACTGACATTCTCATCATCCACTGATGCACTATGTCACAAAATGCAGTTCTCAGCTCAGAAAGCTTGTTTCTGACATTCTAACAGCTCAATTAGAGCATTTTAGTAATGAACAGTGTTCTTTGTCAAAACTGACATTCTCATCATCCACTGATGCACTATGTCACAAAATCCAGTTCTCAGCTCAGAAAGCTTGTTTCTGACATTCTAACAGCTCAATTAGAGCATTTTAGCAATGATCAGTGTTCTTTGTCAAAAGTGACATTCTCATCATCCACTGATTCACTTTGTCACAAAATGCAGTTCTCAGCTCAGAAAGCTTGTTTCTGACATTCTAACAGCTCAATTAGAGCATTTTAGTAATGAACAGTGTTCTTTGTCAAAACTGACATTCTCATCATCCACTGATGAACTATGTCACAAAATGCAGTTCTCAGCTCAGAAAGCTTGTTTCTGACATTCTAACAGCTCAATTGGAGCATTTTAGTGATGATCAGTGTTCTTTGTCAAAACTGACATTCTCATCATCCACGGATGCTTTTTGTCACAAAATGCAGTTTTCAGCTCAGAAAGCTTGTTTCTGACATTCTAACAGCTCAATTAGAGCATTTTAGTAATGAACAGTGTTCTTTGTCAAAACTGACATTCTCATCATCCACTGATGCACTTTGTCACAAAATGCAGTTTTATGCTCAGAAAGCTTGTTTCTGACATTCTAACAGCTCAATTAGAGCATTTTAGTAATGAACAGTGTTCTTTGTCAAAACTGACATTCTCATCATCCACTAATGCTTTTTGTCACAAAATGCAGTTCTCAGCTCAGAAAGCTTGTTTCTGACATTCTAACAACTCAATTAGAGCATTTTAGTAATGAACAGTGTTCTTTGTCAAAACTGACATTCTCATCATCCACTGATTCACTTTGTCACAAAATGCAGTTTTATGCTCAGAAAGCTTGTTTCTGACATTCTAACAGCTCAATTAGAGCATTTTAGTAATGATCAGTGTTCTTTGTCAAAAGTGACATTCTCATCATCCACTGATTCACTTTGTCACAAAATGCAGTTTTATGCTCAGAAAGCTTGTTTCTGACATTCTAACAGCTCAATTAGAGCATTTTAGTAATGATCAGTGTTCTTTGTCAAAAGTGACATTCTCATCATCCACTGATTCACTTTGTCACAAAATGCAGTTCTCAGCTCAGAAAGCTTGTTTCTGACATTCTAACAGCTCAATTAGAGCATTTTAGTAATGAACAGTGTTCTTTGTCAAAACTGACATTCTCATCATCCACTGATGAACTATGTCACAAAATGCAGTTCTCAGCTCAGAAAGCTTGTTTCTGACATTCTAACAGCTCAATTAGAGCATTTTAGTAATGAACAGTGATCTTTGTCAAAACTGACATTCTCATAATCCACTGATGAACTATGTCACAAAATGCAGTTCTCAGCTCAGAAAGCTTGTTTCTGACATTCTAACAGCTCAATTGGAGCATTTTAGTGATGATCAGTGTTCTTTGTCAAAACTGACATTCTCATCATCCACGGATGCTTTTTGTCACAAAATGCAGTTTTCAGCTCAGAAAGCTTGTTTCTGACATTCTAACAGCTCAATTAGAGCATTTTAGTAATGAACAGTGTTCTTTGTCAAAACTGACATTCTCATCATCCACTGATGCACTTTGTCACAAAATGCAGTTTTATGCTCAGAAAGCTTGTTTCTGACATTCTAACAGCTCAATTAGAGCATTTTAGTAATGATCAGTGTTCTTTGTCAAAAGTGACATTCTCATCATCCACTGATTCACTTTGTCACAAAATGCAGTTCTCAGCTCAGAAAGCTTGTTTCTGACATTCAATTAGAGCATTTTAGTAATGAACAGTGTTCTTTGTCAAAACTGACATTCTCATCATCCACTGATGCTTTTTGTCACAAAATGCAGTTCTCAGCTCAGAAAGCTTGTTTCTGACATTCTAACAACTCAATTAGAGCATTTTAGTAATGAACAGTGTTCTTTGTCAAAAGTGACATTCTCATCATCCACTGATTCACTTTGTCACAAAATGCAGTTTTCAGCTCAGAAAGCTTGTTTCTGACATTCTAACAGCTCAATTGGAGCATTTTAGTAATGATCAGTGTTCTTTGTCAAAACTGACATTCTCATCATCCACTGATGCTTTTTGTCACAAAATGCAGTTTTCAGCTCAGAAAGCTTGTTTCTGACATTCTAACAGCTCAATTAGAGCATTTTAGTAATGATCAGTGTTCTTTGTCAAAACTGACATTCTCATCATCCACTGATGCTTTTTGTCACAAAATGCAGTTCTCAGCTCAGAAAGCTTGTTTCTGACATTCTAACAGCTCAATTAGAGCATTTTAGTAATGAACAGTGTTCTTTGTCAAAACTGACATTCTCATCATCCACTGATGCTTTTTGTCACAAAATGCAGTTTTCAGCTCAGAAAGCTTGTTTCTGACATTCTAACAGCTCAATTAGAGCATTTTAGTAATGATCAGTGTTCTTTGTCAAAACTGACATTCTCATCATCCACTGATGCACTTTGTCACAAAATGCAGTTTTCAGCTCAGAAAGCTTGTTTCTGACATTCTAACAGCTCAATTAGAGCATTTTAGTAATGATCAGTGTTCTTTGTCAAAAGTGACATTCTCATCATCCACTGATTCACTTTGTCACAAAATGCAGTTCTCAGCTCAGAAAGCTTGTTTCTGACATTCTAACAGCTCAATTAGAGCATTTTAGTAATGAACAGTGTTCTTTGTCAAAACTGACATTCTCATCATCCACTGATGAACTATGTCACAAAATGCATTTCTCAGCTCAGAAAGCTTGTTTCTGACATTCTAACAGCTCAATTGGAGCATTTCAGTAATGAACAGTGTTCTTTGTCAAAACTGACATTCTCATCATCCACTGATTCACTTTGTCACAAAATGCAGTTTTCAGCTCAGAAAGCTTGTTTCTGACATTCTAACAGCTCAATTAGAGCATTTTAGTAATGATCAGTGTTCTTTGTCAAAACTGACATTCTCATCATCCACTGATGCTTTTTGTCACAAAATGCAGTTTTCAGCTCAGAAAGCTTGTTTCTGACATTCTAACAGCTCAATTGGAGCATTTTAGTAATGATCAGTGTTCTTTGTCAAAACTGACATTCTCATCATCCACTGATGCTTTTTGTCACAAAATGCAGTTTTCAGCTCAGAAAGCTTGTTTCTGATATTTTAACAGCTCAATTAGAGCATTTTAGTAATGAACAGTGTTCTTTGTCAAAACTGACATTCTCATCATCCACTGATGCACTTTGTCACAAAATGCAGTTTTCAGCTCAGAAAGCTTGTTTCTGACATTCTAACAGCTCAATTAGAGCATTTTAGTAATGATCAGTGTTCTTTGTCAAAAGTGACATTCTCATCATCCACTGATTCACTTTGTCACAAAATGCAGTTCTCAGCTCAGAAAGCTTGTTTCTGACATTCTAACAGCTCAATTAGAGCATTTTAGTAATGAACAGTGTTCTTTGTCAAAACTGACATTCTCATCATCCACTGATGAACTATGTCACAAAATGCAGTTCTCAGCTCAGAAAGCTTGTTTCTGACATTCTAACAGCTCAATTGGAGCATTTTAGTAATGATCAGTGTTCTTTGTCAAAACTGACATTCTCATCATCCAATGATGCTTTTTGTCACAAAATGCAGTTTTATGCTCAGAAAGCTTGTTTCTGACATTCTAACAGCTCAATTGGAGCATTTTAGTAATGAACAGTGTTCTTTGTCAAAACTGACATTCTCATCATCCACTGATGCACTTTGTCACAAAATGCAGTTTTATGCTCAGAAAGCTTGTTTCTGACATTCTAACAGCTCAATTAGAGCATTTTAGTAATGATCAGTGTTCTTTGTCAAAAGTGACATTCTCATCATCCACTGATGCTTTTTGTCACAAAATGCAGTTCTCAGCTCAGAAAGCTTGTTTCTGACATTCTAACAGCTCAATTAGAGCATTTTAGTAATGAACAGTGTTCTTTGTCAAAACTGACATTCTCATCATCCACTGATGAACTATGTCACAAAATGCAGTTCTCAGCTCAGAAAGCTTGTTTCTGACATTCTAACAGCTCAATTGGAGCATTTTAGTAATGATCTGTGTTCTTTGTCAAAACTGATATTCTCATCATCCACTGATGTACTTTGTCACAAAATGCAGTTCTCAGCTCAGAAAGCTTGTTTCTGACATTCTAAACAGCTCAATTAGAGCATTTTAGTAATGAACAGTGTTCTTTGTCAAAAATGACATTCTCATCATCCACTGATTCACTTTGTCACAAAATGCAGTTCTCAGCTCAGAAAGCTTGTTTCTGACATTCTAACAGCTCAATTAGAGCATTTTAGCAATGATCAGTGTTCTTTGTCAAAACTGACATTCTCATCATCCACTGATGCACTTTGTCACAAAATGCAGTTTTATGCTCAGAAAGCTTGTTTCTGACATTCTAACAGCTCAATTAGAGCATTTTAGTAATGATCAGTGTTCTTTGTCAAAAGTGACATTCTCATCATCCACTGATGCTTTTTGTCACAAAATGCAGTTCTCAGCTCAGAAAGCTTGTTTCTGACATTCTAACAGCTCAATTAGAGCATTTTAGCAATGATCAGCGTTCTTTGTCAAAAGTGACATTCTCATCATCCACTGATTCACTTTGTCACAAAATGCAGTTCTCAGCTCAGAAAGCTTGTTTCTGACATTCTACCAGCTCAATTAGAGCATTTTAGTAATGAACAGTGTTCTTTGTCAAAACTGACATTCTCATCATCCACTGATGCACTATGTCACAAAATGCAGTTCTCAGCTCAGAAAGCTTGTTTCTGACATTCTAACAGCTCAATTAGAGCATTTTAGCAATGATCAGTGTTCTTTGTCAAAAGTGACATTCTCATCATCTACTGATTCACTTTGTCACAAAATGCAGTTCTCAGCTCAGAAAGCTTGTTTCTGACATTCTAACAGCTCAATTAGAGCATTTTAGTAATGAACAGTGTTCTTTGTCAAAACTGACATTCTCATCATCCACTGATGAACTATGTCACAAAATGCAGTTCTCAGCTCAGAAAGCTTGTTTCTGACATTCTAACAGCTCAATTAGAGCATTTTAGTAATGAACAGTGTTCTTTGTCAAAACTGACATTCTCATCATCCACTGATGAACTATGTCACAAAATGCAGTTCTCAGCTCAGAAAGCTTGTTTCTGACATTCTAACAGCTCAATTGGAGCATTTTAGTAATGATCAGTGTTCTTTGTCAAAACTGACATTCTCATCATCCACTGATGCACATTGTCACAAAATGCAGTTTTCAGCTCAGAAAGCTTGTTTCTGACATTCTAACAGCTCAATTAGAGCATTTTAGTAATGATCAGTGTTCTTTGTCAAAAGTGACATTCTCATCATCCACTGATGAACTTTGTCACAAAATGCAGTTCTCAGCTCAGAAAGCTTGTTTCTGACATTCTAACAGCTCAATTAGAGCATTTTAGTAATGAACAGTGTTCTTTGTCAAAACTGACATTCTCATCATCCACTGATGAACTATGTCACAAAATGCAGTTCTCAGCTCAGAAAGCTTGTTTCTGACATTCTAACAGCTCAATTGGAGCATTTTTGTAATGATCAGTGTTCTTTGTCAAAAGTGACATTCTCATCATCCACTGATTCACTTTGTCACAAAATGCAGTTCTCAGCTCAGAAAGCTTGTTTCTGACATTCTAACAGCTCAATTAGAGCATTTTAGTAATGAACAGTGTTCTTTGTCAAAACTGACATTCTCATCATCCACTGATGACTATGTCACAAAATGCATTTCTCAGCTCAGAAAGCTTGTTTCTGACATTCTAACAGCTCAATTGGAGCATTTCAGTAATGAACAGTGTTCTTTGTCAAAACTGACATTCTCATCATCCACTGATTCACTTTGTCACAAAATGCAGTTTTCAGCTCAGAAAGCTTGTTTCTGACATTCTAACAGCTCAATTAGAGCATTTTAGTAATGATCAGTGTTCTTTGTCAAAACTGACATTCTCATCATCCACTGATGCTTTTTGTCACAAAATGCAGTTTTCAGCTCAGAAAGCTTGTTTCTGACATTCTAACAGCTCAATTGGAGCATTTTAGTAATGATCAGTGTTCTTTGTCAAAACTGACATTCTCATCATCCACTGATGCTTTTTGTCACAAAATGCAGTTTTCAGCTCAGAAAGCTTGTTTCTGATATTTTAACAGCTCAATTAGAGCATTTTAGTAATGAACAGTGTTCTTTGTCAAAACTGACATTCTCATCATCCACTGATGCACTTTTTTTTTCACAAAATGCAGTTTTCAGCTCAGAAAGCTTGTTTCTGACATTCTAACAGCTCAATTAGAGCATTTTAGTAATGATCAGTGTTCTTTGTCAAAAGTGACATTCTCATCATCCACTGATTCACTTTGTCACAAAATGCAGTTCTCAGCTCCAGAAAGCTTGTTTCTGACATTCTAACAGCTCAATTAGAGCATTTTAGTAATGAACAGTGTTCTTTGTCAAAACTGACATTCTCATCATCCACTGATGAACTATGTCACAAAATGCAGTTCTCAGCTCAGAAAGCTTGTTTCTGACATTCTAACAGCTCAATTGGAGCATTTTAGTAATGATCAGTGTTCTTTGTCAAAACTGACATTCTCATCATCCACTGATGCTTTTTGTCACAAAATGCAGTTCTCAGCTCAGAAAGCTTGTTTCTGACATTCTAACAGCTCAATTAGAGCATTTTAGTAATGAACAGTGTTCTTTGTCAAAACTGACATTCTCATCATCCACTGATGCACTTTGTCAAATAAATGCTGTTTTTTCAGCTCAGAAAGCTTGTTTCTGACATTCTAACAGCTCAATTGGAGCATTTTAGTAATGATCAGTGTTCTTTGTCAAAACTGACATTCTCATCATCCACTGATGAACTATGTCACAAAATGCAGTTCTCAGCTCAGAAAGCTTGTTTCTGACATTCTAAAAGCTCAATTGGAGCATTTTAGTAATGATCAGTGTTCTTTGTCAAAACTGACATTCTCATCATCCACTGATGAACTTTGTCACAAAATGCAGTTCTCAGCTCAGAAAGCTTGTTTCTGACATTCTAACAGCTCAATTAGAGCATTTTAGTAATGAACAGTGTTCTTTGTCAAAACTGACATTCTCATCATCGACTGATGCACTATGTCACAAAATGCAGTTCTCAGCTCAGAAAGCTTGTTTCTGACATTCTAACAGCTCAATTAGAGCATTTTAGCAATGATCAGTGTTCTTTGTCAAAAGTGACATTCTCATCATCCACTGATTCACTTTGTCACAAAATGCAGTTCTCAGCTCAGAAAGCTTGTTTCTGACATTCTAACAGCTCAATTAGAGCATTTTAGTAATGATCAGTGTTCTTTGTCAAAACTGACATTCTCATCATCCACTGATGAACTTTGTCACAAAATGCAGTTCTCAGCTCAGAAAGCTTGTTTCTGAGATTCTAACAGCTCAATTAGAGCATTTTAGCAATGAACAGTGTTCTTTGTCAAAACTGACATTCTCATCATCCACTGATGCACAGTGTCACAAAATGCAGTTCTCAGCTCAGAAAGCTTGTTTCTGACATTCTAACCGCTCAATTAGAGCATTTTAGCAATGATCAGTGTTCTTTGTCAAAAGTGACATTCTCATCATCCACTGATTCACTTTGTCACAAAATGCAGTTCTCAGCTCAGAAAGCTTGTTTCTGACATTCTAACAGCTCAATTAGAGCATTTTAGTAATGAACAGTGTTCTTTGTCAAAACTGACATTCTCATCATCCACTGATGCACTTTGTCAAATAAATGCTGTTTTCAGCTCAGAAAGCTTGTTTCTGACATTCTAACAGCTCAATTGGAGCATTTTAGTAATGATCAGTGTTCTTTGTCAAAACTGACATTCTCATCATCCACTGATGAACTATGTCACAAAATGCAGTTCTCAGCTCAGAAAGCTTGTTTCTGACATTCTAACAGCTCAATTGGAGCATTTTAGTAATGATCAGTGTTCTTTGTCAAAACTGACATTCTCATCATCCACTGATGAACTTTGTCACAAAATGCAGTTCTCAGCTCAGAAAGCTTGTTTCTGACATTCTAACAGCTCAATTAGAGCATTTTAGTAATGAACAGTGTTCTTTGTCAAAACTGACATTCTCATCATCCACTGATGCACTATGTCACAAAATGCAGTTCTCAGCTCAGAAAGCTTGTTTCTGACATTCTAACAGCTCAATTAGAGCATTTTAGTAATGAACAGTGTTCTTTGTCAAAACTGACATTCTCATCATCCACTGATGCACTATGTCACAAAATCCAGTTCTCAGCTCAGAAAGCTTGTTTCTGACATTCTAACAGCTCAATTAGAGCATTTTAGCAATGATCAGTGTTCTTTGTCAAAAGTGACATTCTCATCATCCACTGATTCACTTTGTCACAAAATGCAGTTCTCAGCTCAGAAAGCTTGTTTCTGACATTCTAACAGCTCAATTAGAGCATTTTAGTAATGAACAGTGTTCTTTGTCAAAACTGACATTCTCATCATCCACTGATGAACTATGTCACAAAATGCAGTTCTCAGCTCAGAAAGCTTGTTTCTGACATTCTAACAGCTCAATTGGAGCATTTTAGTGATGATCAGTGTTCTTTGTCAAAACTGACATTCTCATCATCCACGGATGCTTTTTGTCACAAAATGCAGTTTTCAGCTCAGAAAGCTTGTTTCTGACATTCTAACAGCTCAATTAGAGCATTTTAGTAATGAACAGTGTTCTTTGTCAAAACTGACATTCTCATCATCCACTGATGCACTTTGTCACAAAATGCAGTTTTATGCTCAGAAAGCTTGTTTCTGACATTCTAACAGCTCAATTAGAGCATTTTAGTAATGAACAGTGTTCTTTGTCAAAACTGACATTCTCATCATCAACTAATGCTTTTTGTCACAAAATGCAGTTCTCAGCTCAGAAAGCTTGTTTCTGACATTCTAACAACTCAATTAGAGCATTTTAGTAATGAACAGTGTTCTTTGTCAAAAGTGACATTCTCATCATCCACTGATTCACTTTGTCACAAAATGCAGTTTTATGCTCAGAAAGCTTGTTTCTGACATTCTAACAGCTCAATTAGAGCATTTTAGTAATGATCAGTGTTCTTTGTCAAAAGTGACATTCTCATCATCCACTGATTCACTTTGTCACAAAATGCAGTTCTCAGCTCAGAAAGCTTGTTTCTGACATTCTAACAGCTCAATTAGAGCATTTTAGTAATGATCAGTGTTCTTTGTCAAAAGTGACATTCTCATCATCCACTGATTCACTTTGTCACAAAATGCAGTTTTATGCTCAGAAAGCTTGTTTCTGACATTCTAACAGCTCAATTAGAGCATTTTAGTAATGATCAGTGTTCTTTGTCAAAAGTGACATTCTCATCATCCACTGATTCACTTTGTCACAAAATGCAGTTCTCAGCTCAGAAAGCTTGTTTCTGACATTCTAACAGCTCAATTAGAGCATTTTAGTAATGAACAGTGTTCTTTGTCAAAACTGACATTCTCATCATCCACTGATGAACTATGTCACAAAATGCAGTTCTCAGCTCAGAAAGCTTGTTTCTGACATTCTAACAGCTCAATTAGAGCATTTTAGTAATGAACAGTGATCTTTGTCAAAACTGACATTCTCATAATCCACTGATGAACTATGTCACAAAATGCAGTTCTCAGCTCAGAAAGCTTGTTTCTGACATTCTAACAGCTCAATTGGAGCATTTTAGTGATGATCAGTGTTCTTTGTCAAAACTGACATTCTCATCATCCACGGATGCTTTTTGTCACAAAATGCAGTTTTCAGCTCAGAAAGCTTGTTTCTGACATTCTAACAGCTCAATTAGAGCATTTTAGTAATGAACAGTGTTCTTTGTCAAAACTGACATTCTCATCATCCACTGATGCACTTTGTCACAAAATGCAGTTTTATGCTCAGAAAGCTTGTTTCTGACATTCTAACAGCTCAATTAGAGCATTTTAGTAATGATCAGTGTTCTTTGTCAAAAGTGACATTCTCATCATCCACTGATTCACTTTGTCACAAAATGCAGTTCTCAGCTCAGAAAGCTTGTTTCTGACATTCAATTAGAGCATTTTAGTAATGAACAGTGTTCTTTGTCAAAACTGACATTCTCATCATCCACTGATGCTTTTTGTCACAAAATGCAGTTCTCAGCTCAGAAAGCTTGTTTCTGACATTCTAACAACTCAATTAGAGCATTTTAGTAATGAACAGTGTTCTTTGTCAAAAGTGACATTCTCATCATCCACTGATTCACTTTGTCACAAAATGCAGTTTTCAGCTCAGAAAGCTTGTTTCTGACATTCTAACAGCTCAATTGGAGCATTTTAGTAATGATCAGTGTTCTTTGTCAAAACTGACATTCTCATCATCCACTGATGCTTTTTGTCACAAAATGCAGTTTTCAGCTCAGAAAGCTTGTTTCTGACATTCTAACAGCTCAATTAGAGCATTTTAGTAATGATCAGTGTTCTTTGTCAAAACTGACATTCTCATCATCCACTGATGCTTTTTGTCACAAAATGCAGTTCTCAGCTCAGAAAGCTTGTTTCTGACATTCTAACAGCTCAATTAGAGCATTTTAGTAATGAACAGTGTTCTTTGTCAAAACTGACATTCTCATCATCCACTGATGCATTTTGTCACAAAATGCAGTTCTCAGCTCAGAAAGCTTGTTTCTGACATTCTAACAGCTCAATTAGAGCATTTTAGTAATGATCAGTGTTCTTTGTCAAAACTGACATTCTCATCATCCACTGATGCTTTTTGTCACAAAATGCAGTTCTCAGCTCAGAAAGCTTGTTTCTGACATTCTAACAGCTCAATTAGAGCATTTTAGTAATGATCAGTGTTCTTTGTCAAAACTGACATTCTCATCATCCACTGATGCTTTTTGTCACAAAATGCAGTTTTCAGCTCAGAAAGCTTGTTTCTGACATTCTAACAGCTCAATTGGAGCATTTTAGTAATGATCAGTGTTCTTTGTCAAAACTGACATTCTCATCATCCACTGATGCTTTTTGTCACAAAATGCAGTTTTCAGCTCAGAAAGCTTGTTTTTTGATATTTTAACAGCTCAATTAGAGCATTTTAGTAATGAACAGTGTTCTTTGTCAAAACTGACATTCTCATCATCCACTGATGCACTTTGTCACAAAATGCAGTTTTCAGCTCAGAAAGCTTGTTTCTGACATTCTAACAGCTCAATTAGAGCATTTTAGTAATGATCAGTGTTCTTTGTCAAAAGTGACATTCTCATCATCCACTGATTCACTTTGTCACAAAATGCAGTTCTCAGCTCAGAAAGCTTGTTTCTGACATTCTAACAGCTCAATTAGAGCATTTTAGTAATGAACAGTGTTCTTTGTCAAAACTGACATTCTCATCATCCACTGATGAACTATGTCACAAAATGCATTTCTCAGCTCAGAAAGCTTGTTTCTGACATTCTAACAGCTCAATTGGAGCATTTCAGTAATGAACAGTGTTCTTTGTCAAAACTGACATTCTCATCATCCACTGATTCACTTTGTCACAAAATGCAGTTTTCAGCTCAGAAAGCTTGTTTCTGACATTCTAACAGCTCAATTAGAGCATTTTAGTAATGATCAGTGTTCTTTGTCAAAACTGACATTCTCATCATCCACTGATGCTTTTTGTCACAAAATGCAGTTTTCAGCTCAGAAAGCTTGTTTCTGACATTCTAACAGCTCAATTAGAGCATTTTAGTAATGATCAGTGTTCTTTGTCAAAACTGACATTCTCATCATCCACTGATGCTTTTTGTCACAAAATGCAGTTTTCAGCTCAGAAAGCTTGTTTCTGACATTCTAACAGCTCAATTGGAGCATTTTAGTAATGATCAGTGTTCTTTGTCAAAACTGACATTCTCATCATCCACTGATGCTTTTTGTCACAAAATGCAGTTTTCAGCTCAGAAAGCTTGTTTCTGATATTTTAACAGCTCAATTAGAGCATTTTAGTAATGATCAGTGTTCTTTGTCAAAACTGACATTCTCATCATCCACTGATGCTTTTTGTCACAAAATGCAGTTTTCAGCTCAGAAAGCTTGTTTCTGACATTCTAACAGCTCAATTGGAGCATTTTAGTAATGATCAGTGTTCTTTGTCAAAACTGACATTCTCATCATCCACTGATGCTTTTTGTCACAAAATGCAGTTTTCAGCTCAGAAAGCTTGTTTTTTGATATTTTAACAGCTCAATTAGAGCATTTTAGTAATGAACAGTGTTCTTTGTCAAAACTGACATTCTCATCATCCACTGATGCACTTTGTCACAAAATGCAGTTTTCAGCTCAGAAAGCTTGTTTCTGACATTCTAACAGCTCAATTAGAGCATTTTAGTAATGATCAGTGTTCTTTGTCAAAAGTGACATTCTCATCATCCACTGATTCACTTTGTCACAAAATGCAGTTCTCAGCTCAGAAAGCTTGTTTCTGACATTCTAACAGCTCAATTAGAGCATTTTAGTAATGAACAGTGTTCTTTGTCAAAACTGACATTCTCATCATCCACTGATGAACTATGTCACAAAATGCATTTCTCAGCTCAGAAAGCTTGTTTCTGACATTCTAACAGCTCAATTGGAGCATTTCAGTAATGAACAGTGTTCTTTGTCAAAACTGACATTCTCATCATCCACTGATTCACTTTGTCACAAAATGCAGTTTTCAGCTCAGAAAGCTTGTTTCTGACATTCTAACAGCTCAATTAGAGCATTTTAGTAATGATCAGTGTTCTTTGTCAAAACTGACATTCTCATCATCCACTGATGAACTATGTCACAAAATGCAGTTCTCAGCTCAGAAAGCTTGTTTCTGACATTCTAACAGCTCAATTAGAGCATTTTAGTAATGAACAGTGTTCTTTGTCAAAACTGACATTCTCATCATCCACTGATGAACTATGTCACAAAATGCAGTTCTTAGCTCAGAAAGCTTGTTTCTGACATTCTAACAGCTCAATTGGAGCATTTTAGTAATGATCAGTGTTCTTTGTCAAAACTGACATTCTCATCATCCACTGATGCACATTGTCACAAAATGCAGTTTTCAGCTCAGAAAGCTTGTTTCTGACATTCTAACAGCTCAATTAGAGCATTTTAGTAATGATCAGTGTTCTTTGTCAAAAGTGACATTCTCATCATCCACTGATGAACTTTGTCACAAAATGCAGTTCTCAGCTCAGAAAGCTTGTTTCTGACATTCTAACAGCTCAATTAGAGCATTTTAGTAATGAACAGTGTTCTTTGTCAAAACTGACATTCTCATCATCCACTGATGAACTATGTCACAAAATGCAGTTCTCAGCTCAGAAAGCTTGTTTCTGACATTCTAACAGCTCAATTGGAGCATTTTTGTAATGATCAGTGTTCTTTGTCAAAAGTGACATTCTCATCATCCACTGATTCACTTTGTCACAAAATGCAGTTCTCAGCTCAGAAAGCTTGTTTCTGACATTCTAACAGCTCAATTAGAGCATTTTAGTAATGAACAGTGTTCTTTGTCAAAACTGACATTCTCATCATCCACTGATGACTATGTCACAAAATGCATTTCTCAGCTCAGAAAGCTTGTTTCTGACATTCTAACAGCTCAATTGGAGCATTTCAGTAATGAACAGTGTTCTTTGTCAAAACTGACATTCTCATCATCCACTGATTCACTTTGTCACAAAATGCAGTTTTCAGCTCAGAAAGCTTGTTTCTGACATTCTAACAGCTCAATTAGAGCATTTTAGTAATGATCAGTGTTCTTTGTCAAAACTGACATTCTCATCATCCACTGATGCTTTTTGTCACAAAATGCAGTTTTCAGCTCAGAAAGCTTGTTTCTGACATTCTAACAGCTCAATTGGAGCATTTTAGTAATGATCAGTGTTCTTTGTCAAAACTGACATTCTCATCATCCACTGATGCTTTTTGTCACAAAATGCAGTTTTCAGCTCAGAAAGCTTGTTTCTGATATTTTAACAGCTCAATTAGAGCATTTTAGTAATGAACAGTGTTCTTTGTCAAAACTGACATTCTCATCATCCACTGATGCACTTTGTCACAAAATGCAGTTTTCAGCTCAGAAAGCTTGTTTCTGACATTCTAACAGCTCAATTAGAGCATTTTAGTAATGATCAGTGTTCTTTGTCAAAAGTGACATTCTCATCATCCACTGATTCACTTTGTCACAAAATGCAGTTCTCAGCTCAGAAAGCTTGTTTCTGACAATCTAACAGCTCAATTAGAGCATTTTAGTAATGAACAGTGTTCTTTGTCAAAACTGACATTCTCATCATCCACTGATGAACTATGTCACAAAATGCAGTTCTCAGCTCAGAAAGCTTGTTTCTGACATTCTAACAGCTCAATTGGAGCATTTTAGTAATGATCAGTGTTCTTTGTCAAAACTGACATTCTCATCATCCAATGATGCTTTTTGTCACAAAATGCAGTTTTATGCTCAGAAAGCTTGTTTCTGACATTCTAACAGCTCAATTGGAGCATTTTAGTAATGAACAGTGTTCTTTGTCAAAACTGACATTCTCATCATCCACTGATAAACTTTGTCACAAAATGCAGTTTTAAGCTCAGAAAGCTTGTTTCTGACATTCTAACAGCTCAATTAGAGCATTTTAGTAATGATCAGTGTTCTTTGTCAAAAGTGACATTCTCATCATCCACTGATGCTTTTTGTCACAAAATGCAGTTCTCAGCTCAGAAAGCTTGTTTCTGACATTCTAACAGCTCAATTAGAGCATTTTAGTAATGAACAGTGTTCTTTGTCAAAACTGACATTCTCATCATCCACTGATGAACTATGTCACAAAATGCAGTTCTCAGCTCAGAAAGCTTGTTTCTGACATTCTAACAGCTCAATTGGAGCATTTTAGTAATGATCTGTGTTCTTTGTCAAAACTGATATTCTCATCATCCACTGATGTACTTTGTCACAAAATGCAGTTCTCAGCTCAGAAAGCTTGTTTCTGACATTCTAAACAGCTCAATTAGAGCATTTTAGTAATGAACAGTGTTCTTTGTCAAAAATGACATTCTCATCATCCACTGATTCACTTTGTCACAAAATGCAGTTCTCAGCTCAGAAAGCTTGTTTCTGACATTCTAACAGCTCAATTAGAGCATTTTAGCAATGATCAGTGTTCTTTGTCAAAACTGACATTCTCATCATCCACTGATGCACTTTGTCACAAAATGCAGTTTTATGCTCAGAAAGCTTGTTTCTGACATTCTAACAGCTCAATTAGAGCATTTTAGCAATGATCAGCGTTCTTTGTCAAAAGTGACATTCTCATCATCCACTGATTCACTTTGTCACAAAATGCAGTTCTCAGCTCAGAAAGCTTGTTTCTGACATTCTACCAGCTCAATTAGAGCATTTTAGTAATGAACAGTGTTCTTTGTCAAAACTGACATTCTCATCATCCACTGATGCACTATGTCACAAAATGCAGTTCTCAGCTCAGAAAGCTTGTTTCTGACATTCTAACAGCTCAATTAGAGCATTTTAGCAATGATCAGTGTTCTTTGTCAAAAGTGACATTCTCATCATCCACTGATTCACTTTGTCACAAAATGCAGTTCTCAGCTCAGAAAGCTTGTTTCTGACATTCTAACAGCTCAATTAGAGCATTTTAGTAATGAACAGTGTTCTTTGTCAAAACTGACATTCTCATCATCCACTGATGAACTATGTCACAAAATGCAGTTCTCAGCTCAGAAAGCTTGTTTCTGACATTCTAACAGCTCAATTAGAGCATTTTAGTAATGAACAGTGTTCTTTGTCAAAACTGACTTTCTCATCATCCACTGATTCACTTTGTCACAAAATGCAGTTTTCAGCTCAGAAAGCTTGTTTCTGACATTCTAACAGCTCAATTAGAGCATTTTAGTAATGAACAGTGTTCTTTGTCAAAACTGACATTCTCATCATCCACTGATGCTTTTTGTCACAAAATGCAGTTTTCAGCTCAGAAAGCTTGTTTCTGACATTCTAACAGCTCAATTAGAGCATTTCAGTAACGATCAGTGTTCTTTGTCAAAACTAACATTCTCATCATCCACTGATTCACTTTGTCACAAAATGCAGTTCTCAGCTCAGAAAGCTTGTTTCTGACATTCTAACAGCTCAATTAGAGCATTTTAGTAATGAACAGTGTTCTTTGTCAAAACTGACATTCTCATCATCCACTTATGAACTATGTCACAAAATGCAGTTCTCAGCTCAGAAAGCTTGTTTCTGACATTCTAACAGCTCAATTAGAGCATTTTAGTAATGAACAGTGTTCTTTGTCAAAACTGACTTTCTCATCATCCACTGATTCACTTTGTCACAAAATGCAGTTTTCAGCTCAGAAAGCTTGTTTCTGACATTCTAACAGCTCAATTAGAGCATTTTAGTAATGAACAGTGTTCTTTGTCAAAACTGACATTCTCATCATCCACTGATGCTTTTTGTCACAAAATGCAGTTTTTTAGCTCAGAAAGCTTGTTTCTGACATTCTAACAGCTCAATTAGAGCATTTCAGTAACGATCAGTGTTCTTTGTCAAAACTAACATTCTCATCATCCACTGATTCACTTTGTCACAAAATGCAGTTCTCAGCTCAGAAAGCTTGTTTCTGACATTCTAACAGCTCAATTAGAGCATTTTAGTAATGAACAGTGTTCTTTGTCAAAACTGACATTCTCATCATCCACTGATTCACTTTGTCACAAAATGCAGTTTTCAGCTCAGAAAGCTTGTTTCTGACATTCTAACAGCTCAATTAGAGCATTTTAGTAATGATCAGTGTTCTTTGTCAAAACTGACATTCTCATCATCCACTGATGCTTTTTGTCACAAAATGCAGTTCTCAGCTCAGAAAGCTTGTTTCTGACATTCTAACAGCTCAATTAGAGCATTTTAGTAATGAACAGTGTTCTTTGTCAAAACTGACATTCTCATCATCCACTGATGAACTTTGTCACAAAATGCAGTTCTCAGCTCAGAAAGCTTGTTTCTGACATTCTAACAGCTCAATTAGAGCATTTTAGTAATGAACAGTGTTCTTTGTCAAAACTGACATTCTCATCATCCACTGATGCACTATGTCACAAAATGCAGTTCTCAGCTCAGAAAGCTTGTTTCTGACATTCTAACAGCTCAATTAGAGCATTTTAGCAATGATCAGTGTTCTTTGTCAAAAGTGACATTCTCATCATCCACTGATTCACTTTGTCACAAAATGCAGTTCTCAGCTCAGAAAGCTTGTTTCTGACATTCTAACAGCTCAATTAGAGCATTTTAGCAATGATCAGTGTTCTTTGTCAAAAGTGACATTCTCATCATCCACTGATTCACTTTGTCACAAAATGCAGTTCTCAGCTCAGAAAGCTTGTTTCTGACATTCTAACAGCTCAATTAGAGCATTTTAGCAATGAACAGTGTTCTTTGTCAAAACTGACATTCTCATCATCCACTGATGAACTATGTCACAAAATGCATTTCTCAGCTCAGAAAGCTTGTTTCTGACATTCTAACAGCTCAATTGGAGCATTTCAGTAATGAACAGTGTTCTTTGTCAAAACTGACATTCTCATCATCCACTGATTCACTTTGTCACAAAATGCAGTTTTCAGCTCAGAAAGCTTGTTTCTGACATTCTAACAGCTCAATTAGAGCATTTTAGTAATGATCAGTGTTCTTTGTCAAAACTGACATTCTCATCATCCACTGATGCTTTTTGTCACAAAATGCAGTTCTCAGCTCAGAAAGCTTGTTTCTGACATTCTAACAGCTCAATTAGAGCATTTTAGTAATGAACAGTGTTCTTTGTCAAAACTGACATTCTCATCATCCACTGATGAACTATGTCACAAAATGCAGTTCTCAGCTCAGAAAGCTTGTTTCTGACATTCTAACAGCTCAATTGGAGCATTTTAGTAATGATCAGTGTTCTTTGTCAAAACTGACATTCTCATCATCCACTGATGCTTTTTGTCACAAAATGCAGTTTTCAGCTCAGAAAGCTTGTTTCTGATATTTTAACAGCTCAATTAGAGCATTTTAGTAATGAACAGTGTTCTTTGTCAAAACTGACATTCTCATCATCCACTGATGCACATTGTCACAAAATGCAGTTTTCAGCTCAGAAAGCTTGTTTCTGACATTCTAACAGCTCAATTAGAGCATTTTAGTAATGATCAGTGTTCTTTGTCAAAAGTGACATTCTCATCATCCACTGATTCACTTTGTCACAAAATGCAGTTCTCAGCTCAGAAAGCTTGTTTCTGACATTCTAACAGCTCAATTAGAGCATTTTAGTAATGAACAGTGTTCTTTGTCAAAACTGACATTCTCATCATCCACTGATGAACTATGTCACAAAATGCAGTTCTCAGCTCAGAAAGCTTGTTTCTGACATTCTAACAGCTCAATTAGAGCATTTTAGTAATGATCAGTGTTCTTTGTCAAAACTGACATTCTCATCATCCACTGATGCTTTTTGTCACAAAATGCAGTTCTCAGCTCAGAAAGCTTGTTTCTGACATTCTAACAGCTCAATTAGAGCATTTTAGTAATGAACAGTGTTCTTTGTCAAAACTGACATTCTCATCATCCACTGATGCTTTTTGTCACAAAATGCAGTTCTCAGCTCAGAAAGCTTGTTTCTGACATTCTAACAGCTCAATTAGAGCATTTTAGTAATGAACAGTGTTCTTTGTCAAAACTGACATTCTCATCATCCACTGATGCACTATGTCACAAAATGCAGTTCTCAGCTCAGAAAGCTTGTTTCTGACATTCTAACAGCTCAATTAGAGCATTTTAGCAATGATCAGTGTTCTTTGTCAAAAGTGACATTCTCATCATCCACTGATTCACTTTGTCACAAAATGCAGTTCTCAGCTCAGAAAGCTTGTTTCTGACATTCTAACAGCTCAATTAGAGCATTTTAGTAATGATCAGTGTTCTTTGTCAAAACTGACATTCTCATCATCCACTGATGCTTTTTGTCACAAAATGCATTTCTCAGCTCAGAAAGCTTGTTTCTGACATTCTAACAGCTCAATTGGAGCATTTCAGTAATGAACAGTGTTCTTTGTCAAAACTGACATTCTCATCATCCACTGATTCACTTTGTCACAAAATGCAGTTTTCAGCTCAGAAAGCTTGTTTCTGACATTCTAACAGCTCAATTAGAGCATTTTAGTAATGATCAGTGTTCTTTGTCAAAACTGACATTCTCATCATCCACTGATGCTTTTTGTCACAAAATGCAGTTTTCAGCTCAGAAAGCTTGTTTCTGACATTCTAACAGCTCAATTGGAGCATTTTAGTAATGATCAGTGTTCTTTGTCAAAACTGACATTCTCATCATCCACTGATGCTTTTTGTCACAAAATGCAGTTTTCAGCTCAGAAAGCTTGTTTCTGATATTTTAACAGCTCAATTAGAGCATTTTAGTAATGAACAGTGTTCTTTGTCAAAACTGACATTCTCATCATCCACTGATGCACTTTGTCACAAAATGCAGTTTTCAGCTCAGAAAGCTTGTTTCTGACATTCTAACAGCTCAATTAGAGCATTTTAGTAATGATCAGTGTTCTTTGTCAAAAGTGACATTCTCATCATCCACTGATTCACTTTGTCACAAAATGCAGTTCTCAGCTCAGAAAGCTTGTTTCTGACATTCTAACAGCTCAATTAGAGCATTTTAGTAATGAACAGTGTTCTTTGTCAAAACTGACATTCTCATCATCCACTGATGAACTATGTCACAAAATGCAGTTCTCAGCTCAGAAAGCTTGTTTCTGACATTCTAACAGCTCAATTGGAGCATTTTAGTAATGAACAGTGTTCTTTGTCAAAACTGACATTCTCATCATCCACTGATGAACTTTGTCACAAAATGCAGTTCTCAGCTCAGAAAGCTTGTTTCTGACATTCTAACAGCTCAATTAGAGCATTTTAGTAATGAACAGTGTTCTTTGTCAAAACTGACATTCTCATCATCGACTGATGCACTATGTCACAAAATGCAGTTCTCAGCTCAGAAAGCTTGTTTCTGACATTCTAACAGCTCAATTAGAGCATTTTAGCAATGATCAGTGTTCTTTGTCAAAAGCTACATTCTCATCATCCACTGATTCACTTTGTCACAAAATGCAGTTCTCAGCTCAGAAAGCTTGTTTCTGACATTCTAACAGCTCAATTAGAGCATTTTAGTAATGATCAGTGTTCTTTGTCAAAACTGACATTCTCATCATCCACTGATGAACTTTGTCACAAAATGCAGTTCTCAGCTCAAAAAAGCTTGTTTCTGAGATTCTAACAGCTCAATTAGAGCATTTTAGCAATGAACAGTGTTCTTTGTCAAAACTGACATTCTCATCATCCACTGATGCACAGTGTCACAAAATGCAGTTCTCAGCTCAGAAAGCTTGTTTCTGACATTCTAACAGCTCAATTAGAGCATTTTAGCAATGATCAGTGTTCTTTGTCAAAAGTGACATTCTCATCATCCACTGATTCACTTTGTCACAAAATGCAGTTCTCAGCTCAGAAAGCTTGTTTCTGACATTCTAACAGCTCAATTAGAGCATTTGAGTAATGAACAGTGTTCTTTGTCAAAACTGACATTCTCATCATCCACTGATGCACTTTGTCAAATAAATGCTGTTTTCAGCTCAGAAAGCTTGTTTCTGACATTCTAACAGCTCAATTGGAGCATTTTAGTAATGATCAGTGTTCTTTGTCAAAACTGACATTCTCATCATCCACTGATGAACTATGTCACAAAATGCAGTTCTCAGCTCAGAAAGCTTGTTTCTGACATTCTAACAGCTCAATTGGAGCATTTTAGTAATGATCAGTGTTCTTTGTCAAAACTGACATTCTCATCATCCACTGATGAACTTTGTCACAAAATGCAGTTCTCAGCTCAGAAAGCTTGTTTCTGACATTCTAACAGCTCAATTAGAGCATTTTAGTAATGAACAGTGTTCTTTGTCAAAACTGACATTCTCATCATCCACTGATGCACTATGTCACAAAATGCAGTTCTCAGCTCAGAAAGCTTGTTTCTGACATTCTAACAGCTCAATTAGAGCATTTTAGTAATGAACAGTGTTCTTTGTCAAAACTGACATTCTCATCATCCACTGATGCACTATGTCACAAAATGCAGTTCTCAGCTCAGAAAGCTTGTTTCTGACATTCTAACAGCTCAATTAGAGCATTTTAGCAATGATCAGTGTTCTTTGTCAAAAGTGACATTCTCATCATCCACTGATTCACTTTGTCACAAAATGCAGTTCTCAGCTCAGAAAGCTTGTTTCTGACATTCTAACAGCTCAATTAGAGCATTTTAGTAATGAACAGTGTTCTTTGTCAAAACTGACATTCTCATCATCCACTGATGAACTATGTCACAAAATGCAGTTCTCAGCTCAGAAAGCTTGTTTCTGACATTCTAACAGCTCAATTGGAGCATTTTAGTGATGATCAGTGTTCTTTGTCAAAACTGACATTCTCATCATCCACGGAAGCTTTTTGTCACAAAATGCAGTTTTCAGCTCAGAAAGCTTGTTTCTGACATTCTAACAGCTCAATTAGAGCATTTTAGTAATGACAGTGTTCTTTGTCAAAACTGACATTCTCATCATCCACTGATGCACTTTGTCACAAAATGCAGTTTTATGCTCAGAAAGCTTGTTTCTGACATTCTAACAGCTCAATTAGAGCATTTTAGTAATGAACAGTGTTCTTTGTCAAAACTGACATTCTCATCATCCACTAATGCTTTTTGTCACAAAATGCAGTTCTCAGCTCAGAAAGCTTGTTTCTGACATTCTAACAACTCAATTAGAGCATTTTAGTAATGAACAGTGTTCTTTGTCAAAAGTGACATTCTCATCATCCACTGATTCACTTTGTCACAAAATGCAGTTTTATGCTCAGAAAGCTTGTTTCTGACATTCTAACAGCTCAATTAGAGCATTTTAGTAATGATCAGTGTTCTTTGTCAAAAGTGACATTCTCATCATCCACTGATTCACTTTGTCACAAAATGCAGTTTTATGCTCAGAAAGCTTGTTTCTGACATTCTAACAGCTCAATTAGAGCATTTTAGTAATGATCAGTGTTCTTTGTCAAAAGTGACATTCTCATCATCCACTGATTCACTTTGTCACAAAATGCAGTTCTCAGCTCAGAAAGCTTGTTTCTGACATTCTAACAGCTCAATTAGAGCATTTTAGTAATGAACAGTGTTCTTTGTCAAAACTGACATTCTCATCATCCACTGATGAACTATGTCACAAAATGCAGTTCTCAGCTCAGAAAGCTTGTTTCTGACATTCTAACAGCTCAATTAGAGCATTTTAGTAATGAACAGTGTTCTTTGTCAAAACTGACATTCTCATCATCCACTGATGAACTATGTCACAAAATGCAGTTCTCAGCTCAGAAAGCTTGTTTCTGACATTCTAACAGCTCAATTGGAGCATTTTAGTGATGATCAGTGTTCTTTGTCAAAACTGACATTCTCATCATCCACGGATGCTTTTTGTCACAAAATGCAGTTTTCAGCTCAGAAAGCTTGTTTCTGACATTCTAACAGCTCAATTAGAGCATTTTAGTAATGAACAGTGTTCTTTGTCAAAACTGACATTCTCATCATCCACTGATGCACTTTGTCACAAAATGCAGTTTTATGCTCAGAAAGCTTGTTTCTGACATTCTAACAGCTCAATTAGAGCATTTTAGTAATGATCAGTGTTCTTTGTCAAAAGTGACATTCTCATCATCCACTGATTCACTTTGTCACAAAATGCAGTTCTCAGCTCAGAAAGCTTGTTTCTGACATTCTAACAACTCAATTAGAGCATTTTAGTAATGAACAGTGTTCTTTGTCAAAAGTGACATTCTCATCATCCACTGATTCACTTTGTCACAAAATGCAGTTTTCAGCTCAGAAAGCTTGTTTCTGACATTCTAACAGCTCAATTGGAGCATTTTAGTAATGATCAGTGTTCTTTGTCAAAACTGACATTCTCATCATCCACTGATGCTTTTTGTCACAAAATGCAGTTTCCAGCTCAGAAAGCTTGTTTCTGACATTCTAACAGCTCAATTAGAGCATTTTAGTAATGATCAGTGTTCTTTGTCAAAACTGACATTCTCATCATCCACTGATGCTTTTTGTCACAAAATGCAGTTCTCAGCTCAGAAAGCTTGTTTCTGACATTCTAACAGCTCAATTAGAGCATTTTAGTAATGATCAGTGTTCTTTGTCAAAACTGACATTCTCATCATCCACTGATGCTTTTTGTCACAAAATGCAGTTCTCAGCTCAGAAAGCTTGTTTCTGACATTCTAACAGCTCAATTAGAGCATTTTAGCAATGATCAGTGTTCTTTGTCAAAAGTGACATTCTCATCATCCACTGATTCACTTTGTCACAAAATGCAGTTCTCAGCTCAGAAAGCTTGTTTCTGACATTCTAACAGCTCAATTAGAGCATTTTAGTAATGATCAGTGTTCTTTGTCAAAACTGACATTCTCATCATCCACTGATGAACTATGTCACAAAATGCATTTCTCAGCTCAGAAAGCTTGTTTCTGACATTCTAACAGCTCAATTGGAGCATTTCAGTAATGAACAGTGTTCTTTGTCAAAACTGACATTCTCATCATCCACTGATTCACTTTGTCACAAAATGCAGTTTTCAGCTCAGAAAGCTTGTTTCTGACATTCTAACAGCTCAATTAGAGCATTTTAGTAATGATCAGTGTTCTTTGTCAAAACTGACATTCTCATCATCCACTGATGCTTTTTGTCACAAAATGCAGTTTTCAGCTCAGAAAGCTTGTTTCTGACATTCTAACAGCTCAATTAGAGCATTTTAGTAATGAACAGTGTTCTTTGTCAAAACTGACATTCTCATCATCGACTGATGCACTATGTCACAAAATGCAGTTCTCAGCTCAGAAAGCTTGTTTCTGACATTCTAACAGCTCAATTAGAGCATTTTAGCAATGATCAGTGTTCTTTGTCAAAAGTGACATTCTCATCATCCACTGATTCACTTTGTCACAAAATTTAGTTCTCAGCTCAGAAAGCTTGTTTCTGACATTCTAACAGCTCAATTAGAGCATTTTAGTAATGATCAGTGTTCTTTGTCAAAACTGACATTCTCATCATCCACTGATGAACTTTGTCACAAAATGCAGTTCTCAGCTCAGAAAGCTTGTTTCTGACATTCTAACAGCTCAATTAGAGCATTTTAGCAATGAACAGTGTTCTTTGTCAAAACTGACATTCTCATCATCCACTGATGCACAGTGTCACAAAATGCAGTTCTCAGCTCAGAAAGCTTGTTTCTGACATTCTAACAGCTCAATTAGAGCATTTTAGCAATGATCAGTGTTCTTTGTCAAAAGTGACATTCTCATCATCCACTGATTCACTTTGTCACAAAATGCAGTTCTCAGCTCAGAAAGCTTGTTTCTGACATTCTAACAGCTCAATTAGAGCATTTGAGTCATGAACAGTGTTCTTTGTCAAAACTGACATTCTCATCATCCACTGATGCACTTTGTCAAATAAATGCTGTTTTCAGCTCAGAAAGCTTGTTTCTGACATTCTAACAACTCAATTAGAGCATTTTAGTAATGAACAGTGTTCTTTGTCAAAAGTGACATTCTCATCATCCACTGATGCACTTTGTCACAAAATGCAGTTTTATGCTCAGAAAGCTTGTTTCTGACATTCTAACAGCTCAATTAGAGCATTTTAGTAATGATCAGTGTTCTTTGTCAAAAGTGACATTCTCATCATCCACTGATTCACTTTGTCACAAAATGCAGTTTTATGCTCAGAAAGCTTGTTTCTGACATTCTAACAGCTCAATTAGAGCATTTTAGTAATGATCAGTGTTCTTTGTCAAAAGTGACATTCTCATCATCCACTGATTCACTTTGTCACAAAATGCAGTTCTCAGCTCAGAAAGCTTGTTTCTGACATTCTAACAGCTCAATTGGAGCATTTTAGTGATGATCAGTGTTCTTTGTCAAAACTGACATTCTCATCATCCACGGATGCTTTTTGTCACAAAATGCAGTTTTCAGCTCAGAAAGCTTGTTTCTGACATTCTAACAGCTCAATTAGAGCATTTTAGTAATGAACAGTGTTCTTTGTCAAAACTGACATTCTCATCATCCACTGATGCACTTTGTCACAAAATGCAGTTTTATGCTCAGAAAGCTTGTTTCTGACATTCTAACAGCTCAATTAGAGCATTTTAGTAATGAACAGTGTTCTTTGTCAAAACTGACATTCTCATCATCCACTGATGCACTTTGTCACAAAATGCAGTTTTATGCTCAGAAAGCTTGTTTCTGACATTCTAACAGCTCAATTAGAGCATTTTAGTAATGAACAGTGTTCTTTGTCAAAACTGACATTCTCATCATCCACTAATGCTTTTTGTCACAAAATGCAGTTCTCAGCTCAGAAAGCTTGTTTCTGACATTCTAACAACTCAATTAGAGCATTTTAGTAATGAACAGTGTTCTTTGTCAAAAGTGACATTCTCATCATCCACTGATTCACTTTGTCACAAAATGCAGTTTTATGCTCAGAAAGCTTGTTTCTGACATTCTAACAGCTCAATTAGAGCATTTTAGTAATGATCAGTGTTCTTTGTCAAAAGTGACATTCTCATCATCCACTGATTCACTTTGTCACAAAATGCAGTTTTATGCTCAGAAAGCTTGTTTCTGACATTCTAACAGCTCAATTAGAGCATTTTAGTAATGATCAGTGTTCTTTGTCAAAAGTGACATTCTCATCATCCACTGATTCACTTTGTCACAAAATGCAGTTCTCAGCTCAGAAAGCTTGTTTCTGACATTCTAACAGCTCAATTGGAGCATTTTAGTGATGATCAGTGTTCTTTGTCAAAACTGACATTCTCATCATCCACGGATGCTTTTTGTCACAAAATGCAGTTTTCAGCTCAGAAAGCTTGTTTCTGACATTCTAACAGCTCAATTAGAGCATTTTAGTAATGAACAGTGTTCTTTGTCAAAACTGACATTCTCATCATCCACTGATGCACTTTGTCACAAAATGCAGTTTTATGCTCAGAAAGCTTGTTTCTGACATTCTAACAGCTCAATTAGAGCATTTTAGTAATGATCAGTGTTCTTTGTCAAAAGTGACATTCTCATCATCCACTGATTCACTTTGTCACAAAATGCAGTTCTCAGCTCAGAAAGCTTGTTTCTGACATTCAATTAGAGCATTTTAGTAATGAACAGTGTTCTTTGTCAAAACTGACATTCTCATCATCCACTGATGCTTTTTGTCACAAAATGCAGTTCTCAGCTCAGAAAGCTTGTTTCTGACATTCTAACAACTCAATTAGAGCATTTTAGTAATGAACAGTGTTCTTTGTCAAAAGTGACATTCTCATCATCCACTGATTCACTTTGTCACAAAATGCAGTTTTCAGCTCAGAAAGCTTGTTTCTGACATTCTAACAGCTCAATTGGAGCATTTTAGTAATGATCAGTGTTCTTTGTCAAAACTGACATTCTCATCATCCACTGATGCTTTTTGTCACAAAATGCAGTTTCCAGCTCAGAAAGCTTGTTTCTGACATTCTAACAGCTCAATTAGAGCATTTTAGTAATGATCAGTGTTCTTTGTCAAAACTGACATTCTCATCATCCACTGATGAACTATGTCACAAAATGCAGTTCTCAGCTCAGAAAGCTTGTTTCTGACATTCTAACAGCTCAATTGGAGCATTTTAGTAATGATCAGTGTTCTTTGTCAAAACTGACATTCTCATCATCCACTGATGAACTTTGTCACAAAATGCAGTTCTCAGCTCAGAAAGCTTGTTTCTGACATTCTAACAGCTCAATTAGAGCATTTTAGTAATGAACAGTGTTCTTTGTCAAAACTGACATTCTCATCATCCACTGATGCACTATGTCACAAAATGCAGTTCTCAGCTCAGAAAGCTTGTTTCTGACATTCTAACAGCTCAATTAGAGCATTTTAGTAATGAACAGTGTTCTTTGTCAAAACTGACATTCTCATCATCCACTGATGCACTATGTCACAAAATGCAGTTCTCAGCTCAGAAAGCTTGTTTCTGACATTCTAACAGCTCAATTAGAGCATTTTAGCAATGAACAGTGTTCTTTGTCAAAACTGACATTCTCATCATCCACTGATGAACTATGTCACAAAATGCATTTCTCAGCTCAGAAAGCTTGTTTCTGACATTCTAACAGCTCAATTGGAGCATTTCAGTAATGAACAGTGTTCTTTGTCAAAACTGACATTCTCATCATCCACTGATTCACTTTGTCACAAAATGCAGTTTTCAGCTCAGAAAGCTTGTTTCTGACATTCTAACAGCTCAATTAGGGCATTTTAGTAATGATCAGTGTTCTTTGTCAAAACTGACATTCTCATCATCCACTGATGCTTTTTGTCACAAAATGCAGTTCTCAGCTCAGAAAGCTTGTTTCTGACATTCTAACAGCTCAATTAGAGCATTTTAGTAATGAACAGTGTTCTTTGTCAAAACTGACATTCTCATCATCCACTGATGAACTATGTCACAAAATGCAGTTCTCAGCTCAGAAAGCTTGTTTCTGACATTCTAACAGCTCAATTGGAGCATTTTAGTAATGATCAGTGTTCTTTGTCAAAACTGACATTCTCATCATCCACTGATGCTTTTTGTCACAAAATGCAGTTTTCAGCTCAGAAAGCTTGTTTCTGATATTTTAACAGCTCAATTAGAGCATTTTAGTAATGAACAGTGTTCTTTGTCAAAACTGACATTCTCATCATCCACTGATGCACATTGTCACAAAATGCAGTTTTCAGCTCAGAAAGCTTGTTTCTGACATTCTAACAGCTCAATTAGAGCATTTTAGTAATGATCAGTGTTCTTTGTCAAAAGTGACATTCTCATCATCCACTGATTCACTTTGTCACAAAATGCAGTTCTCAGCTCAGAAAGCTTGTTTCTGACATTCTAACAGCTCAATTAGAGCATTTTAGTAATGAACAGTGTTCTTTGTCAAAACTGACATTCTCATCATCCACTGATGAACTATGTCACAAAATGCAGTTCTCAGCTCAGAAAGCTTGTTTCTGACATTCTAACAGCTCAATTAGAGCATTTTAGTAATGATCAGTGTTCTTTGTCAAAACTGACATTCTCATCATCCACTGATGCTTTTTGTCACAAAATGCAGTTCTCAGCTCAGAAAGCTTGTTTCTGACATTCTAACAGCTCAATTAGAGCATTTTAGTAATGAACAGTGTTCTTTGTCAAAACTGACATTCTCATCATCCACTGATGCTTTTTGTCACAAAATGCAGTTCTCAGCTCAGAAAGCTTGTTTCTGACATTCTAACAGCTCAATTAGAGCATTTTAGTAATGAACAGTGTTCTTTGTCAAAACTGACATTCTCATCATCCACTGATGCACTATGTCACAAAATGCAGTTCTCAGCTCAGAAAGCTTGTTTCTGACATTCTAACAGCTCAATTAGAGCATTTTAGCAATGATCAGTGTTCTTTGTCAAAAGTGACATTCTCATCATCCACTGATTCACTTTGTCACAAAATGCAGTTCTCAGCTCAGAAAGCTTGTTTCTGACATTCTAACAGCTCAATTAGAGCATTTTAGTAATGATCAGTGTTCTTTGTCAAAACTGACATTCTCATCATCCACTGATGCTTTTTGTCACAAAATGCATTTCTCAGCTCAGAAAGCTTGTTTCTGACATTCTAACAGCTCAATTGGAGCATTTCAGTAATGAACAGTGTTCTTTGTCAAAACTGACATTCTCATCATCCACTGATTCACTTTGTCACAAAATGCAGTTTTCAGCTCAGAAAGCTTGTTTCTGACATTCTAACAGCTCAATTAGAGCATTTTAGTAATGATCAGTGTTCTTTGTCAAAACTGACATTCTCATCATCCACTGATGCTTTTTGTCACAAAATGCAGTTTTCAGCTCAGAAAGCTTGTTTCTGACATTCTAACAGCTCAATTGGAGCATTTTAGTAATGATCAGTGTTCTTTGTCAAAACTGACATTCTCATCATCCACTGATGCTTTTTGTCACAAAATGCAGTTTTCAGCTCAGAAAGCTTGTTTCTGATATTTTAACAGCTCAATTAGAGCATTTTAGTAATGAACAGTGTTCTTTGTCAAAACTGACATTCTCATCATCCACTGATGCACTTTGTCACAAAATGCAGTTTTCAGCTCAGAAAGCTTGTTTCTGACATTCTAACAGCTCAATTAGAGCATTTTAGTAATGATCAGTGTTCTTTGTCAAAAGTGACATTCTCATCATCCACTGATTCACTTTGTCACAAAATGCAGTTCTCAGCTCAGAAAGCTTGTTTCTGACATTCTAACAGCTCAATTAGAGCATTTTAGTAATGAACAGTGTTCTTTGTCAAAACTGACATTCTCATCATCCACTGATGAACTATGTCACAAAATGCAGTTCTCAGCTCAGAAAGCTTGTTTCTGACATTCTAACAGCTCAATTGGAGCATTTTAGTAATGAACAGTGTTCTTTGTCAAAACTGACATTCTCATCATCCACTGATGAACTTTGTCACAAAATGCAGTTCTCAGCTCAGAAAGCTTGTTTCTGACATTCTAACAGCTCAATTAGAGCATTTTAGTAATGAACAGTGTTCTTTGTCAAAACTGACATTCTCATCATCGACTGATGCACTATGTCACAAAATGCAGTTCTCAGCTCAGAAAGCTTGTTTCTGACATTCTAACAGCTCAATTAGAGCATTTTAGCAATGATCAGTGTTCTTTGTCAAAAGCTACATTCTCATCATCCACTGATTCACTTTGTCACAAAATGCAGTTCTCAGCTCAGAAAGCTTGTTTCTGACATTCTAACAGCTCAATTAGAGCATTTTAGTAATGATCAGTGTTCTTTGTCAAAACTGACATTCTCATCATCCACTGATGAACTTTGTCACAAAATGCAGTTCTCAGTTCAAAAAAGCTTGTTTCTGAGATTCTAACAGCTCAATTAGAGCATTTTAGCAATGATCAGTGTTCTTTGTCAAAAGTGACATTCTCATCATCCACTGATTCACTTTGTCACAAAATGCAGTTCTCAGCTCAGAAAGCTTGTTTCTGACATTCTAACAGCTCAATTAGAGCATTTTAGTAATGATCAGTGTTCTTTGTCAAAACTGACATTCTCATCATCCACTGATGCTTTTTGTCACAAAATGCATTTCTCAGCTCAGAAAGCTTGTTTCTGACATTCTAACAGCTCAATTGGAGCATTTCAGTAATGAACAGTGTTCTTTGTCAAAACTGACATTCTCATCATCCACTGATTCACTTTGTCACAAAATGCAGTTTTCAGCTCAGAAAGCTTGTTTCTGACATTCTAACAGCTCAATTAGAGCATTTTAGTAATGATCAGTGTTCTTTGTCAAAACTGACATTCTCATCATCCACTGATGCTTTTTGTCACAAAATGCAGTTTTCAGCTCAGAAAGCTTGTTTCTGACATTCTAACAGCTCAATTGGAGCATTTTAGTAATGATCAGTGTTCTTTGTCAAAACTGACATTCTCATCATCCACTGATGCTTTTTGTCACAAAATGCAGTTTTCAGCTCAGAAAGCTTGTTTCTGATATTTTAACAGCTCAATTAGAGCATTTTAGTAATGAACAGTGTTCTTTGTCAAAACTGACATTCTCATCATCCACTGATGCACTTTGTCACAAAATGCAGTTTTCAGCTCAGAAAGCTTGTTTCTGACATTCTAACAGCTCAATTAGAGCATTTTAGTAATGATCAGTGTTCTTTGTCAAAAGTGACATTCTCATCATCCACTGATTCACTTTGTCACAAAATGCAGTTCTCAGCTCAGAAAGCTTGTTTCTGACATTCTAACAGCTCAATTAGAGCATTTTAGTAATGAACAGTGTTCTTTGTCAAAACTGACATTCTCATCATCCACTGATGAACTATGTCACAAAATGCAGTTCTCAGCTCAGAAAGCTTGTTTCTGACATTCTAACAGCTCAATTGGAGCATTTTAGTAATGAACAGTGTTCTTTGTCAAAACTGACATTCTCATCATCCACTGATGAACTTTGTCACAAAATGCAGTTCTCAGCTCAGAAAGCTTGTTTCTGACATTCTAACAGCTCAATTAGAGCATTTTAGTAATGAACAGTGTTCTTTGTCAAAACTGACATTCTCATCATCGACTGATGCACTATGTCACAAAATGCAGTTCTCAGCTCAGAAAGCTTGTTTCTGACATTCTAACAGCTCAATTAGAGCATTTTAGCAATGATCAGTGTTCTTTGTCAAAAGCTACATTCTCATCATCCACTGATTCACTTTGTCACAAAATGCAGTTCTCAGCTCAGAAAGCTTGTTTCTGACATTCTAACAGCTCAATTAGAGCATTTTAGTAATGATCAGTGTTCTTTGTCAAAACTGACATTCTCATCATCCACTGATGAACTTTGTCACAAAATGCAGTTCTCAGTTCAAAAAAGCTTGTTTCTGAGATTCTAACAGCTCAATTAGAGCATTTTAGCAATGAACAGTGTTCTTTGTCAAAACTGACATTCTCATCATCCACTGATGCACAGTGTCACAAAATGCAGTTCTCAGCTCAGAAAGCTTGTTTCTGACATTCTAACAGCTCAATTAGAGCATTTTAGCAATGATCAGTGTTCTTTGTCAAAAGTGACATTCTCATCATCCACTGATTCACTTTGTCACAAAATGCAGTTCTCAGCTCAGAAAGCTTGTTTCTGACATTCTAACAGCTCAATTAGAGCATTTGAGTAATGAACAGTGTTCTTTGTCAAAACTGACATTCTCATCATCCACTGATGCACTTTGTCAAATAAATGCTGTTTTCAGCTCAGAAAGCTTGTTTCTGACATTCTAACAGCTCAATTGGAGCATTTTAGTAATGATCAGTGTTCTTTGTCAAAACTGACATTCTCATCATCCACTGATGAACTATGTCACAAAATGCAGTTCTCAGCTCAGAAAGCTTGTTTCTGACATTCTAACAGCTCAATTGGAGCATTTTAGTAATGATCAGTGTTCTTTGTCAAAACTGACATTCTCATCATCCACTGATGAACTTTGTCACAAAATGCAGTTCTCAGCTCAGAAAGCTTGTTTCTGACATTCTAACAGCTCAATTAGAGCATTTTAGTAATGAACAGTGTTCTTTGTCAAAACTGACATTCTCATCATCCACTGATGCACTATGTCACAAAATGCAGTTCTCAGCTCAGAAAGCTTGTTTCTGACATTCTAACAGCTCAATTAGAGCATTTTAGTAATGAACAGTGTTCTTTGTCAAAACTGACATTCTCATCATCCACTGATGCACTATGTCACAAAATGCAGTTCTCAGCTCAGAAAGCTTGTTTCTGACATTCTAACAGCTCAATTAGAGCATTTTAGCAATGATCAGTGTTCTTTGTCAAAAGTGACATTCTCATCATCCACTGATTCACTTTGTCACAAAATGCAGTTCTCAGCTCAGAAAGCTTGTTTCTGACATTCTAACAGCTCAATTAGAGCATTTTAGTAATGAACAGTGTTCTTTGTCAAAACTGACATTCTCATCATCCACTGATGAACTATGTCACAAAATGCAGTTCTCAGCTCAGAAAGCTTGTTTCTGACATTCTAACAGCTCAATTGGAGCATTTTAGTGATGATCAGTGTTCTTTGTCAAAACTGACATTCTCATCATCCACGGAAGCTTTTTGTCACAAAATGCAGTTTTCAGCTCAGAAAGCTTGTTTCTGACATTCTAACAGCTCAATTAGAGCATTTTAGTAATGACAGTGTTCTTTGTCAAAACTGACATTCTCATCATCCACTGATGCACTTTGTCACAAAATGCAGTTTTATGCTCAGAAAGCTTGTTTCTGACATTCTAACAGCTCAATTAGAGCATTTTAGTAATGAACAGTGTTCTTTGTCAAAACTGACATTCTCATCATCCACTAATGCTTTTTGTCACAAAATGCAGTTCTCAGCTCAGAAAGCTTGTTTCTGACATTCTAACAACTCAATTAGAGCATTTTAGTAATGAACAGTGTTCTTTGTCAAAAGTGACATTCTCATCATCCACTGATTCACTTTGTCACAAAATGCAGTTTTATGCTCAGAAAGCTTGTTTCTGACATTCTAACAGCTCAATTAGAGCATTTTAGTAATGATCAGTGTTCTTTGTCAAAAGTGACATTCTCATCATCCACTGATTCACTTTGTCACAAAATGCAGTTTTATGCTCAGAAAGCTTGTTTCTGACATTCTAACAGCTCAATTAGAGCATTTTAGTAATGATCAGTGTTCTTTGTCAAAAGTGACATTCTCATCATCCACTGATTCACTTTGTCACAAAATGCAGTTCTCAGCTCAGAAAGCTTGTTTCTGACATTCTAACAGCTCAATTAGAGCATTTTAGTAATGAACAGTGTTCTTTGTCAAAACTGACATTCTCATCATCCACTGATGAACTATGTCACAAAATGCAGTTCTCAGCTCAGAAAGCTTGTTTCTGACATTCTAACAGCTCAATTAGAGCATTTTAGTAATGAACAGTGTTCTTTGTCAAAACTGACATTCTCATCATCCACTGATGAACTATGTCACAAAATGCAGTTCTCAGCTCAGAAAGCTTGTTTCTGACATTCTAACAGCTCAATTGGAGCATTTTAGTGATGATCAGTGTTCTTTGTCAAAACTGACATTCTCATCATCCACGGATGCTTTTTGTCACAAAATGCAGTTTTCAGCTCAGAAAGCTTGTTTCTGACATTCTAACAGCTCAATTAGAGCATTTTAGTAATGAACAGTGTTCTTTGTCAAAACTGACATTCTCATCATCCACTGATGCACTTTGTCACAAAATGCAGTTTTATGCTCAGAAAGCTTGTTTCTGACATTCTAACAGCTCAATTAGAGCATTTTAGTAATGATCAGTGTTCTTTGTCAAAAGTGACATTCTCATCATCCACTGATTCACTTTGTCACAAAATGCAGTTCTCAGCTCAGAAAGCTTGTTTCTGACATTCAATTAGAGCATTTTAGTAATGAACAGTGTTCTTTGTCAAAACTGACATTCTCATCATCCACTGATGCTTTTTGTCACAAAATGCAGTTCTCAGCTCAGAAAGCTTGTTTCTGACATTCTAACAACTCAATTAGAGCATTTTAGTAATGAACAGTGTTCTTTGTCAAAAGTGACATTCTCATCATCCACTGATTCACTTTGTCACAAAATGCAGTTTTCAGCTCAGAAAGCTTGTTTCTGACATTCTAACAGCTCAATTGGAGCATTTTAGTAATGATCAGTGTTCTTTGTCAAAACTGACATTCTCATCATCCACTGATGCTTTTTGTCACAAAATGCAGTTTCCAGCTCAGAAAGCTTGTTTCTGACATTCTAACAGCTCAATTAGAGCATTTTAGTAATGATCAGTGTTCTTTGTCAAAACTGACATTCTCATCATCCACTGATGCTTTTTGTCACAAAATGCAGTTCTCAGCTCAGAAAGCTTGTTTCTGACATTCTAACAGCTCAATTAGAGCATTTTAGTAATGATCAGTGTTCTTTGTCAAAACTGACATTCTCATCATCCACTGATGCTTTTTGTCACAAAATGCAGTTCTCAGCTCAGAAAGCTTGTTTCTGACATTCTAACAGCTCAATTAGAGCATTTTAGCAATGATCAGTGTTCTTTGTCAAAAGTGACATTCTCATCATCCACTGATTCACTTTGTCACAAAATGCAGTTCTCAGCTCAGAAAGCTTGTTTCTGACATTCTAACAGCTCAATTAGAGCATTTTAGTAATGATCAGTGTTCTTTGTCAAAACTGACATTCTCATCATCCACTGATGAACTATGTCACAAAATGCATTTCTCAGCTCAGAAAGCTTGTTTCTGACATTCTAACAGCTCAATTGGAGCATTTCAGTAATGAACAGTGTTCTTTGTCAAAACTGACATTCTCATCATCCACTGATTCACTTTGTCACAAAATGCAGTTTTCAGCTCAGAAAGCTTGTTTCTGACATTCTAACAGCTCAATTAGAGCATTTTAGTAATGATCAGTGTTCTTTGTCAAAACTGACATTCTCATCATCCACTGATGCTTTTTGTCACAAAATGCAGTTTTCAGCTCAGAAAGCTTGTTTCTGACATTCTAACAGCTCAATTAGAGCATTTTAGTAATGAACAGTGTTCTTTGTCAAAACTGACATTCTCATCATCGACTGATGCACTATGTCACAAAATGCAGTTCTCAGCTCAGAAAGCTTGTTTCTGACATTCTAACAGCTCAATTAGAGCATTTTAGCAATGATCAGTGTTCTTTGTCAAAAGTGACATTCTCATCATCCACTGATTCACTTTGTCACAAAATTTAGTTCTCAGCTCAGAAAGCTTGTTTCTGACATTCTAACAGCTCAATTAGAGCATTTTAGTAATGATCAGTGTTCTTTGTCAAAACTGACATTCTCATCATCCACTGATGAACTTTGTCACAAAATGCAGTTCTCAGCTCAGAAAGCTTGTTTCTGACATTCTAACAGCTCAATTAGAGCATTTTAGCAATGAACAGTGTTCTTTGTCAAAACTGACATTCTCATCATCCACTGATGCACAGTGTCACAAAATGCAGTTCTCAGCTCAGAAAGCTTGTTTCTGACATTCTAACAGCTCAATTAGAGCATTTTAGCAATGATCAGTGTTCTTTGTCAAAAGTGACATTCTCATCATCCACTGATTCACTTTGTCACAAAATGCAGTTCTCAGCTCAGAAAGCTTGTTTCTGACATTCTAACAGCTCAATTAGAGCATTTGAGTCATGAACAGTGTTCTTTGTCAAAACTGACATTCTCATCATCCACTGATGCACTTTGTCAAATAAATGCTGTTTTCAGCTCAGAAAGCTTGTTTCTGACATTCTAACAACTCAATTAGAGCATTTTAGTAATGAACAGTGTTCTTTGTCAAAAGTGACATTCTCATCATCCACTGATGCACTTTGTCACAAAATGCAGTTTTATGCTCAGAAAGCTTGTTTCTGACATTCTAACAGCTCAATTAGAGCATTTTAGTAATGATCAGTGTTCTTTGTCAAAAGTGACATTCTCATCATCCACTGATTCACTTTGTCACAAAATGCAGTTTTATGCTCAGAAAGCTTGTTTCTGACATTCTAACAGCTCAATTAGAGCATTTTAGTAATGATCAGTGTTCTTTGTCAAAAGTGACATTCTCATCATCCACTGATTCACTTTGTCACAAAATGCAGTTCTCAGCTCAGAAAGCTTGTTTCTGACATTCTAACAGCTCAATTGGAGCATTTTAGTGATGATCAGTGTTCTTTGTCAAAACTGACATTCTCATCATCCACGGATGCTTTTTGTCACAAAATGCAGTTTTCAGCTCAGAAAGCTTGTTTCTGACATTCTAACAGCTCAATTAGAGCATTTTAGTAATGAACAGTGTTCTTTGTCAAAACTGACATTCTCATCATCCACTGATGCACTTTGTCACAAAATGCAGTTTTATGCTCAGAAAGCTTGTTTCTGACATTCTAACAGCTCAATTAGAGCATTTTAGTAATGAACAGTGTTCTTTGTCAAAACTGACATTCTCATCATCCACTGATGCACTTTGTCACAAAATGCAGTTTTATGCTCAGAAAGCTTGTTTCTGACATTCTAACAGCTCAATTAGAGCATTTTAGTAATGAACAGTGTTCTTTGTCAAAACTGACATTCTCATCATCCACTAATGCTTTTTGTCACAAAATGCAGTTCTCAGCTCAGAAAGCTTGTTTCTGACATTCTAACAACTCAATTAGAGCATTTTAGTAATGAACAGTGTTCTTTGTCAAAAGTGACATTCTCATCATCCACTGATTCACTTTGTCACAAAATGCAGTTTTATGCTCAGAAAGCTTGTTTCTGACATTCTAACAGCTCAATTAGAGCATTTTAGTAATGATCAGTGTTCTTTGTCAAAAGTGACATTCTCATCATCCACTGATTCACTTTGTCACAAAATGCAGTTTTATGCTCAGAAAGCTTGTTTCTCACATTCTAACAGCTCAATTAGAGCATTTTAGTAATGATCAGTGTTCTTTGTCAAAAGTGACATTCTCATCATCCACTGATTCACTTTGTCACAAAATGCAGTTCTCAGCTCAGAAAGCTTGTTTCTGACATTCTAACAGCTCAATTGGAGCATTTTAGTGATGATCAGTGTTCTTTGTCAAAACTGACATTCTCATCATCCACGGATGCTTTTTGTCACAAAATGCAGTTTTCAGCTCAGAAAGCTTGTTTCTGACATTCTAACAGCTCAATTAGAGCATTTTAGTAATGAACAGTGTTCTTTGTCAAAACTGACATTCTCATCATCCACTGATGCACTTTGTCACAAAATGCAGTTTTATGCTCAGAAAGCTTGTTTCTGACATTCTAACAGCTCAATTAGAGCATTTTAGTAATGATCAGTGTTCTTTGTCAAAAGTGACATTCTCATCATCCACTGATTCACTTTGTCACAAAATGCAGTTCTCAGCTCAGAAAGCTTGTTTCTGACATTCAATTAGAGCATTTTAGTAATGAACAGTGTTCTTTGTCAAAACTGACATTCTCATCATCCACTGATGCTTTTTGTCACAAAATGCAGTTCTCAGCTCAGAAAGCTTGTTTCTGACATTCTAACAACTCAATTAGAGCATTTTAGTAATGAACAGTGTTCTTTGTCAAAAGTGACATTCTCATCATCCACTGATTCACTTTGTCACAAAATGCAGTTTTCAGCTCAGAAAGCTTGTTTCTGACATTCTAACAGCTCAATTGGAGCATTTTAGTAATGATCAGTGTTCTTTGTCAAAACTGACATTCTCATCATCCACTGATGCTTTTTGTCACAAAATGCAGTTTCCAGCTCAGAAAGCTTGTTTCTGACATTCTAACAGCTCAATTAGAGCATTTTAGTAATGATCAGTGTTCTTTGTCAAAACTGACATTCTCATCATCCACTGATGAACTAAGTCACAAAATGCAGTTCTCAGCTCAGAAAGCTTGTTTCTGACATTCTAACAGCTCAATTGGACCATTTTAGTAATGATCAGTGTTCTTTGTCAAAACTGACATTCTCATCATCCACTGATGAACTTTGTCACAAAATGCAGTTCTCAGCTCAGAAAGCTTGTTTCTGACATTCTAACAGCTCAATTAGAGCATTTTAGTAATGAACAGTGTTCTTTGTCAAAACTGACATTCTCATCATCCACTGATGCACTATGTCACAAAATGCAGTTCTCAGCTCAGAAAGCTTGTTTCTGACATTCTAACAGCTCAATTAGAGCATTTTAGTAATGAACAGTGTTCTTTGTCAAAACTGACATTCTCATCATCCACTGATGCACTTTGTCACAAAATGCAGTTCTCAGCTCAGAAAGCTTGTTTCTGACATTCTAACAGCTCAATTAGAGCATTTTAGCAATGATCAGTGTTCTTTGTCAAAAGTGACATTCTCATCATCCACTGATTCACTTTGTCACAAAATGCAGTTCTCAGCTCAGAAAGCTTGTTTCTGACATTCTAACAGCTCAATTAGAGCATTTTAGTAATGAACAGTGTTCTTTGTCAAAACTGACATTCTCATCATCCACTGATGAACTATGTCACAAAATGCAGTTCTCAGCTCAGAAAGCTTGTTTCTGACATTCTAACAGCTCAATTGGAGCATTTTAGTGATGATCAGTGTTCTTTGTCAAAACTGACATTCTCATCATCCACGGATGCTTTTTGTCACAAAATGCAGTTTTCAGCTCAGAAAGCTTGTTTCTGACATTCTAACAGCTCAATTAGAGCATTTTAGTAATGAACAGTGTTCTTTGTCAAAACTGACATTCTCATCATCCAGTGATGCACTTTGTCACAAAATGCAGTTTTATGCTCAGAAAGCTTGTTTCTGACATTCTAACAGCTCAATTAGAGCATTTTAGTAATGAACAGTGTTCTTTGTCAAAACTGACATTCTCATCATCCACTAATGCTTTTTGTCACAAAATGCAGTTCTCAGCTCAGAAAGCTTGTTTCTGACATTCTAACAACTCAATTAGAGCATTTTAGTAATGAACAGTGTTCTTTGTCAAAAGTGACATTCTCATCATCCACTGATTCACTTTGTCACAAAATGCAGTTTTATGCTCAGAAAGCTTGTTTCTGACATTCTAACAGCTCAATTAGAGCATTTTAGTAATGATCAGTGTTCTTTGTCAAAAGTGACATTCTCATCATCCACTGATTCACTTTGTCACAAAATGCAGTTTTATGCTCAGAAAGCTTGTTTCTGACATTCTAACAGCTCAATTAGAGCATTTTAGTAATGATCAGTGTTCTTTGTCAAAAGTGACATTCTCATCATCCACTGATTCACTTTGTCACAAAATGCAGTTCTCAGCTCAGAAAGCTTGTTTCTGACATTCTAACAGCTCAATTGGAGCATTTTAGTGATGATCAGTGTTCTTTGTCAAAAGTGACATTCTCATCATCCACTGATTCACTTTGTCACAAAATGCAGTTTTATGCTCAGAAAGCTTGTTTCTGACATTCTAACAGCTCAATTAGAGCATTTTAGTAATGATCAGTGTTCTTTGTCAAAAGTGACATTCTCATCATCCACTGATTCACTTTGTCACAAAATGCAGTTTTATGCTCAGAAAGCTTGTTTCTGACATTCTAACAGCTCAATTAGAGCATTTTAGTAATGATCAGTGTTCTTTGTCAAAAGTGACATTCTCATCATCCACTGATTCACTTTGTCACAAAATGCAGTTCTCAGCTCAGAAAGCTTGTTTCTGACATTCTAACAGCTCAATTGGAGCATTTTAGTGATGATCAGTGTTCTTTGTCAAAACTGACATTCTCATCATCCACGGATGCTTTTTGTCACAAAATGCAGTTTTCAGCTCAGAAAGCTTGTTTCTGACATTCTAACAGCTCAATTAGAGCATTTTAGTAATGAACAGTGTTCTTTGTCAAAACTGACATTCTCATCATCCACTGATGCACTTTGTCACAAAATGCAGTTTTATGCTCAGAAAGCTTGTTTCTGACATTCTAACAGCTCAATTAGAGCATTTTAGTAATGATCAGTGTTCTTTGTCAAAAGTGACATTCTCATCATCCACTGATTCACTTTGTCACAAAATGCAGTTCTCAGCTCAGAAAGCTTGTTTCTGACATTCTAACAGCTCAATTAGAGCATTTTAGTAATGATCAGTGTTCTTTGTCAAAACTGACATTCTCATCATCCACTGATGAACTATGTCACAAAATGCATTTCTCAGCTCAGAAAGCTTGTTTCTGACATTCTAACAGCTCAATTGGAGCATTTCAGTAATGAACAGTGTTCTTTGTCAAAACTGACATTCTCATCATCCACTGATTCACTTTGTCACAAAATGCAGTTTTCAGCTCAGAAAGCTTGTTTCTGACATTCTAACAGCTCAATTAGAGCATTTTAGTAATGATCAGTGTTCTTTGTCAAAACTGACATTCTCATCATCCACTGATGCTTTTTGTCACAAAATGCAGTTTTCAGCTCAGAAAGCTTGTTTCTGACATTCTAACAGCTCAATTGGAGCATTTTAGTAATGATCAGTGTTCTTTGTCAAAACTGACATTCTCATCATCCACTGATGCACTTTGTCACAAAATGCAGTTTTCAGCTCAGAAAGCTTGTTTCTGACATTCTAACAGCTCAATTAGAGCATTTTAGTAATGATCAGTGTTCTTTGTCAAAAGTGACATTCTCATCATCCACTGATTCACTTTGTCACAAAATGCAGTTCTCAGCTCAGAAAGCTTGTTTCTGACATTCTAACAGCTCAATTAGAGCATTTTAGTAATGAACAGTGTTCTTTGTCAAAACTGACATTCTCATCATCCAATTAGAGCATTTTAGTAATGATCAGTGTTCTTTGTCAAAAGTGACATTCTCATCATCCACTGATTCACTTTGGCACAAAATGCAGTTCTCAGCTCAGAAAGCTTGTTTCTGACATTCTAACAGCTCAATTGGAGCATTTTAGTAATGATCAGTGTTCTTTGTCAAAACTGACATTCTCATCATCCACTGATGCTTTTTGTCACAAAATGCAGTTCTCAGCTCAGAAAGCTTGTTTCTGACATTCTAACAGCTCAATTAGAGCATTTTAGTAATGAACAGTGTTCTTTGTCAAAACTGACATTCTCATCATCCACTGATGAACTGTCACAAAATGCAGTTCTCAGCTCAGAAAGCTTGTTTCTGACATTCTAACAGCTCAATTGGAGCATTTTAGTAATGATCAGTGTTCTTTGTCAAAACTGACATTCTCATCATCCACTGATGTACTTTGTCACAAAATGCAGTTTTATGCTCAGAAAGCTTGTTTCTGACATTCTAACAGCTCAATTAGAGCATTTTAGTAATGATCAGTGTTCTTTGTCAAAAGTGACATTCTCATCATCCACTGATTCACTTTGTCACAAAATGCAGTTTTATGCTCAGAAAGCTTGTTTCTGACATTCTAACAGCTCAATTAGAGCATTTTAGTAATGATCAGTGTTCTTTGTCAAAAGTGACATTCTCATCATCCACTGATTCACTTTGTCACAAAATGCAGTTCTCAGCTCAGAAAGCTTGTTTCTGACATTCTAACAGCTCAATTGGAGCATTTTAGTGATGATCAGTGTTCTTTGTCAAAACTGACATTCTCATCATCCACGGATGCTTTTTGTCACAAAATGCAGTTTTCAGCTCAGAAAGCTTGTTTCTGACATTCTAACAGCTCAATTAGAGCATTTTAGTAATGAACAGTGTTCTTTGTCAAAACTGACATTCTCATCATCCACTGATGCACTTTGTCACAAAATGCAGTTTTATGCTCAGAAAGCTTGTTTCTGACATTCTAACAGCTCAATTAGAGCATTTTAGTAATGATCAGTGTTCTTTGTCAAAAGTGACATTCTCATCATCCACTGATTCACTTTGTCACAAAATGCAGTTCTCAGCTCAGAAAGCTTGTTTCTGACATTCTAACAGCTCAATTAGAGCATTTTAGTAATGATCAGTGTTCTTTGTCAAAACTGACATTCTCATCATCCACTGATGAACTATGTCACAAAATGCATTTCTCAGCTCAGAAAGCTTGTTTCTGACATTCTAACAGCTCAATTGGAGCATTTCAGTAATGAACAGTGTTCTTTGTCAAAACTGACATTCTCATCATCCACTGATTCACTTTGTCACAAAATGCAGTTTTCAGCTCAGAAAGCTTGTTTCTGACATTCTAACAGCTCAATTAGAGCATTTTAGTAATGATCAGTGTTCTTTGTCAAAACTGACATTCTCATCATCCACTGATGCTTTTTGTCACAAAATGCAGTTTTCAGCTCAGAAAGCTTGTTTCTGACATTCTAACAGCTCAATTGGAGCATTTTAGTAATGATCAGTGTTCTTTGTCAAAACTGACATTCTCATCATCCACTGATGCACTTTGTCACAAAATGCAGTTTTCAGCTCAGAAAGCTTGTTTCTGACATTCTAACAGCTCAATTAGAGCATTTAAGTAATGATCAGTGTTCTTTGTCAAAAGTGACATTCTCATCATCCACTGATTCACTTTGTCACAAAATGCAGTTCTCAGCTCAGAAAGCTTGTTTCTGACATTCTAACAGCTCAATTAGAGCATTTTAGTAATGAACAGTGTTCTTTGTCAAAACTGACATTCTCATCATCCAATTAGAGCATTTTAGTAATGATCAGTGTTCTTTGTCAAAAGTGACATTCTCATCATCCACTGATTCACTTTGGCACAAAATGCAGTTCTCAGCTCAGAAAGCTTGTTTCTGACATTCTAACAGCTCAATTGGAGCATTTTAGTAATGATCAGTGTTCTTTGTCAAAACTGACATTCTCATCATCCACTGATGCTTTTTGTCACAAAATGCAGTTCTCAGCTCAGAAAGCTTGTTTCTGACATTCTAACAGCTCAATTAGAGCATTTTAGTAATGAACAGTGTTCTTTGTCAAAACTGACATTCTCATCATCCACTGATGAACTGTCACAAAATGCAGTTCTCAGCTCAGAAAGCTTGTTTCTGACATTCTAACAGCTCAATTGGAGCATTTAAGTAATGATCAGTGTTCTTTGTCAAAACTGACATTCTCATCATCCACTGATGTACTTTGTCACAAAATGCAGTTCTCAGCTCAGAAAGCTTGTTTCTGACATTCTAACAGCTCAATTAGAGCATTTTAGTAATGAACAGTGTTCTTTGTCAAAACTGACATTCTCATCATCCACTGATGCACTATGTCACAAAATGCAGTTCTCAGCCCAGAAAGCTTGTTTCTGACATTCTAACAGCTCAATTAGAGCATTTTAGCAATGATCAGTGTTCTTTGTCAAAAGTGACATTCTCATCATCCACTGATTCACTTTGTCACAAAATGCAGTTCTCAGCTCAGAAAGCTTGTTTCTGACATTCTAACAGCTCAATTAGAGCATTTTAGTAATGATCAGTGTTCTTTGTCAAAACTGACATTCTCATCATCCACTGATGAACTTTGTCACAAAATGCAGTTCTCAGCTCAGAAAGCTTGTTTCTGACATTCTAACAGCTCAATTAGAGCATTTTAGTAATGAACAGTGTTCTTTGTCAAAACTGACATTCTCATCATCCACTGATGCACTATGTCACAAAATGCAGTTCTCAGCTCAGAAAGCTTGTTTCTGACATTCTAACAGCTCAATTAGAGCATTTTAGCAATGATCAGTGTTCTTTGTCAAAAGTGACATTCTCATCATCCACTGATTCACTTTTTCACAAAATGCAGTTCTCAGCTCAGAAAGCTTGTTTCTGACATTCTAACAGCTCAATTAGAGCATTTTAGTAATGAACAGTGTTCTTTGTCAAAACTGACATTCTCATCATCCACTGATGAACTATGTCACAAAATGCAGTTCTCAGCTCAGAAAGCTTGTTTCTGACATTCTAACAGCTCAATTAGAGCATTTTAGTAATGAACAGTGTTCTTTGTCAAAACTGACATTCTCATCATCCACTGATTCACTTTGTCACAAAATGCAGTTTTCAGCTCAGAAAGCTTGTTTCTGACATTCTAACAGCTCAATTAGAGCATTTTAGTAAAGAACAGTGTTCTTTGTCAAAACTGACATTCTCATCATCCACTGATGCACTTTGTCAAATAAATGCTGTTTTCAGCTCAGAAAGCTTGTTTCTGACATTCTAACAGCTCAATTAGAGCATTTTAGTAATGAACAGTGTTCTTTGTCAAAACTGACATTCTCATCATCCACTGATGAACTATGTCACAAAATGCAGTTCTCAGCTCAGAAAGCTTGTTTCTGACATTCTAACAGCTCAATTGGAGCATTTTAGTGATGATCAGTGTTCTTTGTCAAAACTGACATTCTCATCATCCACGGATGCTTTTTGTCACAAAATGCAGTTTTCAGCTCAGAAAGCTTGTTTCTGACATTCTAACAGCTCAATTAGAGCATTTTAGTAATGAACAGTGTTCTTTGTCAAAACTGACATTCTCATCATCCACTGATTCACTTTGTCACAAAATGCAGTTTTCAGCTCAGAAAGCTTGTTTCTGACATTCTAACAGCTCAATTAGAGCATTTTAGTAATGATCAGTGTTCTTTGTCAAAACTGACATTCTCATCATCCACTGATGCTTTTTGTCACAAAATGCAGTTCTCAGCTCAGAAAGCTTGTTTCTGACATTCTAACAGCTCAATTAGAGCATTTTAGTAATGAACAGTGTTCTTTGTCAAAACTGACATTCTCATCATCCACTGATGCTTTTTGTCACAAAATGCAGTTCTCAGCTCAGAAAGCTTGTTTCTGACATTCTATCAGCTCAATTAGAGCATTTTAGTAATGAACAGTGTTCTTTGTCAAAACTGACATTCTCATCATCCACTGATGCACTATGTCACAAAATGCAGTTCTCAGCTCAGAAAGCTTGTTTCTGACATTCTAACAGCTCAATTAGAGCATTTTAGCAATGATCAGTGTTCTTTGTCAAAAGTGACATTCTCATCATCCACTGATTCACTTTGTCACAAAATGCAGTTCTCAGCTCAGAAAGCTTGTTTCTGACATTCTAACAGCTCAATTAGAGCATTTTAGTAATGATCAGTGTTCTTTGTCAAAACTGACATTCTCATCATCCACTGATGCTTTTTGTCACAAAATGCATTTCTCAGCTCAGAAAGCTTGTTTCTGACATTCTAACAGCTCAATTGGAGCATTTCAGTAATGAACAGTGTTCTTTGTCAAAACTGACATTCTCATCATCCACTGATTCACTTTGTCACAAAATGCAGTTTTCAGCTCAGAAAGCTTGTTTCTGACATTCTAACAGCTCAATTAGAGCATTTTAGTAATGATCAGTGTTCTTTGTCAAAACTGACATTCTCATCATCCACTGATGCTTTTTGTCACAAAATGCAGTTTTCAGCTCAGAAAGCTTGTTTCTGACATTCTAACAGCTCAATTGGAGCATTTTAGTAATGATCAGTGTTCTTTGTCAAAACTGACATTCTCATCATCCACTGATGCTTTTTGTCACAAAATGCAGTTTTCAGCTCAGAAAGCTTGTTTCTGATATTTTAACAGCTCAATTAGAGCATTTTAGTAATGAACAGTGTTCTTTGTCAAAACTGACATTCTCATCATCCACTGATGCACTTTGTCACAAAATGCAGTTTTCAGCTCAGAAAGCTTGTTTCTGACATTCTAACAGCTCAATTAGAGCATTTTAGTAATGATCAGTGTTCTTTGTCAAAAGTGACATTCTCATCATCCACTGATTCACTTTGTCACAAAATGCAGTTCTCAGCTCAGAAAGCTTGTTTCTGACATTCTAACAGCTCAATTAGAGCATTTTAGTAATGAACAGTGTTCTTTGTCAAAACTGACATTCTCATCATCCACTGATGAACTATGTCACAAAATGCAGTTCTCAGCTCAGAAAGCTTGTTTCTGACATTCTAACAGCTCAATTGGAGCATTTTAGTAATGAACAGTGTTCTTTGTCAAAACTGACATTCTCATCATCCACTGATGAACTTTGTCACAAAATGCAGTTCTCAGCTCAGAAAGCTTGTTTCTGACATTCTAACAGCTCAATTAGAGCATTTTAGTAATGAACAGTGTTCTTTGTCAAAACTGACATTCTCATCATCGACTGATGCACTATGTCACAAAATGCAGTTCTCAGCTCAGAAAGCTTGTTTCTGACATTCTAACAGCTCAATTGGAGCATTTCAGTAATGAACAGTGTTCTTTGTCAAAACTGACATTCTCATCATCCACTGATTCACTTTGTCACAAAATGCAGTTCTCAGCTCAGAAAGCTTGTTTCTGACATTCTAACAGCTCAATTAGAGCATTTTAGTAATGATCAGTGTTCTTTGTCAAAACTGACATTCTCATCATCCACTGATGCTTTTTGTCACAAAATGCAGTTTTCAGCTCAGAAAGCTTGTTTCTGACATTCTAACAGCTCAATTAGAGCATTTTAGTAATGAACAGTGTTCTTTGTCAAAACTGACATTCTCATCATCCACTGATGAACTTTGTCACAAAATGCAGTTCTCAGCTCAGAAAGCTTGTTTCTGACATTCTAACAGCTCAATTAGAGCATTTTAGTAATGAACAGTGTTCTTTGTCAAAACTGACATTCTCATCATCGACTGATGCACTATGTCACAAAATGCAGTTCTCAGCTCAGAAAGCTTGTTTCTGACATTCTAACAGCTCAATTAGAGCATTTTAGCAATGATCAGTGTTCTTTGTCAAAAGCTACATTCTCATCATCCACTGATTCACTTTGTCACAAAATGCAGTTCTCAGCTCAGAAAGCTTGTTTATGACATTCTAACAGCTCAATTAGAGCATTTTAGTAATGATCAGTGTTCTTTGTCAAAACTGACATTCTCATCATCCACTGATGAACTTTGTCACAAAATGCAGTTCTCAGCTCAAAAAAGCTTGTTTCTGAGATTCTAACAGCTCAATTAGAGCATTTTAGCAATGAACAGTGTTCTTTGTCAAAACTGACATTCTCATCATCCACTGATGCACAGTGTCACAAAATGCAGTTCTCAGCTCAGAAAGCTTGTTTCTGACATTCTAACAGCTCAATTAGAGCATTTTAGCAATGATCAGTGTTCTTTGTCAAAAGTGACATTCTCATCATCCACTGATTCACTTTGTCACAAAATGCAGTTCTCAGCTCAGAAAGCTTGTTTCTGACATTCTAACAGCTCAATTAGAGCATTTGAGTAATGAACAGTGTTCTTTGTCAAAACTGACATTCTCATCATCCACTGATGCACTTTGTCAAATAAATGCTGTTTTCAGCTCAGAAAGCTTGTTTCTGACATTCTAACAGCTCAATTGGAGCATTTTAGTAATGATCAGTGTTCTTTGTCAAAACTGACATTCTCATCATCCACTGATGAACTATGTCACAAAATGCAGTTCTCAGCTCAGAAAGCTTGTTTCTGACATTCTAACAGCTCAATTGGAGCATTTTAGTAATGATCAGTGTTCTTTGTCAAAACTGACATTCTCATCATCCACTGATGAACTTTGTCACAAAATGCAGTTCTCAGCTCAGAAAGCTTGTTTCTGACATTCTAACAGCTCAATTAGAGCATTTTAGTAATGAACAGTGTTCTTTGTCAAAACTGACATTCTCATCATCCACTGATGCACTATGTCACAAAATGCAGTTCTCAGCTCAGAAAGCTTGTTTCTGACATTCTAACAGCTCAATTAGAGCATTTTAGTAATGAACAGTGTTCTTTGTCAAAACTGACATTCTCATCATCCACTGATGCACTATGTCACAAAATGCAGTTTTCAGCTCAGAAAGCTTGTTTCTGACATTCTAACAGCTCAATTAGAGCATTTTAGCAATGATCAGTGTTCTTTGTCAAAAGTGACATTCTCATCATCCACTGATTCACTTTGTCACAAAATGCAGTTCTCAGCTCAGAAAGCTTGTTTCTGACATTCTAACAGCTCAATTAGAGCATTTTAGTAATGAACAGTGTTCTTTGTCAAAACTGACATTCTCATCATCCACTGATGAACTATGTCACAAAATGCCGTTCTCAGCTCAGAAAGCTTGTTTCTGACATTCTAACAGCTCAATTGGAGCATTTTAGTGATGATCAGTGTTCTTTGTCAAAACTGACATTCTCATCATCCACGGATGCTTTTTGTCACAAAATGCAGTTTTCAGCTCAGAAAGCTTGTTTCTGACATTCTAACAGCTCAATTAGAGCATTTTAGTAATGAACAGTGTTCTTTGTCAAAACTGACATTCTCATCATCCACTGATGCACTTTGTCACAAAATGCAGTTTTATGCTCAGAAAGCTTGTTTCTGACATTCTAACAGCTCAATTAGAGCATTTTAGTAATGAACAGTGTTCTTTGTCAAAACTGACATTCTCATCATCCACTAATGCTTTTTGTCACAAAATGCAGTTCTCAGCTCAGAAAGCTTGTTTCTGACATTCTAACAACTCAATTAGAGCATTTTAGTAATGAACAGTGTTCTTTGTCAAAAGTGACATTCTCATCATCCACTGATTCACTTTGTCACAAAATGCAGTTTTATGCTCAGAAAGCTTGTTTCTGACATTCTAACAGCTCAATTAGAGCATTTTAGTAATGATCAGTGTTCTTTGTCAAAAGTGACATTCTCATCATCCACTGATTCACTTTGTCACAAAATGCAGTTTTATGCTCAGAAAGCTTGTTTCTGACATTCTAACAGCTCAATTAGAGCATTTTAGTAATGATCAGTGTTCTTTGTCAAAAGTGACATTCTCATCATCCACTGATTCACTTTGTCACAAAATGCAGTTCTCAGCTCAGAAAGCTTGTTTCTGACATTCTAACAGCTCAATTAGAGCATTTTAGTAATGAACAGTGTTCTTTGTCAAAACTGACATTCTCATCATCCACTGATGAACTATGTCACAAAATGCAGTTCTCAGCTCAGAAAGCTTGTTTCTGACATTCTAACAGCTCAATTAGAGCATTTTAGTAATGAACAGTGTTCTTTGTCAAAACTGACATTCTCATCATCCACTGATGAACTATGTCACAAAATGCAGTTCTCAGCTCAGAAAGCTTGTTTCTGACATTCTAACAGCTCAATTGGAGCATTTTAGTAATGAACAGTGTTCTTTGTCAAAACTGACATTCTCATCATCCACTGATGCACTTTGTCACAAAATGCAGTTTTATGCTCAGAAAGCTTGTTTCTGACATTCTAACAGCTCAATTAGAGCATTTTAGTAATGATCAGTGTTCTTTGTCAAAAGTGACATTCTCATCATCCACTGATGCTTTTTGTCACAAAATGCAGTTCTCAGCTCAGAAAGCTTGTTTCTGACATTCTAACAGCTCAATTAGAGCATTTTAGTAATGAACAGTGTTCTTTGTCAAAACTGACATTCTCATCATCCACTGATGCTTTTTGTCACAAAATGCAGTTCTCAGCTCAGAAAGCTTGTTTCTGACATTCTAACAACTCAATTAGAGCATTTTAGTAATGAACAGTGTTCTTTGTCAAAAGTGACATTCTCATCATCCACTGATTCACTTTGTCACAAAATGCAGTTTTCAGCTCAGAAAGCTTGTTTCTGACATTCTAACAGCTCAATTGGAGCATTTTAGTAATGATCAGTGTTCTTTGTCAAAACTGACATTCTCATCATCCACTGATGCTTTTAGTCACAAAATAAAGTTTCCAGCTCAGAAAGCTTGTTTCTGACATTCTAACAGCTCAATTAGAGCATTTTAGTAATGATCAGTGTTCTTTGTCAAAACTGACATTCTCATCATCCACTGATGCTTTTTGTCACAAAATGCAGTTCTCAGCTCAGAAAGCTTGTTTCTGACATTCTAACAGCTCAATTAGAGCATTTTAGTAATGAACAGTGTTCTTTGTCAAAACTGACATTCTCATCATCCACTGATGCTTTTTGTCACAAAATGCAGTTTTCAGCTCAGAAAGCTTGTTTCTGACATTCTAACAGCTCAATTAGAGCATTTTAGTAATGATCAGTGTTCTTTGTCAAAACTGACATTCTCATCATCCACTGATGCTTTTTGTCACAAAATGCAGTTCTCAGCTCAGAAAGCTTGTTTCTGACATTCTAACAGCTCAATTAGAGCATTTTAGTAATGATCAGTGTTCTTTGTCAAAACTGACATTCTCATCATCCACTGATGCTTTTTGTCACAAAATGCAGTTCTCAGCTCAGAAAGCTTGTTTCTGACATTCTAACAGCTCAATTAGAGCATTTTAGCAATGATCAGTGTTCTTTGTCAAAAGTGACATTCTCATCATCCACTGATTCACTTTGTCACAAAATGCAGTTCTCAGCTCAGAAAGCTTGTTTCTGACATTCTAACAGCTCAATTAGAGCATTTTAGTAATGATCAGTGTTCTTTGTCAAAACTGACATTCTCATCATCCACTGATGAACTATGTCACAAAATGCATTTCTCAGCTCAGAAAGCTTGTTTCTGACATTCTAACAGCTCAATTGGAGCATTTCAGTAATGAACAGTGTTCTTTGTCAAAACTGACATTCTCATCATCCACTGATTCACTTTGTCACAAAATGCAGTTTTCAGCTCAGAAAGCTTGTTTCTGACATTCTAACAGCTCAATTAGAGCATTTTAGTAATGATCAGTGTTCTTTGTCAAAACTGACATTCTCATCATCCACTGATGCTTTTTGTCACAAAATGCAGTTTTCAGCTCAGAAAGCTTGTTTCTGACATTCTAACAGCTCAATTAGAGCATTTTAGTAATGAACAGTGTTCTTTGTCAAAACTGACATTCTCATCATCGACTGATGCACTATGTCACAAAATGCAGTTCTCAGCTCAGAAAGCTTGTTTCTGACATTCTAACAGCTCAATTAGAGCATTTTAGCAATGATCAGTGTTCTTTGTCAAAAGTGACATTCTCATCATCCACTGATTCACTTTGTCACAAAATGCAGTTCTCAGCTCAGAAAGCTTGTTTCTGACATTCTAACAGCTCAATTAGAGCATTTTAGTAATGATCAGTGTTCTTTGTCAAAACTGACATTCTCATCATCCACTGATGAACTTTGTCACAAAATGCAGTTCTCAGCTCAGAAAGCTTGTTTCTGAGATTCTAACAGCTCAATTAGAGCATTTTAGCAATGAACAGTGTTCTTTGTCAAAACTGACATTCTCATCATCCACTGATGCACAGTGTCACAAAATGCAGTTCTCAGCTCAGAAAGCTTGTTTCTGACATTCTAACAGCTCAATTAGAGCATTTTAGCAATGATCAGTGTTCTTTGTCAAAAGTGACATTCTCATCATCCACTGATTCACTTTGTCACAAAATGCAGTTCTCAGCTCAGAAAGCTTGTTTCTGACATTCTAACAGCTCAATTAGAGCATTTGAGTCATGAACAGTGTTCTTTGTCAAAACTGACATTCTCATCATCCACTGATGCACTTTGTCAAATAAATGCTGTTTTCAGCTCAGAAAGCTTGTTTCTGACATTCTAACAACTCAATTAGAGCATTTTAGTAATGAACAGTGTTCTTTGTCAAAAGTGACATTCTCATCATCCACTGATGCACTTTGTCACAAAATGCAGTTTTATGCTCAGAAAGCTTGTTTCTGACATTCTAACAGCTCAATTAGAGCATTTTAGTAATGATCAGTGTTCTTTGTCAAAAGTGACATTCTCATCATCCACTGATTCACTTTGTCACAAAATGCAGTTTTATGCTCAGAAAGCTTGTTTCTGACATTCTAACAGCTCAATTAGAGCATTTTAGTAATGATCAGTGTTCTTTGTCAAAAGTGACATTCTCATCATCCACTGATTCACTTTGTCACAAAATGCAGTTCTCAGCTCAGAAAGCTTGTTTCTGACATTCTAACAGCTCAATTGGAGCATTTTAGTGATGATCAGTGTTCTTTGTCAAAACTGACATTCTCATCATCCACGGATGCTTTTTGTCACAAAATGCAGTTTTCAGCTCAGAAAGCTTGTTTCTGACATTCTAACAGCTCAATTAGAGCATTTTAGTAATGAACAGTGTTCTTTGTCAAAACTGACATTCTCATCATCCACTGATGCACTTTGTCACAAAATGCAGTTTTATGCTCAGAAAGCTTGTTTCTGACATTCTAACAGCTCAATTAGAGCATTTTAGTAATGAACAGTGTTCTTTGTCAAAACTGACATTCTCATCATCCACTGATGCACTTTGTCACAAAATGCAGTTTTATGCTCAGAAAGCTTGTTTCTGACATTCTAACAGCTCAATTAGAGCATTTTAGTAATGAACAGTGTTCTTTGTCAAAACTGACATTCTCATCATCCACTAATGCTTTTTGTCACAAAATGCAGTTCTCAGCTCAGAAAGCTTGTTTCTGACATTCTAACAACTCAATTAGAGCATTTTAGTAATGAACAGTGTTCTTTGTCAAAAGTGACATTCTCATCATCCACTGATTCACTTTGTCACAAAATGCAGTTTTATGCTCAGAAAGCTTGTTTCTGACATTCTAACAGCTCAATTAGAGCATTTTAGTAATGATCAGTGTTCTTTGTCAAAAGTGACATTCTCATCATCCACTGATTCACTTTGTCACAAAATGCAGTTTTATGCTCAGAAAGCTTGTTTCTGACATTCTAACAGCTCAATTAGAGCATTTTAGTAATGATCAGTGTTCTTTGTCAAAAGTGACATTCTCATCATCCACTGATTCACTTTGTCACAAAATGCAGTTCTCAGCTCAGAAAGCTTGTTTCTGACATTCTAACAGCTCAATTGGAGCATTTTAGTGATGATCAGTGTTCTTTGTCAAAACTGACATTCTCATCATCCACGGATGCTTTTTGTCACAAAATGCAGTTTTCAGCTCAGAAAGCTTGTTTCTGACATTCTAACAGCTCAATTAGAGCATTTTAGTAATGAACAGTGTTCTTTGTCAAAACTGACATTCTCATCATCCACTGATGCACTTTGTCACAAAATGCAGTTTTATGCTCAGAAAGCTTGTTTCTGACATTCTAACAGCTCAATTAGAGCATTTTAGTAATGATCAGTGTTCTTTGTCAAAAGTGACATTCTCATCATCCACTGATTCACTTTGTCACAAAATGCAGTTCTCAGCTCAGAAAGCTTGTTTCTGACATTCAATTAGAGCATTTTAGTAATGAACAGTGTTCTTTGTCAAAACTGACATTCTCATCATCCACTGATGCTTTTTGTCACAAAATGCAGTTCTCAGCTCAGAAAGCTTGTTTCTGACATTCTAACAACTCAATTAGAGCATTTTAGTAATGAACAGTGTTCTTTGTCAAAAGTGACATTCTCATCATCCACTGATTCACTTTGTCACAAAATGCAGTTTTCAGCTCAGAAAGCTTGTTTCTGACATTCTAACAGCTCAATTGGAGCATTTTAGTAATGATCAGTGTTCTTTGTCAAAACTGACATTCTCATCATCCACTGATGCTTTTTGTCACAAAATGCAGTTTCCAGCTCAGAAAGCTTGTTTCTGACATTCTAACAGCTCAATTAGAGCATTTTAGTAATGATCAGTGTTCTTTGTCAAAACTGACATTCTCATCATCCACTGATGAACTATGTCACAAAATGCAGTTCTCAGCTCAGAAAGCTTGTTTCTGACATTCTAACAGCTCAATTGGAGCATTTTAGTGATGATCAGTGTTCTTTGTCAAAACTGACATTCTCATCATCCACGGATGCTTTTTGTCACAAAATGCAGTTTTCAGCTCAGAAAGCTTGTTTCTGACATTCTAACAGCTCAATTAGAGCATTTTAGTAATGAACAGTGTTCTTTGTCAAAACTGACATTCTCATCATCCACTGATGCACTTTGTCACAAAATGCAGTTTTATGCTCAGAAAGCTTGTTTCTGACATTCTAACAGCTCAATTAGAGCATTTTAGTAATGAACAGTGTTCTTTGTCAAAACTGACATTCTCATCATCCACTAATGCTTTTTGTCACAAAATGCAGTTCTCAGCTCAGAAAGCTTGTTTCTGACATTCTAACAACTCAATTAGAGCATTTTAGTAATGAACAGTGTTCTTTGTCAAAAGTGACATTCTCATCATCCACTGATTCACTTTGTCACAAAATGCAGTTTTATGCTCAGAAAGCTTGTTTCTGACATTCTAACAGCTCAATTAGAGCATTTTAGTAATGATCAGTGTTCTTTGTCAAAAGTGACATTCTCATCATCCACTGATTCACTTTGTCACAAAATGCAGTTTTATGCTCAGAAAGCTTGTTTCTGACATTCTAACAGCTCAATTAGAGCATTTTAGTAATGATCAGTGTTCTTTGTCAAAAGTGACATTCTCATCATCCACTGATTCACTTTGTCACAAAATGCAGTTCTCAGCTCAGAAAGCTTGTTTCTGACATTCTAACAGCTCAATTGGAGCATTTTAGTGATGATCAGTGTTCTTTGTCAAAAGTGACATTCTCATCATCCACTGATTCACTTTGTCACAAAATGCAGTTTTATGCTCAGAAAGCTTGTTTCTGACATTCTAACAGCTCAATTAGAGCATTTTAGTAATGATCAGTGTTCTTTGTCAAAAGTGACATTCTCATCATCCACTGATTCACTTTGTCACAAAATGCAGTTCTCAGCTCAGAAAGCTTGTTTCTGACATTCTAACAGCTCAATTGGAGCATTTTAGTGATGATCAGTGTTCTTTGTCAAAACTGACATTCTCATCATCCACGGATGCTTTTTGTCACAAAATGCAGTTTTCAGCTCAGAAAGCTTGTTTCTGACATTCTAACAGCTCAATTAGAGCATTTTAGTAATGAACAGTGTTCTTTGTCAAAAGTGACATTCTCATCATCCACTGATGCACTTTGTCACAAAATGCAGTTTTATGCTCAGAAAGCTTGTTTCTGACATTCTAACAGCTCAATTAGAGCATTTTAGTAATGATCAGTGTTCTTTGTCAAAAGTGACATTCTCATCATCCACTGATTCACTTTGTCACAAAATGCAGTTCTCAGCTCAGAAAGCTTGTTTCTGACATTCTAACAGCTCAATTAGAGCATTTTAGTAATGATCAGTGTTCTTTGTCAAAACTGACATTCTCATCATCCACTGATGAACTATGTCACAAAATGCATTTCTCAGCTCAGAAAGCTTGTTTCTGACATTCTAACAGCTCAATTGGAGCATTTCAGTAATGAACAGTGTTCTTTGTCAAAACTGACATTCTCATCATCCACTGATGAACTATGTCACAAAATGCAGTTCTCAGCTCAGAAAGCTTGTTTCTGACATTCTAACAGCTCAATTGGAGCATTTTAGTGATGATCAGTGTTCTTTGTCAAAACTGACATTCTCATCATCCACGGATGCTTTTTGTCACAAAATGCAGTTTTCAGCTCAGAAAGCTTGTTTCTGACATTCTAACAGCTCAATTAGAGCATTTTAGTAATGAACAGTGTTCTTTGTCAAAACTGACATTCTCATCATCCACTGATGCACTTTGTCACAAAATGCAGTTTTATGCTCAGAAAGCTTGTTTCTGACATTCTAACAGCTCAATTAGAGCATTTTAGTAATGATCAGTGTTCTTTGTCAAAAGTGACATTCTCATCATCCACTGATTCACTTTGTCACAAAATGCAGTTCTCAGCTCAGAAAGCTTGTTTCTGACATTCAATTAGAGCATTTTAGTAATGAACAGTGTTCTTTGTCAAAACTGACATTCTCATCATCCACTGATGCTTTTTGTCACAAAATGCAGTTCTCAGCTCAGAAAGCTTGTTTCTGACATTCTAACAACTCAATTAGAGCATTTTAGTAATGAACAGTGTTCTTTGTCAAAAGTGACATTCTCATCATCCACTGATTCACTTTGTCACAAAATGCAGTTTTCAGCTCAGAAAGCTTGTTTCTGACATTCTAACAGCTCAATTGGAGCATTTTAGTAATGATCAGTGTTCTTTGTCAAAACTGACATTCTCATCATCCACTGATGCTTTTAGTCACAAAATAAAGTTTCCAGCTCAGAAAGCTTGTTTCTGACATTCTAACAGCTCAATTAGAGCATTTTAGTAATGATCAGTGTTCTTTGTCAAAACTGACATTCTCATCATCCACTGATGCTTTTTGTCACAAAATGCAGTTCTCAGCTCAGAAAGCTTGTTTCTGACATTCTAACAGCTCAATTAGAGCATTTTAGTAATGAACAGTGTTCTTTGTCAAAACTGACATTCTCATCATCCACTGATGCTTTTTGTCACAAAATGCAGTTTTCAGCTCAGAAAGCTTGTTTCTGACATTCTAACAGCTCAATTAGAGCATTTTAGTAATGATCAGTGTTCTTTGTCAAAACTGACATTCTCATCATCCACTGATGCTTTTTGTCACAAAATGCAGTTCTCAGCTCAGAAAGCTTGTTTCTGACATTCTAACAGCTCAATTAGAGCATTTTAGTAATGATCAGTGTTCTTTGTCAAAACTGACATTCTCATCATCCACTGATGCTTTTTGTCACAAAATGCAGTTCTCAGCTCAGAAAGCTTGTTTCTGACATTCTAACAGCTCAATTAGAGCATTTTAGCAATGATCAGTGTTCTTTGTCAAAAGTGACATTCTCATCATCCACTGATTCACTTTGTCACAAAATGCAGTTCTCAGCTCAGAAAGCTTGTTTCTGACATTCTAACAGCTCAATTAGAGCATTTTAGTAATGATCAGTGTTCTTTGTCAAAACTGACATTCTCATCATCCACTGATGAACTATGTCACAAAATGCAGTTCTCAGCTCAGAAAGCTTGTTTCTGACATTCTAACAGCTCAATTGGAGCATTTTAGTAATGATCAGTGTTCTTTGTCAAAACTGACATTCTCATCATCCACTGATGAACTTTGTCACAAAATGCAGTTCTCAGCTCAGAAAGCTTGTTTCTGACATTCTAACAGCTCAATTAGAGCATTTTAGTAATGAACAGTGTTCTTTGTCAAAACTGACATTCTCATCATCCACTGATGCACTATGTCACAAAATGCAGTTCTCAGCTCAGAAAGCTTGTTTCTGACATTCTAACAGCTCAATTAGAGCATTTTAGTAATGAACAGTGTTCTTTGTCAAAACTGACATTCTCATCATCCACTGATGCACTTTGTCACAAAATGCAGTTCTCAGCTCAGAAAGCTTGTTTCTGACATTCTAACAGCTCAATTAGAGCATTTTAGCAATGATCAGTGTTCTTTGTCAAAAGTGACATTCTCATCATCCACTGATTCACTTTGTCACAAAATGCAGTTCTCAGCTCAGAAAGCTTGTTTCTGACATTCTAACAGCTCAATTAGAGCATTTTAGTAATGAACAGTGTTCTTTGTCAAAACTGACATTCTCATCATCCACTGATGAACTATGTCACAAAATGCAGTTCTCAGCTCAGAAAGCTTGTTTCTGACATTCTAACAGCTCAATTGGAGCATTTTAGTGATGATCAGTGTTCTTTGTCAAAACTGACATTCTCATCATCCACGGATGCTTTTTGTCACAAAATGCAGTTTTCAGCTCAGAAAGCTTGTTTCTGACATTCTAACAGCTCAATTAGAGCATTTTAGTAATGAACAGTGTTCTTTGTCAAAACTGACATTCTCATCATCCACTGATGCACTTTGTCACAAAATGCAGTTTTATGCTCAGAAAGCTTGTTTCTGACATTCTAACAGCTCAATTAGAGCATTTTAGTAATGAACAGTGTTCTTTGTCAAAACTGACATTCTCATCATCCACTAATGCTTTTTGTCACAAAATGCAGTTCTCAGCTCAGAAAGCTTGTTTCTGACATTCTAACAACTCAATTAGAGCATTTTAGTAATGAACAGTGTTCTTTGTCAAAAGTGACATTCTCATCATCCACTGATTCACTTTGTCACAAAATGCAGTTTTATGCTCAGAAAGCTTGTTTCTGACATTCTAACAGCTCAATTAGAGCATTTTAGTAATGATCAGTGTTCTTTGTCAAAAGTGACATTCTCATCATCCACTGATTCACTTTGTCACAAAATGCAGTTTTATGCTCAGAAAGCTTGTTTCTGACATTCTAACAGCTCAATTAGAGCATTTTAGTAATGATCAGTGTTCTTTGTCAAAAGTGACATTCTCATCATCCACTGATTCACTTTGTCACAAAATGCAGTTCTCAGCTCAGAAAGCTTGTTTCTGACATTCTAACAGCTCAATTGGAGCATTTTAGTGATGATCAGTGTTCTTTGTCAAAAGTGACATTCTCATCATCCACTGATTCACTTTGTCACAAAATGCAGTTTTATGCTCAGAAAGCTTGTTTCTGACATTCTAACAGCTCAATTAGAGCATTTTAGTAATGATCAGTGTTCTTTGTCAAAAGTGACATTCTCATCATCCACTGATTCACTTTGTCACAAAATGCAGTTTTATGCTCAGAAAGCTTGTTTCTGACATTCTAACAGCTCAATTAGAGCATTTTAGTAATGATCAGTGTTCTTTGTCAAAAGTGACATTCTCATCATCCACTGATTCACTTTGTCACAAAATGCAGTTCTCAGCTCAGAAAGCTTGTTTCTGACATTCTAACAGCTCAATTGGAGCATTTTAGTGATGATCAGTGTTCTTTGTCAAAACTGACATTCTCATCATCCACGGATGCTTTTTGTCACAAAATGCAGTTTTCAGCTCAGAAAGCTTGTTTCTGACATTCTAACAGCTCAATTAGAGCATTTTAGTAATGAACAGTGTTCTTTGTCAAAAGTGACATTCTCATCATCCACTGATGCACTTTGTCACAAAATGCAGTTTTATGCTCAGAAAGCTTGTTTCTGACATTCTAACAGCTCAATTAGAGCATTTTAGTAATGATCAGTGTTCTTTGTCAAAAGTGACATTCTCATCATCCACTGATTCACTTTGTCACAAAATGCAGTTCTCAGCTCAGAAAGCTTGTTTCTGACATTCTAACAGCTCAATTAGAGCATTTTAGTAATGATCAGTGTTCTTTGTCAAAAGTGACATTCTCATCATCCACTGATGAACTATGTCACAAAATGCATTTCTCAGCTCAGAAAGCTTGTTTCTGACATTCTAACAGCTCAATTGGAGCATTTCAGTAATGAACAGTGTTCTTTGTCAAAACTGACATTCTCATCATCCACTGATGAACTATGTCACAAAATGCAGTTCTCAGCTCAGAAAGCTTGTTTCTGACATTCTAACAGCTCAATTGGAGCATTTTAGTGATGATCAGTGTTCTTTGTCAAAACTGACATTCTCATCATCCACGGATGCTTTTTGTCACAAAATGCAGTTTTCAGCTCAGAAAGCTTGTTTCTGACATTCTAACAGCTCAATTAGAGCATTTTAGTAATGAACAGTGTTCTTTGTCAAAACTGACATTCTCATCATCCACTGATGCACTTTGTCACAAAATGCAGTTTTATGCTCAGAAAGCTTGTTTCTGACATTCTAACAGCTCAATTAGAGCATTTTAGTAATGATCAGTGTTCTTTGTCAAAAGTGACATTCTCATCATCCACTGATTCACTTTGTCACAAAATGCAGTTCTCAGCTCAGAGAGCTTGTTTCTGACATTCAATTAGAGCATTTTAGTAATGAACAGTGTTCTTTGTCAAAACTGACATTCTCATCATCCACTGATGCTTTTTGTCACAAAATGCAGTTCTCAGCTCAGAAAGCTTGTTTCTGACATTCTAACAACTCAATTAGAGCATTTTAGTAATGAACAGTGTTCTTTGTCAAAAGTGACATTCTCATCATCCACTGATTCACTTTGTCACAAAATGCAGTTTTCAGCTCAGAAAGCTTGTTTCTGACATTCTAACAGCTCAATTGGAGCATTTTAGTAATGATCAGTGTTCTTTGTCAAAACTGACATTCTCATCATCCACTGATGCTTTTAGTCACAAAATAAAGTTTCCAGCTCAGAAAGCTTGTTTCTGACATTCTAACAGCTCAATTAGAGCATTTTAGTAATGATCAGTGTTCTTTGTCAAAACTGACATTCTCATCATCCACTGATGCTTTTTGTCACAAAATGCAGTTCTCAGCTCAGAAAGCTTGTTTCTGACATTCTAACAGCTCAATTAGAGCATTTTAGTAATGAACAGTGTTCTTTGTCAAAACTGACATTCTCATCATCCACTGATGCTTTTTGTCACAAAATGCAGTTTTCAGCTCAGAAAGCTTGTTTCTGACATTCTAACAGCTCAATTAGAGCATTTTAGTAATGATCAGTGTTCTTTGTCAAAACTGACATTCTCATCATCCACTGATGCTTTTTGTCACAAAATGCAGTTCTCAGCTCAGAAAGCTTGTTTCTGACATTCTAACAGCTCAATTAGAGCATTTTAGTAATGATCAGTGTTCTTTGTCAAAACTGACATTCTCATCATCCACTGATGCTTTTTGTCACAAAATGCAGTTTTCAGCTCAGAAAGCTTGTTTCTGACATTCTAACAGCTCAATTAGAGCATTTTAGCAATGATCAGTGTTCTTTGTCAAAAGTGACATTCTCATCATCCACTGATTCACTTTGTCACAAAATGCAGTTCTCAGCTCAGAAAGCTTGTTTCTGACATTCTAACAGCTCAATTAGAGCATTTTAGTAATGATCAGTGTTCTTTGTCAAAACTGACATTCTCATCATCCACTGATGAACTATGTCACAAAATGCATTTCTCAGCTCAGAAAGCTTGTTTCTGACATTCTAACAGCTCAATTGGAGCATTTCAGTAATGAACAGTGTTCTTTGTCAAAACTGACATTCTCATCATCCACTGATTCACTTTGTCACAAAATGCAGTTTTCAGCTCAGAAAGCTTGTTTCTGACATTCTAACAGCTCAATTAGAGCATTTTAGTAATGATCAGTGTTCTTTGTCAAAACTGACATTCTCATCATCCACTGATGCTTTTTGTCACAAAATGCAGTTTTCAGCTCAGAAAGCTTGTTTCTGACATTCTAACAGCTCAATTAGAGCATTTTAGTAATGAACAGTGTTCTTTGTCAAAACTGACATTCTCATCATCGACTGATGCACTATGTCACAAAATGCAGTTCTCAGCTCAGAAAGCTTGTTTCTGACATTCTAACAGCTCAATTAGAGCATTTTAGCAATGATCAGTGTTCTTTGTCAAAAGTGACATTCTCATCATCCACTGATTCACTTTGTCACAAAATGCAGTTCTCAGCTCAGAAAGCTTGTTTCTGACATTCTAACAGCTCAATTAGAGCATTTTAGTAATGATCAGTGTTCTTTGTCAAAACTGACATTCTCATCATCCACTGATGAACTTTGTCACAAAATGCAGTTCTCAGCTCAGAAAGCTTGTTTCTGAGATTCTAACAGCTCAATTAGAGCATTTTAGCAATGAACAGTGTTCTTTGTCAAAACTGACATTCTCATCATCCACTGATGCACAGTGTCACAAAATGCAGTTCTCAGCTCAGAAAGCTTGTTTCTGACATTCTAACAGCTCAATTAGAGCATTTTAGCAATGATCAGTGTTCTTTGTCAAAAGTGACATTCTCATCATCCACTGATTCACTTTGTCACAAAATGCAGTTCTCAGCTCAGAAAGCTTGTTTCTGACATTCTAACAGCTCAATTAGAGCATTTGAGTCATGAACAGTGTTCTTTGTCAAAACTGACATTCTCATCATCCACTGATGCACTTTGTCACAAAATGCAGTTTTATGCTCAGAAAGCTTGTTTCTGACATTCTAACAGCTCAATTAGAGCATTTTAGTAATGATCAGTGTTCTTTGTCAAAAGTGACATTCTCATCATCCACTGATTCACTTTGTCACAAAATGCAGTTTTATGCTCAGAAAGCTTGTTTCTGACATTCTAACAGCTCAATTAGAGCATTTTAGTAATGATCAGTGTTCTTTGTCAAAAGTGACATTCTCATCATCCACTGATTCACTTTGTCACAAAATGCAGTTCTCAGCTCAGAAAGCTTGTTTCTGACATTCTAACAGCTCAATTGGAGCATTTTAGTGATGATCAGTGTTCTTTGTCAAAACTGACATTCTCATCATCCACGGATGCTTTTTGTCACAAAATGCAGTTTTCAGCTCAGAAAGCTTGTTTCTGACATTCTAACAGCTCAATTAGAGCATTTTAGTAATGAACAGTGTTCTTTGTCAAAACTGACATTCTCATCATCCACTGATGCACTTTGTCACAAAATGCAGTTTTATGCTCAGAAAGCTTGTTTCTGACATTCTAACAGCTCAATTAGAGCATTTTAGTAATGAACAGTGTTCTTTGTCAAAACTGACATTCTCATCATCCACTGATGCACTTTGTCACAAAATGCAGTTTTATGCTCAGAAAGCTTGTTTCTGACATTCTAACAGCTCAATTAGAGCATTTTAGTAATGAACAGTGTTCTTTGTCAAAACTGACATTCTCATCATCCACTAATGCTTTTTGTCACAAAATGCAGTTCTCAGCTCAGAAAGCTTGTTTCTGACATTCTAACAACTCAATTAGAGCATTTTAGTAATGAACAGTGTTCTTTGTCAAAAGTGACATTCTCATCATCCACTGATTCACTTTGTCACAAAATGCAGTTTTATGCTCAGAAAGCTTGTTTCTGACATTCTAACAGCTCAATTAGAGCATTTTAGTAATGATCAGTGTTCTTTGTCAAAAGTGACATTCTCATCATCCACTGATTCACTTTGTCACAAAATGCAGTTTTATGCTCAGAAAGCTTGTTTCTGACATTCTAACAGCTCAATTAGAGCATTTTAGTAATGATCAGTGTTCTTTGTCAAAAGTGACATTCTCATCATCCACTGATTCACTTTGTCACAAAATGCAGTTCTCAGCTCAGAAAGCTTGTTTCTGACATTCTAACAGCTCAATTGGAGCATTTTAGTGATGATCAGTGTTCTTTGTCAAAACTGACATTCTCATCATCCACGGATGCTTTTTGTCACAAAATGCAGTTTTCAGCTCAGAAAGCTTGTTTCTGACATTCTAACAGCTCAATTAGAGCATTTTAGTAATGAACAGTGTTCTTTGTCAAAACTGACATTCTCATCATCCACTGATGCACTTTGTCACAAAATGCAGTTTTATGCTCAGAAAGCTTGTTTCTGACATTCTAACAGCTCAATTAGAGCATTTTAGTAATGATCAGTGTTCTTTGTCAAAAGTGACATTCTCATCATCCACTGATTCACTTTGTCACAAAATGCAGTTCTCAGCTCAGAAAGCTTGTTTCTGACATTCAATTAGAGCATTTTAGTAATGAACAGTGTTCTTTGTCAAAACTGACATTCTCATCATCCACTGATGCTTTTTGTCACAAAATGCAGTTCTCAGCTCAGAAAGCTTGTTTCTGACATTCTAACAACTCAATTAGAGCATTTTAGTAATGAACAGTGTTCTTTGTCAAAAGTGACATTCTCATCATCCACTGATTCACTTTGTCACAAAATGCAGTTTTCAGCTCAGAAAGCTTGTTTCTGACATTCTAACAGCTCAATTGGAGCATTTTAGTAATGATCAGTGTTCTTTGTCAAAACTGACATTCTCATCATCCACTGATGCTTTTTGTCACAAAATGCAGTTTCCAGCTCAGAAAGCTTGTTTCTGACATTCTAACAGCTCAATTAGAGCATTTTAGTAATGATCAGTGTTCTTTGTCAAAACTGACATTCTCATCATCCACTGATGAACTATGTCACAAAATGCAGTTCTCAGCTCAGAAAGCTTGTTTCTGACATTCTAACAGCTCAATTGGAGCATTTTAGTAATGATCAGTGTTCTTTGTCAAAACTGACATTCTCATCATCCACTGATGAACTTTGTCACAAAATGCAGTTCTCAGCTCAGAAAGCTTGTTTCTGACATTCTAACAGCTCAATTAGAGCATTTTAGTAATGAACAGTGTTCTTTGTCAAAACTGACATTCTCATCATCCACTGATGCACTATGTCACAAAATGCAGTTCTCAGCTCAGAAAGCTTGTTTCTGACATTCTAACAGCTCAATTAGAGCATTTTAGTAATGAACAGTGTTCTTTGTCAAAACTGACATTCTCATCATCCACTGATGCACTTTGTCACAAAATGCAGTTCTCAGCTCAGAAAGCTTGTTTCTGACATTCTAACAGCTCAATTAGAGCATTTTAGCAATGATCAGTGTTCTTTGTCAAAAGTGACATTCTCATCATCCACTGATTCACTTTGTCACAAAATGCAGTTCTCAGCTCAGAAAGCTTGTTTCTGACATTCTAACAGCTCAATTAGAGCATTTTAGTAATGAACAGTGTTCTTTGTCAAAACTGACATTCTCATCATCCACTGATGAACTATGTCACAAAATGCAGTTCTCAGCTCAGAAAGCTTGTTTCTGACATTCTAACAGCTCAATTGGAGCATTTTAGTGATGATCAGTGTTCTTTGTCAAAACTGACATTCTCATCATCCACGGATGCTTTTTGTCACAAAATGCAGTTTTCAGCTCAGAAAGCTTGTTTCTGACATTCTAACAGCTCAATTAGAGCATTTTAGTAATGAACAGTGTTCTTTGTCAAAACTGACATTCTCATCATCCACTGATGCACTTTGTCACAAAATGCAGTTTTATGCTCAGAAAGCTTGTTTCTGACATTCTAACAGCTCAATTAGAGCATTTTAGTAATGAACAGTGTTCTTTGTCAAAACTGACATTCTCATCATCCACTAATGCTTTTTGTCACAAAATGCAGTTCTCAGCTCAGAAAGCTTGTTTCTGACATTCTAACAACTCAATTAGAGCATTTTAGTAATGAACAGTGTTCTTTGTCAAAAGTGACATTCTCATCATCCACTGATTCACTTTGTCACAAAATGCAGTTTTATGCTCAGAAAGCTTGTTTCTGACATTCTAACAGCTCAATTAGAGCATTTTAGTAATGATCAGTGTTCTTTGTCAAAAGTGACATTCTCATCATCCACTGATTCACTTTGTCACAAAATGCAGTTTTATGCTCAGAAAGCTTGTTTCTGACATTCTAACAGCTCAATTAGAGCATTTTAGTAATGATCAGTGTTCTTTGTCAAAAGTGACATTCTCATCATCCACTGATTCACTTTGTCACAAAATGCAGTTCTCAGCTCAGAAAGCTTGTTTCTGACATTCTAACAGCTCAATTGGAGCATTTTAGTGATGATCAGTGTTCTTTGTCAAAAGTGACATTCTCATCATCCACTGATTCACTTTGTCACAAAATGCAGTTTTATGCTCAGAAAGCTTGTTTCTGACATTCTAACAGCTCAATTAGAGCATTTTAGTAATGATCAGTGTTCTTTGTCAAAAGTGACATTCTCATCATCCACTGATTCACTTTGTCACAAAATGCAGTTTTATGCTCAGAAAGCTTGTTTCTGACATTCTAACAGCTCAATTAGAGCATTTTAGTAATGATCAGTGTTCTTTGTCAAAAGTGACATTCTCATCATCCACTGATTCACTTTGTCACAAAATGCAGTTCTCAGCTCAGAAAGCTTGTTTCTGACATTCTAACAGCTCAATTGGAGCATTTTAGTGATGATCAGTGTTCTTTGTCAAAACTGACATTCTCATCATCCACGGATGCTTTTTGTCACAAAATGCAGTTTTCAGCTCAGAAAGCTTGTTTCTGACATTCTAACAGCTCAATTAGAGCATTTTAGTAATGAACAGTGTTCTTTGTCAAAACTGACATTCTCATCATCCACTGATGCACTTTGTCACAAAATGCAGTTTTATGCTCAGAAAGCTTGTTTCTGACATTCTAACAGCTCAATTAGAGCATTTTAGTAATGATCAGTGTTCTTTGTCAAAAGTGACATTCTCATCATCCACTGATTCACTTTGTCACAAAATGCAGTTCTCAGCTCAGAAAGCTTGTTTCTGACATTCTAACAGCTCAATTAGAGCATTTTAGTAATGATCAGTGTTCTTTGTCAAAACTGACATTCTCATCATCCACTGATGAACTATGTCACAAAATGCATTTCTCAGCTCAGAAAGCTTGTTTCTGACATTCTAACAGCTCAATTGGAGCATTTCAGTAATGAACAGTGTTCTTTGTCAAAACTGACATTCTCATCATCCACTGATTCACTTTGTCACAAAATGCAGTTTTCAGCTCAGAAAGCTTGTTTCTGACATTCTAACAGCTCAATTAGAGCATTTTAGTAATGATCAGTGTTCTTTGTCAAAACTGACATTCTCATCATCCACTGATGCTTTTTGTCACAAAATGCAGTTTTCAGCTCAGAAAGCTTGTTTCTGACATTCTAACAGCTCATTTGGAGCATTTTAGTAATGATCAGTGTTCTTTGTCAAAACTGACATTCTCATCATCCACTGATGCACTTTGTCACAAAATGCAGTTTTCAGCTCAGAAAGCTTGTTTCTGACATTCTAACAGCTCAATTAGAGCATTTTAGTAATGAACAGTGTTCTTTGTCAAAACTGACATTCTCATCATCCACTGATGCTTTTTGTCACAAAATGCAGTTCTCAGCTCAGAAAGCTTGTTTCTGACATTCTAACAGCTCAATTAGAGCATTTTAGTAATGATCAGTGTTCTTTGTCAAAACTGACATTCTCATCATCCACTGATGCTTTTTGTCACAAAATGCAGTTTTCAGCTCAGAAAGCTTGTTTCTGACATTCTAACAGCTCAATTAGAGCATTTTAGCAATGATCAGTGTTCTTTGTCAAAAGTGACATTCTCATCATCCACTGATTCACTTTGTCACAAAATGCAGTTCTCAGCTCAGAAAGCTTGTTTCTGACATTCTAACAGCTCAATTAGAGCATTTTAGTAATGATCAGTGTTCTTTGTCAAAACTGACATTCTCATCATCCACTGATGAACTATGTCACAAAATGCATTTCTCAGCTCAGAAAGCTTGTTTCTGACATTCTAACAGCTCAATTGGAGCATTTCAGTAATGAACAGTGTTCTTTGTCAAAACTGACATTCTCATCATCCACTGATTCACTTTGTCACAAAATGCAGTTTTCAGCTCAGAAAGCTTGTTTCTGACATTCTAACAGCTCAATTAGAGCATTTTAGTAATGATCAGTGTTCTTTGTCAAAACTGACATTCTCATCATCCACTGATGCTTTTTGTCACAAAATGCAGTTTTCAGCTCAGAAAGCTTGTTTCTGACATTCTAACAGCTCAATTAGAGCATTTTAGTAATGAACAGTGTTCTTTGTCAAAACTGACATTCTCATCATCGACTGATGCACTATGTCACAAAATGCAGTTCTCAGCTCAGAAAGCTTGTTTCTGACATTCTAACAGCTCAATTAGAGCATTTTAGCAATGATCAGTGTTCTTTGTCAAAAGTGACATTCTCATCATCCACTGATTCACTTTGTCACAAAATGCAGTTCTCAGCTCAGAAAGCTTGTTTCTGACATTCTAACAGCTCAATTAGAGCATTTTAGTAATGATCAGTGTTCTTTGTCAAAACTGACATTCTCATCATCCACTGATGAACTTTGTCACAAAATGCAGTTCTCAGCTCAGAAAGCTTGTTTCTGAGATTCTAACAGCTCAATTAGAGCATTTTAGCAATGAACAGTGTTCTTTGTCAAAACTGACATTCTCATCATCCACTGATGCACAGTGTCACAAAATGCAGTTCTCAGCTCAGAAAGCTTGTTTCTGACATTCTAACAGCTCAATTAGAGCATTTTAGCAATGATCAGTGTTCTTTGTCAAAAGTGACATTCTCATCATCCACTGATTCACTTTGTCACAAAATGCAGTTCTCAGCTCAGAAAGCTTGTTTCTGACATTCTAACAGCTCAATTAGAGCATTTGAGTCATGAACAGTGTTCTTTGTCAAAACTGACATTCTCATCATCCACTGATGCACTTTGTCACAAAATGCAGTTTTATGCTCAGAAAGCTTGTTTCTGACATTCTAACAGCTCAATTAGAGCATTTTAGTAATGATCAGTGTTCTTTGTCAAAAGTGACATTCTCATCATCCACTGATTCACTTTGTCACAAAATGCAGTTTTATGCTCAGAAAGCTTGTTTCTGACATTCTAACAGCTCAATTAGAGCATTTTAGTAATGATCAGTGTTCTTTGTCAAAAGTGACATTCTCATCATCCACTGATTCACTTTGTCACAAAATGCAGTTCTCAGCTCAGAAAGCTTGTTTCTGACATTCTAACAGCTCAATTGGAGCATTTTAGTGATGATCAGTGTTCTTTGTCAAAACTGACATTCTCATCATCCACGGATGCTTTTTGTCACAAAATGCAGTTTTCAGCTCAGAAAGCTTGTTTCTGACATTCTAACAGCTCAATTAGAGCATTTTAGTAATGAACAGTGTTCTTTGTCAAAACTGACATTCTCATCATCCACTGATGCACTTTGTCACAAAATGCAGTTTTATGCTCAGAAAGCTTGTTTCTGACATTCTAACAGCTCAATTAGAGCATTTTAGTAATGAACAGTGTTCTTTGTCAAAACTGACATTCTCATCATCCACTGATGCACTTTGTCACAAAATGCAGTTTTATGCTCAGAAAGCTTGTTTCTGACATTCTAACAGCTCAATTAGAGCATTTTAGTAATGAACAGTGTTCTTTGTCAAAACTGACATTCTCATCATCCACTAATGCTTTTTGTCACAAAATGCAGTTCTCAGCTCAGAAAGCTTGTTTCTGACATTCTAACAACTCAATTAGAGCATTTTAGTAATGAACAGTGTTCTTTGTCAAAAGTGACATTCTCATCATCCACTGATTCACTTTGTCACAAAATGCAGTTTTATGCTCAGAAAGCTTGTTTCTGACATTCTAACAGCTCAATTAGAGCATTTTAGTAATGATCAGTGTTCTTTGTCAAAAGTGACATTCTCATCATCCACTGATTCACTTTGTCACAAAATGCAGTTTTATGCTCAGAAAGCTTGTTTCTGACATTCTAACAGCTCAATTAGAGCATTTTAGTAATGATCAGTGTTCTTTGTCAAAAGTGACATTCTCATCATCCACTGATTCACTTTGTCACAAAATGCAGTTCTCAGCTCAGAAAGCTTGTTTCTGACATTCTAACAGCTCAATTGGAGCATTTTAGTGATGATCAGTGTTCTTTGTCAAAACTGACATTCTCATCATCCACGGATGCTTTTTGTCACAAAATGCAGTTTTCAGCTCAGAAAGCTTGTTTCTGACATTCTAACAGCTCAATTAGAGCATTTTAGTAATGAACAGTGTTCTTTGTCAAAACTGACATTCTCATCATCCACTGATGCACTTTGTCACAAAATGCAGTTTTATGCTCAGAAAGCTTGTTTCTGACATTCTAACAGCTCAATTAGAGCATTTTAGTAATGATCAGTGTTCTTTGTCAAAAGTGACATTCTCATCATCCACTGATTCACTTTGTCACAAAATGCAGTTCTCAGCTCAGAAAGCTTGTTTCTGACATTCAATTAGAGCATTTTAGTAATGAACAGTGTTCTTTGTCAAAACTGACATTCTCATCATCCACTGATGCTTTTTGTCACAAAATGCAGTTCTCAGCTCAGAAAGCTTGTTTCTGACATTCTAACAACTCAATTAGAGCATTTTAGTAATGAACAGTGTTCTTTGTCAAAAGTGACATTCTCATCATCCACTGATTCACTTTGTCACAAAATGCAGTTTTCAGCTCAGAAAGCTTGTTTCTGACATTCTAACAGCTCAATTGGAGCATTTTAGTAATGATCAGTGTTCTTTGTCAAAACTGACATTCTCATCATCCACTGATGCTTTTTGTCACAAAATGCAGTTTCCAGCTCAGAAAGCTTGTTTCTGACATTCTAACAGCTCAATTAGAGCATTTTAGTAATGATCAGTGTTCTTTGTCAAAACTGACATTCTCATCATCCACTGATGAACTATGTCACAAAATGCAGTTCTCAGCTCAGAAAGCTTGTTTCTGACATTCTAACAGCTCAATTGGAGCATTTTAGTAATGATCAGTGTTCTTTGTCAAAACTGACATTCTCATCATCCACTGATGAACTTTGTCACAAAATGCAGTTCTCAGCTCAGAAAGCTTGTTTCTGACATTCTAACAGCTCAATTAGAGCATTTTAGTAATGAACAGTGTTCTTTGTCAAAACTGACATTCTCATCATCCACTGATGCACTATGTCACAAAATGCAGTTCTCAGCTCAGAAAGCTTGTTTCTGACATTCTAACAGCTCAATTAGAGCATTTTAGTAATGAACAGTGTTCTTTGTCAAAACTGACATTCTCATCATCCACTGATGCACTTTGTCACAAAATGCAGTTCTCAGCTCAGAAAGCTTGTTTCTGACATTCTAACAGCTCAATTAGAGCATTTTAGCAATGATCAGTGTTCTTTGTCAAAAGTGACATTCTCATCATCCACTGATTCACTTTGTCACAAAATGCAGTTCTCAGCTCAGAAAGCTTGTTTCTGACATTCTAACAGCTCAATTAGAGCATTTTAGTAATGAACAGTGTTCTTTGTCAAAACTGACATTCTCATCATCCACTGATGAACTATGTCACAAAATGCAGTTCTCAGCTCAGAAAGCTTGTTTCTGACATTCTAACAGCTCAATTGGAGCATTTTAGTGATGATCAGTGTTCTTTGTCAAAACTGACATTCTCATCATCCACGGATGCTTTTTGTCACAAAATGCAGTTTTCAGCTCAGAAAGCTTGTTTCTGACATTCTAACAGCTCAATTAGAGCATTTTAGTAATGAACAGTGTTCTTTGTCAAAACTGACATTCTCATCATCCACTGATGCACTTTGTCACAAAATGCAGTTTTATGCTCAGAAAGCTTGTTTCTGACATTCTAACAGCTCAATTAGAGCATTTTAGTAATGAACAGTGTTCTTTGTCAAAACTGACATTCTCATCATCCACTAATGCTTTTTGTCACAAAATGCAGTTCTCAGCTCAGAAAGCTTGTTTCTGACATTCTAACAACTCAATTAGAGCATTTTAGTAATGAACAGTGTTCTTTGTCAAAAGTGACATTCTCATCATCCACTGATTCACTTTGTCACAAAATGCAGTTTTATGCTCAGAAAGCTTGTTTCTGACATTCTAACAGCTCAATTAGAGCATTTTAGTAATGATCAGTGTTCTTTGTCAAAAGTGACATTCTCATCATCCACTGATTCACTTTGTCACAAAATGCAGTTTTATGCTCAGAAAGCTTGTTTCTGACATTCTAACAGCTCAATTAGAGCATTTTAGTAATGATCAGTGTTCTTTGTCAAAAGTGACATTCTCATCATCCACTGATTCACTTTGTCACAAAATGCAGTTCTCAGCTCAGAAAGCTTGTTTCTGACATTCTAACAGCTCAATTGGAGCATTTTAGTGATGATCAGTGTTCTTTGTCAAAAGTGACATTCTCATCATCCACTGATTCACTTTGTCACAAAATGCAGTTTTATGCTCAGAAAGCTTGTTTCTGACATTCTAACAGCTCAATTAGAGCATTTTAGTAATGATCAGTGTTCTTTGTCAAAAGTGACATTCTCATCATCCACTGATTCACTTTGTCACAAAATGCAGTTTTATGCTCAGAAAGCTTGTTTCTGACATTCTAACAGCTCAATTAGAGCATTTTAGTAATGATCAGTGTTCTTTGTCAAAAGTGACATTCTCATCATCCACTGATTCACTTTGTCACAAAATGCAGTTCTCAGCTCAGAAAGCTTGTTTCTGACATTCTAACAGCTCAATTGGAGCATTTTAGTGATGATCAGTGTTCTTTGTCAAAACTGACATTCTCATCATCCACGGATGCTTTTTGTCACAAAATGCAGTTTTCAGCTCAGAAAGCTTGTTTCTGACATTCTAACAGCTCAATTAGAGCATTTTAGTAATGAACAGTGTTCTTTGTCAAAACTGACATTCTCATCATCCACTGATGCACTTTGTCACAAAATGCAGTTTTATGCTCAGAAAGCTTGTTTCTGACATTCTAACAGCTCAATTAGAGCATTTTAGTAATGATCAGTGTTCTTTGTCAAAAGTGACATTCTCATCATCCACTGATTCACTTTGTCACAAAATGCAGTTCTCAGCTCAGAAAGCTTGTTTCTGACATTCTAACAGCTCAATTAGAGCATTTTAGTAATGATCAGTGTTCTTTGTCAAAACTGACATTCTCATCATCCACTGATGAACTATGTCACAAAATGCATTTCTCAGCTCAGAAAGCTTGTTTCTGACATTCTAACAGCTCAATTGGAGCATTTCAGTAATGAACAGTGTTCTTTGTCAAAACTGACATTCTCATCATCCACTGATTCACTTTGTCACAAAATGCAGTTTTCAGCTCAGAAAGCTTGTTTCTGACATTCTAACAGCTCAATTAGAGCATTTTAGTAATGATCAGTGTTCTTTGTCAAAACTGACATTCTCATCATCCACTGATGCTTTTTGTCACAAAATGCAGTTTTCAGCTCAGAAAGCTTGTTTCTGACATTCTAACAGCTCATTTGGAGCATTTTAGTAATGATCAGTGTTCTTTGTCAAAACTGACATTCTCATCATCCACTGATGCACTTTGTCACAAAATGCAGTTTTCAGCTCAGAAAGCTTGTTTCTGACATTCTAACAGCTCAATTAGAGCATTTTAGTAATGAACAGTGTTCTTTGTCAAAACTGACATTCTCATCATCCACTGATGCTTTTTGTCACAAAATGCAGTTCTCAGCTCAGAAAGCTTGTTTCTGACATTCTAACAGCTCAATTAGAGCATTTTAGTAATGATCAGTGTTCTTTGTCAAAACTGACATTCTCATCATCCACTGATGCTTTTTGTCACAAAATGCAGTTTTCAGCTCAGAAAGCTTGTTTCTGACATTCTAACAGCTCAATTAGAGCATTTTAGCAATGATCAGTGTTCTTTGTCAAAAGTGACATTCTCATCATCCACTGATTCACTTTGTCACAAAATGCAGTTCTCAGCTCAGAAAGCTTGTTTCTGACATTCTAACAGCTCAATTAGAGCATTTTAGTAATGATCAGTGTTCTTTGTCAAAACTGACATTCTCATCATCCACTGATGAACTATGTCACAAAATGCATTTCTCAGCTCAGAAAGCTTGTTTCTGACATTCTAACAGCTCAATTGGAGCATTTCAGTAATGAACAGTGTTCTTTGTCAAAACTGACATTCTCATCATCCACTGATTCACTTTGTCACAAAATGCAGTTTTCAGCTCAGAAAGCTTGTTTCTGACATTCTAACAGCTCAATTAGAGCATTTTAGTAATGATCAGTGTTCTTTGTCAAAACTGACATTCTCATCATCCACTGATGCTTTTTGTCACAAAATGCAGTTTTCAGCTCAGAAAGCTTGTTTCTGACATTCTAACAGCTCAATTAGAGCATTTTAGTAATGAACAGTGTTCTTTGTCAAAACTGACATTCTCATCATCGACTGATGCACTATGTCACAAAATGCAGTTCTCAGCTCAGAAAGCTTGTTTCTGACATTCTAACAGCTCAATTAGAGCATTTTAGCAATGATCAGTGTTCTTTGTCAAAAGTGACATTCTCATCATCCACTGATTCACTTTGTCACAAAATGCAGTTCTCAGCTCAGAAAGCTTGTTTCTGACATTCTAACAGCTCAATTAGAGCATTTTAGTAATGATCAGTGTTCTTTGTCAAAACTGACATTCTCATCATCCACTGATGAACTTTGTCACAAAATGCAGTTCTCAGCTCAGAAAGCTTGTTTCTGAGATTCTAACAGCTCAATTAGAGCATTTTAGCAATGAACAGTGTTCTTTGTCAAAACTGACATTCTCATCATCCACTGATGCACAGTGTCACAAAATGCAGTTCTCAGCTCAGAAAGCTTGTTTCTGACATTCTAACAGCTCAATTAGAGCATTTTAGCAATGATCAGTGTTCTTTGTCAAAAGTGACATTCTCATCATCCACTGATTCACTTTGTCACAAAATGCAGTTCTCAGCTCAGAAAGCTTGTTTCTGACATTCTAACAGCTCAATTAGAGCATTTGAGTCATGAACAGTGTTCTTTGTCAAAACTGACATTCTCATCATCCACTGATGCACTTTGTCACAAAATGCAGTTTTATGCTCAGAAAGCTTGTTTCTGACATTCTAACAGCTCAATTAGAGCATTTTAGTAATGATCAGTGTTCTTTGTCAAAAGTGACATTCTCATCATCCACTGATTCACTTTGTCACAAAATGCAGTTTTATGCTCAGAAAGCTTGTTTCTGACATTCTAACAGCTCAATTAGAGCATTTTAGTAATGATCAGTGTTCTTTGTCAAAAGTGACATTCTCATCATCCACTGATTCACTTTGTCACAAAATGCAGTTCTCAGCTCAGAAAGCTTGTTTCTGACATTCTAACAGCTCAATTGGAGCATTTTAGTGATGATCAGTGTTCTTTGTCAAAACTGACATTCTCATCATCCACGGATGCTTTTTGTCACAAAATGCAGTTTTCAGCTCAGAAAGCTTGTTTCTGACATTCTAACAGCTCAATTAGAGCATTTTAGTAATGAACAGTGTTCTTTGTCAAAACTGACATTCTCATCATCCACTGATGCACTTTGTCACAAAATGCAGTTTTATGCTCAGAAAGCTTGTTTCTGACATTCTAACAGCTCAATTAGAGCATTTTAGTAATGAACAGTGTTCTTTGTCAAAACTGACATTCTCATCATCCACTGATGCACTTTGTCACAAAATGCAGTTTTATGCTCAGAAAGCTTGTTTCTGACATTCTAACAGCTCAATTAGAGCATTTTAGTAATGAACAGTGTTCTTTGTCAAAACTGACATTCTCATCATCCACTAATGCTTTTTGTCACAAAATGCAGTTCTCAGCTCAGAAAGCTTGTTTCTGACATTCTAACAACTCAATTAGAGCATTTTAGTAATGAACAGTGTTCTTTGTCAAAAGTGACATTCTCATCATCCACTGATTCACTTTGTCACAAAATGCAGTTTTATGCTCAGAAAGCTTGTTTCTGACATTCTAACAGCTCAATTAGAGCATTTTAGTAATGATCAGTGTTCTTTGTCAAAAGTGACATTCTCATCATCCACTGATTCACTTTGTCACAAAATGCAGTTTTATGCTCAGAAAGCTTGTTTCTGACATTCTAACAGCTCAATTAGAGCATTTTAGTAATGATCAGTGTTCTTTGTCAAAAGTGACATTCTCATCATCCACTGATTCACTTTGTCACAAAATGCAGTTCTCAGCTCAGAAAGCTTGTTTCTGACATTCTAACAGCTCAATTGGAGCATTTTAGTGATGATCAGTGTTCTTTGTCAAAACTGACATTCTCATCATCCACGGATGCTTTTTGTCACAAAATGCAGTTTTCAGCTCAGAAAGCTTGTTTCTGACATTCTAACAGCTCAATTAGAGCATTTTAGTAATGAACAGTGTTCTTTGTCAAAACTGACATTCTCATCATCCACTGATGCACTTTGTCACAAAATGCAGTTTTATGCTCAGAAAGCTTGTTTCTGACATTCTAACAGCTCAATTAGAGCATTTTAGTAATGATCAGTGTTCTTTGTCAAAAGTGACATTCTCATCATCCACTGATTCACTTTGTCACAAAATGCAGTTCTCAGCTCAGAAAGCTTGTTTCTGACATTCAATTAGAGCATTTTAGTAATGAACAGTGTTCTTTGTCAAAACTGACATTCTCATCATCCACTGATGCTTTTTGTCACAAAATGCAGTTCTCAGCTCAGAAAGCTTGTTTCTGACATTCTAACAACTCAATTAGAGCATTTTAGTAATGAACAGTGTTCTTTGTCAAAAGTGACATTCTCATCATCCACTGATTCACTTTGTCACAAAATGCAGTTTTCAGCTCAGAAAGCTTGTTTCTGACATTCTAACAGCTCAATTGGAGCATTTTAGTAATGATCAGTGTTCTTTGTCAAAACTGACATTCTCATCATCCACTGATGCTTTTTGTCACAAAATGCAGTTTCCAGCTCAGAAAGCTTGTTTCTGACATTCTAACAGCTCAATTAGAGCATTTTAGTAATGATCAGTGTTCTTTGTCAAAACTGACATTCTCATCATCCACTGATGAACTATGTCACAAAATGCAGTTCTCAGCTCAGAAAGCTTGTTTCTGACATTCTAACAGCTCAATTGGAGCATTTTAGTAATGATCAGTGTTCTTTGTCAAAACTGACATTCTCATCATCCACTGATGAACTTTGTCACAAAATGCAGTTCTCAGCTCAGAAAGCTTGTTTCTGACATTCTAACAGCTCAATTAGAGCATTTTAGTAATGAACAGTGTTCTTTGTCAAAACTGACATTCTCATCATCCACTGATGCACTATGTCACAAAATGCAGTTCTCAGCTCAGAAAGCTTGTTTCTGACATTCTAACAGCTCAATTAGAGCATTTTAGTAATGAACAGTGTTCTTTGTCAAAACTGACATTCTCATCATCCACTGATGCACTTTGTCACAAAATGCAGTTCTCAGCTCAGAAAGCTTGTTTCTGACATTCTAACAGCTCAATTAGAGCATTTTAGCAATGATCAGTGTTCTTTGTCAAAAGTGACATTCTCATCATCCACTGATTCACTTTGTCACAAAATGCAGTTCTCAGCTCAGAAAGCTTGTTTCTGACATTCTAACAGCTCAATTAGAGCATTTTAGTAATGAACAGTGTTCTTTGTCAAAACTGACATTCTCATCATCCACTGATGAACTATGTCACAAAATGCAGTTCTCAGCTCAGAAAGCTTGTTTCTGACATTCTAACAGCTCAATTGGAGCATTTTAGTGATGATCAGTGTTCTTTGTCAAAACTGACATTCTCATCATCCACGGATGCTTTTTGTCACAAAATGCAGTTTTCAGCTCAGAAAGCTTGTTTCTGACATTCTAACAGCTCAATTAGAGCATTTTAGTAATGAACAGTGTTCTTTGTCAAAACTGACATTCTCATCATCCACTGATGCACTTTGTCACAAAATGCAGTTTTATGCTCAGAAAGCTTGTTTCTGACATTCTAACAGCTCAATTAGAGCATTTTAGTAATGAACAGTGTTCTTTGTCAAAACTGACATTCTCATCATCCACTAATGCTTTTTGTCACAAAATGCAGTTCTCAGCTCAGAAAGCTTGTTTCTGACATTCTAACAACTCAATTAGAGCATTTTAGTAATGAACAGTGTTCTTTGTCAAAAGTGACATTCTCATCATCCACTGATTCACTTTGTCACAAAATGCAGTTTTATGCTCAGAAAGCTTGTTTCTGACATTCTAACAGCTCAATTAGAGCATTTTAGTAATGATCAGTGTTTTTTGTCAAAAGTGACATTCTCATCATCCACTGATTCACTTTGTCACAAAATGCAGTTTTATGCTCAGAAAGCTTGTTTCTGACATTCTAACAGCTCAATTAGAGCATTTTAGTAATGATCAGTGTTCTTTGTCAAAAGTGACATTCTCATCATCCACTGATTCACTTTGTCACAAAATGCAGTTCTCAGCTCAGAAAGCTTGTTTCTGACATTCTAACAGCTCAATTGGAGCATTTTAGTGATGATCAGTGTTCTTTGTCAAAAGTGACATTCTCATCATCCACTGATTCACTTTGTCACAAAATGCAGTTTTATGCTCAGAAAGCTTGTTTCTGACATTCTAACAGCTCAATTAGAGCATTTTAGTAATGATCAGTGTTCTTTGTCAAAAGTGAAATTCTCATCATCCACTGATTCACTTTGTCACAAAATGCAGTTTTATGCTCAGAAAGCTTGTTTCTGACATTCTAACAGCTCAATTAGAGCATTTTAGTAATGATCAGTGTTCTTTGTCAAAAGTGACATTCTCATCATCCACTGATTCACTTTGTCACAAAATGCAGTTCTCAGCTCAGAAAGCTTGTTTCTGACATTCTAACAGCTCAATTGGAGCATTTTAGTGATGATCAGTGTTCTTTGTCAAAACTGACATTCTCATCATCCACGGATGCTTTTTGTCACAAAATGCAGTTTTCAGCTCAGAAAGCTTGTTTCTGACATTCTAACAGCTCAATTAGAGCATTTTAGTAATGAACAGTGTTCTTTGTCAAAACTGACATTCTCATCATCCACTGATGCACTTTGTCACAAAATGCAGTTTTATGCTCAGAAAGCTTGTTTCTGACATTCTAACAGCTCAATTAGAGCATTTTAGTAATGATCAGTGTTCTTTGTCAAAAGTGACATTCTCATCATCCACTGATTCACTTTGTCACAAAATGCAGTTCTCAGCTCAGAAAGCTTGTTTCTGACATTCTAACAGCTCAATTAGAGCATTTTAGTAATGATCAGTGTTCTTTGTCAAAACTGACATTCTCATCATCCACTGATGAACTATGTCACAAAATGCATTTCTCAGCTCAGAAAGCTTGTTTCTGACATTCTAACAGCTCAATTGGAGCATTTCAGTAATGAACAGTGTTCTTTGTCAAAACTGACATTCTCATCATCCACTGATTCACTTTGTCACAAAATGCAGTTTTCAGCTCAGAAAGCTTGTTTCTGACATTCTAACAGCTCAATTAGAGCATTTTAGTAATGATCAGTGTTCTTTGTCAAAACTGACATTCTCATCATCCACTGATGCTTTTTGTCACAAAATGCAGTTTTCAGCTCAGAAAGCTTGTTTCTGACATTCTAACAGCTCATTTGGAGCATTTTAGTAATGATCAGTGTTCTTTGTCAAAACTGACATTCTCATCATCCACTGATGCACTTTGTCACAAAATGCAGTTTTCAGCTCAGAAAGCTTGTTTCTGACATTCTAACAGCTCAATTAGAGCATTTTAGTAATGATCAGTGTTCTTTGTCAAAAGTGACATTCTCATCATCCACTGATTCACTTTGTCACAAAATGCAGTTCTCAGCTCAGAAAGCTTGTTTCTGACATTCTAACAGCTCAATTAGAGCATTTTAGTAATGAACAGTGTTCTTTGTCAAAACTGACATTCTCATCATCCACGGATGCTTTTTGTCACAAAATGCAGTTTTCAGCTCAGAAAGCTTGTTTCTGACATTCTAACAGCTCAATTAGAGCATTTTAGTAATGAACAGTGTTCTTTGTCAAAACTGACATTCTCATCATCCACTGATGCACTTTGTCACAAAATGCAGTTTTATGCTCAGAAAGCTTGTTTCTGACATTCTAACAGCTCAATTAGAGCATTTTAGTAATGAACAGTGTTCTTTGTCAAAACAGACATTCTCATCATCCACTGATGCACTTTGTCACAAAATGCAGTTTTATGCTCAGAAAGCTTGTTTCTGACATTCTAACAGCTCAATTAGAGCATTTTAGTAATGAACAGTGTTCTTTGTCAAAACTGACATTCTCATCATCCACTAATGCTTTTTGTCACAAAATGCAGTTCTCAGCTCAGAAAGCTTGTTTCTGACATTCTAACAACTCAATTAGAGCATTTTAGTAATGAACAGTGTTCTTTGTCAAAAGTGACATTCTCATCATCCACTGATTCACTTTGTCACAAAATGCAGTTTTATGCTCAGAAAGCTTGTTTCTGACATTCTAACAGCTCAATTAGAGCATTTTAGTAATGATCAGTGTTCTTTGTCAAAAGTGACATTCTCATCATCCACTGATTCACTTTGTCACAAAATGCAGTTTTATGCTCAGAAAGCTTGTTTCTGACATTCTAACAGCTCAATTAGAGCATTTTAGTAATGATCAGTGTTCTTTGTCAAAAGTGACATTCTCATCATCCACTGATTCACTTTGTCACAAAATGCAGTTCTCAGCTCAGAAAGCTTGTTTCTGACATTCTAACAGCTCAATTGGAGCATTTTAGTGATGATCAGTGTTCTTTGTCAAAACTGACATTCTCATCATCCACGGATGCTTTTTGTCACAAAATGCAGTTTTCAGCTCAGAAAGCTTGTTTCTGACATTCTAACAGCTCAATTAGAGCATTTTAGTAATGAACAGTGTTCTTTGTCAAAACTGACATTCTCATCATCCACTGATGCACTTTGTCACAAAATGCAGTTTTATGCTCAGAAAGCTTGTTTCTGACATTCTAACAGCTCAATTAGAGCATTTTAGTAATGATCAGTGTTCTTTGTCAAAAGTGACATTCTCATCATCCACTGATTCACTTTGTCACAAAATGCAGTTCTCAGCTCAGAAAGCTTGTTTCTGACATTCAATTAGAGCATTTTAGTAATGAACAGTGTTCTTTGTCAAAACTGACATTCTCATCATCCACTGATGCTTTTTGTCACAAAATGCAGTTCTCAGCTCAGAAAGCATGTTTCTGACATTCTAACAACTCAATTAGAGCATTTTAGTAATGAACAGTGTTCTTTGTCAAAAGTGACATTCTCATCATCCACTGATTCACTTTGTCACAAAATGCAGTTTTCAGCTCAGAAAGCTTGTTTCTGACATTCTAACAGCTCAATTGGAGCATTTTAGTAATGATCAGTGTTCTTTGTCAAAACTGACATTCTCATCATCCACTGATGCTTTTTGTCACAAAATGCAGTTTCCAGCTCAGAAAGCTTGTTTCTGACATTCTAACAGCTCAATTAGAGCATTTTAGTAATGATCAGTGTTCTTTGTCAAAACTGACATTCTCATCATCCACTGATGAACTATGTCACAAAATGCAGTTCTCAGCTCAGAAAGCTTGTTTCTGACATTCTAACAGCTCAATTGGAGCATTTTAGTAATGATCAGTGTTCTTTGTCAAAACTGACATTCTCATCATCCACTGATGAACTTTGTCACAAAATGCAGTTCTCAGCTCAGAAAGCTTGTTTCTGACATTCTAACAGCTCAATTAGAGCATTTTAGTAATGAACAGTGTTCTTTGTCAAAACTGACATTCTCATCATCCACTGATGCACTATGTCACAAAATGCAGTTCTCAGCTCAGAAAGCTTGTTTCTGACATTCTAACAGCTCAATTAGAGCATTTTAGTAATGAACAGTGTTCTTTGTCAAAACTGACATTCTCATCATCCACTGATGCACTTTGTCACAAAATGCAGTTCTCAGCTCAGAAAGCTTGTTTCTGACATTCTAACAGCTCAATTAGAGCATTTTAGCAATGATCAGTGTTCTTTGTCAAAAGTGACATTCTCATCATCCACTGATTCACTTTGTCACAAAATGCAGTTCTCAGCTCAGAAAGCTTGTTTCTGACATTCTAACAGCTCAATTAGAGCATTTTAGTAATGAACAGTGTTCTTTGTCAAAACTGACATTCTCATCATCCACTGATGAACTATGTCACAAAATGCAGTTCTCAGCTCAGAAAGCTTGTTTCTGACATTCTAACAGCTCAATTGGAGCATTTTAGTGATGATCAGTGTTCTTTGTCAAAACTGACATTCTCATCATCCACGGATGCTTTTTGTCACAAAATGCAGTTTTCAGCTCAGAAAGCTTGTTTCTGACATTCTAACAGCTCAATTAGAGCATTTTAGTAATGAACAGTGTTCTTTGTCAAAACTGACATTCTCATCATCCACTGATGCACTTTGTCACAATATGCAGTTTTATGCTCAGAAAGCTTGTTTCTGACATTCTAACAGCTCAATTAGAGCATTTAGTAATGAACAGTGTTCTTTGTCAAAACTGACATTCTCATCATCCACTAATGCTTTTTGTCACAAAATGCAGTTCTCAGCTCAGAAAGCTTGTTTCTGACATTCTAACAACTCAATTAGAGCATTTTAGTAATGAACAGTGTTCTTTGTCAAAAGTGACATTCTCATCATCCACTGATTCACTTTGTCACAAAATGCAGTTTTATGCTCAGAAAGCTTGTTTCTGACATTCTAACAGCTCAATTAGAGCATTTTAGTAATGATCAGTGTTCTTTGTCAAAAGTGACATTCTCATCATCCACTGATTCACTTTGTCACAAAATGCAGTTTTATGCTCAGAAAGCTTGTTTCTGACATTCTAACAGCTCAATTAGAGCATTTTAGTAATGATCAGTGTTCTTTGTCAAAAGTGACATTCTCATCATCCACTGATTCACTTTGTCACAAAATGCAGTTCTCAGCTCAGAAAGCTTGTTTCTGACATTCTAACAGCTCAATTGGAGCATTTTAGTGATGATCAGTGTTCTTTGTCAAAAGTGACATTCTCATCATCCACTGATTCACTTTGTCACAAAATGCAGTTTTATGCTCAGAAAGCTTGTTTCTGACATTCTAACAGCTCAATTAGAGCATTTTAGTAATGATCAGTGTTCTTTGTCAAAAGTGACATTCTCATCATCCACTGATTCACTTTGTCACAAAATGCAGTTTTATGCTCAAAAAGCTTGTTTCTGACATTCTAACAGCTCAATTAGAGCATTTTAGTAATGATCAGTGTTCTTTGTCAAAAGTGACATTCTCATCATCCACGGATGCTTTTTGTCACAAAATGCAGTTTTCAGCTCAGAAAGCTTGTTTCTGACATTCTAATAGCTCAATTAGAGCATTTTAGTAATGAACAGTGTTCTTTGTCAAAACTGACATTCTCATCATCCACTGATGCACTTTGTCACAAAATGCAGTTTTATGCTCAGAAAGCTTGTTTCTGACATTCTAACAGCTCAATTAGAGCATTTTAGTAATGATCAGTGTTCTTTGTCAAAAGTGACATTCTCATCATCCACTGATTCACTTTGTCACAAAATGCAGTTCTCAGCTCAGAAAGCTTGTTTCTGACATTCTAACAGCTCAATTAGAGCATTTTAGTAATGATCAGTGTTCTTTGTCAAAACTGACATTCTCATCATCCACTGATGAACTATGTCACAAAATGCATTTCTCAGCTCAGAAAGCTTGTTTCTGACATTCTAACAGCTCAATTGGAGCATTTCAGTAATGAACAGTGTTCTTTGTCAAAACTGACATTCTCATCATCCACTGATTCACTTTGTCACAAAATGCAGTTTTCAGCTCAGAAAGCTTGTTTCTGACATTCTAACAGCTCAATTAGAGCATTTTAGTAATGATCAGTGTTCTTTGTCAAAACTGACATTCTCATCATCCACTGATGCTTTTTGTCACAAAATGCAGTTTTCAGCTCAGAAAGCTTGTTTCTGACATTCTAACAGCTCAATTGGAGCATTTTAGTAATGATCAGTGTTCTTTGTCAAAACTGACATTCTCATCATCCACTGATGCACTTTGTCACAAAATGCAGTTTTCAGCTCAGAAAGCTTGTTTCTGACATTCTAACAGCTCAATTAGAGACTTTTAGTAATGATCAGTGTTCTTTGTCAAAAGTGACATTCTCATCATCCACTGATTCACTTTGTCACAAAATGCAGTTCTCAGCTCAGAAAGCTTGTTTCTGACATTCTAACAGCTCAATTAGAGCATTTTAGTAATGAACAGTGTTCTTTGTCAAAACTGACATTCTCATCATCCAATTAGAGCATTTTAGTAATGATCAGTGTTCTTTGTCAAAAGTGACATTCTCATCATCCACTGATTCACTTTGGCACAAAATGCAGTTCTCAGCTCAGAAAGCTTGTTTCTGACATTCTAACAGCTCAATTGGAGCATTTTAGTAATGATCAGTGTTCTTTGTCAAAACTGACATTCTCATCATCCACTGATGCTTTTTGTCACAAAATGCAGTTCTCAGCTCAGAAAGCTTGTTTCTGACATTCTAACAGCTCAATTAGAGCATTTTAGTAATGAACAGTGTTCTTTGTCAAAACTGACATTCTCATCATCCACTGATGAACTGTCACAAAATGCAGTTCTCAGCTCAGAAAGCTTGTTTCTGACATTCTAACAGCTCAATTGGAGCATTTAAGTAATGATCAGTGTTCTTTGTCAAAACTGACATTCTCATCATCCACTGATGTACTTTGTCACAAAATGCAGTTCTCAGCTCAGAAAGCTTGTTTCTGACATTCTAACAGCTCAATTAGAGCATTTTAGTAATGAACAGTGTTCTTTGTCAAAACTGACATTCTCATCATCCACTGATGCACTATGTCACAAAATGCAGTTCTCAGCCCAGAAAGCTTGTTTCTGACATTCTAACAGCTCAATTAGAGCATTTTAGCAATGATCAGTGTTCTTTGTCAAAAGTGACATTCTCATCATCCACTGATTCACTTTGTCACAAAATGCAGTTCTCAGCTCAGAAAGCTTGTTTCTGACATTCTAACAGCTCAATTAGAGCATTTTAGTAATGATCAGTGTTCTTTGTCAAAACTGACATTCTCATCATCCACTGATGAACTTTGTCACAAAATGCAGTTCTCAGCTCAGAAAGCTTGTTTCTGACATTCTAACAGCTCAATTAGAGCATTTTAGTAATGAACAGTGTTCTTTGTCAAAACTGACATTCTCATCATCCACTGATGCACTATGTCACAAAATGCAGTTCTCAGCTCAGAAAGCTTGTTTCTGACATTCTAACAGCTCAATTAGAGCATTTTAGTAATGAACAGTGTTCTTTGTCAAAACTGACATTCTCATCATCCACTGATGAACTATGTCACAAAATGCAGTTCTCAGCTCAGAAAGCTTGTTTCTGACATTCTAACAGCTCAATTAGAGCATTTTAGTAATGAACAGTGTTCTTTGTCAAAACTGACATTCTCATCATCCACTGATTCACTTTGTCACAAAATGCAGTTTTCAGCTCAGAAAGCTTGTTTCTGACATTCTAACAGCTCAATTAGAGCATTTTAGTAAAGAACAGTGTTCTTTGTCAAAACTGACATTCTCATCATCCACTGATGCACTTTGTCAAATAAATGCTGTTTTCAGCTCAGAAAGCTTGTTTCTGACATTCTAACAGCTCAATTAGAGCATTTTAGTAATGAACAGTGTTCTTTGTCAAAACTGACATTCTCATCATCCACTGATGAACTATGTCACAAAATGCAGTTCTCAGCTCAGAAAGCTTGTTTCTGACATTCTAACAGCTCAATTGGAGCATTTTAGTGATGATCAGTGTTCTTTGTCAAAACTGACATTCTCATCATCCACGGATGCTTTTTGTCACAAAATGCAGTTTTCAGCTCAGAAAGCTTGTTTCTGACATTCTAACAGCTCAATTAGAGCATTTTAGTAATGAACAGTGTTCTTTGTCAAAACTGATATTCTCATCATCCACTGATGCACTTTGTCACAAAATGCAGTTTTATGCTCAGAAAGCTTGTTTCTGACATTCTAACAGCTCAATTAGAGCATTTTAGTAATGAACAGTGTTCTTTGTCAAAACTGACATTCTCATCATCCACTAATGCTTTTTGTCACAAAATGCAGTTCTCAGCTCAGAAAGCTTGTTTCTGACATTCTAACAACTCAATTAGAGCATTTTAGTAATGAACAGTGTTCTTTGTCAAAAGTGACATTCTCATCATCCACTGATTCACTTTGTCACAAAATGCAGTTTTATGCTCAGAAAGCTTGTTTCTGACATTCTAACAGCTCAATTAGAGCATTTTAGTAATGATCAGTGTTCTTTGTCAAAAGTGACATTCTCATCATCCACTGATTCACTTTGTCACAAAATGCAGTTTTCAGCTCAGAAAGCTTGTTTCTGACATTCTAACAGCTTAATTAGAGCATTTTAGTAATGAACAGTGTTCTTTGTCAAAACTGACATTCTCATCATCCACTGATGCTTTTTGTCACAAAATGCAGTTTTCAGCTCAGAAAGCTTGTTTCTGACATTCTAACAGCTCAATTAGAGCATTTCAGTAACGATCAGTGTTCTTTGTCAAAACTAACATTCTCATCATCCACTGATTCACTTTGTCACAAAATGCAGTTCTCAGCTCAGAAAGCTTGTTTCTGACATTCTAACAGCTCAATTAGAGCATTTTAGTAATGAACAGTGTTCTTTGTCAAAACTGACATTCTCATCATCCACTGATTCACTTTGTCACAAAATGCAGTTTTCAGCTCAGAAAGCTTGTTTCTGACATTCTAACAGCTCAATTAGAGCATTTTAGTATTGATCAGTGTTCTTTGTCAAAACTGACATTCTCATCATCCACTGATGCTTTTTGTCACAAAATGCAGTTCTCAGCTCAGAAAGCTTGTTTCTGACATTCTAACAGCTCAATTAGAGCATTTTAGTAATGAACAGTGTTCTTTGTCAAAACTGACATTCTCATCATCCACTGATGCTTTTTGTCACAAAATGCAGTTCTCAGCTCAGAAAGCTTGTTTCTGACATTCTAACAGCTCAATTAGAGCATTTTAGTAATGAACAGTGTTCTTTGTCAAAACTGACATTCTCATCATCCACTGATGCACTATGTCACAAAATGCAGTTCTCAGCTCAGAAAGCTTGTTTCTGACATTCTAACAGCTCATTTGGAGCATTTTAGTAATGATCAGTGTTCTTTGTCAAAACTGACATTCTCATCATCCACTGATGCACTTTGTCACAAAATGCAGTTTTCAGCTCAGAAAGCTTGTTTCTGACATTCTAACAGCTCAATTAGAGCATTTTAGTAATGATCAGTGTTCTTTGTCAAAAGTGACATTCTCATCATCCACTGATTCACTTTGTCACAAAATGCAGTTCTCAGCTCAGAAAGCTTGTTTCTGACATTCTAACAGCTCAATTAGAGCATTTTAGTAATGAACAGTGTTCTTTGTCAAAACTGACATTCTCATCATCCACGGATGCTTTTTGTCACAAAATGCAGTTTTCAGCTCAGAAAGCTTGTTTCTGACATTCTAACAGCTCAATTAGAGCATTTTAGTAATGAACAGTGTTCTTTGTCAAAACTGACATTCTCATCATCCACTGATGCACTTTGTCACAAAATGCAGTTTTATGCTCAGAAAGCTTGTTTCTGACATTCTAACAGCTCAATTAGAGCATTTTAGTAATGAACAGTGTTCTTTGTCAAAACTGACATTCTCATCATCCACTGATGCACTTTGTCACAAAATGCAGTTTTATGCTCAGAAAGCTTGTTTCTGACATTCTAACAGCTCAATTAGAGCATTTTAGTAATGAACAGTGTTCTTTGTCAAAACTGACATTCTCATCATCCACTAATGCTTTTTGTCACAAAATGCAGTTCTCAGCTCAGAAAGCTTGTTTCTGACATTCTAACAACTCAATTAGAGCATTTTAGTAATGAACAGTGTTCTTTGTCAAAAGTGACATTCTCATCATCCACTGATTCACTTTGTCACAAAATGCAGTTTTATGCTCAGAAAGCTTGTTTCTGACATTCTAACAGCTCAATTAGAGCATTTTAGTAATGATCAGTGTTCTTTGTCAAAAGTGACATTCTCATCATCCACTGATTCACTTTGTCACAAAATGCAGTTTTATGCTCAGAAAGCTTGTTTCTGACATTCTAACAGCTCAATTAGAGCATTTTAGTAATGATCAGTGTTCTTTGTCAAAAGTGACATTCTCATCATCCACTGATTCACTTTGTCACAAAATGCAGTTCTCAGCTCAGAAAGCTTGTTTCTGACATTCTAACAGCTCAATTGGAGCATTTTAGTGATGATCAGTGTTCTTTGTCAAAACTGACATTCTCATCATCCACGGATGCTTTTTGTCACAAAATGCAGTTTTCAGCTCAGAAAGCTTGTTTCTGACATTCTAACAGCTCAATTAGAGCATTTTAGTAATGAACAGTGTTCTTTGTCAAAACTGACATTCTCATCATCCACTGATGCACTTTGTCACAAAATGCAGTTTTATGATCAGAAAGCTTGTTTCTGACATTCTAACAGCTCAATTAGAGCATTTTAGTAATGATCAGTGTTCTTTGTCAAAAGTGACATTCTCATCATCCACTGATTCACTTTGTCACAAAATGCAGTTCTCAGCTCAGAAAGCTTGTTTCTGACATTCAATTAGAGCATTTTAGTAATGAACAGTGTTCTTTGTCAAAACTGACATTCTCATCATCCACTGATGCTTTTTGTCACAAAATGCAGTTCTCAGCTCAGAAAGCATGTTTCTGACATTCTAACAACTCAATTAGAGCATTTTAGTAATGAACAGTGTTCTTTGTCAAAAGTGACATTCTCATCATCCACTGATTCACTTTGTCACAAAATGCAGTTTTCAGCTCAGAAAGCTTGTTTCTGACATTCTAACAGCTCAATTGGAGCATTTTAGTAATGATCAGTGTTCTTTGTCAAAACTGACATTCTCATCATCCACTGATGCTTTTTGTCACAAAATGCAGTTTCCAGCTCAGAAAGCTTGTTTCTGACATTCTAACAGCTCAATTAGAGCATTTTAGTAATGATCAGTGTTCTTTGTCAAAACTGACATTCTCATCATCCACTGATGAACTATGTCACAAAATGCAGTTCTCAGCTCAGAAAGCTTGTTTCTGACATTCTAACAGCTCAATTGGAGCATTTTAGTAATGATCAGTGTTCTTTGTCAAAACTGACATTCTCATCATCCACTGATGAACTTTGTCACAAAATGCAGTTCTCAGCTCAGAAAGCTTGTTTCTGACATTCTAACAGCTCAATTAGAGCATTTTAGTAATGAACAGTGTTCTTTGTCAAAACTGACATTCTCATCATCCACTGATGCACTATGTCACAAAATGCAGTTCTCAGCTCAGAAAGCTTGTTTCTGACATTCTAACAGCTCAATTAGAGCATTTTAGTAATGAACAGTGTTCTTTGTCAAAACTGACATTCTCATCATCCACTGATGCACTTTGTCACAAAATGCAGTTCTCAGCTCAGAAAGCTTGTTTCTGACATTCTAACAGCTCAATTAGAGCATTTTAGCAATGATCAGTGTTCTTTGTCAAAAGTGACATTCTCATCATCCACTGATTCACTTTGTCACAAAATGCAGTTCTCAGCTCAGAAAGCTTGTTTCTGACATTCTAACAGCTCAATTAGAGCATTTTAGTAATGAACAGTGTTCTTTGTCAAAACTGACATTCTCATCATCCACTGATGAACTATGTCACAAAATGCAGTTCTCAGCTCAGAAAGCTTGTTTCTGACATTCTAACAGCTCAATTGGAGCATTTTAGTGATGATCAGTGTTCTTTGTCAAAACTGACATTCTCATCATCCACGGATGCTTTTTGTCACAAAATGCAGTTTTCAGCTCAGAAAGCTTGTTTCTGACATTCTAACAGCTCAATTAGAGCATTTTAGTAATGAACAGTGTTCTTTGTCAAAACTGACATTCTCATCATCCACTGATGCACTTTGTCACAATATGCAGTTTTATGCTCAGAAAGCTTGTTTCTGACATTCTAACAGCTCAATTAGAGCATTTAGTAATGAACAGTGTTCTTTGTCAAAACTGACATTCTCATCATCCACTAATGCTTTTTGTCACAAAATGCAGTTCTCAGCTCAGAAAGCTTGTTTCTGACATTCTAACAACTCAATTAGAGCATTTTAGTAATGAACAGTGTTCTTTGTCAAAAGTGACATTCTCATCATCCACTGATTCACTTTGTCACAAAATGCAGTTTTATGCTCAGAAAGCTTGTTTCTGACATTCTAACAGCTCAATTAGAGCATTTTAGTAATGATCAGTGTTCTTTGTCAAAAGTGACATTCTCATCATCCACTGATTCACTTTGTCACAAAATGCAGTTTTATGCTCAGAAAGCTTGTTTCTGACATTCTAACAGCTCAATTAGAGCATTTTAGTAATGATCAGTGTTCTTTGTCAAAAGTGACATTCTCATCATCCACTGATTCACTTTGTCACAAAATGCAGTTCTCAGCTCAGAAAGCTTGTTTCTGACATTCTAACAGCTCAATTGGAGCATTTTAGTGATGATCAGTGTTCTTTGTCAAAAGTGACATTCTCATCATCCACTGATTCACTTTGTCACAAAATGCAGTTTTATGCTCAGAAAGCTTGTTTCTGACATTCTAACAGCTCAATTAGAGCATTTTAGTAATGATCAGTGTTCTTTGTCAAAAGTGACATTCTCATCATCCACTGATTCACTTTGTCACAAAATGCAGTTTTATGCTCAAAAAGCTTGTTTCTGACATTCTAACAGCTCAATTAGAGCATTTTAGTAATGATCAGTGTTCTTTGTCAAAAGTGACATTCTCATCATCCACGGATGCTTTTTGTCACAAAATGCAGTTTTCAGCTCAGAAAGCTTGTTTCTGACATTCTAATAGCTCAATTAGAGCATTTTAGTAATGAACAGTGTTCTTTGTCAAAACTGACATTCTCATCATCCACTGATGCACTTTGTCACAAAATGCAGTTTTATGCTCAGAAAGCTTGTTTCTGACATTCTAACAGCTCAATTAGAGCATTTTAGTAATGATCAGTGTTCTTTGTCAAAAGTGACATTCTCATCATCCACTGATTCACTTTGTCACAAAATGCAGTTCTCAGCTCAGAAAGCTTGTTTCTGACATTCTAACAGCTCAATTAGAGCATTTTAGTAATGATCAGTGTTCTTTGTCAAAACTGACATTCTCATCATCCACTGATGAACTATGTCACAAAATGCATTTCTCAGCTCAGAAAGCTTGTTTCTGACATTCTAACAGCTCAATTGGAGCATTTCAGTAATGAACAGTGTTCTTTGTCAAAACTGACATTCTCATCATCCACTGATTCACTTTGTCACAAAATGCAGTTTTCAGCTCAGAAAGCTTGTTTCTGACATTCTAACAGCTCAATTAGAGCATTTTAGTAATGATCAGTGTTCTTTGTCAAAACTGACATTCTCATCATCCACTGATGCTTTTTGTCACAAAATGCAGTTTTCAGCTCAGAAAGCTTGTTTCTGACATTCTAACAGCTCAATTGGAGCATTTTAGTAATGATCAGTGTTCTTTGTCAAAACTGACATTCTCATCATCCACTGATGCACTTTGTCACAAAATGCAGTTTTCAGCTCAGAAAGCTTGTTTCTGACATTCTAACAGCTCAATTAGAGACTTTTAGTAATGATCAGTGTTCTTTGTCAAAAGTGACATTCTCATCATCCACTGATTCACTTTGTCACAAAATGCAGTTCTCAGCTCAGAAAGCTTGTTTCTGACATTCTAACAGCTCAATTAGAGCATTTTAGTAATGAACAGTGTTCTTTGTCAAAACTGACATTCTCATCATCCAATTAGAGCATTTTAGTAATGATCAGTGTTCTTTGTCAAAAGTGACATTCTCATCATCCACTGATTCACTTTGGCACAAAATGCAGTTCTCAGCTCAGAAAGCTTGTTTCTGACATTCTAACAGCTCAATTGGAGCATTTTAGTAATGATCAGTGTTCTTTGTCAAAACTGACATTCTCATCATCCACTGATGCTTTTTGTCACAAAATGCAGTTCTCAGCTCAGAAAGCTTGTTTCTGACATTCTAACAGCTCAATTAGAGCATTTTAGTAATGAACAGTGTTCTTTGTCAAAACTGACATTCTCATCATCCACTGATGAACTGTCACAAAATGCAGTTCTCAGCTCAGAAAGCTTGTTTCTGACATTCTAACAGCTCAATTGGAGCATTTAAGTAATGATCAGTGTTCTTTGTCAAAACTGACATTCTCATCATCCACTGATGTACTTTGTCACAAAATGCAGTTCTCAGCTCAGAAAGCTTGTTTCTGACATTCTAACAGCTCAATTAGAGCATTTTAGTAATGAACAGTGTTCTTTGTCAAAACTGACATTCTCATCATCCACTGATGCACTATGTCACAAAATGCAGTTCTCAGCCCAGAAAGCTTGTTTCTGACATTCTAACAGCTCAATTAGAGCATTTTAGCAATGATCAGTGTTCTTTGTCAAAAGTGACATTCTCATCATCCACTGATTCACTTTGTCACAAAATGCAGTTCTCAGCTCAGAAAGCTTGTTTCTGACATTCTAACAGCTCAATTAGAGCATTTTAGTAATGATCAGTGTTCTTTGTCAAAACTGACATTCTCATCATCCACTGATGAACTTTGTCACAAAATGCAGTTCTCAGCTCAGAAAGCTTGTTTCTGACATTCTAACAGCTCAATTAGAGCATTTTAGTAATGAACAGTGTTCTTTGTCAAAACTGACATTCTCATCATCCACTGATGCACTATGTCACAAAATGCAGTTCTCAGCTCAGAAAGCTTGTTTCTGACATTCTAACAGCTCAATTAGAGCATTTTAGCAATGATCAGTGTTCTTTGTCAAAAGTGACATTCTCATCATCCACTGATTCACTTTTTCACAAAATGCAGTTCTCAGCTCAGAAAGCTTGTTTCTGACATTCTAACAGCTCAATTAGAGCATTTTAGTAATGAACAGTGTTCTTTGTCAAAACTGACATTCTCATCATCCACTGATGCACTTTGTCAAATAAATGCTGTTTTCAGCTCAGAAAGCTTGTTTCTGACATTCTAACAGCTCAATTAGAGCATTTTAGTAATGAACAGTGTTCTTTGTCAAAACTGACATTCTCATCATCCACTGATGAACTATGTCACAAAATGCAGTTCTCAGCTCAGAAAGCTTGTTTCTGACATTCTAACAGCTCAATTGGAGCATTTTAGTGATGATCAGTGTTCTTTGTCAAAACTGACATTCTCATCATCCACGGATGCTTTTTGTCACAAAATGCAGTTTTCAGCTCAGAAAGCTTGTTTCTGACATTCTAACAGCTCAATTAGAGCATTTTAGTAATGAACAGTGTTCTTTGTCAAAACTGATATTCTCATCATCCACTGATGCACTTTGTCACAAAATGCAGTTTTATGCTCAGAAAGCTTGTTTCTGACATTCTAACAGCTCAATTAGAGCATTTTAGTAATGAACAGTGTTCTTTGTCAAAACTGACATTCTCATCATCCACTAATGCTTTTTGTCACAAAATGCAGTTCTCAGCTCAGAAAGCTTGTTTCTGACATTCTAACAACTCAATTAGAGCATTTTAGTAATGAACAGTGTTCTTTGTCAAAAGTGACATTCTCATCATCCACTGATTCACTTTGTCACAAAATGCAGTTTTATGCTCAGAAAGCTTGTTTCTGACATTCTAACAGCTCAATTAGAGCATTTTAGTAATGATCAGTGTTCTTTGTCAAAAGTGACATTCTCATCATCCACTGATTCACTTTGTCACAAAATGCAGTTTTCAGCTCAGAAAGCTTGTTTCTGACATTCTAACAGCTTAATTAGAGCATTTTAGTAATGAACAGTGTTCTTTGTCAAAACTGACATTCTCATCATCCACTGATGCTTTTTGTCACAAAATGCAGTTTTCAGCTCAGAAAGCTTGTTTCTGACATTCTAACAGCTCAATTAGAGCATTTCAGTAACGATCAGTGTTCTTTGTCAAAACTAACATTCTCATCATCCACTGATTCACTTTGTCACAAAATGCAGTTCTCAGCTCAGAAAGCTTGTTTCTGACATTCTAACAGCTCAATTAGAGCATTTTAGTAATGAACAGTGTTCTTTGTCAAAACTGACATTCTCATCATCCACTGATTCACTTTGTCACAAAATGCAGTTTTCAGCTCAGAAAGCTTGTTTCTGACATTCTAACAGCTCAATTAGAGCATTTTAGTATTGATCAGTGTTCTTTGTCAAAACTGACATTCTCATCATCCACTGATGCTTTTTGTCACAAAATGCAGTTCTCAGCTCAGAAAGCTTGTTTCTGACATTCTAACAGCTCAATTAGAGCATTTTAGTAATGAACAGTGTTCTTTGTCAAAACTGACATTCTCATCATCCACTGATGCTTTTTGTCACAAAATGCAGTTCTCAGCTCAGAAAGCTTGTTTCTGACATTCTAACAGCTCAATTAGAGCATTTTAGTAATGAACAGTGTTCTTTGTCAAAACTGACATTCTCATCATCCACTGATGCACTATGTCACAAAATGCAGTTCTCAGCTCAGAAAGCTTGTTTCTGACATTCTAACAGCTCAATTAGAGCATTTTAGCAATGATCAGTGTTCTTTGTCAAAAGTGACATTCTCATCATCCACTGATTCACTTTGTCACAAAATGCAGTTCTCAGCTCAGAAAGCTTGTTTCTGACATTCTAACAGCTCAATTAGAGCATTTTAGTAATGATCAGTGTTCTTTGTCAAAACTGACATTCTCATCATCCACTGATGCTTTTTGTCACAAAATGCATTTCTCAGCTCAGAAAGCTTGTTTCTGACATTCTAACAGCTCAATTGGAGCATTTCAGTAATGAACAGTGTTCTTTGTCAAAACTGACATTCTCATCATCCACTGATTCACTTTGTCACAAAATGCAGTTTTCAGCTCAGAAAGCTTGTTTCTGACATTCTAACAGCTCAATTAGAGCATTTTAGTAATGATCAGTGTTCTTTGTCAAAACTGACATTCTCATCATCCACTGATGCTTTTTGTCACAAAATGCAGTTTTCAGCTCAGAAAGCTTGTTTCTGACATTCTAACAGCTCAATTGGAGCATTTTAGTAATGATCAGTGTTCTTTGTCAAAACTGACATTCTCATCATCCACTGATGCTTTTTGTCACAAAATGCAGTTTTCAGCTCAGAAAGCTTGTTTCTGATATTTTAACAGCTCAATTAGAGCATTTTAGTAATGAACAGTGTTCTTTGTCAAAACTGACATTCTCATCATCCACTGATGCACTTTGTCACAAAATGCAGTTTTCAGCTCAGAAAGCTTGTTTCTGACATTCTAACAGCTCAATTAGAGCATTTTAGTAATGATCAGTGTTCTTTGTCAAAAGTGACATTCTCATCATCCACTGATTCACTTTGTCACAAAATGCAGTTCTCAGCTCAGAAAGCTTGTTTCTGACATTCTAACAGCTCAATTAGAGCATTTTAGTAATGAACAGTGTTCTTTGTCAAAACTGACATTCTCATCATCCACTGATGAACTATGTCACAAAATGCAGTTCTCAGCTCAGAAAGCTTGTTTCTGACATTCTAACAGCTCAATTGGAGCATTTTAGTAATGAACAGTGTTCTTTGTCAAAACTGACATTCTCATCATCCACTGATGAACTTTGTCACAAAATGCAGTTCTCAGCTCAGAAAGCTTGTTTCTGACATTCTAACAGCTCAATTAGAGCATTTTAGTAATGAACAGTGTTCTTTGTCAAAACTGACATTCTCATCATCGACTGATGCACTATGTCACAAAATGCAGTTCTCAGCTCAGAAAGCTTGTTTCTGACATTCTAACAGCTCAATTAGAGCATTTTAGCAATGATCAGTGTTCTTTGTCAAAAGCTACATTCTCATCATCCACTGATTCACTTTGTCACAAAATGCAGTTCTCAGCTCAGAAAGCTTGTTTCTGACATTCTAACAGCTCAATTAGAGCATTTTAGTAATGATCAGTGTTCTTTGTCAAAACTGACATTCTCATCATCCACTGATGAACTTTGTCACAAAATGCAGTTCTCAGCTCAAAAAAGCTTGTTTCTGAGATTCTAACAGCTCAATTAGAGCATTTTAGCAATGAACAGTGTTCTTTGTCAAAACTGACATTCTCATCATCCACTGATGCACAGTGTCACAAAATGCAGTTCTCAGCTCAGAAAGCTTGTTTCTGACATTCTAACAGCTCAATTAGAGCATTTTAGCAATGATCAGTGTTCTTTGTCAAAAGTGACATTCTCATCATCCACTGATTCACTTTGTCACAAAATGCAGTTCTCAGCTCAGAAAGCTTGTTTCTGACATTCTAACAGCTCAATTAGAGCATTTGAGTAATGAACAGTGTTCTTTGTCAAAACTGACATTCTCATCATCCACTGATGCACTTTGTCAAATAAATGCTGTTTTCAGCTCAGAAAGCTTGTTTCTGACATTCTAACAGCTCAATTGGAGCATTTTAGTAATGATCAGTGTTCTTTGTCAAAACTGACATTCTCATCATCCACTGATGAACTATGTCACAAAATGCAGTTCTCAGCTCAGAAAGCTTGTTTCTGACATTCTAACAGCTCAATTGGAGCATTTTAGTAATGATCAGTGTTCTTTGTCAAAACTGACATTCTCATCATCCACTGATGAACTTTGTCACAAAATGCAGTTCTCAGCTCAGAAAGCTTGTTTCTGACATTCTAACAGCTCAATTAGAGCATTTTAGTAATGATCAGTGTTCTTTGTCAAAACTGACATTCTCATCATCCACTGATGAACTTTGTCACAAAATGCAGTTCTCAGCTCAAAAAAGCTTGTTTCTGAGATTCTAACAGCTCAATTAGAGCATTTTAGCAATGAACAGTGTTCTTTGTCAAAACTGACATTCTCATCATCCACTGATGCACAGTGTCACAAAATGCAGTTCTCAGCTCAGAAAGCTTGTTTCTGACATTCTAACAGCTCAATTAGAGCATTTTAGCAATGATCAGTGTTCTTTGTCAAAAGTGACATTCTCATCATCCACTGATTCACTTTGTCACAAAATGCAGTTCTCAGCTCAGAAAGCTTGTTTCTGACATTCTAACAGCTCAATTAGAGCATTTGAGTAATGAACAGTGTTCTTTGTCAAAACTGACATTCTCATCATCCACTGATGCACTTTGTCAAATAAATGCTGTTTTCAGCTCAGAAAGCTTGTTTCTGACATTCTAACAGCTCAATTGGAGCATTTTAGTAATGATCAGTGTTCTTTGTCAAAACTGACATTCTCATCATCCACTGATGAACTATGTCACAAAATGCAGTTCTCAGCTCAGAAAGCTTGTTTCTGACATTCTAACAGCTCAATTGGAGCATTTTAGTAATGATCAGTGTTCTTTGTCAAAACTGACATTCTCATCATCCACTGATGAACTTTGTCACAAAATGCAGTTCTCAGCTCAGAAAGCTTGTTTCTGACATTCTAACAGCTCAATTAGAGCATTTTAGTAATGAACAGTGTTCTTTGTCAAAACTGACATTCTCATCATCCACTGATGCACTATGTCACAAAATGCAGTTCTCAGCTCAGAAAGCTTGTTTCTGACATTCTAACAGCTCAATTAGAGCATTTTAGTAATGAACAGTGTTCTTTGTCAAAACTGACATTCTCATCATCCACTGATGCACTATGTCACAAAATGCAGTTCTCAGCTCAGAAAGCTTGTTTCTGACATTCTAACAGCTCAATTAGAGCATTTTAGCAATGATCAGTGTTCTTTGTCAAAAGTGACATTCTCATCATCCACTGATTCACTTTGTCACAAAATGCAGTTCTCAGCTCAGAAAGCTTGTTTCTGACATTCTAACAGCTCAATTAGAGCATTTTAGTAATGAACAGTGTTCTTTGTCAAAACTGACATTCTCATCATCCACTGATGAACTATGTCACAAAATGCAGTTCTCAGCTCAGAAAGCTTGTTTCTGACATTCTAACAGCTCAATTGGAGCATTTTAGTGATGATCAGTGTTCTTTGTCAAAACTGACATTCTCATCATCCACGGATGCTTTTTGTCACAAAATGCAGTTTTCAGCTCAGAAAGCTTGTTTCTGACATTCTAACAGCTCAATTAGAGCATTTTAGTAATGAACAGTGTTCTTTGTCAAAACTGACATTCTCATCATCCACTGATGCACTTTGTCACAAAATGCAGTTTTATGCTCAGAAAGCTTGTTTCTGACATTCTAACAGCTCAATTAGAGCATTTTAGTAATGAACAGTGTTCTTTGTCAAAACTGACATTCTCATCATCCACTAATGCTTTTTGTCACAAAATGCAGTTCTCAGCTCAGAAAGCTTGTTTCTGACATTCTAACAACTCAATTAGAGCATTTTAGTAATGAACAGTGTTCTTTGTCAAAAGTGACATTCTCATCATCCACTGATTCACTTTGTCACAAAATGCAGTTTTATGCTCAGAAAGCTTGTTTCTGACATTCTAACAGCTCAATTAGAGCATTTTAGTAATGATCAGTGTTCTTTGTCAAAAGTGACATTCTCATCATCCACTGATTCACTTTGTCACAAAATGCAGTTTTATGCTCAGAAAGCTTGTTTCTGACATTCTAACAGCTCAATTAGAGCATTTTAGTAATGATCAGTGTTCTTTGTCAAAAGTGACATTCTCATCATCCACTGATTCACTTTGTCACAAAATGCAGTTCTCAGCTCAGAAAGCTTGTTTCTGACATTCTAACAGCTCAATTAGAGCATTTTAGTAATGAACAGTGTTCTTTGTCAAAACTGACATTCTCATCATCCACTGATGAACTATGTCACAAAATGCAGTTCTCAGCTCAGAAAGCTTGTTTCTGACATTCTAACAGCTCAATTAGAGCATTTTAGTAATGAACAGTGTTCTTTGTCAAAACTGACATTCTCATCATCCACTGATGAACTATGTCACAAAATGCAGTTCTCAGCTCAGAAAGCTTGTTTCTGACATTCTAACAGCTCAATTGGAGCATTTTAGTGATGATCAGTGTTCTTTGTCAAAACTGACATTCTCATCATCCACGGATGCTTTTTGTCACAAAATGCAGTTTTCAGCTCAGAAAGCTTGTTTCTGACATTCTAACAGCTCAATTAGAGCATTTTAGTAATGAACAGTGTTCTTTGTCAAAACTGACATTCTCATCATCCACTGATGCACTTTGTCACAAAATGCAGTTTTATGCTCAGAAAGCTTGTTTCTGACATTCTAACAGCTCAATTAGAGCATTTTAGTAATGATCAGTGTTCTTTGTCAAAAGTGACATTCTCATCATCCACTGATTCACTTTGTCACAAAATGCAGTTCTCAGCTCAGAAAGCTTGTTTCTGACATTCAATTAGAGCATTTTAGTAATGAACAGTGTTCTTTGTCAAAACTGACATTCTCATCATCCACTGATGCTTTTTGTCACAAAATGCAGTTCTCAGCTCAGAAAGCTTGTTTCTGACATTCTAACAACTCAATTAGAGCATTTTAGTAATGAACAGTGTTCTTTGTCAAAAGTGACATTCTCATCATCCACTGATTCACTTTGTCACAAAATGCAGTTTTCAGCTCAGAAAGCTTGTTTCTGACATTCTAACAGCTCAATTGGAGCATTTTAGTAATGATCAGTGTTCTTTGTCAAAACTGACATTCTCATCATCCACTGATGCTTTTTGTCACAAAATAAAGTTTCCAGCTCAGAAAGCTTGTTTCTGACATTCTAACAGCTCAATTAGAGCATTTTAGTAATGATCAGTGTTCTTTGTCAAAACTGACATTCTCATCATCCACTGATGCTTTTTGTCACAAAATGCAGTTCTCAGCTCAGAAAGCTTGTTTCTGACATTCTAACAGCTCAATTAGAGCATTTTAGTAATGAACAGTGTTCTTTGTCAAAACTGACATTCTCATCATCCACTGATGCTTTTTGTCACAAAATGCAGTTTTCAGCTCAGAAAGCTTGTTTCTGACATTCTAACAGCTCAATTAGAGCATTTTAGTAATGATCAGTGTTCTTTGTCAAAACTGACATTCTCATCATCCACTGATGCTTTTTGTCACAAAATGCAGTTCTCAGCTCAGAAAGCTTGTTTCTGACATTCTAACAGCTCAATTAGAGCATTTTAGTAATGATCAGTGTTCTTTGTCAAAACTGACATTCTCATCATCCACTGATGCTTTTTGTCACAAAATGCAGTTCTCAGCTCAGAAAGCTTGTTTCTGACATTCTAACAGCTCAATTAGAGCATTTTAGCAATGATCAGTGTTCTTTGTCAAAAGTGACATTCTCATCATCCACTGATTCACTTTGTCACAAAATGCAGTTCTCAGCTCAGAAAGCTTGTTTCTGACATTCTAACAGCTCAATTAGAGCATTTTAGTAATGATCAGTGTTCTTTGTCAAAACTGACATTCTCATCATCCACTGATGAACTATGTCACAAAATGCATTTCTCAGCTCAGAAAGCTTGTTTCTGACATTCTAACAGCTCAATTGGAGCATTTCAGTAATGAACAGTGTTCTTTGTCAAAACTGACATTCTCATCATCCACTGATTCACTTTGTCACAAAATGCAGTTTTCAGCTCAGAAAGCTTGTTTCTGACATTCTAACAGCTCAATTAGAGCATTTTAGTAATGATCAGTGTTCTTTGTCAAAACTGACATTCTCATCATCCACTGATGCTTTTTGTCACAAAATGCAGTTTTCAGCTCAGAAAGCTTGTTTCTGACATTCTAACAGCTCAATTAGAGCATTTTAGTAATGAACAGTGTTCTTTGTCAAAACTGACATTCTCATCATCGACTGATGCACTATGTCACAAAATGCAGTTCTCAGCTCAGAAAGCTTGTTTCTGACATTCTAACAGCTCAATTAGAGCATTTTAGCAATGATCAGTGTTCTTTGTCAAAAGTGACATTCTCATCATCCACTGATTCACTTTGTCACAAAATGCAGTTCTCAGCTCAGAAAGCTTGTTTCTGACATTCTAACAGCTCAATTAGAGCATTTTAGTAATGATCAGTGTTCTTTGTCAAAACTGACATTCTCATCATCCACTGATGAACTTTGTCACAAAATGCAGTTCTCAGCTCAGAAAGCTTGTTTCTGAGATTCTAACAGCTCAATTAGAGCATTTTAGCAATGAACAGTGTTCTTTGTCAAAACTGACATTCTCATCATCCACTGATGCACAGTGTCACAAAATGCAGTTCTCAGCTCAGAAAGCTTGTTTCTGACATTCTAACAGCTCAATTAGAGCATTTTAGCAATGATCAGTGTTCTTTGTCAAAAGTGACATTCTCATCATCCACTGATTCACTTTGTCACAAAATGCAGTTCTCAGCTCAGAAAGCTTGTTTCTGACATTCTAACAGCTCAATTAGAGCATTTGAGTCATGAACAGTGTTCTTTGTCAAAACTGACATTCTCATCATCCACTGATGCACTTTGTCAAATAAATGCTGTTTTCAGCTCAGAAAGCTTGTTTCTGACATTCTAACAACTCAATTAGAGCATTTTAGTAATGAACAGTGTTCTTTGTCAAAAGTGACATTCTCATCATCCACTGATGCACTTTGTCACAAAATGCAGTTTTATGCTCAGAAAGCTTGTTTCTGACATTCTAACAGCTCAATTAGAGCATTTTAGTAATGATCAGTGTTCTTTGTCAAAAGTGACATTCTCATCATCCACTGATTCACTTTGTCACAAAATGCAGTTTTATGCTCAGAAAGCTTGTTTCTGACATTCTAACAGCTCAATTAGAGCATTTTAGTAATGATCAGTGTTCTTTGTCAAAAGTGACATTCTCATCATCCACTGATTCACTTTGTCACAAAATGCAGTTCTCAGCTCAGAAAGCTTGTTTCTGACATTCTAACAGCTCAATTGGAGCATTTTAGTGATGATCAGTGTTCTTTGTCAAAACTGACATTCTCATCATCCACGGATGCTTTTTGTCACAAAATGCAGTTTTCAGCTCAGAAAGCTTGTTTCTGACATTCTAACAGCTCAATTAGAGCATTTTAGTAATGAACAGTGTTCTTTGTCAAAACTGACATTCTCATCATCCACTGATGCACTTTGTCACAAAATGCAGTTTTATGCTCAGAAAGCTTGTTTCTGACATTCTAACAGCTCAATTAGAGCATTTTAGTAATGAACAGTGTTCTTTGTCAAAACTGACATTCTCATCATCCACTGATGCACTTTGTCACAAAATGCAGTTTTATGCTCAGAAAGCTTGTTTCTGACATTCTAACAGCTCAATTAGAGCATTTTAGTAATGAACAGTGTTCTTTGTCAAAACTGACATTCTCATCATCCACTAATGCTTTTTGTCACAAAATGCAGTTCTCAGCTCAGAAAGCTTGTTTCTGACATTCTAACAACTCAATTAGAGCATTTTAGTAATGAACAGTGTTCTTTGTCAAAAGTGACATTCTCATCATCCACTGATTCACTTTGTCACAAAATGCAGTTTTATGCTCAGAAAGCTTGTTTCTGACATTCTAACAGCTCAATTAGAGCATTTTAGTAATGATCAGTGTTCTTTGTCAAAAGTGACATTCTCATCATCCACTGATTCACTTTGTCACAAAATGCAGTTTTATGCTCAGAAAGCTTGTTTCTGACATTCTAACAGCTCAATTAGAGCATTTTAGTAATGATCAGTGTTCTTTGTCAAAAGTGACATTCTCATCATCCACTGATTCACTTTGTCACAAAATGCAGTTCTCAGCTCAGAAAGCTTGTTTCTGACATTCTAACAGCTCAATTGGAGCATTTTAGTGATGATCAGTGTTCTTTGTCAAAACTGACATTCTCATCATCCACGGATGCTTTTTGTCACAAAATGCAGTTTTCAGCTCAGAAAGCTTGTTTCTGACATTCTAACAGCTCAATTAGAGCATTTTAGTAATGAACAGTGTTCTTTGTCAAAACTGACATTCTCATCATCCACTGATGCACTTTGTCACAAAATGCAGTTTTATGCTCAGAAAGCTTGTTTCTGACATTCTAACAGCTCAATTAGAGCATTTTAGTAATGATCAGTGTTCTTTGTCAAAACTGACATTCTCATCATCCACTGATGAACTTTGTCACAAAATGCAGTTCTCAGCTCAGAAAGCTTGTTTCTGACATTCTAACAGCTCAATTAGAGCATTTTAGTAATGAACAGTGTTCTTTGTCAAAACTGACATTCTCATCATCCACTGATGCACTATGTCACAAAATGCAGTTCTCAGCTCAGAAAGCTTGTTTCTGACATTCTAACAGCTCAATTAGAGCATGATCAGTGTTCTTTGTCAAAACTGACATTCTCATCATCCACGGATGCTTTTTGTCACAAAATGCAGTTTTCAGCTCAGAAAGCTTGTTTCTGACATTCTAACAGCTCAATTAGAGCATTTAACAGTGTTCTTTGTCAAAACTGACATTCTCATCATCCACTGATGCACTTTGTCACAAAATGCAGTTTTATGCTCAGAAAGCTTGTTTCTTTGTCACAAAATGTCACAAAATGCAGTTCTCAGCTCAGAAAGCTTGTTTCTGACATTCTAACAGCTCAATTAGAGCATTTTAGTAATGAACAGTGTTCTTTGTCAAAACTGACATTCTCATCATCCACTGATGCACTTTGTCACAAAATGCAGTTTTATGCTCAGAAAGCTTGTTTCTGACATTCTAACAGCTCAATTGGAGCATTTTAGTAATGATCAGTGTTCTTTGTCAAAACTGACATTCTCATCATCCACTGATGAACTTTGTCACAAAATGCAGTTCTCAGCTCAGAAAGCTTGTTTCTGACATTCTAACAGCTCAATTAGAGCATTTTAGTAATGAACAGTGTTCTTTGTCAAAACTGACATTCTCATCATCCACTGATGCACTATGTCACAAAATGCAGTTCTCAGCTCAGAAAGCTTGTTTCTGACATTCTAACAGCTCAATTAGAGCATTTTAGTAATGAACAGTGTTCTTTGTCAAAACTGACATTCTCATCATCCACTGATGCACTTTGTCACAAAATGCAGTTCTCAGCTCAGAAAGCTTGTTTCTGACATTCTAACAGCTCAATTAGAGCATTTTAGCAATGATCAGTGTTCTTTGTCAAAAGTGACATTCTCATCATCCACTGATTCACTTTGTCACAAAATGCAGTTCTCAGCTCAGAAAGCTTGTTTCTGACATTCTAACAGCTCAATTAGAGCATTTTAGTAATGAACAGTGTTCTTTGTCAAAACTGACATTCTCATCATCCACTGATGAACTATGTCACAAAATGCAGTTCTCAGCTCAGAAAGCTTGTTTCTGACATTCTAACAGCTCAATTGGAGCATTTTAGTGATGATCAGTGTTCTTTGTCAAAACTGACATTCTCATCATCCACGGATGCTTTTTGTCACAAAATGCAGTTTTCAGCTCAGAAAGCTTGTTTCTGACATTCTAACAGCTCAATTAGAGCATTTTAGTAATTAACAGTGTTCTTTGTCAAAACTGACATTCTCATCATCCACTGATGCACTTTGTCACAAAATGCAGTTTTATGCTCAGAAAGCTTGTTTCTGACATTCTAACAGCTCAATTAGAGCATTTTAGTAATGAACAGTGTTCTTTGTCAAAACTGACATTCTCATCATCCACTAATGCTTTTTGTCACAAAATGCAGTTCTCAGCTCAGAAAGCTTGTTTCTGACATTCTAACAACTCAATTAGAGCATTTTAGTAATGAACAGTGTTCTTTGTCAAAAGTGACATTCTCATCATCCACTGATTCACTTTGTCACAAAATGCAGTTTTATGCTCAGAAAGCTTGTTTCTGACATTCTAACAGCTCAATTAGAGCATTTTAGTAATGATCAGTGTTCTTTGTCAAAAGTGACATTCTCATCATCCACTGATTCACTTTGTCACAAAATGCAGTTTTATGCTCAGAAAGCTTGTTTCTGACATTCTAACAGCTCAATTAGAGCATTTTAGTAATGATCAGTGTTCTTTGTCAAAAGTGACATTCTCATCATCCACTGATTCACTTTGTCACAAAATGCAGTTCTCAGCTCAGAAAGCTTGTTTCTGACATTCTAACAGCTCAATTGGAGCATTTTAGTGATGATCAGTGTTCTTTGTCAAAAGTGACATTCTCATCATCCACTGATTCACTTTGTCACAAAATGCAGTTTTATGCTCAGAAAGCTTGTTTCTGACATTCTAACAGCTCAATTAGAGCATTTTAGTAATGATCAGTGTTCTTTGTCAAAAGTGACATTCTCATCATCCACTGATTCACTTTGTCACAAAATGCAGTTTTATGCTCAGAAAGCTTGTTTCTGACATTCTAACAGCTCAATTAGAGCATTTTAGTAATGATCAGTGTTCTTTGTCAAAAGTGACATTCTCATCATCCACTGATTCACTTTGTCACAAAATGCAGTTCTCAGCTCAGAAAGCTTGTTTCTGACATTCTAACAGCTCAATTGGAGCATTTTAGTGATGATCAGTGTTCTTTGTCAAAACTGACATTCTCATCATCCACGGATGCTTTTTGTCACAAAATGCAGTTTTCAGCTCAGAAAGCTTGTTTCTGACATTCTAACAGCTCAATTAGAGCATTTTAGTAATGAACAGTGTTCTTTGTCAAAACTGACATTCTCATCATCCACTGATTCACTTTGTCACAAAATGCAGTTTTATGCTCAGAAAGCTTGTTTCTGACATTCTAACAGCTCAATTAGAGCATTTTAGTAATGATCAGTGTTCTTTGTCAAAAGTGACATTCTCATCATCCACTGATTCACTTTGTCACAAAATGCAGTTCTCAGCTCAGAAAGCTTGTTTCTGACATTCTAACAGCTCAATTGGAGCATTTTAGTGATGATCAGTGTTCTTTGTCAAAACTGACATTCTCATCATCCACGGATGCTTTTTGTCACAAAATGCAGTTTTCAGCTCAGAAAGCTTGTTTCTGACATTCTAACAGCTCAATTAGAGCATTTTAGTAATGAACAGTGTTCTTTGTCAAAACTGACATTCTCATCATCCACTGATGCACTTTGTCACAAAATGCAGTTTTATGCTCAGAAAGCTTGTTTCTGACATTCTAACAGCTCAATTAGAGCATTTTAGTAATGATCAGTGTTCTTTGTCAAAAGTGACATTCTCATCATCCACTGATTCACTTTGTCACAAAATGCAGTTCTCAGCTCAGAAAGCTTGTTTCTGACATTCAATTAGAGCATTTTAGTAATGAACAGTGTTCTTTGTCAAAACTGACATTCTCATCATCCACTGATGCTTTTTGTCACAAAATGCAGTTCTCAGCTCAGAAAGCTTGTTTCTGACATTCTAACAACTCAATTAGAGCATTTTAGTAATGAACAGTGTTCTTTGTCAAAAGTGACATTCTCATCATCCACTGATTCACTTTGTCACAAAATGCAGTTTTCAGCTCAGAAAGCTTGTTTCTGACATTCTAACAGCTCAATTGGAGCATTTTAGTAATGATCAGTGTTCTTTGTCAAAACTGACATTCTCATCATCCACTGATGCTTTTTGTCACAAAATGCAGTTTCCAGCTCAGAAAGCTTGTTTCTGACATTCTAACAGCTCAATTAGAGCATTTTAGTAATGATCAGTGTTCTTTGTCAAAACTGACATTCTCATCATCCACTGATGAACTATGTCACAAAATGCAGTTCTCAGCTCAGAAAGCTTGTTTCTGACATTCTAACAGCTCAATTGGAGCATTTTAGTAATGATCAGTGTTCTTTGTCAAAACTGACATTCTCATCATCCACTGATGAACTTTGTCACAAAATGCAGTTCTCAGCTCAGAAAGCTTGTTTCTGACATTCTAACAGCTCAATTAGAGCATTTTAGTAATGAACAGTGTTCTTTGTCAAAACTGACATTCTCATCATCCACTGATGCACTATGTCACAAAATGCAGTTCTCAGCTCAGAAAGCTTGTTTCTGACATTCTAACAGCTCAATTAGAGCATTTTAGTAATGAACAGTGTTCTTTGTCAAAACTGACATTCTCATCATCCACTGATGCACTTTGTCACAAAATGCAGTTCTCAGCTCAGAAAGCTTGTTTCTGACATTCTAACAGCTCAATTAGAGCATTTTAGCAATGATCAGTGTTCTTTGTCAAAAGTGACATTCTCATCATCCACTGATTCACTTTGTCACAAAATGCAGTTCTCAGCTCAGAAAGCTTGTTTCTGACATTCTAACAGCTCAATTAGAGCATTTTAGTAATGAACAGTGTTCTTTGTCAAAACTGACATTCTCATCATCCACTGATGAACTATGTCACAAAATGCAGTTCTCAGCTCAGAAAGCTTGTTTCTGACATTCTAACAGCTCAATTGGAGCATTTTAGTGATGATCAGTGTTCTTTGTCAAAACTGACATTCTCATCATCCACGGATGCTTTTTGTCACAAAATGCAGTTTTCAGCTCAGAAAGCTTGTTTCTGACATTCTAACAGCTCAATTAGAGCATTTTAGTAATTAACAGTGTTCTTTGTCAAAACTGACATTCTCATCATCCACTGATGCACTTTGTCACAAAATGCAGTTTTATGCTCAGAAAGCTTGTTTCTGACATTCTAACAGCTCAATTAGAGCATTTTAGTAATGAACAGTGTTCTTTGTCAAAACTGACATTCTCATCATCCACTAATGCTTTTTGTCACAAAATGCAGTTCTCAGCTCAGAAAGCTTGTTTCTGACATTCTAACAACTCAATTAGAGCATTTTAGTAATGAACAGTGTTCTTTGTCAAAAGTGACATTCTCATCATCCACTGATTCACTTTGTCACAAAATGCAGTTTTATGCTCAGAAAGCTTGTTTCTGACATTCTAACAGCTCAATTAGAGCATTTTAGTAATGATCAGTGTTCTTTGTCAAAAGTGACATTCTCATCATCCACTGATTCACTTTGTCACAAAATGCAGTTTTATGCTCAGAAAGCTTGTTTCTGACATTCTAACAGCTCAATTAGAGCATTTTAGTAATGATCAGTGTTCTTTGTCAAAAGTGACATTCTCATCATCCACTGATTCACTTTGTCACAAAATGCAGTTCTCAGCTCAGAAAGCTTGTTTCTGACATTCTAACAGCTCAATTGGAGCATTTTAGTGATGATCAGTGTTCTTTGTCAAAAGTGACATTCTCATCATCCACTGATTCACTTTGTCACAAAATGCAGTTTTATGCTCAGAAAGCTTGTTTCTGACATTCTAACAGCTCAATTAGAGCATTTTAGTAATGATCAGTGTTCTTTGTCAAAAGTGACATTCTCATCATCCACTGATTCACTTTGTCACAAAATGCAGTTTTATGCTCAGAAAGCTTGTTTCTGACATTCTAACAGCTCAATTAGAGCATTTTAGTAATGATCAGTGTTCTTTGTCAAAAGTGACATTCTCATCATCCACTGATTCACTTTGTCACAAAATGCAGTTCTCAGCTCAGAAAGCTTGTTTCTGACATTCTAACAGCTCAATTGGAGCATTTTAGTGATGATCAGTGTTCTTTGTCAAAACTGACATTCTCATCATCCACGGATGCTTTTTGTCACAAAATGCAGTTTTCAGCTCAGAAAGCTTGTTTCTGACATTCTAACAGCTCAATTAGAGCATTTTAGTAATGAACAGTGTTCTTTGTCAAAACTGACATTCTCATCATCCACTGATGCACTTTGTCACAAAATGCAGTTTTATGCTCAGAAAGCTTGTTTCTGACATTCTAACAGCTCAATTAGAGCATTTTAGTAATGATCAGTGTTCTTTGTCAAAAGTGACATTCTCATCATCCACTGATTCACTTTGTCACAAAATGCAGTTCTCAGCTCAGAAAGCTTGTTTCTGACATTCTAACAGCTCAATTAGAGCATTTTAGTAATGATCAGTGTTCTTTGTCAAAACTGACATTCTCATCATCCACTGATGAACTATGTCACAAAATGCATTTCTCAGCTCAGAAAGCTTGTTTCTGACATTCTAACAGCTCAATTGGAGCATTTCAGTAATGAACAGTGTTCTTTGTCAAAACTGACATTCTCATCATCCACTGATTCACTTTGTCACAAAATGCAGTTTTCAGCTCAGAAAGCTTGTTTCTGACATTCTAACAGCTCAATTAGAGCATTTTAGTAATGATCAGTGTTCTTTGTCAAAACTGACATTCTCATCATCCACTGATGCTTTTTGTCACAAAATGCAGTTTTCAGCTCAGAAAGCTTGTTTCTGACATTCTAACAGCTCAATTGGAGCATTTTAGTAATGATCAGTGTTCTTTGTCAAAACTGACATTCTCATCATCCACTGATGCACTTTGTCACAAAATGCAGTTTTCAGCTCAGAAAGCTTGTTTCTGACATTCTAACAGCTCAATTAGAGCATTTTAGTAATGATCAGTGTTCTTTGTCAAAAGTGACATTCTCATCATCCACTGATTCACTTTGTCACAAAATGCAGTTCTCAGCTCAGAAAGCTTGTTTCTGACATTCTAACAGCTCAATTAGAGCATTTTAGTAATGAACAGTGTTCTTTGTCAAAACTGACATTCTCATCATCCACTGATGAACTATGTCACAAAATGCATTTCTCAGCTCAGAAAGCTTGTTTCTGACATTCTAACAGCTCAATTGGAGCATTTCAGTAATGAACAGTGTTCTTTGTCAAAACTGACATTCTCATCATCCACTGATTCACTTTGTCACAAAATGCAGTTTTCAGCTCAGAAAGCTTGTTTCTGACATTCTAACAGCTCAATTAGAGCATTTTAGTAATGATCAGTGTTCTTTGTCAAAACTGACATTCTCATCATCCACTGATGCTTTTTGTCACAAAATGCAGTTTTCAGCTCAGAAAGCTTGTTTCTGACATTCTAACAGCTCAATTGGAGCATTTTAGTAATGATCAGTGTTCTTTGTCAAAACTGACATTCTCATCATCCACTGATGCTTTTTGTCACAAAATGCAGTTTTCAGCTCAGAAAGCTTGTTTCTGATATTTTAACAGCTCAATTAGAGCATTTTAGTAATGAACAGTGTTCTTTGTCAAAACTGACATTCTCATCATCCACTGATGCACTTTGTCACAAAATGCAGTTTTCAGCTCAGAAAGCTTGTTTCTGACATTCTAACAGCTCAATTAGAGCATTTTAGTAATGATCAGTGTTCTTTGTCAAAAGTGACATTCTCATCATCCACTGATTCACTTTGTCACAAAATGCAGTTCTCAGCTCAGAAAGCTTGTTTCTGACATTCTAACAGCTCAATTAGAGCATTTTAGTAATGAACAGTGTTCTTTGTCAAAACTGACATTCTCATCATCCACTGATGAACTATGTCACAAAATGCAGTTCTCAGCTCAGAAAGCTTGTTTCTGACATTCTAACAGCTCAATTGGAGCATTTTAGTAATGATCAGTGTTCTTTGTCAAAACTGACATTCTCATCATCCACTGATGCTTTTTGTCACAAAATGCAGTTTTCAGCTCAGAAAGCTTGTTTCTGATATTTTAACAGCTCAATTAGAGCATTTTAGTAATGAACAGTGTTCTTTGTCAAAACTGACATTCTCATCATCCACTGATGCACTTTGTCACAAAATGCAGTTTTCAGCTCAGAAAGCTTGTTTCTGACATTCTAACAGCTCAATTGGAGCATTTTAGTAATGATCAGTGTTCTTTGTCAAAACTGACATTCTCATCATCCACTGATGCACTATGTCACAAAATGCAGTTCTCAGCTCAGAAAGCTTGTTTCTGACATTCTAACAGCTCAATTGGAGCATTTTAGTAATGATCAGTGTTCTTTGTCAAAACTGACATTCTCATCATCCACTGATGCTTTTTGTCACAAAATGCAGTTTTATGCTCAGAAAGCTTGTTTCTGACATTCTAACAGCTCAATTGGAGCATTTTAGTAATGAACAGTGTTCTTTGTCAAAACTGACATTCTCATCATCCACTGATGCACTTTGTCACAAAATGCAGTTTTATGCTCAGAAAGCTTGTTTCTGACATTCTAACAGCTCAATTAGAGCATTTTAGTAATGATCAGTGTTCTTTGTCAAAACTGACATTCTCATCATCCACTGATGCTTTTTGTCACAAAATGCAGTTCTCAGCTCAGAAAGCTTGTTTCTGACATTCTAACAGCTCAATTAGAGCATTTTAGTAATGAACAGTGTTCTTTGTCAAAACTGACATTCTCATCATCCACTGATGAACTATGTCACAAAATGCAGTTCTCAGCTCAGAAAGCTTGTTTCTGACATTCTAACAGCTCAATTAGAGCATTTTAGCAATGATCAGTGTTCTTTGTCAAAACTGACATTCTCATCATCCACTGATGCACTTTGTCACAAAATGCAGTTTTATGCTCAGAAAGCTTGTTTCTGACATTCTAACAGCTCAATTAGAGCATTTTAGTAATGATCAGTGTTCTTTGTCAAAAGTGACATTCTCATCATCCACTGATGCTTTTTGTCACAAAATGCAGTTCTCAGCTCAGAAAGCTTGTTTCTGACATTCTAACAGCTCAATTAGAGCATTTTAGCAATGATCAGTGTTCTTTGTCAAAAGTGACATTCTCATCATCCACTGATTCACTTTGTCACAAAATGCAGTTCTCAGCTCAGAAAGCTTGTTTCTGACATTCTAACAGCTCAATTAGAGCATTTTAGTAATGAACAGTGTTCTTTGTCAAAACTGACATTCTCATCATCCACTGATGCACTATGTCACAAAATGCAGTTCTCAGCTCAGAAAGCTTGTTTCTGACATTCTAACAGCTCAATTAGAGCATTTTAGCAATGATCAGTGTTCTTTGTCAAAAGTGACATTCTCATCATCCACTGATTCACTTTGTCACAAAATGCAGTTCTCAGCTCAGAAAGCTTGTTTCTGACATTCTAACAGCTCAATTAGAGCATTTTAGTAATGAACAGTGTTCTTTGTCAAAACTGACTTTCTCATCATCCACTGATTCACTTTGTCACAAAATGCAGTTTTCAGCTCAGAAAGCTTGTTTCTGACATTCTAACAGCTCAATTAGAGCATTTTAGTAATGAACAGTGTTCTTTGTCAAAACTGACATTCTCATCATCCACTGATGCTTTTTGTCACAAAATGCAGTTTTCAGCTCAGAAAGCTTGTTTCTGACATTCTAACAGCTCAATTAGAGCATTTCAGTAACGATCAGTGTTCTTTGTCAAAACTAACATTCTCATCATCCACTGATTCACTTTGTCACAAAATGCAGTTCTCAGCTCAGAAAGCTTGTTTCTGACATTCTAACAGCTCAATTAGAGCATTTTAGTAATGAACAGTGTTCTTTGTCAAAACTGACATTCTCATCATCCACTGATTCACTTTGTCACAAAATGCAGTTTTCAGCTCAGAAAGCTTGTTTCTGACATTCTAACAGCTCAATTAGAGCATTTTAGTAATGATCAGTGTTCTTTGTCAAAACTGACATTCTCATCATCCACTGATGCTTTTTGTCACAAAATGCAGTTCTCAGCTCAGAAAGCTTGTTTCTGACATTCTAACAGCTCAATTAGAGCATTTTAGTAATGAACAGTGTTCTTTGTCAAAACTGACATTCTCATCATCCACTGATGAACTTTGTCACAAAATGCAGTTCTCAGCTCAGAAAGCTTGTTTCTGACATTCTAACAGCTCAATTAGAGCATTTTAGTAATGAACAGTGTTCTTTGTCAAAACTGACATTCTCATCATCCACTGATGCACTATGTCACAAAATGCAGTTCTCAGCTCAGAAAGCTTGTTTCTGACATTCTAACAGCTCAATTAGAGCATTTTAGCAATGATCAGTGTTCTTTGTCAAAAGTGACATTCTCATCATCCACTGATTCACTTTGTCACAAAATGCAGTTCTCAGCTCAGAAAGCTTGTTTCTGACATTCTAACAGCTCAATTAGAGCATTTTAGCAATGAACAGTGTTCTTTGTCAAAACTGACATTCTCATCATCCACTGATGCTTTTTGTCACAAAATGCAGTTCTCAGCTCAGAAAGCTTGTTTCTGACATTCTAACAGCTCAATTAGAGCATTTTAGTAATGAACAGTGTTCTTTGTCAAAACTGACATTCTCATCATCCACTGATGAACTATGTCACAAAATGCAGTTCTCAGCTCAGAAAGCTTGTTTCTGACATTCTAACAGCTCAATTGGAGCATTTTAGTAATGATCAGTGTTCTTTGTCAAAACTGACATTCTCATCATCCACTGATGCTTTTTGTCACAAAATGCAGTTTTCAGCTCAGAAAGCTTGTTTCTGATATTTTAACAGCTCAATTAGAGCATTTTAGTAATGAACAGTGTTCTTTGTCAAAACTGACATTCTCATCATCCACTGATGCACTTTGTCACAAAATGCAGTTTTCAGCTCAGAAAGCTTGTTTCTGACATTCTAACAGCTCAATTAGAGCATTTTAGTAATGATCAGTGTTCTTTGTCAAAAGTGACATTCTCATCATCCACTGATTCACTTTGTCACAAAATGCAGTTCTCAGCTCAGAAAGCTTGTTTCTGACATTCTAACAGCTCAATTAGAGCATTTTAGTAATGAACAGTGTTCTTTGTCAAAACTGACATTCTCATCATCCACTGATGAACTATGTCACAAAATGCAGTTCTCAGCTCAGAAAGCTTGTTTCTGACATTCTAACAGCTCAATTGGAGCATTTTAGTAATGATCAGTGTTCTTTGTCAAAACTGACATTCTCATCATCCACTGATGCTTTTTGTCACAAAATGCAGTTCTCAGCTCAGAAAGCTTGTTTCTGACATTCTACCAGCTCAATTGGAGCATTTTAGTAATGATCAGTGTTCTTTGTCAAAACTGACATTCTCATCATCCAATTAGAGCATTTTAGTAATGATCAGTGTTCTTTGTCAAAAGTGACATTCTCATCATCCACTGATTCACTTTGTCACAAAATGCAGTTCTCAGCTCAGAAAGCTTGTTTCTGACATTCTAACAGCTCAATTGGAGCATTTTAGTAATGATCAGTGTTCTTTGTCAAAACTGACATTCTCATCATCCACTGATGCTTTTTGTCACAAAATGCAGTTTTCAGCTCAGAAAGCTTGTTTCTGATATGTTAACAGCTCAATTAGAGCATTTTAGAAATGAACAGTGTTCTTTGTCAAAACTGACATTCTCATCATCCACTGATAAACTATGTGAAACTATGTCACAAAATGCAGTTCTCAGCTCAGAAAGCTTGTTTCTGACATTCTAACAGCCCAATTAGAGCATTTTAGTAATGAACAGTGTTCTTTGTCAAAACTGACATTCTCATCATCCACTGATTCACTTTGTCACAAAATGCAGTTTTCAGCTCAGAAAGCTTGTTTCTGACATTCTAACAGCTCAATTAGAGCATTTTAGTAATGAACAGTGTTCTTTGTCAAAACTGACATTCTCATCATCCACTGATGAACTATGTCACAAAATGCAGTTCTCAGCTCAGAAAGCTTGTTTCTGACATTCTAACAGCTCAATTAGAGCATTTTAGTAATGAACAGTGTTCTTTGTCAAAACTGACATTCTCATCATCCACTGATGAACTATGTCACAAAATGCAGTTCTCAGCTCAGAAAGCTTGTTTCTGACATTCTAACAGCCCAATTAGAGCATTTTAGTAATGAACAGTGTTCTTTGTCAAAACTGACATTCTCATCATCCACTGATTCACTTTGTCACAAAATGCAGTTTTCAGCTCAGAAAGCTTGTTTCTGACATTCTAACAGCTCAATTAGAGCATTTTAGTAATGAACAGTGTTCTTTGTCAAAACTGACATTCTCATCATCCACTGATGAACTATGTCACAAAATGCAGTTCTCAGCTCAGAAAGCTTGTTTCTGACATTCTAACAGCTCAATTGGAGCATTTTAGTAATGATCAGTGTTCTTTGTCAAAAGTGACATTCTCATCATCCACTGATGCTTTTTGTCACAAAATGCAGTTTTCAGCTCAGAAAGCTTGTTTCTGACATTCTAACAGCTCAATTAGAGCATTTTAGTAATGATCAGTGTTCTTTGTCAAAACTGACATTCTCATCATCCACTGATGCTTTTTGTCACAAAATGCAGTTTTCAGCTCAGAAAGCTTGTTTCTGACATTCTAACAGCTCAATTAGAGCATTTTAGTAATGAACAGTGTTCTTTGTCAAAAGTGACATTCTCATCATCCACTGATTCACTTTGTCACAAAATGCAGTTCTCAGCTCAGAAAGCTTGTTTCTGACATTCTAACAGCTCAATTAGAGCATTTTAGTAATGAACAGTGTTCTTTGTCAAAACTGACATTCTCATCATCCACTGATAAACTATGTGAAACTATGTCACAAAATGCAGTTCTCAGCTCAGAAAGCTTGTTTCTGACATTCTAACAGCCCAATTAGAGCATTTTAGTAATGAACAGTGTTCTTTGTCAAAACTGACATTCTCATCATCCACTGATTCACTTTGTCACAAAATGCAGTTTTCAGCTCAGAAAGCTTGTTTCTGACATTCTAACAGCTCAATTAGAGCATTTTAGTAATGAACAGTGTTCTTTGTCAAAACTGACATTCTCATCATCCACTGATGAACTATGTCACAAAATGCAGTTCTCAGCTCAGAAAGCTTGTTTCTGACATTCTAACAGCTCAATTAGAGCATTTTAGTAATGAACAGTGTTCTTTGTCAAAACTGACATTCTCATCATCCACTGATGAACTATGTCACAAAATGCAGTTCTCAGCTCAGAAAGCTTGTTTCTGACATTCTAACAGCCCAATTAGAGCATTTTAGTAATGAACAGTGTTCTTTGTCAAAACTGACATTCTCATCATCCACTGATTCACTTTGTCACAAAATGCAGTTTTCAGCTCAGAAAGCTTGTTTCTGACATTCTAACAGCTCAATTAGAGCATTTTAGTAATGAACAGTGTTCTTTGTCAAAACTGACATTCTCATCATCCACTGATGAACTATGTCACAAAATGCAGTTCTCAGCTCAGAAAGCTTGTTTCTGACATTCTAACAGCTCAATTGGAGCATTTTAGTAATGATCAGTGTTCTTTGTTAAAACTGACATTCTCATCATACACTGATGCTTTTTGTCACAAAATGCAGTTTTCATCTCAGAAAGCTTGTTTCTGATAATTTAACAGCTCAATTAGAGCATTTTAGTAATGAACAGTGTTCTTTGTCAAAACTGACATTCTCATCATCCACTGATTCACTTTGTCACAAAATGCAGTTTTCAGCTCAGAAAGCTTGTTTCTGACATTCTAACAGCTCAATTAGAGCATTTTAGTAATGATCAGTGTTCTTTGTCAAAACTGACATTCTCATCATCCACTGATGCTTTTTGTCACAAAATGCAGTTCTCAGCTCAGAAAGCTTGTTTCTGACATTCTAACAGCTCAATTAGAGCATTTTAGTAATGAACAGTGTTCTTTGTCAAAACTGACATTCTCATCATCCACTGATGCTTTTTGTCACAAAATGCAGTTCTCAGCTCAGAAAGCTTGTTTCTGACATTCTAACAGCTCAATTAGAGCATTTTAGTAATGAACAGTGTTCTTTGTCAAAACTGACATTCTCATCATCCACTGATGCACTATGTCACAAAATGCAGTTCTCAGCTCAGAAAGCTTGTTTCTGACATTCTAACAGCTCAATTAGAGCATTTTAGCAATGATCAGTGTTCTTTGTCAAAAGTGACATTTTCATCATCCACTGATGAACTTTGTCACAAAATGCAGTTCTCAGCTCAGAAAGCTTGTTTCTGACATTCTAACAGCTCAATTAGAGCATTTTAGTAATGATCAGTGTTCTTTGTCAAAACTGACATTCTCATCATCCACTGATGCTTTTTGTCACAAAATGCATTTCTCAGCTCAGAAAGCTTGTTTCTGACATTCTAACAGCTCAATTGGAGCATTTCAGTAATGAACAGTGTTCTTTGTCAAAACTGACATTCTCATCATCCACTGAATCACTTTGTCACAAAATGCAGTTTTCAGCTCAGAAAGCTTGTTTCTGACATTCTAACAGCTCAATTAGAGCATTTTAGTAATGATCAGTGTTCTTTGTCAAAACTGACATTCTCATCATCCACTGATGCTTTTTGTCACAAAATGCAGTTTTCAGCTCAGAAAGCTTGTTTCTGACATTCTAACAGCTCAATTGGAGCATTTTAGTAATGATCAGTGTTCTTTGTCAAAACTGACATTCTCATCATCCACTGATGCTTTTTGTCACAAAATGCAGTTTTCAGCTCAGAAAGCTTGTTTCTGATATTTTAACAGCTCAATTAGAGCATTTTAGTAATGATCAGTGTTCTTTGTCAAAAGTGACATTCTCATCATCCACTGATTCACTTTGTCACAAAATGCAGTTCTCAGCTCAGAAAGCTTGTTTCTGACATTCAATTAGAGCATTTTAGTAATGAACAGTGTTCTTTGTCAAAACTGACATTCTCATCATCCACTGATGCTTTTTGTCACAAAATGCAGTTCTCAGCTCAGAAAGCTTGTTTCTGACATTCTAACAACTCAATTAGAGCATTTTAGTAATGAACAGTGTTCTTTGTCAAAAGTGACATTCTCATCATCCACTGATTCACTTTGTCACAAAATGCAGTTTTCAGCTCAGAAAGCTTGTTTCTGACATTCTAACAGCTCAATTGGAGCATTTTAGTAATGATCAGTGTTCTTTGTCAAAACTGACATTCTCATCATCCACTGATGCTTTTTGTCACAAAATGCAGTTTCCAGCTCAGAAAGCTTGTTTCTGACATTCTAACAGCTCAATTAGAGCATTTTAGTAATGATCAGTGTTCTTTGTCAAAACTGACATTCTCATCATCCACTGATGAACTATGTCACAAAATGCAGTTCTCAGCTCAGAAAGCTTGTTTCTGACATTCTAACAGCTCAATTGGAGCATTTTAGTAATGATCAGTGTTCTTTGTCAAAACTGACATTCTCATCATCCACTGATGAACTTTGTCACAAAATGCAGTTCTCAGCTCAGAAAGCTTGTTTCTGACATTCTAACAGCTCAATTAGAGCATTTTAGTAATGAACAGTGTTCTTTGTCAAAACTGACATTCTCATCATCCACTGATGCACTATGTCACAAAATGCAGTTCTCAGCTCAGAAAGCTTGTTTCTGACATTCTAACAGCTCAATTAGAGCATTTTAGTAATGAACAGTGTTCTTTGTCAAAACTGACATTCTCATCATCCACTGATGCACTTTGTCACAAAATGCAGTTCTCAGCTCAGAAAGCTTGTTTCTGACATTCTAACAGCTCAATTAGAGCATTTTAGCAATGATCAGTGTTCTTTGTCAAAAGTGACATTCTCATCATCCACTGATTCACTTTGTCACAAAATGCAGTTCTCAGCTCAGAAAGCTTGTTTCTGACATTCTAACAGCTCAATTAGAGCATTTTAGTAATGAACAGTGTTCTTTGTCAAAACTGACATTCTCATCATCCACTGATGAACTATGTCACAAAATGCAGTTCTCAGCTCAGAAAGCTTGTTTCTGACATTCTAACAGCTCAATTGGAGCATTTTAGTGATGATCAGTGTTCTTTGTCAAAACTGACATTCTCATCATCCACGGATGCTTTTTGTCACAAAATGCAGTTTTCAGCTCAGAAAGCTTGTTTCTGACATTCTAACAGCTCAATTAGAGCATTTTAGTAATGAACAGTGTTCTTTGTCAAAACTGACATTCTCATCATCCACTGATGCACTTTGTCACAAAATGCAGTTTTATGCTCAGAAAGCTTGTTTCTGACATTCTAACAGCTCAATTAGAGCATTTTAGTAATGAACAGTGTTCTTTGTCAAAACTGACATTCTCATCATCCACTAATGCTTTTTGTCACAAAATGCAGTTCTCAGCTCAGAAAGCTTGTTTCTGACATTCTAACAACTCAATTAGAGCATTTTAGTAATGAACAGTGTTCTTTGTCAAAAGTGACATTCTCATCATCCACTGATTCACTTTGTCACAAAATGCAGTTTTATGCTCAGAAAGCTTGTTTCTGACATTCTAACAGCTCAATTAGAGCATTTTAGTAATGATCAGTGTTCTTTGTCAAAAGTGACATTCTCATCATCCACTGATTCACTTTGTCACAAAATGCAGTTTTATGCTCAGAAAGCTTGTTTCTGACATTCTAACAGCTCAATTAGAGCATTTTAGTAATGATCAGTGTTCTTTGTCAAAAGTGACATTCTCATCATCCACTGATTCACTTTGTCACAAAATGCAGTTCTCAGCTCAGAAAGCTTGTTTCTGACATTCTAACAGCTCAATTGGAGCATTTTAGTGATGATCAGTGTTCTTTGTCAAAAGTGACATTCTCATCATCCACTGATTCACTTTGTCACAAAATGCAGTTTTATGCTCAGAAAGCTTGTTTCTGACATTCTAACAGCTCAATTAGAGCATTTTAGTAATGATCAGTGTTCTTTGTCAAAAGTGACATTCTCATCATCCACTGATTCACTTTGTCACAAAATGCAGTTTTATGCTCAGAAAGCTTGTTTCTGACATTCTAACAGCTCAATTAGAGCATTTTAGTAATGATCAGTGTTCTTTGTCAAAAGTGACATTCTCATCATCCACTGATTCACTTTGTCACAAAATGCAGTTCTCAGCTCAGAAAGCTTGTTTCTGACATTCTAACAGCTCAATTGGAGCATTTTAGTGATGATCAGTGTTCTTTGTCAAAACTGACATTCTCATCATCCACGGATGCTTTTTGTCACAAAATGCAGTTTTCAGCTCAGAAAGCTTGTTTCTGACATTCTAACAGCTCAATTAGAGCATTTTAGTAATGAACAGTGTTCTTTGTCAAAACTGACATTCTCATCATCCACTGATGCACTTTGTCACAAAATGCAGTTTTATGCTCAGAAAGCTTGTTTCTGACATTCTAACAGCTCAATTAGAGCATTTTAGTAATGATCAGTGTTCTTTGTCAAAAGTGACATTCTCATCATCCACTGATTCACTTTGTCACAAAATGCAGTTCTCAGCTCAGAAAGCTTGTTTCTGACATTCTAACAGCTCAATTAGAGCATTTTAGTAATGATCAGTGTTCTTTGTCAAAACTGACATTCTCATCATCCACTGATGAACTATGTCACAAAATGCATTTCTCAGCTCAGAAAGCTTGTTTCTGACATTCTAACAGCTCAATTGGAGCATTTCAGTAATGAACAGTGTTCTTTGTCAAAACTGACATTCTCATCATCCACTGATTCACTTTGTCACAAAATGCAGTTTTCAGCTCAGAAAGCTTGTTTCTGACATTCTAACAGCTCAATTAGAGCATTTTAGTAATGATCAGTGTTCTTTGTCAAAACTGACATTCTCATCATCCACTGATGCTTTTTGTCACAAAATGCAGTTTTCAGCTCAGAAAGCTTGTTTCTGACATTCTAACAGCTCAATTGGAGCATTTTAGTAATGATCAGTGTTCTTTGTCAAAACTGACATTCTCATCATCCACTGATGCACTTTGTCACAAAATGCAGTTTTCAGCTCAGAAAGCTTGTTTCTGACATTCTAACAGCTCAATTAGAGCATTTTAGTAATGATCAGTGTTCTTTGTCAAAAGTGACATTCTCATCATCCACTGATTCACTTTGTCACAAAATGCAGTTCTCAGCTCAGAAAGCTTGTTTCTGACATTCTAACAGCTCAATTAGAGCATTTTAGTAATGAACAGTGTTCTTTGTCAAAACTGACATTCTCATCATCCACTGATGAACTATGTCACAAAATGCATTTCTCAGCTCAGAAAGCTTGTTTCTGACATTCTAACAGCTCAATTGGAGCATTTCAGTAATGAACAGTGTTCTTTGTCAAAACTGACATTCTCATCATCCACTGATTCACTTTGTCACAAAATGCAGTTTTCAGCTCAGAAAGCTTGTTTCTGACATTCTAACAGCTCAATTAGAGCATTTTAGTAATGATCAGTGTTCTTTGTCAAAACTGACATTCTCATCATCCACTGATGCTTTTTGTCACAAAATGCAGTTTTCAGCTCAGAAAGCTTGTTTCTGACATTCTAACAGCTCAATTGGAGCATTTTAGTAATGATCAGTGTTCTTTGTCAAAACTGACATTCTCATCATCCACTGATGCTTTTTGTCACAAAATGCAGTTTTCAGCTCAGAAAGCTTGTTTCTGATATTTTAACAGCTCAATTAGAGCATTTTAGTAATGAACAGTGTTCTTTGTCAAAACTGACATTCTCATCATCCACTGATGCACTTTGTCACAAAATGCAGTTTTCAGCTCAGAAAGCTTGTTTCTGACATTCTAACAGCTCAATTAGAGCATTTTAGTAATGATCAGTGTTCTTTGTCAAAAGTGACATTCTCATCATCCACTGATTCACTTTGTCACAAAATGCAGTTCTCAGCTCAGAAAGCTTGTTTCTGACATTCTAACAGCTCAATTAGAGCATTTTAGTAATGAACAGTGTTCTTTGTCAAAACTGACATTCTCATCATCCACTGATGAACTATGTCACAAAATGCAGTTCTCAGCTCAGAAAGCTTGTTTCTGACATTCTAACAGCTCAATTGGAGCATTTTAGTAATGATCAGTGTTCTTTGTCAAAACTGACATTCTCATCATCCACTGATGCTTTTTGTCACAAAATGCAGTTTTCAGCTCAGAAAGCTTGTTTCTGATATTTTAACAGCTCAATTAGAGCATTTTAGTAATGAACAGTGTTCTTTGTCAAAACTGACATTCTCATCATCCACTGATGCACTTTGTCACAAAATGCAGTTTTCAGCTCAGAAAGCTTGTTTCTGACATTCTAACAGCTCAATTGGAGCATTTTAGTAATGATCAGTGTTCTTTGTCAAAACTGACATTCTCATCATCCACTGATGCACTATGTCACAAAATGCAGTTCTCAGCTCAGAAAGCTTGTTTCTGACATTCTAACAGCTCAATTGGAGCATTTTAGTAATGATCAGTGTTCTTTGTCAAAACTGACATTCTCATCATCCACTGATGCTTTTTGTCACAAAATGCAGTTTTATGCTCAGAAAGCTTGTTTCTGACATTCTAACAGCTCAATTGGAGCATTTTAGTAATGAACAGTGTTCTTTGTCAAAACTGACATTCTCATCATCCACTGATGCACTTTGTCACAAAATGCAGTTTTATGCTCAGAAAGCTTGTTTCTGACATTCTAACAGCTCAATTAGAGCATTTTAGTAATGATCAGTGTTCTTTGTCAAAACTGACATTCTCATCATCCACTGATGCTTTTTGTCACAAAATGCAGTTCTCAGCTCAGAAAGCTTGTTTCTGACATTCTAACAGCTCAATTAGAGCATTTTAGTAATGAACAGTGTTCTTTGTCAAAACTGACATTCTCATCATCCACTGATGAACTATGTCACAAAATGCAGTTCTCAGCTCAGAAAGCTTGTTTCTGACATTCTAACAGCTCAATTAGAGCATTTTAGCAATGATCAGTGTTCTTTGTCAAAACTGACATTCTCATCATCCACTGATGCACTTTGTCACAAAATGCAGTTTTATGCTCAGAAAGCTTGTTTCTGACATTCTAACAGCTCAATTAGAGCATTTTAGTAATGATCAGTGTTCTTTGTCAAAAGTGACATTCTCATCATCCACTGATGCTTTTTGTCACAAAATGCAGTTCTCAGCTCAGAAAGCTTGTTTCTGACATTCTAACAGCTCAATTAGAGCATTTTAGCAATGATCAGTGTTCTTTGTCAAAAGTGACATTCTCATCATCCACTGATTCACTTTGTCACAAAATGCAGTTCTCAGCTCAGAAAGCTTGTTTCTGACATTCTAACAGCTCAATTAGAGCATTTTAGTAATGAACAGTGTTCTTTGTCAAAACTGACATTCTCATCATCCACTGATGCACTATGTCACAAAATGCAGTTCTCAGCTCAGAAAGCTTGTTTCTGACATTCTAACAGCTCAATTAGAGCATTTTAGCAATGATCAGTGTTCTTTGTCAAAAGTGACATTCTCATCATCCACTGATTCACTTTGTCACAAAATGCAGTTCTCAGCTCAGAAAGCTTGTTTCTGACATTCTAACAGCTCAATTAGAGCATTTTAGTAATGAACAGTGTTCTTTGTCAAAACTGACTTTCTCATCATCCACTGATTCACTTTGTCACAAAATGCAGTTTTCAGCTCAGAAAGCTTGTTTCTGACATTCTAACAGCTCAATTAGAGCATTTTAGTAATGAACAGTGTTCTTTGTCAAAACTGACATTCTCATCATCCACTGATGCTTTTTGTCACAAAATGCAGTTTTCAGCTCAGAAAGCTTGTTTCTGACATTCTAACAGCTCAATTAGAGCATTTCAGTAACGATCAGTGTTCTTTGTCAAAACTAACATTCTCATCATCCACTGATTCACTTTGTCACAAAATGCAGTTCTCAGCTCAGAAAGCTTGTTTCTGACATTCTAACAGCTCAATTAGAGCATTTTAGTAATGAACAGTGTTCTTTGTCAAAACTGACATTCTCATCATCCACTGATTCACTTTGTCACAAAATGCAGTTTTCAGCTCAGAAAGCTTGTTTCTGACATTCTAACAGCTCAATTAGAGCATTTTAGTAATGATCAGTGTTCTTTGTCAAAACTGACATTCTCATCATCCACTGATGCTTTTTGTCACAAAATGCAGTTCTCAGCTCAGAAAGCTTGTTTCTGACATTCTAACAGCTCAATTAGAGCATTTTAGTAATGAACAGTGTTCTTTGTCAAAACTGACATTCTCATCATCCACTGATGAACTTTGTCACAAAATGCAGTTCTCAGCTCAGAAAGCTTGTTTCTGACATTCTAACAGCTCAATTAGAGCATTTTAGTAATGAACAGTGTTCTTTGTCAAAACTGACATTCTCATCATCCACTGATGCACTATGTCACAAAATGCAGTTCTCAGCTCAGAAAGCTTGTTTCTGACATTCTAACAGCTCAATTAGAGCATTTTAGCAATGATCAGTGTTCTTTGTCAAAAGTGACATTCTCATCATCCACTGATTCACTTTGTCACAAAATGCAGTTCTCAGCTCAGAAAGCTTGTTTCTGACATTCTAACAGCTCAATTAGAGCATTTTAGCAATGAACAGTGTTCTTTGTCAAAACTGACATTCTCATCATCCACTGATGCTTTTTGTCACAAAATGCAGTTCTCAGCTCAGAAAGCTTGTTTCTGACATTCTAACAGCTCAATTAGAGCATTTTAGTAATGAACAGTGTTCTTTGTCAAAACTGACATTCTCATCATCCACTGATGAACTATGTCACAAAATGCAGTTCTCAGCTCAGAAAGCTTGTTTCTGACATTCTAACAGCTCAATTGGAGCATTTTAGTAATGATCAGTGTTCTTTGTCAAAACTGACATTCTCATCATCCACTGATGCTTTTTGTCACAAAATGCAGTTTTCAGCTCAGAAAGCTTGTTTCTGATATTTTAACAGCTCAATTAGAGCATTTTAGTAATGAACAGTGTTCTTTGTCAAAACTGACATTCTCATCATCCACTGATGCACTTTGTCACAAAATGCAGTTTTCAGCTCAGAAAGCTTGTTTCTGACATTCTAACAGCTCAATTAGAGCATTTTAGTAATGATCAGTGTTCTTTGTCAAAAGTGACATTCTCATCATCCACTGATTCACTTTGTCACAAAATGCAGTTCTCAGCTCAGAAAGCTTGTTTCTGACATTCTAACAGCTCAATTAGAGCATTTTAGTAATGAACAGTGTTCTTTGTCAAAACTGACATTCTCATCATCCACTGATGAACTATGTCACAAAATGCAGTTCTCAGCTCAGAAAGCTTGTTTCTGACATTCTAACAGCTCAATTGGAGCATTTTAGTAATGATCAGTGTTCTTTGTCAAAACTGACATTCTCATCATCCACTGATGCTTTTTGTCACAAAATGCAGTTCTCAGCTCAGAAAGCTTGTTTCTGACATTCTACCAGCTCAATTGGAGCATTTTAGTAATGATCAGTGTTCTTTGTCAAAACTGACATTCTCATCATCCAATTAGAGCATTTTAGTAATGATCAGTGTTCTTTGTCAAAAGTGACATTCTCATCATCCACTGATTCACTTTGTCACAAAATGCAGTTCTCAGCTCAGAAAGCTTGTTTCTGACATTCTAACAGCTCAATTGGAGCATTTTAGTAATGATCAGTGTTCTTTGTCAAAACTGACATTCTCATCATCCACTGATGCTTTTTGTCACAAAATGCAGTTTTCAGCTCAGAAAGCTTGTTTCTGATATGTTAACAGCTCAATTAGAGCATTTTAGAAATGAACAGTGTTCTTTGTCAAAACTGACATTCTCATCATCCACTGATAAACTATGTGAAACTATGTCACAAAATGCAGTTCTCAGCTCAGAAAGCTTGTTTCTGACATTCTAACAGCCCAATTAGAGCATTTTAGTAATGAACAGTGTTCTTTGTCAAAACTGACATTCTCATCATCCACTGATTCACTTTGTCACAAAATGCAGTTTTCAGCTCAGAAAGCTTGTTTCTGACATTCTAACAGCTCAATTAGAGCATTTTAGTAATGAACAGTGTTCTTTGTCAAAACTGACATTCTCATCATCCACTGATGAACTATGTCACAAAATGCAGTTCTCAGCTCAGAAAGCTTGTTTCTGACATTCTAACAGCTCAATTAGAGCATTTTAGTAATGAACAGTGTTCTTTGTCAAAACTGACATTCTCATCATCCACTGATGAACTATGTCACAAAATGCAGTTCTCAGCTCAGAAAGCTTGTTTCTGACATTCTAACAGCTCAATTGGAGCATTTTAGTAATGATCAGTGTTCTTTGTCAAAACTGACATTCTCATCATCCACTGATGCACTTTGTCACAAAATGCAGTTTTCAGCTCAGAAAGCTTGTTTCTGACATTCTAACAGCTCAATTAGAGCATTTTAGTAATGATCAGTGTTCTTTGTCAAAAGTGACATTCTCATCATCCACTGATTCACTTTGTCACAAAATGCAGTTCTCAGCTCAGAAAGCTTGTTTCTGACATTCTAACAGCTCAATTAGAGCATTTTAGTAATGAACAGTGTTCTTTGTCAAAACTGACATTCTCATCATCCAATTAGAGCATTTTAGTAATGATCAGTGTTCTTTGTCAAAACTGACATTCTCATCATCCACTGATGCTTTTTGTCACAAAATGCAGTTTTCAGCTCAGAAAGCTTGTTTCTGATATTTTAACAGCTCAATTAGAGCATTTTAGTAATGAACAGTGTTCTTTGTCAAAACTGACATTCTCATCATCCACTGATGCACTTTGTCACAAAATGCAGTTTTCAGCTCAGAAAGCTTGTTTCTGACATTCTAACAGCTCAATTAGAGCATTTTAGTAATGATCAGTGTTCTTTGTCAAAAGTGACATTCTCATCATCCACTGATTCACTTTGTCACAAAATGCAGTTCTCAGCTCAGAAAGCTTGTTTCTGACATTCTAACAGCTCAATTAGAGCATTTTAGTAATGAACAGTGTTCTTTGTCAAAACTGACATTCTCATCATCCACTGATGAACTATGTCACAAAATGCAGTTCTCAGCTCAGAAAGCTTGTTTCTGACATTCTAACAGCTCAATTGGAGCATTTTAGTAATGATCAGTGTTCTTTGTCAAAACTGACATTCTCATCATCCACTGATGCTTTTTGTCACAAAATGCAGTTCTCAGCTCAGAAAGCTTGTTTCTGACATTCTAACAGCTCAATTGGAGCATTTTAGTAATGATCAGTGTTCTTTGTCAAAACTGACTTTCTCATCATCCAATTAGAGCATTTTAGTAATGATCAGTGTTCTTTGTCAAAAGTGACATTCTCATCATCCACTGATTCACTTTGTCATAAAATGCAGTTCTCAGCTCAGAAAGCTTGTTTCTGACATTCTAACAGCTCAATTAAAGCATTTTAGTAATGATCAGTGTTCTTTGTCAAAAGTGACATTCTCATCATCCACTGATTCACTTTGTCACAAAATGCAGTTCTCAGCTCAGAAAGCTTGTTTCTGACATTCTAACAGCTCAATTGGAGCATTTTAGTAATGATCAGTGTTCTTTGTCAAAACTGACATTCTCATCATCCAATTAGAGCATTTTAGTAATGATCAGTGTTCTTTGTCAAAAGTGACATTGTCATCATCCACTGATTCACTTTGTCACAAAATGCAGTTCTCAGCTCAGAAAGCTTGTTTCTGACATTCTAACAGCTCAATTGGAGCATTTTAGTAATGATCAGTGTTCTTTGTCAAAACTGACATTCTCATCATCCACTGATTCACTTTGTCACAAAATGCAGTTCTCAGCTCAGAAAGCTTGTTTCTGACATTCAATTAGAGCATTTTAGTAATGAACAGTGTTCTTTGTCAAAACTGACATTCTCATCATCCACTGATGCTTTTTGTCACAAAATGCAGTTCTCAGCTCAGAAAGCTTGTTTCTGACATTCTAACAACTCAATTAGAGCATTTTAGTAATGAACAGTGTTCTTTGTCAAAAGTGACATTCTCATCATCCACTGATTCACTTTGTCACAAAATGCAGTTTTCAGCTCAGAAAGCTTGTTTCTGACATTCTAACAGCTCAATTAGAGCATTTTAGTAATGAACAGTGTTCTTTGTCAAAACTGACATTCTCATCATCCACTGATGAACTATGTCACAAAATGCAGTTCTCAGCTCAGAAAGCTTGTTTCTGACATTCTAACAGCTCAATTGGAGCATTTTAGTAATGATCAGTGTTCTTTGTCAAAACTGACATTCTCATCATCCACTGATGCTTTTTGTCACAAAATGCAGTTTTCAGCTCAGAAAGCTTGTTTCTGACATTCTAACAGCTCAATTAGAGCATTTTAGTAATGATCAGTGTTCTTTGTCAAAAGTGACATTGTCATCATCCACTGATTCACTTTGTCACAAAATGCAGTTCTCAGCTCAGAAAGCTTGTTTCTGACATTCTAACAGCTCAATTAGAGCATTTTAGCAATGATCAGTGTTCTTTGTCAAAAGTGACATTCTCATCATCCACTGATTCACTTTGTCACAAAATGCAGTTCTCAGCTCAGAAAGCTTGTTTCTGACATTCTAACAGCTCAATTAGAGCATTTTAGTAATGATCAGTGTTCTTTGTCAAAAGTGACATTCTCATCATCCACTGATTCACTTTGTCACAAAATGCAGTTCTCAGCTCAGAAAGCTTGTTTCTGACATTCTAACAGCTCAATTAGAGCATTTTAGTAATGAACAGTGTTCTTTGTCAAAACTGACATTCTCATCATCCACTGATGAACTATGTCACAAAATGCATTTCTCAGCTCAGAAAGCTTGTTTCTGACATTCTAACAGCTCAATTGGAGCATTTCAGTAATGAACAGTGTTCTTTGTCAAAACTGACATTCTCATCATCCACTGATTCACTTTGTCACAAAATGCAGTTTTCAGCTCAGAAAGCTTGTTTCTGACATTCTAACAGCTCAATTAGAGCATTTTAGTAATGATCAGTGTTCTTTGTCAAAACTGACATTCTCATCATCCACTGATGCTTTTTGTCACAAAATGCAGTTTTCAGCTCAGAAAGCTTGTTTCTGACATTCTAACAGCTCAATTGGAGTATTTTAGTAATGATCAGTGTTCTTTGTCAAAACTGACATTCTCATCATCCACTGATGCTTTTTGTCACAAAATGCAGTTTTCAGCTCAGAAAGCTTGTTTCTGATATTTTAACAGCTCAATTAGAGCATTTTAGTAATGAACAGTGTTCTTTGTCAAAACTGACATTCTCATCATCCACTGATGCACTTTGTCACAAAATGCAGTTTTCAGCTCAGAAAGCTTGTTTCTGACATTCTAACAGCTCAATTAGAGCATTTTAGTAATGATCAGTGTTCTTTGTCAAAAGTGACATTCTCATCATCCACTGATTCACTTTGTCACAAAATGCAGTTCTCAGCTCAGAAAGCTTGTTTCTGACATTCTAACAGCTCAATTAGAGCATTTTAGTAATGAACAGTGTTCTTTGTCAAAACTGACATTCTCATCATCCACTGATGCTTTTTGTCACAAAATGCAGTTCTCAGCTCAGAAAGCTTGTTTCTGACATTCTAACAGCTCAATTGGAGCATTTTAGTAATGAACAGTGTTCTTTGTCAAAACTGACATTCTCATCATCCACTTATGCACTATGTCACAAAATGCAGTTCTCAGCTCAGAAAGCTTGTTTCTGACATTCTAACAGCTCAATTAGAGCATTTTAGCAATGATCAGTGTTCTTTGTCAAAAGTGACATTCTCATCATCCACTGATTCACTTTGTCACAAAATGCAGTTCTCAGCTCAGAAAGCTTGTTTCTGACATTCTAACAGCTCAATTAGAGCATTTTAGTAATGATCAGTGTTCTTTGTCAAAAGTGACATTCTCATCATCGACTGATTCACTTTGTCACAAAATGCAGTTCTCAGCTCAGAAAGCTTGTTTCTGACATTCTAACAGCTCAATTAGAGCATTTTAGTAATGAACAGTGTTCTTTGTCAAAACTGACATTCTCATCATCCACTGATGAACTATGTCACAAAATGCATTTCTCAGCTCAGAAAGCTTGTTTCTGACATTCTAACAGCTCAATTGGAGCATTTCAGTAATGAACAGTGTTCTTTGTCAAAACTGACATTCTCATCATCCACTGATTCACTTTGTCACAAAATGCAGTTTTCAGCTCAGAAAGCTTGTTTCTGACATTCTAACAGCTCAATTAGAGCATTTTAGTAATGATCAGTGTTCTTTGTCAAAACTGACATTCTCATCATCCACTGATGCTTTTTGTCACAAAATGCAGTTTTCAGCTCAGAAAGCTTGTTTCTGACATTCTAACAGCTCAATTGGAGCATTTTAGTAATGATCAGTGTTCTTTGTCAAAACTGACATTCTCATCATCCACTGATGCTTTTTGTCACAAAATGCAGTTTTCAGCTCAGAAAGCTTGTTTCTGATATTTTAACAGCTCAATTAGAGCATTTTAGTAATGAACAGTGTTCTTTGTCAAAACTGACATTCTCATCATCCACTGATGCACTTTGTCACAAAATGCAGTTTTCAGCTCAGAAAGCTTGTTTCTGACATTCTAACAGCTCAATTAGAGCATTTTAGTAATGATCAGTGTTCTTTGTCAAAAGTGACATTCTCATCATCCACTGATTCACTTTGTCACAAAATGCAGTTCTCAGCTCAGAAAGCTTGTTTCTGACATTCTAACAGCTCAATTAGAGCATTTTAGTAATGAACAGTGTTCTTTGTCAAAACTGACATTCTCATCATCCACTGATGCTTTTTGTCACAAAATGCAGTTCTCAGCTCAGAAAGCTTGTTTCTGACATTCTAACAGCTCAATTGGAGCATTTTAGTAATGAACAGTGTTCTTTGTCAAAACTGACATTCTCATCATCCACTGATGCACTATGTCACAAAATGCAGTTCTCAGCTCAGAAAGCTTGTTTCTGACATTCTAACAGCTCAATTAGAGCATTTTAGCAATGATCAGTGTTCTTTGTCAAAAGTGACATTCTCATCATCCACTGATTCACTTTGTCACAAAATGCAGTTCTCAGCTCAGAAAGCTTGTTTCTGACATTCTAACAGCTCAATTAGAGCATTTTAGTAATGATCAGTGTTCTTTGTCAAAAGTGACATTCTCATCATCGACTGATTCACTTTGTCACAAAATGCAGTTCTCAGCTCAGAAAGCTTGTTTCTGACATTCTAACAGCTCAATTAGAGCATTTTAGTAATGAACAGTGTTCTTTGTCAAAACTGACATTCTCATCATCGACTGATGAACTATGTCACAAAATGCATTTCTCAGCTCAGAAAGCTTGTTTCTGACATTCTAACAGCTCAATTGGAGCATTTCAGTAATGAACAGTGTTCTTTGTCAAAACTGACATTCTCATCATCCACTGATTCACTTTGTCACAAAATGCAGTTTTCAGCTCAGAAAGCTTGTTTCTGACATTCTAACAGCTCAATTAGAGCATTTTAGTAATGATCAGTGTTCTTTGTCAAAACTGACATTCTCATCATCCACTGATGAACTATGTCACAAAATGCAGTTCTCAGCTCAGAAAGCTTGTTTCTGACATTCTAACAGCTCAATTGGAGCATTTTAGTACTGATCAGTGTTCTTTGTCAAAACTGACATTCTCATCATCCACTGATGCTTTTTGTCACAAAATGCAGTTTTCAGCTCAGAAAGCTTGTTTTTGATATTTTAACAGCTCAATTAGAGCATTTTAGTAATGAACAGTGTTCTTTGTCAAAACTGACATTCTCATCATCCACTGATGCACTTTGTCACAAAATGCAGTTTTCAGCTCAGAAAGCTTGTTTCTGACATTCTAACAGCTCAATTGGAGCATTTTAGTAATGATCAGTGTTCTTTGTCAAAACTGACATTCTCATCATCCACTGATGCACTATGTCACAAAATGCAGTTCTCAGCTCAGAAAGCTTGTTTCTGACATTCTAACAGCTCAATTGGAGCATTTTAGTAATGATCAGTGTTCTTTGTCAAAACTGACATTCTCATCATCCAATTAGAGCATTTTAGTAATGATCAGTGTTCTTTGTCAAAAGTGACATTCTCATCATCCACTGATTCACTTTGGCACAAAATGCAGTTCTCAGCTCAGAAAGCTTGTTTCTGACATTCTAACAGCTCAATTGGAGCATTTTAGTAATGATCAGTGTTCTTTGTCAAAACTGACATTCTCATCATCCACTGATGCTTTTTGTCACAAAATGCAGTTTTATGCTCAGAAAGCTTGTTTCTGACATTCTAACAGCTCAATTGGAGCATTTTAGTAATGAACAGTGTTCTTTGTCAAAACTGACATTCTCATCATCCACTGATGCACTTTGTCACAAAATGCAGTTTTATGCTCAGAAAGCTTGTTTCTGACATTCTAACAGCTCAATTAGAGCATTTTAGTAATGATCAGTGTTTTTTGTCAAAAGTGACATTCTCATCATCCACTGATGCTTTTTGTCACAAAATGCAGTTCTCAGCTCAGAAAGCTTGTTTCTGACATTCTAACAGCTCAATTAGAGCATTTTAGTAATGAACAGTGTTCTTTGTCAAAACTGACATTCTCATCATCCACTGATGAACTATGTCACAAAATGCAGTTCTCAGCTCAGAAAGCTTGTTTCTGACATTCAATTAGAGCATTTTAGTAATGAACAGTGTTCTTTGTCAAAACTGACATTCTCATCATCCACTGATGCTTTTTGTCACAAAATGCAGTTCTCAGCTCAGAAAGCTTGTTTCTGACATTCTAACAACTCAATTAGAGCATTTTAGTAATGAACAGTGTTCTTTGTCAAAAGTGACATTCTCATCATCCACTGATTCACTTTGTCACAAAATGCAGTTTTCAGCTCAGAAAGCTTGTTTCTGACATTCTAACAGCTCAATTAGAGCATTTTAGTAATGAACAGTGTTCTTTGTCAAAACTGACATTCTCATCATCCACTGATGAACTATGTCACAAAATGCAGTTCTCAGCTCAGAAAGCTTGTTTCTGACATTCTAACAGCTCAATTGGAGCATTTTAGTAATGATCAGTGTTCTTTGTCAAAACTGACATTCTCATCATCCACTGATGCTTTTTGTCACAAAATGCAGTTTTCAGCTCAGAAAGCTTGTTTCTGACATTCTAACAGCTCAATTAGAGCATTTTAGTAATGATCAGTGTTCTTTGTCAAAACTGACATTCTCATCATCCACTGATGCTTTTTGTCACAAAATGCAGTTTTCAGCTCAGAAAGCTTGTTTCTGACATTCTTACAGCTCAATTAGAGCATTTTAGTAATGAACAGTGTTCTTTGTCAAAACTGACATTCTCATCATCCACTGATGCACTATGTCACAAAATGCAGTTCTCAGCTCAGAAAGCTTGTTTCTGACATTCTAACAGCTCAATTAGAGCATTTTAGTAATGATCAGTGTTCTTTGTCAAAAGTGACATTCTCATCATCCACTGATTCACTTTGTCACAAAATGCAGTTCTCAGCTCAGAAAGCTTGTTTCTGACATTCTAACAGCTCAATTAGAGCATTTTAGTAATGAACAGTGTTCTTTGTCAAAACTGACATTCTCATCATCCACTGATGAACTATGTCACAAAATGCATTTCTCAGCTCAGAAAGCTTGTTTCTGACATTCTAACAGCTCAATTGGAGCATTTCAGTAATGAACAGTGTTCTTTGTCAAAACTGACATTCTCATCATCCACTGATTCACTTTGTCACAAAATGCAGTTTTCAGCTCAGAAAGCTTGTTTCTGACATTCTAACAGCTCAATTAGAGCATTTTAGTAATGATCAGTGTTCTTTGTCAAAACTGACATTCTCATCATCCACTGATGCTTTTTGTCACAAAATGCAGTTTTCAGCTCAGAAAGCTTGTTTCTGACATTCTAACAGCTCAATTGGAGCATTTTAGTAATGATCAGTGTTCTTTGTCAAAACTGACATTCTCATCATCCACTGATGCTTTTTGTCACAAAATGCAGTTTTCAGCTCAGAAAGCTTATTTCTGATATTTTAACAGCTCAATTAGAGCATTTTAGTAATGAACAGTGTTCTTTGTCAAAACTGACATTCTCATCATCCACTGATGCACTTTGTCACAAAATGCAGTTTTCAGCTCAGAAAGCTTGTTTCTGACATTCTAACAGCTCAATTAAAGCATTTTAGTAATGATCAGTGTTCTTTGTCAAAAGTGACATTCTCATCATCCACTGATTCACTTTGTCACAAAATGCAGTTCTCAGCTCAGAAAGCTTGTTTCTGACATTCTAACAGCTCAATTAGAGCATTTTAGTAATGAACAGTATTCTTTGTCAAAACTGACATTCTCATCATCCACTGATGCTTTTTGTCACAAAATGCAGTTCTCAGCTCAGAAAGCTTGTTTCTGACATTCTAACAGCTCAATTGGAGCATTTTAGTAATGAACAGTGTTCTTTGTCAAAACTGACATTCTCATCATCCACTGATGCACTATGTCACAAAATGCAGTTCTCAGCTCAGAAAGCTTGTTTCTGACATTCTAACAACTCAATTAGAGCATTTTAGTAATGAACAGTGTTCTTTGTCAAAAGTGACATTCTCATCATCCACCGATTCACTTTGTCACAAAATGCAGTTTTCAGCTCAGAAAGCTTGTTTCTGACATTCTAACAGCTCAATTAGAGCATTTTAGTAATGAACAGTGTTCTTTGTCAAAACTGACATTCTCATCATCCACTGATGAACTATGTCACAAAATGCAGTTCTCAGCTCAGAAAGCTTGTTTCTGACATTCTAACAGCTCAATTGGAGCATTTTAGTAATGATCAGTGTTCTTTGTCAAAACTGACATTCTCATCATCCACTGATGCTTTTTGTCACAAAATGCAGTTTTCAGCTCAGAAAGCTTGTTTCTGACATTCTAACAGCTCAATTAGAGCATTTTAGTAATGATCAGTGTTCTTTGTCAAAACTGACATTCTCATCATCCACTGATGCTTTTTGTCACAAAATGCAGTTTTCAGCTCAGAAAGCTTGTTTCTGACATTCTTACAGCTCAATTAGAGCATTTTAGTAATGAACAGTGTTCTTTGTCAAAACTGACATTCTCATCATCCACTGATGCACTATGTCACAAAATGCAGTTCTCAGCTCAGAAAGCTTGTTTCTGACATTCTAACAGCTCAATTAGAGCATTTTAGCAATGATCAGTGTTCTTTGTCAAAAGTGACATTCTCATCATCCACTGATTCACTTTGTCACAAAATGCAGTTCTCAGCTCAGAAAGCTTGTTTCTGACATTCTAACAGCTCAATTAGAGCATTTTAGTAATGATCAGTGTTCTTTGTCAAAAGTGACATTCTCATCATCCACTGATTCACTTTGTCACAAAATGCAGTTCTCAGCTCAGAAAGCTTGTTTCTGACATTCTAACAGCTCAATTAGAGCATTTTAGTAATGAACAGTGTTCTTTGTCAAAACTGACATTCTCATCATCCACTGATGAACTATGTCACAAAATGCATTTCTCAGCTCAGAAAGCTTGTTTCTGACATTCTAACAGCTCAATTGGAGCATTTCAGTAATGAACAGTGTTCTTTGTCAAAACTGACATTCTCATCATCCACTGATTCACTTTGTCACAAAATGCAGTTTTCAGCTCAGAAAGCTTGTTTCTGACATTCTAACAGCTCAATTAGAGCATTTTAGTAATGATCAGTGTTCTTTGTCAAAACTGACATTCTCATCATCCACTGATGCTTTTTGTCACAAAATGCAGTTTTCAGCTCAGAAAGCTTGTTTCTGACATTCTAACAGCTCAATTGGAGCATTTTAGTAATGATCAGTGTTCTTTGTCAAAACTGACATTCTCATCATCCACTGATGCTTTTTGTCACAAAATGCAGTTTTCAGCTCAGAAAGCTTGTTTCTGATATTTTAACAGCTCAATTAGAGCATTTTAGTAATGAACAGTGTTCTTTGTCAAAACTGACATTCTCATCATCCACTGATGCACTTTGTCACAAAATGCAGTTTTCAGCTCAGAAAGCTTGTTTCTGACATTCTAACAGCTCAATTAGAGCATTTTAGTAATGATCAGTGTTCTTTGTCAAAAGTGACATTCTCATCATCCACTGATTCACTTTGTCACAAAATGCAGTTCTCAGCTCAGAAAGCTTGTTTCTGACATTCTAACAGCTCAATTAGAGCATTTTAGTAATGAACAGTATTCTTTGTCAAAACTGACATTCTCATCATCCACTGATGCTTTTTGTCACAAAATGCAGTTCTCAGCTCAGAAAGCTTGTTTCTGACATTCTAACAGCTCAATTGGAGCATTTTAGTAATGAACAGTGTTCTTTGTCAAAACTGACATTCTCATCATCCACTGATGCACTATGTCACAAAATGCAGTTCTCAGCTCAGAAAGCTTGTTTCTGACATTCTAACAGCTCAATTAGAGCATTTTAGCAATGATCAGTGTTCTTTGTCAAAAGTGACATTCTCATCATCCACTGATTCACTTTGTCACAAAATGCAGTTCTCAGCTCAGAAAGCTTGTTTCTGACATTCTAACAGCTCAATTAGAGCATTTTAGTAATGATCAGTGTTCTTTGTCAAAAGTGACATTCTCATCATCGACTGATTCACTTTGTCACAAAATGCAGTTCTCAGCTCAGAAAGCTTGTTTCTGACATTCTAACAGCTCAATTAGAGCATTTTAGTAATGAACAGTGTTCTTTGTCAAAACTGACATTCTCATCATCCACTGATGAACTATGTCACAAAATGCATTTCTCAGCTCAGAAAGCTTGTTTCTGACATTCTAACAGCTCAATTGGAGCATTTCAGTAATGAACAGTGTTCTTTGTCAAAACTGACATTCTCATCATCCACTGATTCACTTTGTCACAAAATGCAGTTTTCAGCTCAGAAAGCTTGTTTCTGACATTCTAACAGCTCAATTAGAGCATTTTAGTAATGATCAGTGTTCTTTGTCAAAACTGACATTCTCATCATCCACTGATGCTTTTTGTCACAAAATGCAGTTTTCAGCTCAGAAAGCTTGTTTCTGACATTCTAACAGCTCAATTGGAGCATTTTAGTAATGATCAGTGTTCTTTGTCAAAACTGACATTCTCATCATCCACTGATGCTTTTTGTCACAAAATGCAGTTTTCAGCTCAGAAAGCTTGTTTCTGATATTTTAACAGCTCAATTAGAGCATTTTAGTAATGAACAGTGTTCTTTGTCAAAACTGACATTCTCATCATCCACTGATGCACTTTGTCACAAAATGCAGTTTTCAGCTCAGAAAGCTTGTTTCTGACATCCTAACAGCTCAATTAGAGCATTTTAGTAATGATCAGTGTTCTTTGTCAAAAGTGACATTCTCATCATCCACTGATTCACTTTGTCACAAAATGCAGTTCTCAGCTCAGAAAGCTTGTTTCTGACATTCTAACAGCTCAATTAGAGCATTTTAGTAATGAACAGTGTTCTTTGTCAAAACTGACATTCTCATCATCCACTGATGCTTTTTGTCACAAAATGCAGTTCTCAGCTCAGAAAGCTTGTTTCTGACATTCTAACAGCTCAATTGGAGCATTTTAGTAATGATCAGTGTTCTTTGTCAAAACTGACATTCTCATCATCCAATTAGAGCATTTTAGTAATGATCAGTGTTCTTTGTCAAAACTGACATTCTCATCATCCACTGATTCACTTTGGCACAAAATGCAGTTTTATGCTCAGAAAGCTTATTTCTGACATTCTAACAGCTCAATTGGAGCATTTTAGTAATGAACAGTGTTCTTTGTCAAAACTGACATTCTCATCATCCACTGATGCACTTTGTCACAAAATGCAGTTTTATGCTCAGAAAGCTTGTTTCTGACATTCTAACAGCTCAATTAGAGCATTTTAGTAATGATCAGTGTTTTTTGTCAAAAGTGACATTCTCATCATCCACTGATGCTTTTTGTCACAAAATGCAGTTCTCAGCTCAGAAAGCTTGTTTCTGACATTCTAACAGCTCAATTAGAGCATTTTAGTAATGAACAGTGTTCTTTGTCAAAACTGACATTCTCATCATCCACTGATGAACTATGTCACAAAATGCAGTTCTCAGCTCAGAAAGCTTGTTTCTGACATTCAATTAGAGCATTTTAGTAATGAACAGTGTTCTTTGTCAAAACTGACATTCTCATCATCCACTGATGCTTTTTGTCACAAAATGCAGTTCTCAGCTCAGAAAGCTTGTTTCTGACATTCTAACAACTCAATTAGAGCATTTTAGTAATGAACAGTGTTCTTTGTCAAAAGTGACATTCTCATCATCCACTGATTCACTTTGTCACAAAATGCAGTTTTCAGCTCAGAAAGCTTGTTTCTGACATTCTAACAGCTCAATTAGAGCATTTTAGTAATGAACAGTGTTCTTTGTCAAAACTGACATTCTCATCATCCACTGATGAACTATGTCACAAAATGCAGTTCTCAGCTCAGAAAGCTTGTTTCTGACATTCTAACAGCTCAATTGGAGCATTTTAGTAATGATCAGTGTTCTTTGTCAAAACTGACATTCTCATCATCCACTGATGCTTTTTGTCACAAAATGCAGTTTTCAGCTCAGAAAGCTTGTTTCTGACATTCTAACAGCTCAATTAGAGCATTTTAGTAATGATCAGTGTTCTTTGTCAAAACTGACATTCTCATCATCCACTGATGCTTTTTGTCACAAAATGCAGTTTTCAGCTCAGAAAGCTTGTTTCTGACATTCTTACAGCTCAATTAGAGCATTTTAGTAATGAACAGTGTTCTTTGTCAAAACTGACATTCTCATCATCCACTGATGCACTATGTCACAAAATGCAGTTCTCAGCTCAGAAAGCTTGTTTCTGACATTCTAACAGCTCAATTAGAGCATTTTAGCAATGATCAGTGTTCTTTGTCAAAAGTGACATTCTCATCATCCACTGATTCACTTTGTCACAAAATGCAGTTCTCAGCTCAGAAAGCTTGTTTCTGACATTCTAACAGCTCAATTAGAGCATTTTAGTAATGATCAGTGTTCTTTGTCAAAAGTGACATTCTCATCATCCACTGATTCACTTTGTCACAAAATGCAGTTCTCAGCTCAGAAAGCTTGTTTCTGACATTCTAACAGCTCAATTAGAGCATTTTAGTAATGAACAGTGTTCTTTGTCAAAACTGACATTCTCATCATCCACTGATGAACTATGTCACAAAATGCATTTCTCAGCTCAGAAAGCTTGTTTCTGACATTCTAACAGCTCAATTGGAGCATTTCAGTAATGAACAGTGTTCTTTGTCAAAACTGACATTCTCATCATCCACTGATTCACTTTGTCACAAAATGCAGTTTTCAGCTCAGAAAGCTTGTTTCTGACATTCAAACAGCTCAATTAGAGCATTTTAGTAATGATCAGTGTTCTTTGTCAAAACTGACATTCTCATCATCCACTGATGCTTTTTGTCACAAAATGCAGTTTTCAGCTCAGAAAGCTTGTTTCTGACATTCTAACAGCTCAATTGGAGCATTTTAGTAATGATCAGTGTTCTTTGTCAAAACTGACATTCTCATCATCCACTGATGCTTTTTGTCACAAAATGCAGTTTTCAGCTCAGAAAGCTTGTTTCTGATATTTTAACAGCTCAATTAGAGCATTTTAGTAATGAACAGTGTTCTTTGTCAAAACTGACATTCTCATCATCCACTGATGCACTTTGTCACAAAATGCAGTTTTCAGCTCAGAAAGCTTGTTTCTGACATTCTAACAGCTCAATTAGAGCATTTTAGTAATGATCAGTGTTCTTTGTCAAAACTGACATTCTCATCATCCACTGATGCTTTTTGTCACAAAATGCAGTTTTCAGCTCAGAAAGCTTGTTTCTGATATTTTAACAGCTCAATTAGAGCATTTCAGTAATGAACAGTGTTCTTTGTCAAAACTGACATTCTCATCATCCACTGATTCACTTTGTCACAAAATGCAGTTTTCAGCTCAGAAAGCTTGTTTCTGACATTCTAACAGCTCAATTAGAGCATTTTAGTAATGATCAGTGTTCTTTGTCAAAACTGACATTCTCATCATCCACTGATGCTTTTTGTCACAAAATGCAGTTTTCAGCTCAGAAAGCTTGTTTCTGACATTCTAACAGCTCAATTGGAGCATTTTAGTAATGATCAGTGTTCTTTGTCAAAACTGACATTCTCATCATCCACTGATGCTTTTTGTCACAAAATGCAGTTTTCAGCTCAGAAAGCTTGTTTCTGATATTTTAACAGCTCAATTAGAGCATTTTAGTAATGAACAGTGTTCTTTGTCAAAACTGACATTCTCATCATCCACTGATGCACTTTGTCACAAAATGCAGTTTTCAGCTCAGAAAGCTTGTTTCTGACATTCTAACAGCTCAATTAGAGCATTTTAGTAATGATCAGTGTTCTTTGTCAAAAGTGACATTCTCATCATCCACTGATTCACTTTGTCACAAAATGCAGTTCTCAGCTCCAGAAAGCTTGTTTCTGACATTCTAACAGCTCAATTAGAGCATTTTAGTAATGAACAGTGTTCTTTGTCAAAACTGACATTCTCATCATCCACTGATGAACTATGTCACAAAATGCAGTTCTCAGCTCAGAAAGCTTGTTTCTGACATTCTAACAGCTCAATTGGAGCATTTTAGTAATGATCAGTGTTCTTTGTCAAAACTGACATTCTCATCATCCACTGATGCTTTTTGTCACAAAATGCAGTTCTCAGCTCAGAAAGCTTGTTTCTGACATTCTAACAGCTCAATTAGAGCATTTTAGTAATGAACAGTGTTCTTTGTCAAAACTGACATTCTCATCATCCACTGATGCACTTTGTCAAATAAATGCTGTTTTTTCAGCTCAGAAAGCTTGTTTCTGACATTCTAACAGCTCAATTGGAGCATTTTAGTAATGATCAGTGTTCTTTGTCAAAACTGACATTCTCATCATCCACTGATGAACTATGTCACAAAATGCAGTTCTCAGCTCAGAAAGCTTGTTTCTGACATTCTAAAAGCTCAATTGGAGCATTTTAGTAATGATCAGTGTTCTTTGTCAAAACTGACATTCTCATCATCCACTGATGAACTTTGTCACAAAATGCAGTTCTCAGCTCAGAAAGCTTGTTTCTGACATTCTAACAGCTCAATTAGAGCATTTTAGTAATGAACAGTGTTCTTTGTCAAAACTGACATTCTCATCATCGACTGATGCACTATGTCACAAAATGCAGTTCTCAGCTCAGAAAGCTTGTTTCTGACATTCTAACAGCTCAATTAGAGCATTTTAGCAATGATCAGTGTTCTTTGTCAAAAGTGACATTCTCATCATCCACTGATTCACTTTGTCACAAAATGCAGTTCTCAGCTCAGAAAGCTTGTTTCTGACATTCTAACAGCTCAATTAGAGCATTTTAGTAATGATCAGTGTTCTTTGTCAAAACTGACATTCTCATCATCCACTGATGAACTTTGTCACAAAATGCAGTTCTCAGCTCAGAAAGCTTGTTTCTGAGATTCTAACAGCTCAATTAGAGCATTTTAGCAATGAACAGTGTTCTTTGTCAAAACTGACATTCTCATCATCCACTGATGCACAGTGTCACAAAATGCAGTTCTCAGCTCAGAAAGCTTGTTTCTGACATTCTAACCGCTCAATTAGAGCATTTTAGCAATGATCAGTGTTCTTTGTCAAAAGTGACATTCTCATCATCCACTGATTCACTTTGTCACAAAATGCAGTTCTCAGCTCAGAAAGCTTGTTTCTGACATTCTAACAGCTCAATTAGAGCATTTTAGTAATGAACAGTGTTCTTTGTCAAAACTGACATTCTCATCATCCACTGATGCACTTTGTCAAATAAATGCTGTTTTCAGCTCAGAAAGCTTGTTTCTGACATTCTAACAGCTCAATTGGAGCATTTTAGTAATGATCAGTGTTCTTTGTCAAAACTGACATTCTCATCATCCACTGATGAACTATGTCACAAAATGCAGTTCTCAGCTCAGAAAGCTTGTTTCTGACATTCTAACAGCTCAATTGGAGCATTTTAGTAATGATCAGTGTTCTTTGTCAAAACTGACATTCTCATCATCCACTGATGAACTTTGTCACAAAATGCAGTTCTCAGCTCAGAAAGCTTGTTTCTGACATTCTAACAGCTCAATTAGAGCATTTTAGTAATGAACAGTGTTCTTTGTCAAAACTGACATTCTCATCATCCACTGATGCACTATGTCACAAAATGCAGTTCTCAGCTCAGAAAGCTTGTTTCTGACATTCTAACAGCTCAATTAGAGCATTTTAGTAATGAACAGTGTTCTTTGTCAAAACTGACATTCTCATCATCCACTGATGCACTATGTCACAAAATCCAGTTCTCAGCTCAGAAAGCTTGTTTCTGACATTCTAACAGCTCAATTAGAGCATTTTAGCAATGATCAGTGTTCTTTGTCAAAAGTGACATTCTCATCATCCACTGATTCACTTTGTCACAAAATGCAGTTCTCAGCTCAGAAAGCTTGTTTCTGACATTCTAACAGCTCAATTAGAGCATTTTAGTAATGAACAGTGTTCTTTGTCAAAACTGACATTCTCATCATCCACTGATGAACTATGTCACAAAATGCAGTTCTCAGCTCAGAAAGCTTGTTTCTGACATTCTAACAGCTCAATTGGAGCATTTTAGTGATGATCAGTGTTCTTTGTCAAAACTGACATTCTCATCATCCACGGATGCTTTTTGTCACAAAATGCAGTTTTCAGCTCAGAAAGCTTGTTTCTGACATTCTAACAGCTCAATTAGAGCATTTTAGTAATGAACAGTGTTCTTTGTCAAAACTGACATTCTCATCATCCACTGATGCACTTTGTCACAAAATGCAGTTTTATGCTCAGAAAGCTTGTTTCTGACATTCTAACAGCTCAATTAGAGCATTTTAGTAATGAACAGTGTTCTTTGTCAAAACTGACATTCTCATCATCCACTAATGCTTTTTGTCACAAAATGCAGTTCTCAGCTCAGAAAGCTTGTTTCTGACATTCTAACAACTCAATTAGAGCATTTTAGTAATGAACAGTGTTCTTTGTCAAAAGTGACATTCTCATCATCCACTGATTCACTTTGTCACAAAATGCAGTTTTATGCTCAGAAAGCTTGTTTCTGACATTCTAACAGCTCAATTAGAGCATTTTAGTAATGATCAGTGTTCTTTGTCAAAAGTGACATTCTCATCATCCACTGATTCACTTTGTCACAAAATGCAGTTTTATGCTCAGAAAGCTTGTTTCTGACATTCTAACAGCTCAATTAGAGCATTTTAGTAATGATCAGTGTTCTTTGTCAAAAGTGACATTCTCATCATCCACTGATTCACTTTGTCACAAAATGCAGTTCTCAGCTCAGAAAGCTTGTTTCTGACATTCTAACAGCTCAATTAGAGCATTTTAGTAATGAACAGTGTTCTTTGTCAAAACTGACATTCTCATCATCCACTGATGAACTATGTCACAAAATGCAGTTCTCAGCTCAGAAAGCTTGTTTCTGACATTCTAACAGCTCAATTAGAGCATTTTAGTAATGAACAGTGATCTTTGTCAAAACTGACATTCTCATAATCCACTGATGAACTATGTCACAAAATGCAGTTCTCAGCTCAGAAAGCTTGTTTCTGACATTCTAACAGCTCAATTGGAGCATTTTAGTGATGATCAGTGTTCTTTGTCAAAACTGACATTCTCATCATCCACGGATGCTTTTTGTCACAAAATGCAGTTTTCAGCTCAGAAAGCTTGTTTCTGACATTCTAACAGCTCAATTAGAGCATTTTAGTAATGAACAGTGTTCTTTGTCAAAACTGACATTCTCATCATCCACTGATGCACTTTGTCACAAAATGCAGTTTTATGCTCAGAAAGCTTGTTTCTGACATTCTAACAGCTCAATTAGAGCATTTTAGTAATGATCAGTGTTCTTTGTCAAAAGTGACATTCTCATCATCCACTGATTCACTTTGTCACAAAATGCAGTTCTCAGCTCAGAAAGCTTGTTTCTGACATTCAATTAGAGCATTTTAGTAATGAACAGTGTTCTTTGTCAAAACTGACATTCTCATCATCCACTGATGCTTTTTGTCACAAAATGCAGTTCTCAGCTCAGAAAGCTTGTTTCTGACATTCTAACAACTCAATTAGAGCATTTTAGTAATGAACAGTGTTCTTTGTCAAAAGTGACATTCTCATCATCCACTGATTCACTTTGTCACAAAATGCAGTTTTCAGCTCAGAAAGCTTGTTTCTGACATTCTAACAGCTCAATTGGAGCATTTTAGTAATGATCAGTGTTCTTTGTCAAAACTGACATTCTCATCATCCACTGATGCTTTTTGTCACAAAATGCAGTTTTCAGCTCAGAAAGCTTGTTTCTGACATTCTAACAGCTCAATTAGAGCATTTTAGTAATGATCAGTGTTCTTTGTCAAAACTGACATTCTCATCATCCACTGATGCTTTTTGTCACAAAATGCAGTTCTCAGCTCAGAAAGCTTGTTTCTGACATTCTAACAGCTCAATTAGAGCATTTTAGTAATGAACAGTGTTCTTTGTCAAAACTGACATTCTCATCATCCACTGATGCTTTTTGTCACAAAATGCAGTTTTCAGCTCAGAAAGCTTGTTTCTGACATTCTAACAGCTCAATTAGAGCATTTTAGTAATGATCAGTGTTCTTTGTCAAAACTGACATTCTCATCATCCACTGATGCATTTTGTCACAAAATGCAGTTCTCAGCTCAGAAAGCTTGTTTCTGACATTCTAACAGCTCAATTAGAGCATTTTAGTAATGATCAGTGTTCTTTGTCAAAACTGACATTCTCATCATCCACTGATGCTTTTTGTCACAAAATGCAGTTCTCAGCTCAGAAAGCTTGTTTCTGACATTCTAACAGCTCAATTAGAGCATTTTAGTAATGATCAGTGTTCTTTGTCAAAACTGACATTCTCATCATCCACTGATGCTTTTTGTCACAAAATGCAGTTTTCAGCTCAGAAAGCTTGTTTCTGACATTCTAACAGCTCAATTGGAGCATTTTAGTAATGATCAGTGTTCTTTGTCAAAACTGACATTCTCATCATCCACTGATGCTTTTTGTCACAAAATGCAGTTTTCAGCTCAGAAAGCTTGTTTTTTGATATTTTAACAGCTCAATTAGAGCATTTTAGTAATGAACAGTGTTCTTTGTCAAAACTGACATTCTCATCATCCACTGATGCACTTTGTCACAAAATGCAGTTTTCAGCTCAGAAAGCTTGTTTCTGACATTCTAACAGCTCAATTAGAGCATTTTAGTAATGATCAGTGTTCTTTGTCAAAAGTGACATTCTCATCATCCACTGATTCACTTTGTCACAAAATGCAGTTCTCAGCTCAGAAAGCTTGTTTCTGACATTCTAACAGCTCAATTAGAGCATTTTAGTAATGAACAGTGTTCTTTGTCAAAACTGACATTCTCATCATCCACTGATGAACTATGTCACAAAATGCATTTCTCAGCTCAGAAAGCTTGTTTCTGACATTCTAACAGCTCAATTGGAGCATTTCAGTAATGAACAGTGTTCTTTGTCAAAACTGACATTCTCATCATCCACTGATTCACTTTGTCACAAAATGCAGTTTTCAGCTCAGAAAGCTTGTTTCTGACATTCTAACAGCTCAATTAGAGCATTTTAGTAATGATCAGTGTTCTTTGTCAAAACTGACATTCTCATCATCCACTGATGCTTTTTGTCACAAAATGCAGTTTTCAGCTCAGAAAGCTTGTTTCTGACATTCTAACAGCTCAATTAGAGCATTTTAGTAATGATCAGTGTTCTTTGTCAAAACTGACATTCTCATCATCCACTGATGCTTTTTGTCACAAAATGCAGTTTTCAGCTCAGAAAGCTTGTTTCTGACATTCTAACAGCTCAATTGGAGCATTTTAGTAATGATCAGTGTTCTTTGTCAAAACTGACATTCTCATCATCCACTGATGCTTTTTGTCACAAAATGCAGTTTTCAGCTCAGAAAGCTTGTTTCTGATATTTTAACAGCTCAATTAGAGCATTTTAGTAATGAACAGTGTTCTTTGTCAAAACTGACATTCTCATCATCCACTGATGCACTTTGTCACAAAATGCAGTTTTCAGCTCAGAAAGCTTGTTTCTGACATTCTAACAGCTCAATTAGAGCATTTTAGTAATGATCAGTGTTCTTTGTCAAAAGTGACATTCTCATCATCCACTGATTCACTTTGTCACAAAATGCAGTTCTCAGCTCAGAAAGCTTGTTTCTGACATTCTAACAGCTCAATTAGAGCATTTTAGTAATGAACAGTGTTCTTTGTCAAAACTGACATTCTCATCATCCACTGATGAACTATGTCACAAAATGCAGTTCTCAGCTCAGAAAGCTTGTTTCTGACATTCTAACAGCTCAATTGGAGCATTTTAGTAATGATCAGTGTTCTTTGTCAAAACTGACATTCTCATCATCCAATGATGCTTTTTGTCACAAAATGCAGTTTTATGCTCAGAAAGCTTGTTTCTGACATTCTAACAGCTCAATTGGAGCATTTTAGTAATGAACAGTGTTCTTTGTCAAAACTGACATTCTCATCATCCACTGATGCACTTTGTCACAAAATGCAGTTTTATGCTCAGAAAGCTTGTTTCTGACATTCTAACAGCTCAATTAGAGCATTTTAGTAATGATCAGTGTTCTTTGTCAAAAGTGACATTCTCATCATCCACTGATGCTTTTTGTCACAAAATGCAGTTCTCAGCTCAGAAAGCTTGTTTCTGACATTCTAACAGCTCAATTAGAGCATTTTAGTAATGAACAGTGTTCTTTGTCAAAACTGACATTCTCATCATCCACTGATGAACTATGTCACAAAATGCAGTTCTCAGCTCAGAAAGCTTGTTTCTGACATTCTAACAGCTCAATTGGAGCATTTTAGTAATGATCTGTGTTCTTTGTCAAAACTGATATTCTCATCATCCACTGATGTACTTTGTCACAAAATGCAGTTCTCAGCTCAGAAAGCTTGTTTCTGACATTCTAAACAGCTCAATTAGAGCATTTTAGTAATGAACAGTGTTCTTTGTCAAAAATGACATTCTCATCATCCACTGATTCACTTTGTCACAAAATGCAGTTCTCAGCTCAGAAAGCTTGTTTCTGACATTCTAACAGCTCAATTAGAGCATTTTAGCAATGATCAGTGTTCTTTGTCAAAACTGACATTCTCATCATCCACTGATGCACTTTGTCACAAAATGCAGTTTTATGCTCAGAAAGCTTGTTTCTGACATTCTAACAGCTCAATTAGAGCATTTTAGTAATGATCAGTGTTCTTTGTCAAAAGTGACATTCTCATCATCCACTGATGCTTTTTGTCACAAAATGCAGTTCTCAGCTCAGAAAGCTTGTTTCTGACATTCTAACAGCTCAATTAGAGCATTTTAGCAATGATCAGCGTTCTTTGTCAAAAGTGACATTCTCATCATCCACTGATTCACTTTGTCACAAAATGCAGTTCTCAGCTCAGAAAGCTTGTTTCTGACATTCTACCAGCTCAATTAGAGCATTTTAGTAATGAACAGTGTTCTTTGTCAAAACTGACATTCTCATCATCCACTGATGCACTATGTCACAAAATGCAGTTCTCAGCTCAGAAAGCTTGTTTCTGACATTCTAACAGCTCAATTAGAGCATTTTAGCAATGATCAGTGTTCTTTGTCAAAAGTGACATTCTCATCATCCACTGATTCACTTTGTCACAAAATGCAGTTCTCAGCTCAGAAAGCTTGTTTCTGACATTCTAACAGCTCAATTAGAGCATTTTAGTAATGAACAGTGTTCTTTGTCAAAACTGACATTCTCATCATCCACTGATGAACTATGTCACAAAATGCAGTTCTCAGCTCAGAAAGCTTGTTTCTGACATTCTAACAGCTCAATTAGAGCATTTTAGTAATGAACAGTGTTCTTTGTCAAAACTGACATTCTCATCATCCACTGATGAACTATGTCACAAAATGCAGTTCTCAGCTCAGAAAGCTTGTTTCTGACATTCTAACAGCTCAATTGGAGCATTTTAGTAATGATCAGTGTTCTTTGTCAAAACTGACATTCTCATCATCCACTGATGCACATTGTCACAAAATGCAGTTTTCAGCTCAGAAAGCTTGTTTCTGACATTCTAACAGCTCAATTAGAGCATTTTAGTAATGATCAGTGTTCTTTGTCAAAAGTGACATTCTCATCATCCACTGATGAACTTTGTCACAAAATGCAGTTCTCAGCTCAGAAAGCTTGTTTCTGACATTCTAACAGCTCAATTAGAGCATTTTAGTAATGAACAGTGTTCTTTGTCAAAACTGACATTCTCATCATCCACTGATGAACTATGTCACAAAATGCAGTTCTCAGCTCAGAAAGCTTGTTTCTGACATTCTAACAGCTCAATTGGAGCATTTTTGTAATGATCAGTGTTCTTTGTCAAAAGTGACATTCTCATCATCCACTGATTCACTTTGTCACAAAATGCAGTTCTCAGCTCAGAAAGCTTGTTTCTGACATTCTAACAGCTCAATTAGAGCATTTTAGTAATGAACAGTGTTCTTTGTCAAAACTGACATTCTCATCATCCACTGATGACTATGTCACAAAATGCATTTCTCAGCTCAGAAAGCTTGTTTCTGACATTCTAACAGCTCAATTGGAGCATTTCAGTAATGAACAGTGTTCTTTGTCAAAACTGACATTCTCATCATCCACTGATTCACTTTGTCACAAAATGCAGTTTTCAGCTCAGAAAGCTTGTTTCTGACATTCTAACAGCTCAATTAGAGCATTTTAGTAATGATCAGTGTTCTTTGTCAAAACTGACATTCTCATCATCCACTGATGCTTTTTGTCACAAAATGCAGTTTTCAGCTCAGAAAGCTTGTTTCTGACATTCTAACAGCTCAATTGGAGCATTTTAGTAATGATCAGTGTTCTTTGTCAAAACTGACATTCTCATCATCCACTGATGCTTTTTGTCACAAAATGCAGTTTTCAGCTCAGAAAGCTTGTTTCTGATATTTTAACAGCTCAATTAGAGCATTTTAGTAATGAACAGTGTTCTTTGTCAAAACTGACATTCTCATCATCCACTGATGCACTTTTTTTTTCACAAAATGCAGTTTTCAGCTCAGAAAGCTTGTTTCTGACATTCTAACAGCTCAATTAGAGCATTTTAGTAATGATCAGTGTTCTTTGTCAAAAGTGACATTCTCATCATCCACTGATTCACTTTGTCACAAAATGCAGTTCTCAGCTCCAGAAAGCTTGTTTCTGACATTCTAACAGCTCAATTAGAGCATTTTAGTAATGAACAGTGTTCTTTGTCAAAACTGACATTCTCATCATCCACTGATGAACTATGTCACAAAATGCAGTTCTCAGCTCAGAAAGCTTGTTTCTGACATTCTAACAGCTCAATTGGAGCATTTTAGTAATGATCAGTGTTCTTTGTCAAAACTGACATTCTCATCATCCACTGATGCTTTTTGTCACAAAATGCAGTTCTCAGCTCAGAAAGCTTGTTTCTGACATTCTAACAGCTCAATTAGAGCATTTTAGTAATGAACAGTGTTCTTTGTCAAAACTGACATTCTCATCATCCACTGATGCACTTTGTCAAATAAATGCTGTTTTTTCAGCTCAGAAAGCTTGTTTCTGACATTCTAACAGCTCAATTGGAGCATTTTAGTAATGATCAGTGTTCTTTGTCAAAACTGACATTCTCATCATCCACTGATGAACTATGTCACAAAATGCAGTTCTCAGCTCAGAAAGCTTGTTTCTGACATTCTAAAAGCTCAATTGGAGCATTTTAGTAATGATCAGTGTTCTTTGTCAAAACTGACATTCTCATCATCCACTGATGAACTTTGTCACAAAATGCAGTTCTCAGCTCAGAAAGCTTGTTTCTGACATTCTAACAGCTCAATTAGAGCATTTTAGTAATGAACAGTGTTCTTTGTCAAAACTGACATTCTCATCATCGACTGATGCACTATGTCACAAAATGCAGTTCTCAGCTCAGAAAGCTTGTTTCTGACATTCTAACAGCTCAATTAGAGCATTTTAGCAATGATCAGTGTTCTTTGTCAAAAGTGACATTCTCATCATCCACTGATTCACTTTGTCACAAAATGCAGTTCTCAGCTCAGAAAGCTTGTTTCTGACATTCTAACAGCTCAATTAGAGCATTTTAGTAATGATCAGTGTTCTTTGTCAAAACTGACATTCTCATCATCCACTGATGAACTTTGTCACAAAATGCAGTTCTCAGCTCAGAAAGCTTGTTTCTGAGATTCTAACAGCTCAATTAGAGCATTTTAGCAATGAACAGTGTTCTTTGTCAAAACTGACATTCTCATCATCCACTGATGCACAGTGTCACAAAATGCAGTTCTCAGCTCAGAAAGCTTGTTTCTGACATTCTAACCGCTCAATTAGAGCATTTTAGCAATGATCAGTGTTCTTTGTCAAAAGTGACATTCTCATCATCCACTGATTCACTTTGTCACAAAATGCAGTTCTCAGCTCAGAAAGCTTGTTTCTGACATTCTAACAGCTCAATTAGAGCATTTTAGTAATGAACAGTGTTCTTTGTCAAAACTGACATTCTCATCATCCACTGATGCACTTTGTCAAATAAATGCTGTTTTCAGCTCAGAAAGCTTGTTTCTGACATTCTAACAGCTCAATTGGAGCATTTTAGTAATGATCAGTGTTCTTTGTCAAAACTGACATTCTCATCATCCACTGATGAACTATGTCACAAAATGCAGTTCTCAGCTCAGAAAGCTTGTTTCTGACATTCTAACAGCTCAATTGGAGCATTTTAGTAATGATCAGTGTTCTTTGTCAAAACTGACATTCTCATCATCCACTGATGAACTTTGTCACAAAATGCAGTTCTCAGCTCAGAAAGCTTGTTTCTGACATTCTAACAGCTCAATTAGAGCATTTTAGTAATGAACAGTGTTCTTTGTCAAAACTGACATTCTCATCATCCACTGATGCACTATGTCACAAAATGCAGTTCTCAGCTCAGAAAGCTTGTTTCTGACATTCTAACAGCTCAATTAGAGCATTTTAGTAATGAACAGTGTTCTTTGTCAAAACTGACATTCTCATCATCCACTGATGCACTATGTCACAAAATCCAGTTCTCAGCTCAGAAAGCTTGTTTCTGACATTCTAACAGCTCAATTAGAGCATTTTAGCAATGATCAGTGTTCTTTGTCAAAAGTGACATTCTCATCATCCACTGATTCACTTTGTCACAAAATGCAGTTCTCAGCTCAGAAAGCTTGTTTCTGACATTCTAACAGCTCAATTAGAGCATTTTAGTAATGAACAGTGTTCTTTGTCAAAACTGACATTCTCATCATCCACTGATGAACTATGTCACAAAATGCAGTTCTCAGCTCAGAAAGCTTGTTTCTGACATTCTAACAGCTCAATTGGAGCATTTTAGTGATGATCAGTGTTCTTTGTCAAAACTGACATTCTCATCATCCACGGATGCTTTTTGTCACAAAATGCAGTTTTCAGCTCAGAAAGCTTGTTTCTGACATTCTAACAGCTCAATTAGAGCATTTTAGTAATGAACAGTGTTCTTTGTCAAAACTGACATTCTCATCATCCACTGATGCACTTTGTCACAAAATGCAGTTTTATGCTCAGAAAGCTTGTTTCTGACATTCTAACAGCTCAATTAGAGCATTTTAGTAATGAACAGTGTTCTTTGTCAAAACTGACATTCTCATCATCCACTAATGCTTTTTGTCACAAAATGCAGTTCTCAGCTCAGAAAGCTTGTTTCTGACATTCTAACAACTCAATTAGAGCATTTTAGTAATGAACAGTGTTCTTTGTCAAAAGTGACATTCTCATCATCCACTGATTCACTTTGTCACAAAATGCAGTTTTATGCTCAGAAAGCTTGTTTCTGACATTCTAACAGCTCAATTAGAGCATTTTAGTAATGATCAGTGTTCTTTGTCAAAAGTGACATTCTCATCATCCACTGATTCACTTTGTCACAAAATGCAGTTTTATGCTCAGAAAGCTTGTTTCTGACATTCTAACAGCTCAATTAGAGCATTTTAGTAATGATCAGTGTTCTTTGTCAAAAGTGACATTCTCATCATCCACTGATTCACTTTGTCACAAAATGCAGTTCTCAGCTCAGAAAGCTTGTTTCTGACATTCTAACAGCTCAATTAGAGCATTTTAGTAATGAACAGTGTTCTTTGTCAAAACTGACATTCTCATCATCCACTGATGAACTATGTCACAAAATGCAGTTCTCAGCTCAGAAAGCTTGTTTCTGACATTCTAACAGCTCAATTAGAGCATTTTAGTAATGAACAGTGATCTTTGTCAAAACTGACATTCTCATAATCCACTGATGAACTATGTCACAAAATGCAGTTCTCAGCTCAGAAAGCTTGTTTCTGACATTCTAACAGCTCAATTGGAGCATTTTAGTGATGATCAGTGTTCTTTGTCAAAACTGACATTCTCATCATCCACGGATGCTTTTTGTCACAAAATGCAGTTTTCAGCTCAGAAAGCTTGTTTCTGACATTCTAACAGCTCAATTAGAGCATTTTAGTAATGAACAGTGTTCTTTGTCAAAACTGACATTCTCATCATCCACTGATGCACTTTGTCACAAAATGCAGTTTTATGCTCAGAAAGCTTGTTTCTGACATTCTAACAGCTCAATTAGAGCATTTTAGTAATGATCAGTGTTCTTTGTCAAAAGTGACATTCTCATCATCCACTGATTCACTTTGTCACAAAATGCAGTTCTCAGCTCAGAAAGCTTGTTTCTGACATTCAATTAGAGCATTTTAGTAATGAACAGTGTTCTTTGTCAAAACTGACATTCTCATCATCCACTGATGCTTTTTGTCACAAAATGCAGTTCTCAGCTCAGAAAGCTTGTTTCTGACATTCTAACAACTCAATTAGAGCATTTTAGTAATGAACAGTGTTCTTTGTCAAAAGTGACATTCTCATCATCCACTGATTCACTTTGTCACAAAATGCAGTTTTCAGCTCAGAAAGCTTGTTTCTGACATTCTAACAGCTCAATTGGAGCATTTTAGTAATGATCAGTGTTCTTTGTCAAAACTGACATTCTCATCATCCACTGATGCTTTTTGTCACAAAATGCAGTTTTCAGCTCAGAAAGCTTGTTTCTGACATTCTAACAGCTCAATTAGAGCATTTTAGTAATGATCAGTGTTCTTTGTCAAAACTGACATTCTCATCATCCACTGATGCTTTTTGTCACAAAATGCAGTTCTCAGCTCAGAAAGCTTGTTTCTGACATTCTAACAGCTCAATTAGAGCATTTTAGTAATGAACAGTGTTCTTTGTCAAAACTGACATTCTCATCATCCACTGATGCTTTTTGTCACAAAATGCAGTTTTCAGCTCAGAAAGCTTGTTTCTGACATTCTAACAGCTCAATTAGAGCATTTTAGTAATGATCAGTGTTCTTTGTCAAAACTGACATTCTCATCATCCACTGATGCATTTTGTCACAAAATGCAGTTCTCAGCTCAGAAAGCTTGTTTCTGACATTCTAACAGCTCAATTAGAGCATTTTAGTAATGATCAGTGTTCTTTGTCAAAACTGACATTCTCATCATCCACTGATGCTTTTTGTCACAAAATGCAGTTCTCAGCTCAGAAAGCTTGTTTCTGACATTCTAACAGCTCAATTAGAGCATTTTAGTAATGATCAGTGTTCTTTGTCAAAACTGACATTCTCATCATCCACTGATGCTTTTTGTCACAAAATGCAGTTTTCAGCTCAGAAAGCTTGTTTCTGACATTCTAACAGCTCAATTGGAGCATTTTAGTAATGATCAGTGTTCTTTGTCAAAACTGACATTCTCATCATCCACTGATGCTTTTTGTCACAAAATGCAGTTTTCAGCTCAGAAAGCTTGTTTTTTGATATTTTAACAGCTCAATTAGAGCATTTTAGTAATGAACAGTGTTCTTTGTCAAAACTGACATTCTCATCATCCACTGATGCACTTTGTCACAAAATGCAGTTTTCAGCTCAGAAAGCTTGTTTCTGACATTCTAACAGCTCAATTAGAGCATTTTAGTAATGATCAGTGTTCTTTGTCAAAAGTGACATTCTCATCATCCACTGATTCACTTTGTCACAAAATGCAGTTCTCAGCTCAGAAAGCTTGTTTCTGACATTCTAACAGCTCAATTAGAGCATTTTAGTAATGAACAGTGTTCTTTGTCAAAACTGACATTCTCATCATCCACTGATGAACTATGTCACAAAATGCATTTCTCAGCTCAGAAAGCTTGTTTCTGACATTCTAACAGCTCAATTGGAGCATTTCAGTAATGAACAGTGTTCTTTGTCAAAACTGACATTCTCATCATCCACTGATTCACTTTGTCACAAAATGCAGTTTTCAGCTCAGAAAGCTTGTTTCTGACATTCTAACAGCTCAATTAGAGCATTTTAGTAATGATCAGTGTTCTTTGTCAAAACTGACATTCTCATCATCCACTGATGCTTTTTGTCACAAAATGCAGTTTTCAGCTCAGAAAGCTTGTTTCTGACATTCTAACAGCTCAATTAGAGCATTTTAGTAATGATCAGTGTTCTTTGTCAAAACTGACATTCTCATCATCCACTGATGCTTTTTGTCACAAAATGCAGTTTTCAGCTCAGAAAGCTTGTTTCTGACATTCTAACAGCTCAATTGGAGCATTTTAGTAATGATCAGTGTTCTTTGTCAAAACTGACATTCTCATCATCCACTGATGCTTTTTGTCACAAAATGCAGTTTTCAGCTCAGAAAGCTTGTTTCTGATATTTTAACAGCTCAATTAGAGCATTTTAGTAATGATCAGTGTTCTTTGTCAAAACTGACATTCTCATCATCCACTGATGCTTTTTGTCACAAAATGCAGTTTTCAGCTCAGAAAGCTTGTTTCTGACATTCTAACAGCTCAATTGGAGCATTTTAGTAATGATCAGTGTTCTTTGTCAAAACTGACATTCTCATCATCCACTGATGCTTTTTGTCACAAAATGCAGTTTTCAGCTCAGAAAGCTTGTTTTTTGATATTTTAACAGCTCAATTAGAGCATTTTAGTAATGAACAGTGTTCTTTGTCAAAACTGACATTCTCATCATCCACTGATGCACTTTGTCACAAAATGCAGTTTTCAGCTCAGAAAGCTTGTTTCTGACATTCTAACAGCTCAATTAGAGCATTTTAGTAATGATCAGTGTTCTTTGTCAAAAGTGACATTCTCATCATCCACTGATTCACTTTGTCACAAAATGCAGTTCTCAGCTCAGAAAGCTTGTTTCTGACATTCTAACAGCTCAATTAGAGCATTTTAGTAATGAACAGTGTTCTTTGTCAAAACTGACATTCTCATCATCCACTGATGAACTATGTCACAAAATGCATTTCTCAGCTCAGAAAGCTTGTTTCTGACATTCTAACAGCTCAATTGGAGCATTTCAGTAATGAACAGTGTTCTTTGTCAAAACTGACATTCTCATCATCCACTGATTCACTTTGTCACAAAATGCAGTTTTCAGCTCAGAAAGCTTGTTTCTGACATTCTAACAGCTCAATTAGAGCATTTTAGTAATGATCAGTGTTCTTTGTCAAAACTGACATTCTCATCATCCACTGATGCTTTTTGTCACAAAATGCAGTTTTCAGCTCAGAAAGCTTGTTTCTGACATTCTAACAGCTCAATTGGAGCATTTTAGTAATGATCAGTGTTCTTTGTCAAAACTGACATTCTCATCATCCACTGATGCTTTTTGTCACAAAATGCAGTTTTCAGCTCAGAAAGCTTGTTTCTGATATTTTAACAGCTCAATTAGAGCATTTTAGTAATGAACAGTGTTCTTTGTCAAAACTGACATTCTCATCATCCACTGATGCACTTTGTCACAAAATGCAGTTTTCAGCTCAGAAAGCTTGTTTCTGACATTCTAACAGCTCAATTAGAGCATTTTAGTAATGATCAGTGTTCTTTGTCAAAAGTGACATTCTCATCATCCACTGATTCACTTTGTCACAAAATGCAGTTCTCAGCTCAGAAAGCTTGTTTCTGACATTCTAACAGCTCAATTAGAGCATTTTAGTAATGAACAGTGTTCTTTGTCAAAACTGACATTCTCATCATCCACTGATGAACTATGTCACAAAATGCAGTTCTCAGCTCAGAAAGCTTGTTTCTGACATTCTAACAGCTCAATTGGAGCATTTTAGTAATGATCAGTGTTCTTTGTCAAAACTGACATTCTCATCATCCAATGATGCTTTTTGTCACAAAATGCAGTTTTATGCTCAGAAAGCTTGTTTCTGACATTCTAACAGCTCAATTGGAGCATTTTAGTAATGAACAGTGTTCTTTGTCAAAACTGACATTCTCATCATCCACTGATGCACTTTGTCACAAAATGCAGTTTTATGCTCAGAAAGCTTGTTTCTGACATTCTAACAGCTCAATTAGAGCATTTTAGTAATGATCAGTGTTCTTTGTCAAAAGTGACATTCTCATCATCCACTGATGCTTTTTGTCACAAAATGCAGTTCTCAGCTCAGAAAGCTTGTTTCTGACATTCTAAAAGCTCAATTAGAGCATTTTAGTAATGAACAGTGTTCTTTGTCAAAACTGACATTCTCATCATCCACTGATGAACTATGTCACAAAATGCAGTTCTCAGCTCAGAAAGCTTGTTTCTGACATTCTAACAGCTCAATTGGAGCATTTTAGTAATGATCTGTGTTCTTTGTCAAAACTGATATTCTCATCATCCACTGATGTACTTTGTCACAAAATGCAGTTCTCAGCTCAGAAAGCTTGTTTCTGACATTCTAAACAGCTCAATTAGAGCATTTTAGTAATGAACAGTGTTCTTTGTCAAAAATGACATTCTCATCATCCACTGATTCACTTTGTCACAAAATGCAGTTCTCAGCTCAGAAAGCTTGTTTCTGACATTCTAACAGCTCAATTAGAGCATTTTAGCAATGATCAGTGTTCTTTGTCAAAACTGACATTCTCATCATCCACTGATGCACTTTGTCACAAAATGCAGTTTTATGCTCAGAAAGCTTGTTTCTGACATTCTAACAGCTCAATTAGAGCATTTTAGTAATGATCAGTGTTCTTTGTCAAAAGTGACATTCTCATCATCCACTGATGCTTTTTGTCACAAAATGCAGTTCTCAGCTCAGAAAGCTTGTTTCTGACATTCTAACAGCTCAATTAGAGCATTTTAGCAATGATCAGCGTTCTTTGTCAAAAGTGACATTCTCATCATCCACTGATTCACTTTGTCACAAAATGCAGTTCTCAGCTCAGAAAGCTTGTTTCTGACATTCTACCAGCTCAATTAGAGCATTTTAGTAATGAACAGTGTTCTTTGTCAAAACTGACATTCTCATCATCCACTGATGCACTATGTCACAAAATGCAGTTCTCAGCTCAGAAAGCTTGTTTCTGACATTCTAACAGCTCAATTAGAGCATTTTAGCAATGATCAGTGTTCTTTGTCAAAAGTGACATTCTCATCATCCACTGATTCACTTTGTCACAAAATGCAGTTCTCAGCTCAGAAAGCTTGTTTCTGACATTCTAACAGCTCAATTAGAGCATTTTAGTAATGAACAGTGTTCTTTGTCAAAACTGACATTCTCATCATCCACTGATGAACTATGTCACAAAATGCAGTTCTCAGCTCAGAAAGCTTGTTTCTGACATTCTAACAGCTCAATTAGAGCATTTTAGTAATGAACAGTGTTCTTTGTCAAAACTGACATTCTCATCATCCACTGATGAACTATGTCACAAAATGCAGTTCTCAGCTCAGAAAGCTTGTTTCTGACATTCTAACAGCTCAATTGGAGCATTTTAGTAATGATCAGTGTTCTTTGTCAAAACTGACATTCTCATCATCCACTGATGCACATTGTCACAAAATGCAGTTTTCAGCTCAGAAAGCTTGTTTCTGACATTCTAACAGCTCAATTAGAGCATTTTAGTAATGATCAGTGTTCTTTGTCAAAAGTGACATTCTCATCATCCACTGATGAACTTTGTCACAAAATGCAGTTCTCAGCTCAGAAAGCTTGTTTCTGACATTCTAACAGCTCAATTAGAGCATTTTAGTAATGAACAGTGTTCTTTGTCAAAACTGACATTCTCATCATCCACTGATGAACTATGTCACAAAATGCAGTTCTCAGCTCAGAAAGCTTGTTTCTGACATTCTAACAGCTCAATTGGAGCATTTTTGTAATGATCAGTGTTCTTTGTCAAAAGTGACATTCTCATCATCCACTGATTCACTTTGTCACAAAATGCAGTTCTCAGCTCAGAAAGCTTGTTTCTGACATTCTAACAGCTCAATTAGAGCATTTTAGTAATGAACAGTGTTCTTTGTCAAAACTGACATTCTCATCATCCACTGATGACTATGTCACAAAATGCATTTCTCAGCTCAGAAAGCTTGTTTCTGACATTCTAACAGCTCAATTGGAGCATTTCAGTAATGAACAGTGTTCTTTGTCAAAACTGACATTCTCATCATCCACTGATTCACTTTGTCACAAAATGCAGTTTTCAGCTCAGAAAGCTTGTTTCTGACATTCTAACAGCTCAATTAGAGCATTTTAGTAATGATCAGTGTTCTTTGTCAAAACTGACATTCTCATCATCCACTGATGCTTTTTGTCACAAAATGCAGTTTTCAGCTCAGAAAGCTTGTTTCTGACATTCTAACAGCTCAATTGGAGCATTTTAGTAATGATCAGTGTTCTTTGTCAAAACTGACATTCTCATCATCCACTGATGCTTTTTGTCACAAAATGCAGTTTTCAGCTCAGAAAGCTTGTTTCTGATATTTTAACAGCTCAATTAGAGCATTTTAGTAATGATCAGTGTTCTTTGTCAAAAGTGACATTCTCATCATCCACTGATTCACTTTGTCACAAAATGCAGTTCTCAGCTCCAGAAAGCTTGTTTCTGACATTCTAACAGCTCAATTAGAGCATTTTAGTAATGAACAGTGTTCTTTGTCAAAACTGACATTCTCATCATCCACTGATGAACTATGTCACAAAATGCAGTTCTCAGCTCAGAAAGCTTGTTTCTGACATTCTAACAGCTCAATTGGAGCATTTTAGTAATGATCAGTGTTCTTTGTCAAAACTGACATTCTCATCATCCACTGATGCTTTTTGTCACAAAATGCAGTTCTCAGCTCAGAAAGCTTGTTTCTGACATTCTAACAGCTCAATTAGAGCATTTTAGTAATGAACAGTGTTCTTTGTCAAAACTGACATTCTCATCATCCACTGATGCACTTTGTCAAATAAATGCTGTTTTTTCAGCTCAGAAAGCTTGTTTCTGACATTCTAACAGCTCAATTGGAGCATTTTAGTAATGATCAGTGTTCTTTGTCAAAACTGACATTCTCATCATCCACTGATGAACTATGTCACAAAATGCAGTTCTCAGCTCAGAAAGCTTGTTTCTGACATTCTAAAAGCTCAATTGGAGCATTTTAGTAATGATCAGTGTTCTTTGTCAAAACTGACATTCTCATCATCCACTGATGAACTTTGTCACAAAATGCAGTTCTCAGCTCAGAAAGCTTGTTTCTGACATTCTAACAGCTCAATTAGAGCATTTTAGTAATGAACAGTGTTCTTTGTCAAAACTGACATTCTCATCATCGACTGATGCACTATGTCACAAAATGCAGTTCTCAGCTCAGAAAGCTTGTTTCTGACATTCTAACAGCTCAATTAGAGCATTTTAGCAATGATCAGTGTTCTTTGTCAAAAGTGACATTCTCATCATCCACTGATTCACTTTGTCACAAAATGCAGTTCTCAGCTCAGAAAGCTTGTTTCTGACATTCTAACAGCTCAATTAGAGCATTTTAGTAATGATCAGTGTTCTTTGTCAAAACTGACATTCTCATCATCCACTGATGAACTTTGTCACAAAATGCAGTTCTCAGCTCAGAAAGCTTGTTTCTGAGATTCTAACAGCTCAATTAGAGCATTTTAGCAATGAACAGTGTTCTTTGTCAAAACTGACATTCTCATCATCCACTGATGCACAGTGTCACAAAATGCAGTTCTCAGCTCAGAAAGCTTGTTTCTGACATTCTAACCGCTCAATTAGAGCATTTTAGCAATGATCAGTGTTCTTTGTCAAAAGTGACATTCTCATCATCCACTGATTCACTTTGTCACAAAATGCAGTTCTCAGCTCAGAAAGCTTGTTTCTGACATTCTAACAGCTCAATTAGAGCATTTTAGTAATGAACAGTGTTCTTTGTCAAAACTGACATTCTCATCATCCACTGATGCACTTTGTCAAATAAATGCTGTTTTCAGCTCAGAAAGCTTGTTTCTGACATTCTAACAGCTCAATTGGAGCATTTTAGTAATGATCAGTGTTCTTTGTCAAAACTGACATTCTCATCATCCACTGATGAACTATGTCACAAAATGCAGTTCTCAGCTCAGAAAGCTTGTTTCTGACATTCTAACAGCTCAATTGGAGCATTTTAGTAATGATCAGTGTTCTTTGTCAAAACTGACATTCTCATCATCCACTGATGAACTTTGTCACAAAATGCAGTTCTCAGCTCAGAAAGCTTGTTTCTGACATTCTAACAGCTCAATTAGAGCATTTTAGTAATGAACAGTGTTCTTTGTCAAAACTGACATTCTCATCATCCACTGATGCACTATGTCACAAAATGCAGTTCTCAGCTCAGAAAGCTTGTTTCTGACATTCTAACAGCTCAATTAGAGCATTTTAGTAATGAACAGTGTTCTTTGTCAAAACTGACATTCTCATCATCCACTGATGCACTATGTCACAAAATCCAGTTCTCAGCTCAGAAAGCTTGTTTCTGACATTCTAACAGCTCAATTAGAGCATTTTAGCAATGATCAGTGTTCTTTGTCAAAAGTGACATTCTCATCATCCACTGATTCACTTTGTCACAAAATGCAGTTCTCAGCTCAGAAAGCTTGTTTCTGACATTCTAACAGCTCAATTAGAGCATTTTAGTAATGAACAGTGTTCTTTGTCAAAACTGACATTCTCATCATCCACTGATGAACTATGTCACAAAATGCAGTTCTCAGCTCAGAAAGCTTGTTTCTGACATTCTAACAGCTCAATTGGAGCATTTTAGTGATGATCAGTGTTCTTTGTCAAAACTGACATTCTCATCATCCACGGATGCTTTTTGTCACAAAATGCAGTTTTCAGCTCAGAAAGCTTGTTTCTGACATTCTAACAGCTCAATTAGAGCATTTTAGTAATGAACAGTGTTCTTTGTCAAAACTGACATTCTCATCATCCACTGATGCACTTTGTCACAAAATGCAGTTTTATGCTCAGAAAGCTTGTTTCTGACATTCTAACAGCTCAATTAGAGCATTTTAGTAATGAACAGTGTTCTTTGTCAAAACTGACATTCTCATCATCCACTAATGCTTTTTGTCACAAAATGCAGTTCTCAGCTCAGAAAGCTTGTTTCTGACATTCTAACAACTCAATTAGAGCATTTTAGTAATGAACAGTGTTCTTTGTCAAAAGTGACATTCTCATCATCCACTGATTCACTTTGTCACAAAATGCAGTTTTATGCTCAGAAAGCTTGTTTCTGACATTCTAACAGCTCAATTAGAGCATTTTAGTAATGATCAGTGTTCTTTGTCAAAAGTGACATTCTCATCATCCACTGATTCACTTTGTCACAAAATGCAGTTTTATGCTCAGAAAGCTTGTTTCTGACATTCTAACAGCTCAATTAGAGCATTTTAGTAATGATCAGTGTTCTTTGTCAAAAGTGACATTCTCATCATCCACTGATTCACTTTGTCACAAAATGCAGTTCTCAGCTCAGAAAGCTTGTTTCTGACATTCTAACAGCTCAATTAGAGCATTTTAGTAATGAACAGTGTTCTTTGTCAAAACTGACATTCTCATCATCCACTGATGAACTATGTCACAAAATGCAGTTCTCAGCTCAGAAAGCTTGTTTCTGACATTCTAACAGCTCAATTAGAGCATTTTAGTAATGAACAGTGATCTTTGTCAAAACTGACATTCTCATAATCCACTGATGAACTATGTCACAAAATGCAGTTCTCAGCTCAGAAAGCTTGTTTCTGACATTCTAACAGCTCAATTGGAGCATTTTAGTGATGATCAGTGTTCTTTGTCAAAACTGACATTCTCATCATCCACGGATGCTTTTTGTCACAAAATGCAGTTTTCAGCTCAGAAAGCTTGTTTCTGACATTCTAACAGCTCAATTAGAGCATTTTAGTAATGAACAGTGTTCTTTGTCAAAACTGACATTCTCATCATCCACTGATGCACTTTGTCACAAAATGCAGTTTTATGCTCAGAAAGCTTGTTTCTGACATTCTAACAGCTCAATTAGAGCATTTTAGTAATGATCAGTGTTCTTTGTCAAAAGTGACATTCTCATCATCCACTGATTCACTTTGTCACAAAATGCAGTTCTCAGCTCAGAAAGCTTGTTTCTGACATTCAATTAGAGCATTTTAGTAATGAACAGTGTTCTTTGTCAAAACTGACATTCTCATCATCCACTGATGCTTTTTGTCACAAAATGCAGTTCTCAGCTCAGAAAGCTTGTTTCTGACATTCTAACAACTCAATTAGAGCATTTTAGTAATGAACAGTGTTCTTTGTCAAAAGTGACATTCTCATCATCCACTGATTCACTTTGTCACAAAATGCAGTTTTCAGCTCAGAAAGCTTGTTTCTGACATTCTAACAGCTCAATTGGAGCATTTTAGTAATGATCAGTGTTCTTTGTCAAAACTGACATTCTCATCATCCACTGATGCTTTTTGTCACAAAATGCAGTTTTCAGCTCAGAAAGCTTGTTTCTGACATTCTAACAGCTCAATTAGAGCATTTTAGTAATGATCAGTGTTCTTTGTCAAAACTGACATTCTCATCATCCACTGATGCTTTTTGTCACAAAATGCAGTTCTCAGCTCAGAAAGCTTGTTTCTGACATTCTAACAGCTCAATTAGAGCATTTTAGTAATGAACAGTGTTCTTTGTCAAAACTGACATTCTCATCATCCACTGATGCTTTTTGTCACAAAATGCAGTTTTCAGCTCAGAAAGCTTGTTTCTGACATTCTAACAGCTCAATTAGAGCATTTTAGTAATGATCAGTGTTCTTTGTCAAAACTGACATTCTCATCATCCACTGATGCATTTTGTCACAAAATGCAGTTCTCAGCTCAGAAAGCTTGTTTCTGACATTCTAACAGCTCAATTAGAGCATTTTAGTAATGATCAGTGTTCTTTGTCAAAACTGACATTCTCATCATCCACTGATGCTTTTTGTCACAAAATGCAGTTCTCAGCTCAGAAAGCTTGTTTCTGACATTCTAACAGCTCAATTAGAGCATTTTAGTAATGATCAGTGTTCTTTGTCAAAACTGACATTCTCATCATCCACTGATGCTTTTTGTCACAAAATGCAGTTTTCAGCTCAGAAAGCTTGTTTCTGACATTCTAACAGCTCAATTGGAGCATTTTAGTAATGATCAGTGTTCTTTGTCAAAACTGACATTCTCATCATCCACTGATGCTTTTTGTCACAAAATGCAGTTTTCAGCTCAGAAAGCTTGTTTTTTGATATTTTAACAGCTCAATTAGAGCATTTTAGTAATGAACAGTGTTCTTTGTCAAAACTGACATTCTCATCATCCACTGATGCACTTTGTCACAAAATGCAGTTTTCAGCTCAGAAAGCTTGTTTCTGACATTCTAACAGCTCAATTAGAGCATTTTAGTAATGATCAGTGTTCTTTGTCAAAAGTGACATTCTCATCATCCACTGATTCACTTTGTCACAAAATGCAGTTCTCAGCTCAGAAAGCTTGTTTCTGACATTCTAACAGCTCAATTAGAGCATTTTAGTAATGAACAGTGTTCTTTGTCAAAACTGACATTCTCATCATCCACTGATGAACTATGTCACAAAATGCATTTCTCAGCTCAGAAAGCTTGTTTCTGACATTCTAACAGCTCAATTGGAGCATTTCAGTAATGAACAGTGTTCTTTGTCAAAACTGACATTCTCATCATCCACTGATTCACTTTGTCACAAAATGCAGTTTTCAGCTCAGAAAGCTTGTTTCTGACATTCTAACAGCTCAATTAGAGCATTTTAGTAATGATCAGTGTTCTTTGTCAAAACTGACATTCTCATCATCCACTGATGCTTTTTGTCACAAAATGCAGTTTTCAGCTCAGAAAGCTTGTTTCTGACATTCTAACAGCTCAATTAGAGCATTTTAGTAATGATCAGTGTTCTTTGTCAAAACTGACATTCTCATCATCCACTGATGCTTTTTGTCACAAAATGCAGTTTTCAGCTCAGAAAGCTTGTTTCTGACATTCTAACAGCTCAATTGGAGCATTTTAGTAATGATCAGTGTTCTTTGTCAAAACTGACATTCTCATCATCCACTGATGCTTTTTGTCACAAAATGCAGTTTTCAGCTCAGAAAGCTTGTTTCTGATATTTTAACAGCTCAATTAGAGCATTTTAGTAATGATCAGTGTTCTTTGTCAAAACTGACATTCTCATCATCCACTGATGCTTTTTGTCACAAAATGCAGTTTTCAGCTCAGAAAGCTTGTTTCTGACATTCTAACAGCTCAATTGGAGCATTTTAGTAATGATCAGTGTTCTTTGTCAAAACTGACATTCTCATCATCCACTGATGCTTTTTGTCACAAAATGCAGTTTTCAGCTCAGAAAGCTTGTTTTTTGATATTTTAACAGCTCAATTAGAGCATTTTAGTAATGAACAGTGTTCTTTGTCAAAACTGACATTCTCATCATCCACTGATGCACTTTGTCACAAAATGCAGTTTTCAGCTCAGAAAGCTTGTTTCTGACATTCTAACAGCTCAATTAGAGCATTTTAGTAATGATCAGTGTTCTTTGTCAAAAGTGACATTCTCATCATCCACTGATTCACTTTGTCACAAAATGCAGTTCTCAGCTCAGAAAGCTTGTTTCTGACATTCTAACAGCTCAATTAGAGCATTTTAGTAATGAACAGTGTTCTTTGTCAAAACTGACATTCTCATCATCCACTGATGAACTATGTCACAAAATGCATTTCTCAGCTCAGAAAGCTTGTTTCTGACATTCTAACAGCTCAATTGGAGCATTTCAGTAATGAACAGTGTTCTTTGTCAAAACTGACATTCTCATCATCCACTGATTCACTTTGTCACAAAATGCAGTTTTCAGCTCAGAAAGCTTGTTTCTGACATTCTAACAGCTCAATTAGAGCATTTTAGTAATGATCAGTGTTCTTTGTCAAAACTGACATTCTCATCATCCACTGATGCTTTTTGTCACAAAATGCAGTTTTCAGCTCAGAAAGCTTGTTTCTGACATTCTAACAGCTCAATTGGAGCATTTTAGTAATGATCAGTGTTCTTTGTCAAAACTGACATTCTCATCATCCACTGATGCTTTTTGTCACAAAATGCAGTTTTCAGCTCAGAAAGCTTGTTTCTGATATTTTAACAGCTCAATTAGAGCATTTTAGTAATGAACAGTGTTCTTTGTCAAAACTGACATTCTCATCATCCACTGATGCACTTTGTCACAAAATGCAGTTTTCAGCTCAGAAAGCTTGTTTCTGACATTCTAACAGCTCAATTAGAGCATTTTAGTAATGATCAGTGTTCTTTGTCAAAAGTGACATTCTCATCATCCACTGATTCACTTTGTCACAAAATGCAGTTCTCAGCTCAGAAAGCTTGTTTCTGACATTCTAACAGCTCAATTAGAGCATTTTAGTAATGAACAGTGTTCTTTGTCAAAACTGACATTCTCATCATCCACTGATGAACTATGTCACAAAATGCAGTTCTCAGCTCAGAAAGCTTGTTTCTGACATTCTAACAGCTCAATTGGAGCATTTTAGTAATGATCAGTGTTCTTTGTCAAAACTGACATTCTCATCATCCAATGATGCTTTTTGTCACAAAATGCAGTTTTATGCTCAGAAAGCTTGTTTCTGACATTCTAACAGCTCAATTGGAGCATTTTAGTAATGAACAGTGTTCTTTGTCAAAACTGACATTCTCATCATCCACTGATGCACTTTGTCACAAAATGCAGTTTTATGCTCAGAAAGCTTGTTTCTGACATTCTAACAGCTCAATTAGAGCATTTTAGTAATGATCAGTGTTCTTTGTCAAAAGTGACATTCTCATCATCCACTGATGCTTTTTGTCACAAAATGCAGTTCTCAGCTCAGAAAGCTTGTTTCTGACATTCTAAAAGCTCAATTAGAGCATTTTAGTAATGAACAGTGTTCTTTGTCAAAACTGACATTCTCATCATCCACTGATGAACTATGTCACAAAATGCAGTTCTCAGCTCAGAAAGCTTGTTTCTGACATTCTAACAGCTCAATTGGAGCATTTTAGTAATGATCTGTGTTCTTTGTCAAAACTGATATTCTCATCATCCACTGATGTACTTTGTCACAAAATGCAGTTCTCAGCTCAGAAAGCTTGTTTCTGACATTCTAAACAGCTCAATTAGAGCATTTTAGTAATGAACAGTGTTCTTTGTCAAAAATGACATTCTCATCATCCACTGATTCACTTTGTCACAAAATGCAGTTCTCAGCTCAGAAAGCTTGTTTCTGACATTCTAACAGCTCAATTAGAGCATTTTAGCAATGATCAGTGTTCTTTGTCAAAACTGACATTCTCATCATCCACTGATGCACTTTGTCACAAAATGCAGTTTTATGCTCAGAAAGCTTGTTTCTGACATTCTAACAGCTCAATTAGAGCATTTTAGTAATGATCAGTGTTCTTTGTCAAAAGTGACATTCTCATCATCCACTGATGCTTTTTGTCACAAAATGCAGTTCTCAGCTCAGAAAGCTTGTTTCTGACATTCTAACAGCTCAATTAGAGCATTTTAGCAATGATCAGCGTTCTTTGTCAAAAGTGACATTCTCATCATCCACTGATTCACTTTGTCACAAAATGCAGTTCTCAGCTCAGAAAGCTTGTTTCTGACATTCTACCAGCTCAATTAGAGCATTTTAGTAATGAACAGTGTTCTTTGTCAAAACTGACATTCTCATCATCCACTGATGCACTATGTCACAAAATGCAGTTCTCAGCTCAGAAAGCTTGTTTCTGACATTCTAACAGCTCAATTAGAGCATTTTAGCAATGATCAGTGTTCTTTGTCAAAAGTGACATTCTCATCATCCACTGATTCACTTTGTCACAAAATGCAGTTCTCAGCTCAGAAAGCTTGTTTCTGACATTCTAACAGCTCAATTAGAGCATTTTAGTAATGAACAGTGTTCTTTGTCAAAACTGACATTCTCATCATCCACTGATGAACTATGTCACAAAATGCAGTTCTCAGCTCAGAAAGCTTGTTTCTGACATTCTAACAGCTCAATTAGAGCATTTTAGTAATGAACAGTGTTCTTTGTCAAAACTGACATTCTCATCATCCACTGATGAACTATGTCACAAAATGCAGTTCTTAGCTCAGAAAGCTTGTTTCTGACATTCTAACAGCTCAATTGGAGCATTTTAGTAATGATCAGTGTTCTTTGTCAAAACTGACATTCTCATCATCCACTGATGCACATTGTCACAAAATGCAGTTTTCAGCTCAGAAAGCTTGTTTCTGACATTCTAACAGCTCAATTAGAGCATTTTAGTAATGATCAGTGTTCTTTGTCAAAAGTGACATTCTCATCATCCACTGATGAACTTTGTCACAAAATGCAGTTCTCAGCTCAGAAAGCTTGTTTCTGACATTCTAACAGCTCAATTAGAGCATTTTAGTAATGAACAGTGTTCTTTGTCAAAACTGACATTCTCATCATCCACTGATGAACTATGTCACAAAATGCAGTTCTCAGCTCAGAAAGCTTGTTTCTGACATTCTAACAGCTCAATTGGAGCATTTTTGTAATGATCAGTGTTCTTTGTCAAAAGTGACATTCTCATCATCCACTGATTCACTTTGTCACAAAATGCAGTTCTCAGCTCAGAAAGCTTGTTTCTGACATTCTAACAGCTCAATTAGAGCATTTTAGTAATGAACAGTGTTCTTTGTCAAAACTGACATTCTCATCATCCACTGATGACTATGTCACAAAATGCATTTCTCAGCTCAGAAAGCTTGTTTCTGACATTCTAACAGCTCAATTGGAGCATTTCAGTAATGAACAGTGTTCTTTGTCAAAACTGACATTCTCATCATCCACTGATTCACTTTGTCACAAAATGCAGTTTTCAGCTCAGAAAGCTTGTTTCTGACATTCTAACAGCTCAATTAGAGCATTTTAGTAATGATCAGTGTTCTTTGTCAAAACTGACATTCTCATCATCCACTGATGCTTTTTGTCACAAAATGCAGTTTTCAGCTCAGAAAGCTTGTTTCTGACATTCTAACAGCTCAATTGGAGCATTTTAGTAATGATCAGTGTTCTTTGTCAAAACTGACATTCTCATCATCCACTGATGCTTTTTGTCACAAAATGCAGTTTTCAGCTCAGAAAGCTTGTTTCTGATATTTTAACAGCTCAATTAGAGCATTTTAGTAATGAACAGTGTTCTTTGTCAAAACTGACATTCTCATCATCCACTGATGCACTTTGTCACAAAATGCAGTTTTCAGCTCAGAAAGCTTGTTTCTGACATTCTAACAGCTCAATTAGAGCATTTTAGTAATGATCAGTGTTCTTTGTCAAAAGTGACATTCTCATCATCCACTGATTCACTTTGTCACAAAATGCAGTTCTCAGCTCAGAAAGCTTGTTTCTGACAATCTAACAGCTCAATTAGAGCATTTTAGTAATGAACAGTGTTCTTTGTCAAAACTGACATTCTCATCATCCACTGATGAACTATGTCACAAAATGCAGTTCTCAGCTCAGAAAGCTTGTTTCTGACATTCTAACAGCTCAATTGGAGCATTTTAGTAATGATCAGTGTTCTTTGTCAAAACTGACATTCTCATCATCCAATGATGCTTTTTGTCACAAAATGCAGTTTTATGCTCAGAAAGCTTGTTTCTGACATTCTAACAGCTCAATTGGAGCATTTTAGTAATGAACAGTGTTCTTTGTCAAAACTGACATTCTCATCATCCACTGATAAACTTTGTCACAAAATGCAGTTTTAAGCTCAGAAAGCTTGTTTCTGACATTCTAACAGCTCAATTAGAGCATTTTAGTAATGATCAGTGTTCTTTGTCAAAAGTGACATTCTCATCATCCACTGATGCTTTTTGTCACAAAATGCAGTTCTCAGCTCAGAAAGCTTGTTTCTGACATTCTAACAGCTCAATTAGAGCATTTTAGTAATGAACAGTGTTCTTTGTCAAAACTGACATTCTCATCATCCACTGATGAACTATGTCACAAAATGCAGTTCTCAGCTCAGAAAGCTTGTTTCTGACATTCTAACAGCTCAATTGGAGCATTTTAGTAATGATCTGTGTTCTTTGTCAAAACTGATATTCTCATCATCCACTGATGTACTTTGTCACAAAATGCAGTTCTCAGCTCAGAAAGCTTGTTTCTGACATTCTAAACAGCTCAATTAGAGCATTTTAGTAATGAACAGTGTTCTTTGTCAAAAATGACATTCTCATCATCCACTGATTCACTTTGTCACAAAATGCAGTTCTCAGCTCAGAAAGCTTGTTTCTGACATTCTAACAGCTCAATTAGAGCATTTTAGCAATGATCAGTGTTCTTTGTCAAAACTGACATTCTCATCATCCACTGATGCACTTTGTCACAAAATGCAGTTTTATGCTCAGAAAGCTTGTTTCTGACATTCTAACAGCTCAATTAGAGCATTTTAGCAATGATCAGCGTTCTTTGTCAAAAGTGACATTCTCATCATCCACTGATTCACTTTGTCACAAAATGCAGTTCTCAGCTCAGAAAGCTTGTTTCTGACATTCTACCAGCTCAATTAGAGCATTTTAGTAATGAACAGTGTTCTTTGTCAAAACTGACATTCTCATCATCCACTGATGCACTATGTCACAAAATGCAGTTCTCAGCTCAGAAAGCTTGTTTCTGACATTCTAACAGCTCAATTAGAGCATTTTAGCAATGATCAGTGTTCTTTGTCAAAAGTGACATTCTCATCATCCACTGATTCACTTTGTCACAAAATGCAGTTCTCAGCTCAGAAAGCTTGTTTCTGACATTCTAACAGCTCAATTAGAGCATTTTAGTAATGAACAGTGTTCTTTGTCAAAACTGACATTCTCATCATCCACTGATGAACTATGTCACAAAATGCAGTTCTCAGCTCAGAAAGCTTGTTTCTGACATTCTAACAGCTCAATTAGAGCATTTTAGTAATGAACAGTGTTCTTTGTCAAAACTGACTTTCTCATCATCCACTGATTCACTTTGTCACAAAATGCAGTTTTCAGCTCAGAAAGCTTGTTTCTGACATTCTAACAGCTCAATTAGAGCATTTTAGTAATGAACAGTGTTCTTTGTCAAAACTGACATTCTCATCATCCACTGATGCTTTTTGTCACAAAATGCAGTTTTCAGCTCAGAAAGCTTGTTTCTGACATTCTAACAGCTCAATTAGAGCATTTCAGTAACGATCAGTGTTCTTTGTCAAAACTAACATTCTCATCATCCACTGATTCACTTTGTCACAAAATGCAGTTCTCAGCTCAGAAAGCTTGTTTCTGACATTCTAACAGCTCAATTAGAGCATTTTAGTAATGAACAGTGTTCTTTGTCAAAACTGACATTCTCATCATCCACTTATGAACTATGTCACAAAATGCAGTTCTCAGCTCAGAAAGCTTGTTTCTGACATTCTAACAGCTCAATTAGAGCATTTTAGTAATGAACAGTGTTCTTTGTCAAAACTGACATTCTCATCATCCACTGATGAACTATGTCACAAAATGCAGTTCTCAGCTCAGAAAGCTTGTTTCTGACATTCTAACAGCTCAATTAGAGCATTTTAGTAATGAACAGTGTTCTTTGTCAAAACTGACATTCTCATCATCCACTGATGAACTATGTCACAAAATGCAGTTCTTAGCTCAGAAAGCTTGTTTCTGACATTCTAACAGCTCAATTGGAGCATTTTAGTAATGATCAGTGTTCTTTGTCAAAACTGACATTCTCATCATCCACTGATGCACATTGTCACAAAATGCAGTTTTCAGCTCAGAAAGCTTGTTTCTGACATTCTAACAGCTCAATTAGAGCATTTTAGTAATGATCAGTGTTCTTTGTCAAAAGTGACATTCTCATCATCCACTGATGAACTTTGTCACAAAATGCAGTTCTCAGCTCAGAAAGCTTGTTTCTGACATTCTAACAGCTCAATTAGAGCATTTTAGTAATGAACAGTGTTCTTTGTCAAAACTGACATTCTCATCATCCACTGATGAACTATGTCACAAAATGCAGTTCTCAGCTCAGAAAGCTTGTTTCTGACATTCTAACAGCTCAATTGGAGCATTTTTGTAATGATCAGTGTTCTTTGTCAAAACTGACATTCTCATCATCCAATGATGCTTTTTGTCACAAAATGCAGTTTTATGCTCAGAAAGCTTGTTTCTGACATTCTAACAGCTCAATTGGAGCATTTTAGTAATGAACAGTGTTCTTTGTCAAAACTGACATTCTCATCATCCACTGATGCACTATGTCACAAAATGCAGTTCTCAGCTCAGAAAGCTTGTTTCTGACATTCTAACAGCTCAATTAGAGCATTTTAGCAATGATCAGTGTTCTTTGTCAAAAGTGACATTCTCATCATCCACTGATTCACTTTGTCACAAAATGCAGTTCTCAGCTCAGAAAGCTTGTTTCTGACATTCTAACAGCTCAATTAGAGCATTTTAGCAATGAACAGTGTTCTTTGTCAAAACTGACATTCTCATCATCCACTGATGAACTATGTCACAAAATGCATTTCTCAGCTCAGAAAGCTTGTTTCTGACATTCTAACAGCTCAATTGGAGCATTTCAGTAATGAACAGTGTTCTTTGTCAAAACTGACATTCTCATCATCCACTGATTCACTTTGTCACAAAATGCAGTTTTCAGCTCAGAAAGCTTGTTTCTGACATTCTAACAGCTCAATTAGAGCATTTTAGTAATGATCAGTGTTCTTTGTCAAAACTGACATTCTCATCATCCACTGATGCTTTTTGTCACAAAATGCAGTTCTCAGCTCAGAAAGCTTGTTTCTGACATTCTAACAGCTCAATTAGAGCATTTTAGTAATGAACAGTGTTCTTTGTCAAAACTGACATTCTCATCATCCACTGATGAACTATGTCACAAAATGCAGTTCTCAGCTCAGAAAGCTTGTTTCTGACATTCTAACAGCTCAATTGGAGCATTTTAGTAATGATCAGTGTTCTTTGTCAAAACTGACATTCTCATCATCCACTGATGCTTTTTGTCACAAAATGCAGTTTTCAGCTCAGAAAGCTTGTTTCTGATATTTTAACAGCTCAATTAGAGCATTTTAGTAATGAACAGTGTTCTTTGTCAAAACTGACATTCTCATCATCCACTGATGCACATTGTCACAAAATGCAGTTTTCAGCTCAGAAAGCTTGTTTCTGACATTCTAACAGCTCAATTAGAGCATTTTAGTAATGATCAGTGTTCTTTGTCAAAAGTGACATTCTCATCATCCACTGATTCACTTTGTCACAAAATGCAGTTCTCAGCTCAGAAAGCTTGTTTCTGACATTCTAACAGCTCAATTAGAGCATTTTAGTAATGAACAGTGTTCTTTGTCAAAACTGACATTCTCATCATCCACTGATGAACTATGTCACAAAATGCAGTTCTCAGCTCAGAAAGCTTGTTTCTGACATTCTAACAGCTCAATTAGAGCATTTTAGTAATGATCAGTGTTCTTTGTCAAAACTGACATTCTCATCATCCACTGATGCTTTTTGTCACAAAATGCAGTTCTCAGCTCAGAAAGCTTGTTTCTGACATTCTAACAGCTCAATTAGAGCATTTTAGTAATGAACAGTGTTCTTTGTCAAAACTGACATTCTCATCATCCACTGATGCTTTTTGTCACAAAATGCAGTTCTCAGCTCAGAAAGCTTGTTTCTGACATTCTAACAGCTCAATTAGAGCATTTTAGTAATGAACAGTGTTCTTTGTCAAAACTGACATTCTCATCATCCACTGATGCACTATGTCACAAAATGCAGTTCTCAGCTCAGAAAGCTTGTTTCTGACATTCTAACAGCTCAATTAGAGCATTTTAGCAATGATCAGTGTTCTTTGTCAAAAGTGACATTCTCATCATCCACTGATTCACTTTGTCACAAAATGCAGTTCTCAGCTCAGAAAGCTTGTTTCTGACATTCTAACAGCTCAATTAGAGCATTTTAGTAATGATCAGTGTTCTTTGTCAAAACTGACATTCTCATCATCCACTGATGCTTTTTGTCACAAAATGCATTTCTCAGCTCAGAAAGCTTGTTTCTGACATTCTAACAGCTCAATTGGAGCATTTCAGTAATGAACAGTGTTCTTTGTCAAAACTGACATTCTCATCATCCACTGATTCACTTTGTCACAAAATGCAGTTTTCAGCTCAGAAAGCTTGTTTCTGACATTCTAACAGCTCAATTAGAGCATTTTAGTAATGATCAGTGTTCTTTGTCAAAACTGACATTCTCATCATCCACTGATGCTTTTTGTCACAAAATGCAGTTTTCAGCTCAGAAAGCTTGTTTCTGACATTCTAACAGCTCAATTGGAGCATTTTAGTAATGATCAGTGTTCTTTGTCAAAACTGACATTCTCATCATCCACTGATGCTTTTTGTCACAAAATGCAGTTTTCAGCTCAGAAAGCTTGTTTCTGATATTTTAACAGCTCAATTAGAGCATTTTAGTAATGAACAGTGTTCTTTGTCAAAACTGACATTCTCATCATCCACTGATGCACTTTGTCACAAAATGCAGTTTTCAGCTCAGAAAGCTTGTTTCTGACATTCTAACAGCTCAATTAGAGCATTTTAGTAATGATCAGTGTTCTTTGTCAAAAGTGACATTCTCATCATCCACTGATTCACTTTGTCACAAAATGCAGTTCTCAGCTCAGAAAGCTTGTTTCTGACATTCTAACAGCTCAATTAGAGCATTTTAGTAATGAACAGTGTTCTTTGTCAAAACTGACATTCTCATCATCCACTGATGAACTATGTCACAAAATGCAGTTCTCAGCTCAGAAAGCTTGTTTCTGACATTCTAACAGCTCAATTGGAGCATTTTAGTAATGAACAGTGTTCTTTGTCAAAACTGACATTCTCATCATCCACTGATGAACTTTGTCACAAAATGCAGTTCTCAGCTCAGAAAGCTTGTTTCTGACATTCTAACAGCTCAATTAGAGCATTTTAGTAATGAACAGTGTTCTTTGTCAAAACTGACATTCTCATCATCGACTGATGCACTATGTCACAAAATGCAGTTCTCAGCTCAGAAAGCTTGTTTCTGACATTCTAACAGCTCAATTAGAGCATTTTAGCAATGATCAGTGTTCTTTGTCAAAAGCTACATTCTCATCATCCACTGATTCACTTTGTCACAAAATGCAGTTCTCAGCTCAGAAAGCTTGTTTCTGACATTCTAACAGCTCAATTAGAGCATTTTAGTAATGATCAGTGTTCTTTGTCAAAACTGACATTCTCATCATCCACTGATGAACTTTGTCACAAAATGCAGTTCTCAGCTCAAAAAAGCTTGTTTCTGAGATTCTAACAGCTCAATTAGAGCATTTTAGCAATGAACAGTGTTCTTTGTCAAAACTGACATTCTCATCATCCACTGATGCACAGTGTCACAAAATGCAGTTCTCAGCTCAGAAAGCTTGTTTCTGACATTCTAACAGCTCAATTAGAGCATTTTAGCAATGATCAGTGTTCTTTGTCAAAAGTGACATTCTCATCATCCACTGATTCACTTTGTCACAAAATGCAGTTCTCAGCTCAGAAAGCTTGTTTCTGACATTCTAACAGCTCAATTAGAGCATTTGAGTAATGAACAGTGTTCTTTGTCAAAACTGACATTCTCATCATCCACTGATGCACTTTGTCAAATAAATGCTGTTTTCAGCTCAGAAAGCTTGTTTCTGACATTCTAACAGCTCAATTGGAGCATTTTAGTAATGATCAGTGTTCTTTGTCAAAACTGACATTCTCATCATCCACTGATGAACTATGTCACAAAATGCAGTTCTCAGCTCAGAAAGCTTGTTTCTGACATTCTAACAGCTCAATTGGAGCATTTTAGTAATGATCAGTGTTCTTTGTCAAAACTGACATTCTCATCATCCACTGATGAACTTTGTCACAAAATGCAGTTCTCAGCTCAGAAAGCTTGTTTCTGACATTCTAACAGCTCAATTAGAGCATTTTAGTAATGAACAGTGTTCTTTGTCAAAACTGACATTCTCATCATCCACTGATGCACTATGTCACAAAATGCAGTTCTCAGCTCAGAAAGCTTGTTTCTGACATTCTAACAGCTCAATTAGAGCATTTTAGTAATGAACAGTGTTCTTTGTCAAAACTGACATTCTCATCATCCACTGATGCACTATGTCACAAAATGCAGTTCTCAGCTCAGAAAGCTTGTTTCTGACATTCTAACAGCTCAATTAGAGCATTTTAGCAATGATCAGTGTTCTTTGTCAAAAGTGACATTCTCATCATCCACTGATTCACTTTGTCACAAAATGCAGTTCTCAGCTCAGAAAGCTTGTTTCTGACATTCTAACAGCTCAATTAGAGCATTTTAGTAATGAACAGTGTTCTTTGTCAAAACTGACATTCTCATCATCCACTGATGAACTATGTCACAAAATGCAGTTCTCAGCTCAGAAAGCTTGTTTCTGACATTCTAACAGCTCAATTGGAGCATTTTAGTGATGATCAGTGTTCTTTGTCAAAACTGACATTCTCATCATCCACGGAAGCTTTTTGTCACAAAATGCAGTTTTCAGCTCAGAAAGCTTGTTTCTGACATTCTAACAGCTCAATTAGAGCATTTTAGTAATGACAGTGTTCTTTGTCAAAACTGACATTCTCATCATCCACTGATGCACTTTGTCACAAAATGCAGTTTTATGCTCAGAAAGCTTGTTTCTGACATTCTAACAGCTCAATTAGAGCATTTTAGTAATGAACAGTGTTCTTTGTCAAAAGTGACATTCTCATCATCCACTGATTCACTTTGTCACAAAATGCAGTTTTATGCTCAGAAAGCTTGTTTCTGACATTCTAACAGCTCAATTAGAGCATTTTAGTAATGATCAGTGTTCTTTGTCAAAAGTGACATTCTCATCATCCACTGATTCACTTTGTCACAAAATGCAGTTTTATGCTCAGAAAGCTTGTTTCTGACATTCTAACAGCTCAATTAGAGCATTTTAGTAATGATCAGTGTTCTTTGTCAAAAGTGACATTCTCATCATCCACTGATTCACTTTGTCACAAAATGCAGTTCTCAGCTCAGAAAGCTTGTTTCTGACATTCTAACAGCTCAATTAGAGCATTTTAGTAATGAACAGTGTTCTTTGTCAAAACTGACATTCTCATCATCCACTGATGAACTATGTCACAAAATGCAGTTCTCAGCTCAGAAAGCTTGTTTCTGACATTCTAACAGCTCAATTAGAGCATTTTAGTAATGAACAGTGTTCTTTGTCAAAACTGACATTCTCATCATCCACTGATGAACTATGTCACAAAATGCAGTTCTCAGCTCAGAAAGCTTGTTTCTGACATTCTAACAGCTCAATTGGAGCATTTTAGTGATGATCAGTGTTCTTTGTCAAAACTGACATTCTCATCATCCACGGATGCTTTTTGTCACAAAATGCAGTTTTCAGCTCAGAAAGCTTGTTTCTGACATTCTAACAGCTCAATTAGAGCATTTTAGTAATGAACAGTGTTCTTTGTCAAAACTGACATTCTCATCATCCACTGATGCACTTTGTCACAAAATGCAGTTTTATGCTCAGAAAGCTTGTTTCTGACATTCTAACAGCTCAATTAGAGCATTTTAGTAATGATCAGTGTTCTTTGTCAAAAGTGACATTCTCATCATCCACTGATTCACTTTGTCACAAAATGCAGTTCTCAGCTCAGAAAGCTTGTTTCTGACATTCAATTAGAGCATTTTAGTAATGAACAGTGTTCTTTGTCAAAACTGACATTCTCATCATCCACTGATGCTTTTTGTCACAAAATGCAGTTCTCAGCTCAGAAAGCTTGTTTCTGACATTCTAACAACTCAATTAGAGCATTTTAGTAATGAACAGTGTTCTTTGTCAAAAGTGACATTCTCATCATCCACTGATTCACTTTGTCACAAAATGCAGTTTTCAGCTCAGAAAGCTTGTTTCTGACATTCTAACAGCTCAATTGGAGCATTTTAGTAATGATCAGTGTTCTTTGTCAAAACTGACATTCTCATCATCCACTGATGCTTTTTGTCACAAAATGCAGTTTCCAGCTCAGAAAGCTTGTTTCTGACATTCTAACAGCTCAATTAGAGCATTTTAGTAATGATCAGTGTTCTTTGTCAAAACTGACATTCTCATCATCCACTGATGCTTTTTGTCACAAAATGCAGTTCTCAGCTCAGAAAGCTTGTTTCTGACATTCTAACAGCTCAATTAGAGCATTTTAGTAATGATCAGTGTTCTTTGTCAAAACTGACATTCTCATCATCCACTGATGCTTTTTGTCACAAAATGCAGTTCTCAGCTCAGAAAGCTTGTTTCTGACATTCTAACAGCTCAATTAGAGCATTTTAGCAATGATCAGTGTTCTTTGTCAAAAGTGACATTCTCATCATCCACTGATTCACTTTGTCACAAAATGCAGTTCTCAGCTCAGAAAGCTTGTTTCTGACATTCTAACAGCTCAATTAGAGCATTTTAGTAATGATCAGTGTTCTTTGTCAAAACTGACATTCTCATCATCCACTGATGAACTATGTCACAAAATGCATTTCTCAGCTCAGAAAGCTTGTTTCTGACATTCTAACAGCTCAATTGGAGCATTTCAGTAATGAACAGTGTTCTTTGTCAAAACTGACATTCTCATCATCCACTGATTCACTTTGTCACAAAATGCAGTTTTCAGCTCAGAAAGCTTGTTTCTGACATTCTAACAGCTCAATTAGAGCATTTTAGTAATGATCAGTGTTCTTTGTCAAAACTGACATTCTCATCATCCACTGATGCTTTTTGTCACAAAATGCAGTTTTCAGCTCAGAAAGCTTGTTTCTGACATTCTAACAGCTCAATTAGAGCATTTTAGTAATGAACAGTGTTCTTTGTCAAAACTGACATTCTCATCATCGACTGATGCACTATGTCACAAAATGCAGTTCTCAGCTCAGAAAGCTTGTTTCTGACATTCTAACAGCTCAATTAGAGCATTTTAGCAATGATCAGTGTTCTTTGTCAAAAGTGACATTCTCATCATCCACTGATTCACTTTGTCACAAAATTTAGTTCTCAGCTCAGAAAGCTTGTTTCTGACATTCTAACAGCTCAATTAGAGCATTTTAGTAATGATCAGTGTTCTTTGTCAAAACTGACATTCTCATCATCCACTGATGAACTTTGTCACAAAATGCAGTTCTCAGCTCAGAAAGCTTGTTTCTGACATTCTAACAGCTCAATTAGAGCATTTTAGCAATGAACAGTGTTCTTTGTCAAAACTGACATTCTCATCATCCACTGATGCACAGTGTCACAAAATGCAGTTCTCAGCTCAGAAAGCTTGTTTCTGACATTCTAACAGCTCAATTAGAGCATTTTAGCAATGATCAGTGTTCTTTGTCAAAAGTGACATTCTCATCATCCACTGATTCACTTTGTCACAAAATGCAGTTCTCAGCTCAGAAAGCTTGTTTCTGACATTCTAACAGCTCAATTAGAGCATTTGAGTCATGAACAGTGTTCTTTGTCAAAACTGACATTCTCATCATCCACTGATGCACTTTGTCAAATAAATGCTGTTTTCAGCTCAGAAAGCTTGTTTCTGACATTCTAACAACTCAATTAGAGCATTTTAGTAATGAACAGTGTTCTTTGTCAAAAGTGACATTCTCATCATCCACTGATGCACTTTGTCACAAAATGCAGTTTTATGCTCAGAAAGCTTGTTTCTGACATTCTAACAGCTCAATTAGAGCATTTTAGTAATGATCAGTGTTCTTTGTCAAAAGTGACATTCTCATCATCCACTGATTCACTTTGTCACAAAATGCAGTTTTATGCTCAGAAAGCTTGTTTCTGACATTCTAACAGCTCAATTAGAGCATTTTAGTAATGATCAGTGTTCTTTGTCAAAAGTGACATTCTCATCATCCACTGATTCACTTTGTCACAAAATGCAGTTCTCAGCTCAGAAAGCTTGTTTCTGACATTCTAACAGCTCAATTGGAGCATTTTAGTGATGATCAGTGTTCTTTGTCAAAACTGACATTCTCATCATCCACGGATGCTTTTTGTCACAAAATGCAGTTTTCAGCTCAGAAAGCTTGTTTCTGACATTCTAACAGCTCAATTAGAGCATTTTAGTAATGAACAGTGTTCTTTGTCAAAACTGACATTCTCATCATCCACTGATGCACTTTGTCACAAAATGCAGTTTTATGCTCAGAAAGCTTGTTTCTGACATTCTAACAGCTCAATTAGAGCATTTTAGTAATGAACAGTGTTCTTTGTCAAAACTGACATTCTCATCATCCACTGATGCACTTTGTCACAAAATGCAGTTTTATGCTCAGAAAGCTTGTTTCTGACATTCTAACAGCTCAATTAGAGCATTTTAGTAATGAACAGTGTTCTTTGTCAAAACTGACATTCTCATCATCCACTAATGCTTTTTGTCACAAAATGCAGTTCTCAGCTCAGAAAGCTTGTTTCTGACATTCTAACAACTCAATTAGAGCATTTTAGTAATGAACAGTGTTCTTTGTCAAAAGTGACATTCTCATCATCCACTGATTCACTTTGTCACAAAATGCAGTTTTATGCTCAGAAAGCTTGTTTCTGACATTCTAACAGCTCAATTAGAGCATTTTAGTAATGATCAGTGTTCTTTGTCAAAAGTGACATTCTCATCATCCACTGATTCACTTTGTCACAAAATGCAGTTTTATGCTCAGAAAGCTTGTTTCTGACATTCTAACAGCTCAATTAGAGCATTTTAGTAATGATCAGTGTTCTTTGTCAAAAGTGACATTCTCATCATCCACTGATTCACTTTGTCACAAAATGCAGTTCTCAGCTCAGAAAGCTTGTTTCTGACATTCTAACAGCTCAATTGGAGCATTTTAGTGATGATCAGTGTTCTTTGTCAAAACTGACATTCTCATCATCCACGGATGCTTTTTGTCACAAAATGCAGTTTTCAGCTCAGAAAGCTTGTTTCTGACATTCTAACAGCTCAATTAGAGCATTTTAGTAATGAACAGTGTTCTTTGTCAAAACTGACATTCTCATCATCCACTGATGCACTTTGTCACAAAATGCAGTTTTATGCTCAGAAAGCTTGTTTCTGACATTCTAACAGCTCAATTAGAGCATTTTAGTAATGATCAGTGTTCTTTGTCAAAAGTGACATTCTCATCATCCACTGATTCACTTTGTCACAAAATGCAGTTCTCAGCTCAGAAAGCTTGTTTCTGACATTCAATTAGAGCATTTTAGTAATGAACAGTGTTCTTTGTCAAAACTGACATTCTCATCATCCACTGATGCTTTTTGTCACAAAATGCAGTTCTCAGCTCAGAAAGCTTGTTTCTGACATTCTAACAACTCAATTAGAGCATTTTAGTAATGAACAGTGTTCTTTGTCAAAAGTGACATTCTCATCATCCACTGATTCACTTTGTCACAAAATGCAGTTTTCAGCTCAGAAAGCTTGTTTCTGACATTCTAACAGCTCAATTGGAGCATTTTAGTAATGATCAGTGTTCTTTGTCAAAACTGACATTCTCATCATCCACTGATGCTTTTTGTCACAAAATGCAGTTTCCAGCTCAGAAAGCTTGTTTCTGACATTCTAACAGCTCAATTAGAGCATTTTAGTAATGATCAGTGTTCTTTGTCAAAACTGACATTCTCATCATCCACTGATGAACTATGTCACAAAATGCAGTTCTCAGCTCAGAAAGCTTGTTTCTGACATTCTAACAGCTCAATTGGAGCATTTTAGTAATGATCAGTGTTCTTTGTCAAAACTGACATTCTCATCATCCACTGATGAACTTTGTCACAAAATGCAGTTCTCAGCTCAGAAAGCTTGTTTCTGACATTCTAACAGCTCAATTAGAGCATTTTAGTAATGAACAGTGTTCTTTGTCAAAACTGACATTCTCATCATCCACTGATGCACTATGTCACAAAATGCAGTTCTCAGCTCAGAAAGCTTGTTTCTGACATTCTAACAGCTCAATTAGAGCATTTTAGTAATGAACAGTGTTCTTTGTCAAAACTGACATTCTCATCATCCACTGATGCACTATGTCACAAAATGCAGTTCTCAGCTCAGAAAGCTTGTTTCTGACATTCTAACAGCTCAATTAGAGCATTTTAGCAATGAACAGTGTTCTTTGTCAAAACTGACATTCTCATCATCCACTGATGAACTATGTCACAAAATGCATTTCTCAGCTCAGAAAGCTTGTTTCTGACATTCTAACAGCTCAATTGGAGCATTTCAGTAATGAACAGTGTTCTTTGTCAAAACTGACATTCTCATCATCCACTGATTCACTTTGTCACAAAATGCAGTTTTCAGCTCAGAAAGCTTGTTTCTGACATTCTAACAGCTCAATTAGAGCATTTTAGTAATGATCAGTGTTCTTTGTCAAAACTGACATTCTCATCATCCACTGATGCTTTTTGTCACAAAATGCAGTTCTCAGCTCAGAAAGCTTGTTTCTGACATTCTAACAGCTCAATTAGAGCATTTTAGTAATGAACAGTGTTCTTTGTCAAAACTGACATTCTCATCATCCACTGATGAACTATGTCACAAAATGCAGTTCTCAGCTCAGAAAGCTTGTTTCTGACATTCTAACAGCTCAATTGGAGCATTTTAGTAATGATCAGTGTTCTTTGTCAAAACTGACATTCTCATCATCCACTGATGCTTTTTGTCACAAAATGCAGTTTTCAGCTCAGAAAGCTTGTTTCTGATATTTTAACAGCTCAATTAGAGCATTTTAGTAATGAACAGTGTTCTTTGTCAAAACTGACATTCTCATCATCCACTGATGCACATTGTCACAAAATGCAGTTTTCAGCTCAGAAAGCTTGTTTCTGACATTCTAACAGCTCAATTAGAGCATTTTAGTAATGATCAGTGTTCTTTGTCAAAAGTGACATTCTCATCATCCACTGATTCACTTTGTCACAAAATGCAGTTCTCAGCTCAGAAAGCTTGTTTCTGACATTCTAACAGCTCAATTAAGAGCATTTTAGTAATGAACAGTGTTCTTTGTCAAAACTGACATTCTCATCATCCACTGATGAACTATGTCACAAAATGCAGTTCTCAGCTCAGAAAGCTTGTTTCTGACATTCTAACAGCTCAATTAGAGCATTTTAGTAATGATCAGTGTTCTTTGTCAAAACTGACATTCTCATCATCCACTGATGCTTTTTGTCACAAAATGCAGTTCTCAGCTCAGAAAGCTTGTTTCTGACATTCTAACAGCTCAATTAGAGCATTTTAGTAATGAACAGTGTTCTTTGTCAAAACTGACATTCTCATCATCCACTGATGCTTTTTGTCACAAAATGCAGTTCTCAGCTCAGAAAGCTTGTTTCTGACATTCTAACAGCTCAATTAGAGCATTTTAGTAATGAACAGTGTTCTTTGTCAAAACTGACATTCTCATCATCCACTGATGCACTATGTCACAAAATGCAGTTCTCAGCTCAGAAAGCTTGTTTCTGACATTCTAACAGCTCAATTAGAGCATTTTAGCAATGATCAGTGTTCTTTGTCAAAAGTGACATTCTCATCATCCACTGATTCACTTTGTCACAAAATGCAGTTCTCAGCTCAGAAAGCTTGTTTCTGACATTCTAACAGCTCAATTAGAGCATTTTAGTAATGATCAGTGTTCTTTGTCAAAACTGACATTCTCATCATCCACTGATGCTTTTTGTCACAAAATGCATTTCTCAGCTCAGAAAGCTTGTTTCTGACATTCTAACAGCTCAATTGGAGCATTTCAGTAATGAACAGTGTTCTTTGTCAAAACTGACATTCTCATCATCCACTGATTCACTTTGTCACAAAATGCAGTTTTCAGCTCAGAAAGCTTGTTTCTGACATTCTAACAGCTCAATTAGAGCATTTTAGTAATGATCAGTGTTCTTTGTCAAAACTGACATTCTCATCATCCACTGATGCTTTTTGTCACAAAATGCAGTTTTCAGCTCAGAAAGCTTGTTTCTGACATTCTAACAGCTCAATTGGAGCATTTTAGTAATGATCAGTGTTCTTTGTCAAAACTGACATTCTCATCATCCACTGATGCTTTTTGTCACAAAATGCAGTTTTCAGCTCAGAAAGCTTGTTTCTGATATTTTAACAGCTCAATTAGAGCATTTTAGTAATGAACAGTGTTCTTTGTCAAAACTGACATTCTCATCATCCACTGATGCACTTTGTCACAAAATGCAGTTTTCAGCTCAGAAAGCTTGTTTCTGACATTCTAACAGCTCAATTAGAGCATTTTAGTAATGATCAGTGTTCTTTGTCAAAAGTGACATTCTCATCATCCACTGATTCACTTTGTCACAAAATGCAGTTCTCAGCTCAGAAAGCTTGTTTCTGACATTCTAACAGCTCAATTAGAGCATTTTAGTAATGAACAGTGTTCTTTGTCAAAACTGACATTCTCATCATCCACTGATGAACTATGTCACAAAATGCAGTTCTCAGCTCAGAAAGCTTGTTTCTGACATTCTAACAGCTCAATTGGAGCATTTTAGTAATGAACAGTGTTCTTTGTCAAAACTGACATTCTCATCATCCACTGATGAACTTTGTCACAAAATGCAGTTCTCAGCTCAGAAAGCTTGTTTCTGACATTCTAACAGCTCAATTAGAGCATTTTAGTAATGAACAGTGTTCTTTGTCAAAACTGACATTCTCATCATCGACTGATGCACTATGTCACAAAATGCAGTTCTCAGCTCAGAAAGCTTGTTTCTGACATTCTAACAGCTCAATTAGAGCATTTTAGCAATGATCAGTGTTCTTTGTCAAAAGCTACATTCTCATCATCCACTGATTCACTTTGTCACAAAATGCAGTTCTCAGCTCAGAAAGCTTGTTTCTGACATTCTAACAGCTCAATTAGAGCATTTTAGTAATGATCAGTGTTCTTTGTCAAAACTGACATTCTCATCATCCACTGATGAACTTTGTCACAAAATGCAGTTCTCAGCTCAAAAAAGCTTGTTTCTGAGATTCTAACAGCTCAATTAGAGCATTTTAGCAATGAACAGTGTTCTTTGTCAAAACTGACATTCTCATCATCCACTGATGCACAGTGTCACAAAATGCAGTTCTCAGCTCAGAAAGCTTGTTTCTGACATTCTAACAGCTCAATTAGAGCATTTTAGCAATGATCAGTGTTCTTTGTCAAAAGTGACATTCTCATCATCCACTGATTCACTTTGTCACAAAATGCAGTTCTCAGCTCAGAAAGCTTGTTTCTGACATTCTAACAGCTCAATTAGAGCATTTGAGTAATGAACAGTGTTCTTTGTCAAAACTGACATTCTCATCATCCACTGATGCACTTTGTCAAATAAATGCTGTTTTCAGCTCAGAAAGCTTGTTTCTGACATTCTAACAGCTCAATTGGAGCATTTTAGTAATGATCAGTGTTCTTTGTCAAAACTGACATTCTCATCATCCACTGATGAACTATGTCACAAAATGCAGTTCTCAGCTCAGAAAGCTTGTTTCTGACATTCTAACAGCTCAATTGGAGCATTTTAGTAATGATCAGTGTTCTTTGTCAAAACTGACATTCTCATCATCCACTGATGAACTTTGTCACAAAATGCAGTTCTCAGCTCAGAAAGCTTGTTTCTGACATTCTAACAGCTCAATTAGAGCATTTTAGTAATGAACAGTGTTCTTTGTCAAAACTGACATTCTCATCATCCACTGATGCACTATGTCACAAAATGCAGTTCTCAGCTCAGAAAGCTTGTTTCTGACATTCTAACAGCTCAATTAGAGCATTTTAGTAATGAACAGTGTTCTTTGTCAAAACTGACATTCTCATCATCCACTGATGCACTATGTCACAAAATGCAGTTCTCAGCTCAGAAAGCTTGTTTCTGACATTCTAACAGCTCAATTAGAGCATTTTAGCAATGATCAGTGTTCTTTGTCAAAAGTGACATTCTCATCATCCACTGATTCACTTTGTCACAAAATGCAGTTCTCAGCTCAGAAAGCTTGTTTCTGACATTCTAACAGCTCAATTAGAGCATTTTAGTAATGAACAGTGTTCTTTGTCAAAACTGACATTCTCATCATCCACTGATGAACTATGTCACAAAATGCAGTTCTCAGCTCAGAAAGCTTGTTTCTGACATTCTAACAGCTCAATTGGAGCATTTTAGTGATGATCAGTGTTCTTTGTCAAAACTGACATTCTCATCATCCACGGAAGCTTTTTGTCACAAAATGCAGTTTTCAGCTCAGAAAGCTTGTTTCTGACATTCTAACAGCTCAATTAGAGCATTTTAGTAATGACAGTGTTCTTTGTCAAAACTGACATTCTCATCATCCACTGATGCACTTTGTCACAAAATGCAGTTTTATGCTCAGAAAGCTTGTTTCTGACATTCTAACAGCTCAATTAGAGCATTTTAGTAATGAACAGTGTTCTTTGTCAAAACTGACATTCTCATCATCCACTAATGCTTTTTGTCACAAAATGCAGTTCTCAGCTCAGAAAGCTTGTTTCTGACATTCTAACAACTCAATTAGAGCATTTTAGTAATGAACAGTGTTCTTTGTCAAAAGTGACATTCTCATCATCCACTGATTCACTTTGTCACAAAATGCAGTTTTATGCTCAGAAAGCTTGTTTCTGACATTCTAACAGCTCAATTAGAGCATTTTAGTAATGATCAGTGTTCTTTGTCAAAAGTGACATTCTCATCATCCACTGATTCACTTTGTCACAAAATGCAGTTTTATGCTCAGAAAGCTTGTTTCTGACATTCTAACAGCTCAATTAGAGCATTTTAGTAATGATCAGTGTTCTTTGTCAAAAGTGACATTCTCATCATCCACTGATTCACTTTGTCACAAAATGCAGTTCTCAGCTCAGAAAGCTTGTTTCTGACATTCTAACAGCTCAATTAGAGCATTTTAGTAATGAACAGTGTTCTTTGTCAAAACTGACATTCTCATCATCCACTGATGAACTATGTCACAAAATGCAGTTCTCAGCTCAGAAAGCTTGTTTCTGACATTCTAACAGCTCAATTAGAGCATTTTAGTAATGAACAGTGTTCTTTGTCAAAACTGACATTCTCATCATCCACTGATGAACTATGTCACAAAATGCAGTTCTCAGCTCAGAAAGCTTGTTTCTGACATTCTAACAGCTCAATTGGAGCATTTTAGTGATGATCAGTGTTCTTTGTCAAAACTGACATTCTCATCATCCACGGATGCTTTTTGTCACAAAATGCAGTTTTCAGCTCAGAAAGCTTGTTTCTGACATTCTAACAGCTCAATTAGAGCATTTTAGTAATGAACAGTGTTCTTTGTCAAAACTGACATTCTCATCATCCACTGATGCACTTTGTCACAAAATGCAGTTTTATGCTCAGAAAGCTTGTTTCTGACATTCTAACAGCTCAATTAGAGCATTTTAGTAATGATCAGTGTTCTTTGTCAAAAGTGACATTCTCATCATCCACTGATTCACTTTGTCACAAAATGCAGTTCTCAGCTCAGAAAGCTTGTTTCTGACATTCAATTAGAGCATTTTAGTAATGAACAGTGTTCTTTGTCAAAACTGACATTCTCATCATCCACTGATGCTTTTTGTCACAAAATGCAGTTCTCAGCTCAGAAAGCTTGTTTCTGACATTCTAACAACTCAATTAGAGCATTTTAGTAATGAACAGTGTTCTTTGTCAAAAGTGACATTCTCATCATCCACTGATTCACTTTGTCACAAAATGCAGTTTTCAGCTCAGAAAGCTTGTTTCTGACATTCTAACAGCTCAATTGGAGCATTTTAGTAATGATCAGTGTTCTTTGTCAAAACTGACATTCTCATCATCCACTGATGCTTTTTGTCACAAAATGCAGTTTCCAGCTCAGAAAGCTTGTTTCTGACATTCTAACAGCTCAATTAGAGCATTTTAGTAATGATCAGTGTTCTTTGTCAAAACTGACATTCTCATCATCCACTGATGCTTTTTGTCACAAAATGCAGTTCTCAGCTCAGAAAGCTTGTTTCTGACATTCTAACAGCTCAATTAGAGCATTTTAGTAATGATCAGTGTTCTTTGTCAAAACTGACATTCTCATCATCCACTGATGCTTTTTGTCACAAAATGCAGTTCTCAGCTCAGAAAGCTTGTTTCTGACATTCTAACAGCTCAATTAGAGCATTTTAGCAATGATCAGTGTTCTTTGTCAAAAGTGACATTCTCATCATCCACTGATTCACTTTGTCACAAAATGCAGTTCTCAGCTCAGAAAGCTTGTTTCTGACATTCTAACAGCTCAATTAGAGCATTTTAGTAATGATCAGTGTTCTTTGTCAAAACTGACATTCTCATCATCCACTGATGAACTGTCACAAAATGCATTTCTCAGCTCAGAAAGCTTGTTTCTGACATTCTAACAGCTCAATTGGAGCATTTCAGTAATGAACAGTGTTCTTTGTCAAAACTGACATTCTCATCATCCACTGATTCACTTTGTCACAAAATGCAGTTTTCAGCTCAGAAAGCTTGTTTCTGACATTCTAACAGCTCAATTAGAGCATTTTAGTAATGATCAGTGTTCTTTGTCAAAACTGACATTCTCATCATCCACTGATGCTTTTTGTCACAAAATGCAGTTTTCAGCTCAGAAAGCTTGTTTCTGACATTCTAACAGCTCAATTAGAGCATTTTAGTAATGAACAGTGTTCTTTGTCAAAACTGACATTCTCATCATCGACTGATGCACTATGTCACAAAATGCAGTTCTCAGCTCAGAAAGCTTGTTTCTGACATTCTAACAGCTCAATTAGAGCATTTTAGCAATGATCAGTGTTCTTTGTCAAAAGTGACATTCTCATCATCCACTGATTCACTTTGTCACAAAATTTAGTTCTCAGCTCAGAAAGCTTGTTTCTGACATTCTAACAGCTCAATTAGAGCATTTTAGTAATGATCAGTGTTCTTTGTCAAAACTGACATTCTCATCATCCACTGATGAACTTTGTCACAAAATGCAGTTCTCAGCTCAGAAAGCTTGTTTCTGACATTCTAACAGCTCAATTAGAGCATTTTAGCAATGAACAGTGTTCTTTGTCAAAACTGACATTCTCATCATCCACTGATGCACAGTGTCACAAAATGCAGTTCTCAGCTCAGAAAGCTTGTTTCTGACATTCTAACAGCTCAATTAGAGCATTTTAGCAATGATCAGTGTTCTTTGTCAAAAGTGACATTCTCATCATCCACTGATTCACTTTGTCACAAAATGCAGTTCTCAGCTCAGAAAGCTTGTTTCTGACATTCTAACAGCTCAATTAGAGCATTTGAGTCATGAACAGTGTTCTTTGTCAAAACTGACATTCTCATCATCCACTGATGCACTTTGTCAAATAAATGCTGTTTTCAGCTCAGAAAGCTTGTTTCTGACATTCTAACAACTCAATTAGAGCATTTTAGTAATGAACAGTGTTCTTTGTCAAAAGTGACATTCTCATCATCCACTGATGCACTTTGTCACAAAATGCAGTTTTATGCTCAGAAAGCTTGTTTCTGACATTCTAACAGCTCAATTAGAGCATTTTAGTAATGATCAGTGTTCTTTGTCAAAAGTGACATTCTCATCATCCACTGATTCACTTTGTCACAAAATGCAGTTTTATGCTCAGAAAGCTTGTTTCTGACATTCTAACAGCTCAATTAGAGCATTTTAGTAATGATCAGTGTTCTTTGTCAAAAGTGACATTCTCATCATCCACTGATTCACTTTGTCACAAAATGCAGTTCTCAGCTCAGAAAGCTTGTTTCTGACATTCTAACAGCTCAATTGGAGCATTTTAGTGATGATCAGTGTTCTTTGTCAAAACTGACATTCTCATCATCCACGGATGCTTTTTGTCACAAAATGCAGTTTTCAGCTCAGAAAGCTTGTTTCTGACATTCTAACAGCTCAATTAGAGCATTTTAGTAATGAACAGTGTTCTTTGTCAAAACTGACATTCTCATCATCCACTGATGCACTTTGTCACAAAATGCAGTTTTATGCTCAGAAAGCTTGTTTCTGACATTCTAACAGCTCAATTAGAGCATTTTAGTAATGAACAGTGTTCTTTGTCAAAACTGACATTCTCATCATCCACTGATGCACTTTGTCACAAAATGCAGTTTTATGCTCAGAAAGCTTGTTTCTGACATTCTAACAGCTCAATTAGAGCATTTTAGTAATGAACAGTGTTCTTTGTCAAAACTGACATTCTCATCATCCACTAATGCTTTTTGTCACAAAATGCAGTTCTCAGCTCAGAAAGCTTGTTTCTGACATTCTAACAACTCAATTAGAGCATTTTAGTAATGAACAGTGTTCTTTGTCAAAAGTGACATTCTCATCATCCACTGATTCACTTTGTCACAAAATGCAGTTTTATGCTCAGAAAGCTTGTTTCTGACATTCTAACAGCTCAATTAGAGCATTTTAGTAATGATCAGTGTTCTTTGTCAAAAGTGACATTCTCATCATCCACTGATTCACTTTGTCACAAAATGCAGTTTTATGCTCAGAAAGCTTGTTTCTGACATTCTAACAGCTCAATTAGAGCATTTTAGTAATGATCAGTGTTCTTTGTCAAAAGTGACATTCTCATCATCCACTGATTCACTTTGTCACAAAATGCAGTTCTCAGCTCAGAAAGCTTGTTTCTGACATTCTAACAGCTCAATTGGAGCATTTTAGTGATGATCAGTGTTCTTTGTCAAAACTGACATTCTCATCATCCACGGATGCTTTTTGTCACAAAATGCAGTTTTCAGCTCAGAGAGCTTGTTTCTGACATTCTAACAGCTCAATTAGAGCATTTTAGTAATGAACAGTGTTCTTTGTCAAAACTGACATTCTCATCATCCACTGATGCACTTTGTCACAAAATGCAGTTTTATGCTCAGAAAGCTTGTTTCTGACATTCTAACAGCTCAATTAGAGCATTTTAGTAATGATCAGTGTTCTTTGTCAAAAGTGACATTCTCATCATCCACTGATTCACTTTGTCACAAAATGCAGTTCTCAGCTCAGAAAGCTTGTTTCTGACATTCAATTAGAGCATTTTAGTAATGAACAGTGTTCTTTGTCAAAACTGACATTCTCATCATCCACTGATGCTTTTTGTCACAAAATGCAGTTCTCAGCTCAGAAAGCTTGTTTCTGACATTCTAACAACTCAATTAGAGCATTTTAGTAATGAACAGTGTTCTTTGTCAAAAGTGACATTCTCATCATCCACTGATTCACTTTGTCACAAAATGCAGTTTTCAGCTCAGAAAGCTTGTTTCTGACATTCTAACAGCTCAATTGGAGCATTTTAGTAATGATCAGTGTTCTTTGTCAAAACTGACATTCTCATCATCCACTGATGCTTTTTGTCACAAAATGCAGTTTCCAGCTCAGAAAGCTTGTTTCTGACATTCTAACAGCTCAATTAGAGCATTTTAGTAATGATCAGTGTTCTTTGTCAAAACTGACATTCTCATCATCCACTGATGAACTATGTCACAAAATGCAGTTCTCAGCTCAGAAAGCTTGTTTCTGACATTCTAACAGCTCAATTGGACCATTTTAGTAATGATCAGTGTTCTTTGTCAAAACTGACATTCTCATCATCCACTGATGAACTTTGTCACAAAATGCAGTTCTCAGCTCAGAAAGCTTGTTTCTGACATTCTAACAGCTCAATTAGAGCATTTTAGTAATGAACAGTGTTCTTTGTCAAAACTGACATTCTCATCATCCACTGATGCACTATGTCACAAAATGCAGTTCTCAGCTCAGAAAGCTTGTTTCTGACATTCTAACAGCTCAATTAGAGCATTTTAGTAATGAACAGTGTTCTTTGTCAAAACTGACATTCTCATCATCCACTGATGCACTTTGTCACAAAATGCAGTTCTCCGCTCAGAAAGCTTGTTTCTGACATTCTAACAGCTCAATTAGAGCATTTTAGCAATGATCAGTGTTCTTTGTCAAAAGTGACATTCTCATCATCCACTGATTCACTTTGTCACAAAATGCAGTTCTCAGCTCAGAAAGCTTGTTTCTGACATTCTAACAGCTCAATTAGAGCATTTTAGTAATGAACAGTGTTCTTTGTCAAAACTGACATTCTCATCATCCACTGATGAACTATGTCACAAAATGCAGTTCTCAGCTCAGAAAGCTTGTTTCTGACATTCTAACAGCTCAATTGGAGCATTTTAGTGATGATCAGTGTTCTTTGTCAAAACTGACATTCTCATCATCCACGGATGCTTTTTGTCACAAAATGCAGTTTTCAGCTCAGAAAGCTTGTTTCTGACATTCTAACAGCTCAATTAGAGCATTTTAGTAATGAACAGTGTTCTTTGTCAAAACTGACATTCTCATCATCCACTGATGCACTTTGTCACAAAATGCAGTTTTATGCTCAGAAAGCTTGTTTCTGACATTCTAACAGCTCAATTAGAGCATTTTAGTAATGAACAGTGTTCTTTGTCAAAACTGACATTCTCATCATCCACTAATGCTTTTTGTCACAAAATGCAGTTCTCAGCTCAGAAAGCTTGTTTCTGACATTCTAACAACTCAATTAGAGCATTTTAGTAATGAACAGTGTTCTTTGTCAAAAGTGACATTCTCATCATCCACTGATTCACTTTGTCACAAAATGCAGTTTTATGCTCAGAAAGCTTGTTTCTGACATTCTAACAGCTCAATTAGAGCATTTTAGTAATGATCAGTGTTCTTTGTCAAAAGTGACATTCTCATCATCCACTGATTCACTTTGTCACAAAATGCAGTTTTATGCTCAGAAAGCTTGTTTCTGACATTCTAACAGCTCAATTAGAGCATTTTAGTAATGATCAGTGTTCTTTGTCAAAAGTGACATTCTCATCATCCACTGATTCACTTTGTCACAAAATGCAGTTCTCAGCTCAGAAAGCTTGTTTCTGACATTCTAACAGCTCAATTGGAGCATTTTAGTGATGATCAGTGTTCTTTGTCAAAAGTGACATTCTCATCATCCACTGATTCACTTTGTCACAAAATGCAGTTTTATGCTCAGAAAGCTTGTTTCTGACATTCTAACAGCTCAATTAGAGCATTTTAGTAATGATCAGTGTTCTTTGTCAAAAGTGACATTCTCATCATCCACTGATTCACTTTGTCACAAAATGCAGTTTTATGCTCAGAAAGCTTGTTTCTGACATTCTAACAGCTCAATTAGAGCATTTTAGTAATGATCAGTGTTCTTTGTCAAAAGTGACATTCTCATCATCCACTGATTCACTTTGTCACAAAATGCAGTTCTCAGCTCAGAAAGCTTGTTTCTGACATTCTAACAGCTCAATTGGAGCATTTTAGTGATGATCAGTGTTCTTTGTCAAAACTGACATTCTCATCATCCACGGATGCTTTTTGTCACAAAATGCAGTTTTCAGCTCAGAAAGCTTGTTTCTGACATTCTAACAGCTCAATTAGAGCATTTTAGTAATGAACAGTGTTCTTTGTCAAAACTGACATTCTCATCATCCACTGATGCACTTTGTCACAAAATGCAGTTTTATGCTCAGAAAGCTTGTTTCTGACATTCTAACAGCTCAATTAGAGCATTTTAGTAATGATCAGTGTTCTTTGTCAAAAGTGACATTCTCATCATCCACTGATTCACTTTGTCACAAAATGCAGTTCTCAGCTCAGAAAGCTTGTTTCTGACATTCTAACAGCTCAGTTAGAGCATTTTAGTAATGATCAGTGTTCTTTGTCAAAACTGACATTCTCATCATCCACTGATGAACTATGTCACAAAATGCATTTCTCAGCTCAGAAAGCTTGTTTCTGACATTCTAACAGCTCAATTGGAGCATTTCAGTAATGAACAGTGTTCTTTGTCAAAACTGACATTCTCATCATCCACTGATTCACTTTGTCACAAAATGCAGTTTTCAGCTCAGAAAGCTTGTTTCTGACATTCTAACAGCTCAATTAGAGCATTTTAGTAATGATCAGTGTTCTTTGTCAAAACTGACATTCTCATCATCCACTGATGCTTTTTGTCACAAAATGCAGTTTTCAGCTCAGAAAGCTTGTTTCTGACATTCTAACAGCTCAATTGGAGCATTTTAGTAATGATCAGTGTTCTTTGTCAAAACTGACATTCTCATCATCCACTGATGCACTTTGTCACAAAATGCAGTTTTCAGCTCAGAAAGCTTGTTTCTGACATTCTAACAGCTCAATTAGAGCATTTTAGTAATGATCAGTGTTCTTTGTCAAAAGTGACATTCTCATCATCCACTGATTCACTTTGTCACAAAATGCAGTTCTCAGCTCAGAAAGCTTGTTTCTGACATTCTAACAGCTCAATTAGAGCATTTTAGTAATGAACAGTGTTCTTTGTCAAAACTGACATTCTCATCATCCAATTAGAGCATTTTAGTAATGATCAGTGTTCTTTGTCAAAAGTGACATTCTCATCATCCACTGATTCACTTTGGCACAAAATGCAGTTCTCAGCTCAGAAAGCTTGTTTCTGACATTCTAACAGCTCAATTGGAGCATTTTAGTAATGATCAGTGTTCTTTGTCAAAACTGACATTCTCATCATCCACTGATGCTTTTTGTCACAAAATGCAGTTCTCAGCTCAGAAAGCTTGTTTCTGACATTCTAACAGCTCAATTGGAGCATTTCAGTAATGAACAGTGTTCTTTGTCAAAACTGACATTCTCATCATCCACTGATTCACTTTGTCACAAAATGCAGTTTTCAGCTCAGAAAGCTTGTTTCTGACATTCTAACAGCTCAATTAGAGCATTTTAGTAATGATCAGTGTTCTTTGTCAAAACTGACATTCTCATCATCCACTGATGCTTTTTGTCACAAAATGCAGTTTTCAGCTCAGAAAGCTTGTTTCTGACATTCTAACAGCTCAATTGGAGCATTTTAGTAATGATCAGTGTTCTTTGTCAAAACTGACATTCTCATCATCCACTGATGCACTTTGTCACAAAATGCAGTTTTCAGCTCAGAAAGCTTGTTTCTGACATTCTAACAGCTCAATTAGAGCATTTTAGTAATGATCAGTGTTCTTTGTCAAAAGTGACATTCTCATCATCCACTGATTCACTTTGTCACAAAATGCAGTTCTCAGCTCAGAAAGCTTGTTTCTGACATTCTAACAGCTCAATTAGAGCATTTTAGTAATGAACAGTGTTCTTTGTCAAAACTGACATTCTCATCATCCAATTAGAGCATTTTAGTAATGATCAGTGTTCTTTGTCAAAAGTGACATTCTCATCATCCACTGATTCACTTTGGCACAAAATGCAGTTCTCAGCTCAGAAAGCTTGTTTCTGACATTCTAACAGCTCAATTGGAGCATTTTAGTAATGATCAGTGTTCTTTGTCAAAACTGACATTCTCATCATCCACTGATGCTTTTTGTCACAAAATGCAGTTCTCAGCTCAGAAAGCTTGTTTCTGACATTCTAACAGCTCAATTAGAGCATTTTAGTAATGAACAGTGTTCTTTGTCAAAACTGACATTCTCATCATCCACTGATGAACTGTCACAAAATGCAGTTCTCAGCTCAGAAAGCTTGTTTCTGACATTCTAACAGCTCAATTGGAGCATTTAAGTAATGATCAGTGTTCTTTGTCAAAACTGACATTCTCATCATCCACTGATGTACTTTGTCACAAAATGCAGTTCTCAGCTCAGAAAGCTTGTTTCTGACATTCTAACAGCTCAATTAGAGCATTTTAGTAATGAACAGTGTTCTTTGTCAAAACTGACATTCTCATCATCCACTGATGCACTATGTCACAAAATGCAGTTCTCAGCCCAGAAAGCTTGTTTCTGACATTCTAACAGCTCAATTAGAGCATTTTAGCAATGATCAGTGTTCTTTGTCAAAAGTGACATTCTCATCATCCACTGATTCACTTTGTCACAAAATGCAGTTCTCAGCTCAGAAAGCTTGTTTCTGACATTCTAACAGCTCAATTAGAGCATTTTAGTAATGATCAGTGTTCTTTGTCAAAACTGACATTCTCATCATCCACTGATGAACTTTGTCACAAAATGCAGTTCTCAGCTCAGAAAGCTTGTTTCTGACATTCTAACAGCTCAATTAGAGCATTTTAGTAATGAACAGTGTTCTTTGTCAAAACTGACATTCTCATCATCCACTGATGCACTATGTCACAAAATGCAGTTCTCAGCTCAGAAAGCTTGTTTCTGACATTCTAACAGCTCAATTAGAGCATTTTAGCAATGATCAGTGTTCTTTGTCAAAAGTGACATTCTCATCATCCACTGATTCACTTTTTCACAAAATGCAGTTCTCAGCTCAGAAAGCTTGTTTCTGACATTCTAACAGCTCAATTAGAGCATTTTAGTAATGAACAGTGTTCTTTGTCAAAACTGACATTCTCATCATCCACTGATGAACTATGTCACAAAATGCAGTTCTCAGCTCAGAAAGCTTGTTTCTGACATTCTAACAGCTCAATTAGAGCATTTTAGTAATGAACAGTGTTCTTTGTCAAAACTGACATTCTCATCATCCACTGATTCACTTTGTCACAAAATGCAGTTTTCAGCTCAGAAAGCTTGTTTCTGACATTCTAACAGCTCAATTAGAGCATTTTAGTAAAGAACAGTGTTCTTTGTCAAAACTGACATTCTCATCATCCACTGATGCACTTTGTCAAATAAATGCTGTTTTCAGCTCAGAAAGCTTGTTTCTGACATTCTAACAGCTCAATTAGAGCATTTTAGTAATGAACAGTGTTCTTTGTCAAAACTGACATTCTCATCATCCACTGATGAACTATGTCACAAAATGCAGTTCTCAGCTCAGAAAGCTTGTTTCTGACATTCTAACAGCTCAATTGGAGCATTTTAGTGATGATCAGTGTTCTTTGTCAAAACTGACATTCTCATCATCCACGGATGCTTTTTGTCACAAAATGCAGTTTTCAGCTCAGAAAGCTTGTTTCTGACATTCTAACAGCTCAATTAGAGCATTTTAGTAATGAACAGTGTTCTTTGTCAAAACTGACATTCTCATCATCCACTGATTCACTTTGTCACAAAATGCAGTTTTCAGCTCAGAAAGCTTGTTTCTGACATTCTAACAGCTCAATTAGAGCATTTTAGTAATGATCAGTGTTCTTTGTCAAAACTGACATTCTCATCATCCACTGATGCTTTTTGTCACAAAATGCAGTTCTCAGCTCAGAAAGCTTGTTTCTGACATTCTAACAGCTCAATTAGAGCATTTTAGTAATGAACAGTGTTCTTTGTCAAAACTGACATTCTCATCATCCACTGATGCTTTTTGTCACAAAATGCAGTTCTCAGCTCAGAAAGCTTGTTTCTGACATTCTATCAGCTCAATTAGAGCATTTTAGTAATGAACAGTGTTCTTTGTCAAAACTGACATTCTCATCATCCACTGATGCACTATGTCACAAAATGCAGTTCTCAGCTCAGAAAGCTTGTTTCTGACATTCTAACAGCTCAATTAGAGCATTTTAGCAATGATCAGTGTTCTTTGTCAAAAGTGACATTCTCATCATCCACTGATTCACTTTGTCACAAAATGCAGTTCTCAGCTCAGAAAGCTTGTTTCTGACATTCTAACAGCTCAATTAGAGCATTTTAGTAATGATCAGTGTTCTTTGTCAAAACTGACATTCTCATCATCCACTGATGCTTTTTGTCACAAAATGCATTTCTCAGCTCAGAAAGCTTGTTTCTGACATTCTAACAGCTCAATTGGAGCATTTCAGTAATGAACAGTGTTCTTTGTCAAAACTGACATTCTCATCATCCACTGATTCACTTTGTCACAAAATGCAGTTTTCAGCTCAGAAAGCTTGTTTCTGACATTCTAACAGCTCAATTAGAGCATTTTAGTAATGATCAGTGTTCTTTGTCAAAACTGACATTCTCATCATCCACTGATGCTTTTTGTCACAAAATGCAGTTTTCAGCTCAGAAAGCTTGTTTCTGACATTCTAACAGCTCAATTGGAGCATTTTAGTAATGATCAGTGTTCTTTGTCAAAACTGACATTCTCATCATCCACTGATGCTTTTTGTCACAAAATGCAGTTTTCAGCTCAGAAAGCTTGTTTCTGATATTTTAACAGCTCAATTAGAGCATTTTAGTAATGAACAGTGTTCTTTGTCAAAACTGACATTCTCATCATCCACTGATGCACTTTGTCACAAAATGCAGTTTTCAGCTCAGAAAGCTTGTTTCTGACATTCTAACAGCTCAATTAGAGCATTTTAGTAATGATCAGTGTTCTTTGTCAAAAGTGACATTCTCATCATCCACTGATTCACTTTGTCACAAAATGCAGTTCTCAGCTCAGAAAGCTTGTTTCTGACATTCTAACAGCTCAATTAGAGCATTTTAGTAATGAACAGTGTTCTTTGTCAAAACTGACATTCTCATCATCCACTGATGAACTATGTCACAAAATGCAGTTCTCAGCTCAGAAAGCTTGTTTCTGACATTCTAACAGCTCAATTGGAGCATTTTAGTAATGAACAGTGTTCTTTGTCAAAACTGACATTCTCATCATCCACTGATGAACTTTGTCACAAAATGCAGTTCTCAGCTCAGAAAGCTTGTTTCTGACATTCTAACAGCTCAATTAGAGCATTTTAGTAATGAACAGTGTTCTTTGTCAAAACTGACATTCTCATCATCGACTGATGCACTATGTCACAAAATGCAGTTCTCAGCTCAGAAAGCTTGTTTCTGACATTCTAACAGCTCAATTAGAGCATTTTAGCAATGATCAGTGTTCTTTGTCAAAAGCTACATTCTCATCATCCACTGATTCACTTTGTCACAAAATGCAGTTCTCAGCTCAGAAAGCTTGTTTCTGACATTCTAACAGCTCAATTAGAGCATTTTAGTAATGATCAGTGTTCTTTGTCAAAACTGACATTCTCATCATCCACTGATGAACTTTGTCACAAAATGCAGTTCTCAGCTCAAAAAAGCTTGTTTCTGAGATTCTAACAGCTCAATTAGAGCATTTTAGCAATGAACAGTGTTCTTTGTCAAAACTGACATTCTCATCATCCACTGATGCACAGTGTCACAAAATGCAGTTCTCAGCTCAGAAAGCTTGTTTCTGACATTCTAACAGCTCAATTAGAGCATTTTAGCAATGATCAGTGTTCTTTGTCAAAAGTGACATTCTCATCATCCACTGATTCACTTTGTCACAAAATGCAGTTCTCAGCTCAGAAAGCTTGTTTCTGACATTCTAACAGCTCAATTAGAGCATTTGAGTAATGAACAGTGTTCTTTGTCAAAACTGACATTCTCATCATCCACTGATGCACTTTGTCAAATAAATGCTGTTTTCAGCTCAGAAAGCTTGTTTCTGACATTCTAACAGCTCAATTGGAGCATTTTAGTAATGATCAGTGTTCTTTGTCAAAACTGACATTCTCATCATCCACTGATGAACTATGTCACAAAATGCAGTTCTCAGCTCAGAAAGCTTGTTTCTGACATTCTAACAGCTCAATTGGAGCATTTTAGTAATGATCAGTGTTCTTTGTCAAAACTGACATTCTCATCATCCACTGATGAACTTTGTCACAAAATGCAGTTCTCAGCTCAGAAAGCTTGTTTCTGACATTCTAACAGCTCAATTAGAGCATTTTAGTAATGAACAGTGTTCTTTGTCAAAACTGACATTCTCATCATCCACTGATGCACTATGTCACAAAATGCAGTTCTCAGCTCAGAAAGCTTGTTTCTGACATTCTAACAGCTCAATTAGAGCATTTTAGTAATGAACAGTGTTCTTTGTCAAAACTGACATTCTCATCATCCACTGATGCACTATGTCACAAAATGCAGTTCTCAGCTCAGAAAGCTTGTTTCTGACATTCTAACAGCTCAATTAGAGCATTTTAGCAATGATCAGTGTTCTTTGTCAAAAGTGACATTCTCATCATCCACTGATTCACTTTGTCACAAAATGCAGTTCTCAGCTCAGAAAGCTTGTTTCTGACATTCTAACAGCTCAATTAGAGCATTTTAGTAATGAACAGTGTTCTTTGTCAAAACTGACATTCTCATCATCCACTGATGAACTATGTCACAAAATGCAGTTCTCAGCTCAGAAAGCTTGTTTCTGACATTCTAACAGCTCAATTGGAGCATTTTAGTGATGATCAGTGTTCTTTGTCAAAACTGACATTCTCATCATCCACGGATGCTTTTTGTCACAAAATGCAGTTTTCAGCTCAGAAAGCTTGTTTCTGACATTCTAACAGCTCAATTAGAGCATTTTAGTAATGAACAGTGTTCTTTGTCAAAACTGACATTCTCATCATCCACTGATGCACTTTGTCACAAAATGCAGTTTTATGCTCAGAAAGCTTGTTTCTGACATTCTAACAGCTCAATTAGAGCATTTTAGTAATGAACAGTGTTCTTTGTCAAAACTGACATTCTCATCATCCACTAATGCTTTTTGTCACAAAATGCAGTTCTCAGCTCAGAAAGCTTGTTTCTGACATTCTAACAACTCAATTAGAGCATTTTAGTAATGAACAGTGTTCTTTGTCAAAAGTGACATTCTCATCATCCACTGATTCACTTTGTCACAAAATGCAGTTTTATGCTCAGAAAGCTTGTTTCTGACATTCTAACAGCTCAATTAGAGCATTTTAGTAATGATCAGTGTTCTTTGTCAAAAGTGACATTCTCATCATCCACTGATTCACTTTGTCACAAAATGCAGTTTTATGCTCAGAAAGCTTGTTTCTGACATTCTAACAGCTCAATTAGAGCATTTTAGTAATGATCAGTGTTCTTTGTCAAAAGTGACATTCTCATCATCCACTGATTCACTTTGTCACAAAATGCAGTTCTCAGCTCAGAAAGCTTGTTTCTGACATTCTAACAGCTCAATTAGAGCATTTTAGTAATGAACAGTGTTCTTTGTCAAAACTGACATTCTCATCATCCACTGATGAACTATGTCACAAAATGCAGTTCTCAGCTCAGAAAGCTTGTTTCTGACATTCTAACAGCTCAATTAGAGCATTTTAGTAATGAACAGTGTTCTTTGTCAAAACTGACATTCTCATCATCCACTGATGAACTATGTCACAAAATGCAGTTCTCAGCTCAGAAAGCTTGTTTCTGACATTCTAACAGCTCAATTGGAGCATTTTAGTGATGATCAGTGTTCTTTGTCAAAACTGACATTCTCATCATCCACGGATGCTTTTTGTCACAAAATGCAGTTTTCAGCTCAGAAAGCTTGTTTCTGACATTCTAACAGCTCAATTAGAGCATTTTAGTAATGAACAGTGTTCTTTGTCAAAACTGACATTCTCATCATCCACTGATGCACTTTGTCACAAAATGCAGTTTTATGCTCAGAAAGCTTGTTTCTGACATTCTAACAGCTCAATTAGAGCATTTTAGTAATGATCAGTGTTCTTTGTCAAAAGTGACATTCTCATCATCCACTGATTCACTTTGTCACAAAATGCAGTTCTCAGCTCAGAAAGCTTGTTTCTGACATTCAATTAGAGCATTTTAGTAATGAACAGTGTTCTTTGTCAAAACTGACATTCTCATCATCCACTGATGCTTTTTGTCACAAAATGCAGTTCTCAGCTCAGAAAGCTTGTTTCTGACATTCTAACAACTCAATTAGAGCATTTTAGTAATGAACAGTGTTCTTTGTCAAAAGTGACATTCTCATCATCCACTGATTCACTTTGTCACAAAATGCAGTTTTCAGCTCAGAAAGCTTGTTTCTGACATTCTAACAGCTCAATTGGAGCATTTTAGTAATGATCAGTGTTCTTTGTCAAAACTGACATTCTCATCATCCACTGATGCTTTTTGTCACAAAATGCAGTTCTCAGCTCAGAAAGCTTGTTTCTGACATTCTAACAGCTCAATTAGAGCATTTTAGTAATGAACAGTGTTCTTTGTCAAAACTGACATTCTCATCATCCACTGATGCTTTTTGTCACAAAATGCAGTTTTCAGCTCAGAAAGCTTGTTTCTGACATTCTAACAGCTCAATTAGAGCATTTTAGTAATGATCAGTGTTCTTTGTCAAAACTGACATTCTCATCATCCACTGATGCTTTTTGTCACAAAATGCAGTTCTCAGCTCAGAAAGCTTGTTTCTGACATTCTAACAGCTCAATTAGAGCATTTTAGTAATGATCAGTGTTCTTTGTCAAAACTGACATTCTCATCATCCACTGATGCTTTTTGTCACAAAATGCAGTTCTCAGCTCAGAAAGCTTGTTTCTGACATTCTAACAGCTCAATTAGAGCATTTTAGCAATGATCAGTGTTCTTTGTCAAAAGTGACATTCTCATCATCCACTGATTCACTTTGTCACAAAATGCAGTTCTCAGCTCAGAAAGCTTGTTTCTGACATTCTAACAGCTCAATTAGAGCATTTTAGTAATGATCAGTGTTCTTTGTCAAAACTGACATTCTCATCATCCACTGATGAACTATGTCACAATATGCATTTCTCAGCTCAGAAAGCTTGTTTCTGACATTCTAACAGCTCAATTGGAGCATTTCAGTAATGAACAGTGTTCTTTGTCAAAACTGACATTCTCATCATCCACTGATTCACTTTGTCACAAAATGCAGTTTTCAGCTCAGAAAGCTTGTTTCTGACATTCTAACAGCTCAATTAGAGCATTTTAGTAATGATCAGTGTTCTTTGTCAAAACTGACATTCTCATCATCCACTGATGCTTTTTGTCACAAAATGCAGTTTTCAGCTCAGAAAGCTTGTTTCTGACATTCTAACAGCTCAATTAGAGCATTTTAGTAATGAACAGTGTTCTTTGTCAAAACTGACATTCTCATCATCGACTGATGCACTATGTCACAAAATGCAGTTCTCAGCTCAGAAAGCTTGTTTCTGACATTCTAACAGCTCAATTAGAGCATTTTAGCAATGATCAGTGTTCTTTGTCAAAAGTGACATTCTCATCATCCACTGATTCACTTTGTCACAAAATGCAGTTCTCAGCTCAGAAAGCTTGTTTCTGACATTCTAACAGCTCAATTAGAGCATTTTAGTAATGATCAGTGTTCTTTGTCAAAACTGACATTCTCATCATCCACTGATGAACTTTGTCACAAAATGCAGTTCTCAGCTCAGAAAGCTTGTTTCTGAGATTCTAACAGCTCAATTAGAGCATTTTAGCAATGAACAGTGTTCTTTGTCAAAACTGACATTCTCATCATCCACTGATGCACAGTGTCACAAAATGCAGTTCTCAGCTCAGAAAGCTTGTTTCTGACATTCTAACAGCTCAATTAGAGCATTTTAGCAATGATCAGTGTTCTTTGTCAAAAGTGACATTCTCATCATCCACTGATTCACTTTGTCACAAAATGCAGTTCTCAGCTCAGAAAGCTTGTTTCTGACATTCTAACAGCTCAATTAGAGCATTTGAGTCATGAACAGTGTTCTTTGTCAAAACTGACATTCTCATCATCCACTGATGCACTTTGTCAAATAAATGCTGTTTTCAGCTCAGAAAGCTTGTTTCTGACATTCTAACAACTCAATTAGAGCATTTTAGTAATGAACAGTGTTCTTTGTCAAAAGTGACATTCTCATCATCCACTGATGCACTTTGTCACAAAATGCAGTTTTATGCTCAGAAAGCTTGTTTCTGACATTCTAACAGCTCAATTAGAGCATTTTAGTAATGATCAGTGTTCTTTGTCAAAAGTGACATTCTCATCATCCACTGATTCACTTTGTCACAAAATGCAGTTTTATGCTCAGAAAGCTTGTTTCTGACATTCTAACAGCTCAATTAGAGCATTTTAGTAATGATCAGTGTTCTTTGTCAAAAGTGACATTCTCATCATCCACTGATTCACTTTGTCACAAAATGCAGTTCTCAGCTCAGAAAGCTTGTTTCTGACATTCTAACAGCTCAATTGGAGCATTTTAGTAATGAACAGTGTTCTTTGTCAAAACTGACATTCTCATCATCCACTGATGAACTTTGTCACAAAATGCAGTTCTCAGCTCAGAAAGCTTGTTTCTGACATTCTAACAGCTCAATTAGAGCATTTTAGTAATGAACAGTGTTCTTTGTCAAAACTGACATTCTCATCATCGACTGATGCACTATGTCACAAAATGCAGTTCTCAGCTCAGAAAGCTTGTTTCTGACATTCTAACAGCTCAATTAGAGCATTTTAGCAATGATCAGTGTTCTTTGTCAAAAGCTACATTCTCATCATCCACTGATTCACTTTGTCACAAAATGCAGTTCTCAGCTCAGAAAGCTTGTTTCTGACATTCTAACAGCTCAATTAGAGCATTTTAGTAATGATCAGTGTTCTTTGTCAAAACTGACATTCTCATCATCCACTGATGAACTTTGTCACAAAATGCAGTTCTCAGCTCAAAAAAGCTTGTTTCTGAGATTCTAACAGCTCAATTAGAGCATTTTAGCAATGAACAGTGTTCTTTGTCAAAACTGACATTCTCATCATCCACTGATGCACAGTGTCACAAAATGCAGTTCTCAGCTCAGAAAGCTTGTTTCTGACATTCTAACAGCTCAATTAGAGCATTTTAGCAATGATCAGTGTTCTTTGTCAAAAGTGACATTCTCATCATCCACTGATTCACTTTGTCACAAAATGCAGTTCTCAGCTCAGAAAGCTTGTTTCTGACATTCTAACAGCTCAATTAGAGCATTTGAGTAATGAACAGTGTTCTTTGTCAAAACTGACATTCTCATCATCCACTGATGCACTTTGTCAAATAAATGCTGTTTTCAGCTCAGAAAGCTTGTTTCTGACATTCTAACAGCTCAATTGGAGCATTTTAGTAATGATCAGTGTTCTTTGTCAAAACTGACATTCTCATCATCCACTGATGAACTATGTCACAAAATGCAGTTCTCAGCTCAGAAAGCTTGTTTCTGACATTCTAACAGCTCAATTGGAGCATTTTAGTAATGATCAGTGTTCTTTGTCAAAACTGACATTCTCATCATCCACTGATGAACTTTGTCACAAAATGCAGTTCTCAGCTCAGAAAGCTTGTTTCTGACATTCTAACAGCTCAATTAGAGCATTTTAGTAATGAACAGTGTTCTTTGTCAAAACTGACATTCTCATCATCCACTGATGCACTATGTCACAAAATGCAGTTCTCAGCTCAGAAAGCTTGTTTCTGACATTCTAACAGCTCAATTAGAGCATTTTAGTAATGAACAGTGTTCTTTGTCAAAACTGACATTCTCATCATCCACTGATGCACTATGTCACAAAATGCAGTTCTCAGCTCAGAAAGCTTGTTTCTGACATTCTAACAGCTCAATTAGAGCATTTTAGCAATGATCAGTGTTCTTTGTCAAAAGTGACATTCTCATCATCCACTGATTCACTTTGTCACAAAATGCAGTTCTCAGCTCAGAAAGCTTGTTTCTGACATTCTAACAGCTCAATTAGAGCATTTTAGTAATGAACAGTGTTCTTTGTCAAAACTGACATTCTCATCATCCACTGATGAACTATGTCACAAAATGCAGTTCTCAGCTCAGAAAGCTTGTTTCTGACATTCTAACAGCTCAATTGGAGCATTTTAGTGATGATCAGTGTTCTTTGTCAAAACTGACATTCTCATCATCCACGGATGCTTTTTGTCACAAAATGCAGTTTTCAGCTCAGAAAGCTTGTTTCTGACATTCTAACAGCTCAATTAGAGCATTTTAGTAATGAACAGTGTTCTTTGTCAAAACTGACATTCTCATCATCCACTGATGCACTTTGTCACAAAATGCAGTTTTATGCTCAGAAAGCTTGTTTCTGACATTCTAACAGCTCAATTAGAGCATTTTAGTAATGAACAGTGTTCTTTGTCAAAACTGACATTCTCATCATCCACTAATGCTTTTTGTCACAAAATGCAGTTCTCAGCTCAGAAAGCTTGTTTCTGACATTCTAACAACTCAATTAGAGCATTTTAGTAATGAACAGTGTTCTTTGTCAAAAGTGACATTCTCATCATCCACTGATTCACTTTGTCACAAAATGCAGTTTTATGCTCAGAAAGCTTGTTTCTGACATTCTAACAGCTCAATTAGAGCATTTTAGTAATGATCAGTGTTCTTTGTCAAAAGTGACATTCTCATCATCCACTGATTCACTTTGTCACAAAATGCAGTTTTATGCTCAGAAAGCTTGTTTCTGACATTCTAACAGCTCAATTAGAGCATTTTAGTAATGATCAGTGTTCTTTGTCAAAAGTGACATTCTCATCATCCACTGATTCACTTTGTCACAAAATGCAGTTCTCAGCTCAGAAAGCTTGTTTCTGACATTCTAACAGCTCAATTAGAGCATTTTAGTAATGAACAGTGTTCTTTGTCAAAACTGACATTCTCATCATCCACTGATGAACTATGTCACAAAATGCAGTTCTCAGCTCAGAAAGCTTGTTTCTGACATTCTAACAGCTCAATTAGAGCATTTTAGTAATGAACAGTGTTCTTTGTCAAAACTGACATTCTCATCATCCACTGATGAACTATGTCACAAAATGCAGTTCTCAGCTCAGAAAGCTTGTTTCTGACATTCTAACAGCTCAATTGGAGCATTTTAGTGATGATCAGTGTTCTTTGTCAAAACTGACATTCTCATCATCCACGGATGCTTTTTGTCACAAAATGCAGTTTTCAGCTCAGAAAGCTTGTTTCTGACATTCTAACAGCTCAATTAGAGCATTTTAGTAATGAACAGTGTTCTTTGTCAAAACTGACATTCTCATCATCCACTGATGCACTTTGTCACAAAATGCAGTTTTATGCTCAGAAAGCTTGTTTCTGACATTCTAACAGCTCAATTAGAGCATTTTAGTAATGATCAGTGTTCTTTGTCAAAAGTGACATTCTCATCATCCACTGATTCACTTTGTCACAAAATGCAGTTCTCAGCTCAGAAAGCTTGTTTCTGACATTCAATTAGAGCATTTTAGTAATGAACAGTGTTCTTTGTCAAAACTGACATTCTCATCATCCACTGATGCTTTTTGTCACAAAATGCAGTTCTCAGCTCAGAAAGCTTGTTTCTGACATTCTAACAACTCAATTAGAGCATTTTAGTAATGAACAGTGTTCTTTGTCAAAAGTGACATTCTCATCATCCACTGATTCACTTTGTCACAAAATGCAGTTTTCAGCTCAGAAAGCTTGTTTCTGACATTCTAACAGCTCAATTGGAGCATTTTAGTAATGATCAGTGTTCTTTGTCAAAACTGACATTCTCATCATCCACTGATGCTTTTAGTCACAAAATAAAGTTTCCAGCTCAGAAAGCTTGTTTCTGACATTCTAACAGCTCAATTAGAGCATTTTAGTAATGATCAGTGTTCTTTGTCAAAACTGACATTCTCATCATCCACTGATGCTTTTTGTCACAAAATGCAGTTCTCAGCTCAGAAAGCTTGTTTCTGACATTCTAACAGCTCAATTAGAGCATTTTAGTAATGAACAGTGTTCTTTGTCAAAACTGACATTCTCATCATCCACTGATGCTTTTTGTCACAAAATGCAGTTTTCAGCTCAGAAAGCTTGTTTCTGACATTCTAACAGCTCAATTAGAGCATTTTAGTAATGATCAGTGTTCTTTGTCAAAACTGACATTCTCATCATCCACTGATGCTTTTTGTCACAAAATGCAGTTCTCAGCTCAGAAAGCTTGTTTCTGACATTCTAACAGCTCAATTAGAGCATTTTAGTAATGATCAGTGTTCTTTGTCAAAACTGACATTCTCATCATCCACTGATGCTTTTTGTCACAAAATGCAGTTCTCAGCTCAGAAAGCTTGTTTCTGACATTCTAACAGCTCAATTAGAGCATTTTAGCAATGATCAGTGTTCTTTGTCAAAAGTGACATTCTCATCATCCACTGATTCACTTTGTCACAAAATGCAGTTCTCAGCTCAGAAAGCTTGTTTCTGACATTCTAACAGCTCAATTAGAGCATTTTAGTAATGATCAGTGTTCTTTGTCAAAACTGACATTCTCATCATCCACTGATGAACTATGTCACAATATGCATTTCTCAGCTCAGAAAGCTTGTTTCTGACATTCTAACAGCTCAATTGGAGCATTTCAGTAATGAACAGTGTTCTTTGTCAAAACTGACATTCTCATCATCCACTGATTCACTTTGTCACAAAATGCAGTTTTCAGCTCAGAAAGCTTGTTTCTGACATTCTAACAGCTCAATTAGAGCATTTTAGTAATGATCAGTGTTCTTTGTCAAAACTGACATTCTCATCATCCACTGATGCTTTTTGTCACAAAATGCAGTTTTCAGCTCAGAAAGCTTGTTTCTGACATTCTAACAGCTCAATTAGAGCATTTTAGTAATGAACAGTGTTCTTTGTCAAAACTGACATTCTCATCATCGACTGATGCACTATGTCACAAAATGCAGTTCTCAGCTCAGAAAGCTTGTTTCTGACATTCTAACAGCTCAATTAGAGCATTTTAGCAATGATCAGTGTTCTTTGTCAAAAGTGACATTCTCATCATCCACTGATTCACTTTGTCACAAAATGCAGTTTTATGCTCAGAAAGCTTGTTTCTGACATTCTAACAGCTCAATTAGAGCATTTTAGTAATGATCAGTGTTCTTTGTCAAAAGTGACATTCTCATCATCCACTGATTCACTTTGTCACAAAATGCAGTTCTCAGCTCAGAAAGCTTGTTTCTGACATTCTAACAGCTCAATTGGAGCATTTTAGTGATGATCAGTGTTCTTTGTCAAAACTGACATTCTCATCATCCACGGATGCTTTTTGTCACAAAATGCAGTTTTCAGCTCAGAAAGCTTGTTTCTGACATTCTAACAGCTCAATTAGAGCATTTTAGTAATGAACAGTGTTCTTTGTCAAAACTGACATTCTCATCATCCACTGATGCACTTTGTCACAAAATGCAGTTTTATGCTCAGAAAGCTTGTTTCTGACATTCTAACAGCTCAATTAGAGCATTTTAGTAATGATCAGTGTTCTTTGTCAAAAGTGACATTCTCATCATCCACTGATTCACTTTGTCACAAAATGCAGTTCTCAGCTCAGAAAGCTTGTTTCTGACATTCAATTAGAGCATTTTAGTAATGAACAGTGTTCTTTGTCAAAACTGACATTCTCATCATCCACTGATGCTTTTTGTCACAAAATGCAGTTCTCAGCTCAGAAAGCTTGTTTCTGACATTCTAACAACTCAATTAGAGCATTTTAGTAATGAACAGTGTTCTTTGTCAAAAGTGACATTCTCATCATCCACTGATTCACTTTGTCACAAAATGCAGTTTTCAGCTCAGAAAGCTTGTTTCTGACATTCTAACAGCTCAATTGGAGCATTTTAGTAATGATCAGTGTTCTTTGTCAAAACTGACATTCTCATCATCCACTGATGCTTTTTGTCACAAAATGCAGTTTCCAGCTCAGAAAGCTTGTTTCTGACATTCTAACAGCTCAATTAGAGCATTTTAGTAATGATCAGTGTTCTTTGTCAAAACTGACATTCTCATCATCCACTGATGAACTATGTCACAAAATGCAGTTCTCAGCTCAGAAAGCTTGTTTCTGACATTCTAACAGCTCAATTGGAGCATTTTAGTAATGATCAGTGTTCTTTGTCAAAACTGACATTCTCATCATCCACTGATGAACTTTGTCACAAAATGCAGTTCTCAGCTCAGAAAGCTTGTTTCTGACATTCTAACAGCTCAATTAGAGCATTTTAGTAATGAACAGTGTTCTTTGTCAAAACTGACATTCTCATCATCCACTGATGCACTATGTCACAAAATGCAGTTCTCAGCTCAGAAAGCTTGTTTCTGACATTCTAACAGCTCAATTAGAGCATTTTAGTAATGAACAGTGTTCTTTGTCAAAACTGACATTCTCATCATCCACTGATGCACTTTGTCACAAAATGCAGTTCTCAGCTCAGAAAGCTTGTTTCTGACATTCTAACAGCTCAATTAGAGCATTTTAGCAATGATCAGTGTTCTTTGTCAAAAGTGACATTCTCATCATCCACTGATTCACTTTGTCACAAAATGCAGTTCTCAGCTCAGAAAGCTTGTTTCTGACATTCTAACAGCTCAATTAGAGCATTTTAGTAATGAACAGTGTTCTTTGTCAAAACTGACATTCTCATCATCCACTGATGAACTATGTCACAAAATGCAGTTCTCAGCTCAGAAAGCTTGTTTCTGACATTCTAACAGCTCAATTGGAGCATTTTAGTGATGATCAGTGTTCTTTGTCAAAACTGACATTCTCATCATCCACGGATGCTTTTTGTCACAAAATGCAGTTTTCAGCTCAGAAAGCTTGTTTCTGACATTCTAACAGCTCAATTAGAGCATTTTAGTAATGAACAGTGTTCTTTGTCAAAACTGACATTCTCATCATCCACTGATGCACTTTGTCACAAAATGCAGTTTTATGCTCAGAAAGCTTGTTTCTGACATTCTAACAGCTCAATTAGAGCATTTTAGTAATGAACAGTGTTCTTTGTCAAAACTGACATTCTCATCATCCACTAATGCTTTTTGTCACAAAATGCAGTTCTCAGCTCAGAAAGCTTGTTTCTGACATTCTAACAACTCAATTAGAGCATTTTAGTAATGAACAGTGTTCTTTGTCAAAAGTGACATTCTCATCATCCACTGATTCACTTTGTCACAAAATGCAGTTTTATGCTCAGAAAGCTTGTTTCTGACATTCTAACAGCTCAATTAGAGCATTTTAGTAATGATCAGTGTTCTTTGTCAAAAGTGACATTCTCATCATCCACTGATTCACTTTGTCACAAAATGCAGTTTTATGCTCAGAAAGCTTGTTTCTGACATTCTAACAGCTCAATTAGAGCATTTTAGTAATGATCAGTGTTCTTTGTCAAAAGTGACATTCTCATCATCCACTGATTCACTTTGTCACAAAATGCAGTTCTCAGCTCAGAAAGCTTGTTTCTGACATTCTAACAGCTCAATTGGAGCATTTTAGTGATGATCAGTGTTCTTTGTCAAAAGTGACATTCTCATCATCCACTGATTCACTTTGTCACAAAATGCAGTTTTATGCTCAGAAAGCTTGTTTCTGACATTCTAACAGCTCAATTAGAGCATTTTAGTAATGATCAGTGTTCTTTGTCAAAAGTGACATTCTCATCATCCACTGATTCACTTTGTCACAAAATGCAGTTTTATGCTCAGAAAGCTTGTTTCTGACATTCTAACAGCTCAATTAGAGCATTTTAGTAATGATCAGTGTTCTTTGTCAAAAGTGACATTCTCATCATCCACTGATTCACTTTGTCACAAAATGCAGTTCTCAGCTCAGAAAGCTTGTTTCTGACATTCTAACAGCTCAATTGGAGCATTTTAGTGATGATCAGTGTTCTTTGTCAAAACTGACATTCTCATCATCCACGGATGCTTTTTGTCACAAAATGCAGTTTTCAGCTCAGAAAGCTTGTTTCTGACATTCTAACAGCTCAATTAGAGCATTTTAGTAATGAACAGTGTTCTTTGTCAAAAGTGACATTCTCATCATCCACTGATGCACTTTGTCACAAAATGCAGTTTTATGCTCAGAAAGCTTGTTTCTGACATTCTAACAGCTCAATTAGAGCATTTTAGTAATGATCAGTGTTCTTTGTCAAAAGTGACATTCTCATCATCCACTGATTCACTTTGTCACAAAATGCAGTTCTCAGCTCAGAAAGCTTGTTTCTGACATTCTAACAGCTCAATTAGAGCATTTTAGTAATGATCAGTGTTCTTTGTCAAAACTGACATTCTCATCATCCACTGATGAACTATGTCACAAAATGCATTTCTCAGCTCAGAAAGCTTGTTTCTGACATTCTAACAGCTCAATTGGAGCATTTCAGTAATGAACAGTGTTCTTTGTCAAAACTGACATTCTCATCATCCACTGATGAACTATGTCACAAAATGCAGTTCTCAGCTCAGAAAGCTTGTTTCTGACATTCTAACAGCTCAATTGGAGCATTTTAGTGATGATCAGTGTTCTTTGTCAAAACTGACATTCTCATCATCCACGGATGCTTTTTGTCACAAAATGCAGTTTTCAGCTCAGAAAGCTTGTTTCTGACATTCTAACAGCTCAATTAGAGCATTTTAGTAATGAACAGTGTTCTTTGTCAAAACTGACATTCTCATCATCCACTGATGCACTTTGTCACACAATGCAGTTTTATGCTCAGAAAGCTTGTTTCTGACATTCTAACAGCTCAATTAGAGCATTTTAGTAATGATCAGTGTTCTTTGTCAAAAGTGACATTCTCATCATCCACTGATTCACTTTGTCACAAAATGCAGTTCTCAGCTCAGAAAGCTTGTTTCTGACATTCAATTAGAGCATTTTAGTAATGAACAGTGTTCTTTGTCAAAACTGACATTCTCATCATCCACTGATGCTTTTTGTCACAAAATGCAGTTCTCAGCTCAGAAAGCTTGTTTCTGACATTCTAACAACTCAATTAGAGCATTTTAGTAATGAACAGTGTTCTTTGTCAAAAGTGACATTCTCATCATCCACTGATTCACTTTGTCACAAAATGCAGTTTTCAGCTCAGAAAGCTTGTTTCTGACATTCTAACAGCTCAATTGGAGCATTTTAGTAATGATCAGTGTTCTTTGTCAAAACTGACATTCTCATCATCCACTGATGCTTTTAGTCACAAAATAAAGTTTCCAGCTCAGAAAGCTTGTTTCTGACATTCTAACAGCTCAATTAGAGCATTTTAGTAATGATCAGTGTTCTTTGTCAAAACTGACATTCTCATCATCCACTGATGCTTTTTGTCACAAAATGCAGTTCTCAGCTCAGAAAGCTTGTTTCTGACATTCTAACAGCTCAATTAGAGCATTTTAGTAATGAACAGTGTTCTTTGTCAAAACTGACATTCTCATCATCCACTGATGCTTTTTGTCACAAAATGCAGTTTTCAGCTCAGAAAGCTTGTTTCTGACATTCTAACAGCTCAATTAGAGCATTTTAGTAATGATCAGTGTTCTTTGTCAAAACTGACATTCTCATCATCCACTGATGCTTTTTGTCACAAAATGCAGTTCTCAGCTCAGAAAGCTTGTTTCTGACATTCTAACAGCTCAATTAGAGCATTTTAGTAATGATCAGTGTTCTTTGTCAAAACTGACATTCTCATCATCCACTGATGCTTTTTGTCACAAAATGCAGTTCTCAGCTCAGAAAGCTTGTTTCTGACATTCTAACAGCTCAATTAGAGCATTTTAGCAATGATCAGTGTTCTTTGTCAAAAGTGACATTCTCATCATCCACTGATTCACTTTGTCACAAAATGCAGTTCTCAGCTCAGAAAGCTTGTTTCTGACATTCTAACAGCTCAATTAGAGCATTTTAGTAATGATCAGTGTTCTTTGTCAAAACTGACATTCTCATCATCCACTGATGAACTATGTCACAAAATGCAGTTCTCAGCTCAGAAAGCTTGTTTCTGACATTCTAACAGCTCAATTGGAGCATTTTAGTAATGATCAGTGTTCTTTGTCAAAACTGACATTCTCATCATCCACTGATGAACTTTGTCACAAAATGCAGTTCTCAGCTCAGAAAGCTTGTTTCTGACATTCTAACAGCTCAATTAGAGCATTTTAGTAATGAACAGTGTTCTTTGTCAAAACTGACATTCTCATCATCCACTGATGCACTATGTCACAAAATGCAGTTCTCAGCTCAGAAAGCTTGTTTCTGACATTCTAACAGCTCAATTAGAGCATTTTAGTAATGAACAGTGTTCTTTGTCAAAACTGACATTCTCATCATCCACTGATGCACTTTGTCACAAAATGCAGTTCTCAGCTCAGAAAGCTTGTTTCTGACATTCTAACAGCTCAATTAGAGCATTTTAGCAATGATCAGTGTTCTTTGTCAAAAGTGACATTCTCATCATCCACTGATTCACTTTGTCACAAAATGCAGTTCTCAGCTCAGAAAGCTTGTTTCTGACATTCTAACAGCTCAATTAGAGCATTTTAGTAATGAACAGTGTTCTTTGTCAAAACTGACATTCTCATCATCCACTGATGAACTATGTCACAAAATGCAGTTCTCAGCTCAGAAAGCTTGTTTCTGACATTCTAACAGCTCAATTGGAGCATTTTAGTGATGATCAGTGTTCTTTGTCAAAACTGACATTCTCATCATCCACGGATGCTTTTTGTCACAAAATGCAGTTTTCAGCTCAGAAAGCTTGTTTCTGACATTCTAACAGCTCAATTAGAGCATTTTAGTAATGAACAGTGTTCTTTGTCAAAACTGACATTCTCATCATCCACTGATGCACTTTGTCACAAAATGCAGTTTTATGCTCAGAAAGCTTGTTTCTGACATTCTAACAGCTCAATTAGAGCATTTTAGTAATGAACAGTGTTCTTTGTCAAAACTGACATTCTCATCATCCACTAATGCTTTTTGTCACAAAATGCAGTTCTCAGCTCAGAAAGCTTGTTTCTGACATTCTAACAACTCAATTAGAGCATTTTAGTAATGAACAGTGTTCTTTGTCAAAAGTGACATTCTCATCATCCACTGATTCACTTTGTCACAAAATGCAGTTTTATGCTCAGAAAGCTTGTTTCTGACATTCTAACAGCTCAATTAGAGCATTTTAGTAATGATCAGTGTTCTTTGTCAAAAGTGACATTCTCATCATCCACTGATTCACTTTGTCACAAAATGCAGTTTTATGCTCAGAAAGCTTGTTTCTGACATTCTAACAGCTCAATTAGAGCATTTTAGTAATGATCAGTGTTCTTTGTCAAAAGTGACATTCTCATCATCCACTGATTCACTTTGTCACAAAATGCAGTTCTCAGCTCAGAAAGCTTGTTTCTGACATTCTAACAGCTCAATTGGAGCATTTTAGTGATGATCAGTGTTCTTTGTCAAAAGTGACATTCTCATCATCCACTGATTCACTTTGTCACAAAATGCAGTTTTATGCTCAGAAAGCTTGTTTCTGACATTCTAACAGCTCAATTAGAGCATTTTAGTAATGATCAGTGTTCTTTGTCAAAAGTGACATTCTCATCATCCACTGATTCACTTTGTCACAAAATGCAGTTTTATGCTCAGAAAGCTTGTTTCTGACATTCTAACAGCTCAATTAGAGCATTTTAGTAATGATCAGTGTTCTTTGTCAAAAGTGACATTCTCATCATCCACTGATTCACTTTGTCACAAAATGCAGTTCTCAGCTCAGAAAGCTTGTTTCTGACATTCTAACAGCTCAATTGGAGCATTTTAGTGATGATCAGTGTTCTTTGTCAAAACTGACATTCTCATCATCCACGGATGCTTTTTGTCACAAAATGCAGTTTTCAGCTCAGAAAGCTTGTTTCTGACATTCTAACAGCTCAATTAGAGCATTTTAGTAATGAACAGTGTTCTTTGTCAAAAGTGACATTCTCATCATCCACTGATGCACTTTGTCACAAAATGCAGTTTTATGCTCAGAAAGCTTGTTTCTGACATTCTAACAGCTCAATTAGAGCATTTTAGTAATGATCAGTGTTCTTTGTCAAAAGTGACATTCTCATCATCCACTGATTCACTTTGTCACAAAATGCAGTTCTCAGCTCAGAAAGCTTGTTTCTGACATTCTAACAGCTCAATTAGAGCATTTTAGTAATGATCAGTGTTCTTTGTCAAAACTGACATTCTCATCATCCACTGATGAACTATGTCACAAAATGCATTTCTCAGCTCAGAAAGCTTGTTTCTGACATTCTAACAGCTCAATTGGAGCATTTCAGTAATGAACAGTGTTCTTTGTCAAAACTGACATTCTCATCATCCACTGATGAACTATGTCACAAAATGCAGTTCTCAGCTCAGAAAGCTTGTTTCTGACATTCTAACAGCTCAATTGGAGCATTTTAGTGATGATCAGTGTTCTTTGTCAAAACTGACATTCTCATCATCCACGGATGCTTTTTGTCACAAAATGCAGTTTTCAGCTCAGAAAGCTTGTTTCTGACATTCTAACAGCTCAATTAGAGCATTTTAGTAATGAACAGTGTTCTTTGTCAAAACTGACATTCTCATCATCCACTGATGCACTTTGTCACAAAATGCAGTTTTATGCTCAGAAAGCTTGTTTCTGACATTCTAACAGCTCAATTAGAGCATTTTAGTAATGATCAGTGTTCTTTGTCAAAAGTGACATTCTCATCATCCACTGATTCACTTTGTCACAAAATGCAGTTCTCAGCTCAGAAAGCTTGTTTCTGACATTCAATTAGAGCATTTTAGTAATGAACAGTGTTCTTTGTCAAAACTGACATTCTCATCATCCACTGATGCTTTTTGTCACAAAATGCAGTTCTCAGCTCAGAAAGCTTGTTTCTGACATTCTAACAACTCAATTAGAGCATTTTAGTAATGAACAGTGTTCTTTGTCAAAAGTGACATTCTCATCATCCACTGATTCACTTTGTCACAAAATGCAGTTTTCAGCTCAGAAAGCTTGTTTCTGACATTCTAACAGCTCAATTGGAGCATTTTAGTAATGATCAGTGTTCTTTGTCAAAACTGACATTCTCATCATCCACTGATGCTTTTAGTCACAAAATAAAGTTTCCAGCTCAGAAAGCTTGTTTCTGACATTCTAACAGCTCAATTAGAGCATTTTAGTAATGATCAGTGTTCTTTGTCAAAACTGACATTCTCATCATCCACTGATGCTTTTTGTCACAAAATGCAGTTCTCAGCTCAGAAAGCTTGTTTCTGACATTCTAACAGCTCAATTAGAGCATTTTAGTAATGAACAGTGTTCTTTGTCAAAACTGACATTCTCATCATCCACTGATGCTTTTTGTCACAAAATGCAGTTTTCAGCTCAGAAAGCTTGTTTCTGACATTCTAACAGCTCAATTAGAGCATTTTAGTAATGATCAGTGTTCTTTGTCAAAACTGACATTCTCATCATCCACTGATGCTTTTTGTCACAAAATGCAGTTCTCAGCTCAGAAAGCTTGTTTCTGACATTCTAACAGCTCAATTAGAGCATTTTAGTAATGATCAGTGTTCTTTGTCAAAACTGACATTCTCATCATCCACTGATGCTTTTTGTCACAAAATGCAGTTCTCAGCTCAGAAAGCTTGTTTCTGACATTCTAACAGCTCAATTAGAGCATTTTAGCAATGATCAGTGTTCTTTGTCAAAAGTGACATTCTCATCATCCACTGATTCACTTTGTCACAAAATGCAGTTCTCAGCTCAGAAAGCTTGTTTCTGACATTCTAACAGCTCAATTAGAGCATTTTAGTAATGATCAGTGTTCTTTGTCAAAACTGACATTCTCATCATCCACTGATGAACTATGTCACAAAATGCATTTCTCAGCTCAGAAAGCTTGTTTCTGACATTCTAACAGCTCAATTGGAGCATTTCAGTAATGAACAGTGTTCTTTGTCAAAACTGACATTCTCATCATCCACTGATTCACTTTGTCACAAAATGCAGTTTTCAGCTCAGAAAGCTTGTTTCTGACATTCTAACAGCTCAATTAGAGCATTTTAGTAATGATCAGTGTTCTTTGTCAAAACTGACATTCTCATCATCCACTGATGCTTTTTGTCACAAAATGCAGTTTTCAGCTCAGAAAGCTTGTTTCTGACATTCTAACAGCTCAATTAGAGCATTTTAGTAATGAACAGTGTTCTTTGTCAAAACTGACATTCTCATCATCGACTGATGCACTATGTCACAAAATGCAGTTCTCAGCTCAGAAAGCTTGTTTCTGACATTCTAACAGCTCAATTAGAGCATTTTAGCAATGATCAGTGTTCTTTGTCAAAAGTGACATTCTCATCATCCACTGATTCACTTTGTCACAAAATGCAGTTCTCAGCTCAGAAAGCTTGTTTCTGACATTCTAACAGCTCAATTAGAGCATTTTAGTAATGATCAGTGTTCTTTGTCAAAACTGACATTCTCATCATCCACTGATGAACTTTGTCACAAAATGCAGTTCTCAGCTCAGAAAGCTTGTTTCTGAGATTCTAACAGCTCAATTAGAGCATTTTAGCAATGAACAGTGTTCTTTGTCAAAACTGACATTCTCATCATCCACTGATGCACAGTGTCACAAAATGCAGTTCTCAGCTCAGAAAGCTTGTTTCTGACATTCTAACAGCTCAATTAGAGCATTTTAGCAATGATCAGTGTTCTTTGTCAAAAGTGACATTCTCATCATCCACTGATTCACTTTGTCACAAAATGCAGTTCTCAGCTCAGAAAGCTTGTTTCTGACATTCTAACAGCTCAATTAGAGCATTTGAGTCATGAACAGTGTTCTTTGTCAAAACTGACATTCTCATCATCCACTGATGCACTTTGTCAAATAAATGCTGTTTTCAGCTCAGAAAGCTTGTTTCTGACATTCTAACAACTCAATTAGAGCATTTTAGTAATGAACAGTGTTCTTTGTCAAAAGTGACATTCTCATCATCCACTGATGCACTTTGTCACAAAATGCAGTTTTATGCTCAGAAAGCTTGTTTCTGACATTCTAACAGCTCAATTAGAGCATTTTAGTAATGATCAGTGTTCTTTGTCAAAAGTGACATTCTCATCATCCACTGATTCACTTTGTCACAAAATGCAGTTTTATGCTCAGAAAGCTTGTTTCTGACATTCTAACAGCTCAATTAGAGCATTTTAGTAATGATCAGTGTTCTTTGTCAAAAGTGACATTCTCATCATCCACTGATTCACTTTGTCACAAAATGCAGTTCTCAGCTCAGAAAGCTTGTTTCTGACATTCTAACAGCTCAATTGGAGCATTTTAGTGATGATCAGTGTTCTTTGTCAAAACTGACATTCTCATCATCCACGGATGCTTTTTGTCACAAAATGCAGTTTTCAGCTCAGAAAGCTTGTTTCTGACATTCTAACAGCTCAATTAGAGCATTTTAGTAATGAACAGTGTTCTTTGTCAAAACTGACATTCTCATCATCCACTGATGCACTTTGTCACAAAATGCAGTTTTATGCTCAGAAAGCTTGTTTCTGACATTCTAACAGCTCAATTAGAGCATTTTAGTAATGAACAGTGTTCTTTGTCAAAACTGACATTCTCATCATCCACTGATGCACTTTGTCACAAAATGCAGTTTTATGCTCAGAAAGCTTGTTTCTGACATTCTAACAGCTCAATTAGAGCATTTTAGTAATGAACAGTGTTCTTTGTCAAAACTGACATTCTCATCATCCACTAATGCTTTTTGTCACAAAATGCAGTTCTCAGCTCAGAAAGCTTGTTTCTGACATTCTAACAACTCAATTAGAGCATTTTAGTAATGAACAGTGTTCTTTGTCAAAAGTGACATTCTCATCATCCACTGATTCACTTTGTCACAAAATGCAGTTTTATGCTCAGAAAGCTTGTTTCTGACATTCTAACAGCTCAATTAGAGCATTTTAGTAATGATCAGTGTTCTTTGTCAAAAGTGACATTCTCATCATCCACTGATTCACTTTGTCACAAAATGCAGTTTTATGCTCAGAAAGCTTGTTTCTGACATTCTAACAGCTCAATTAGAGCATTTTAGTAATGATCAGTGTTCTTTGTCAAAAGTGACATTCTCATCATCCACTGATTCACTTTGTCACAAAATGCAGTTCTCAGCTCAGAAAGCTTGTTTCTGACATTCTAACAGCTCAATTGGAGCATTTTAGTGATGATCAGTGTTCTTTGTCAAAACTGACATTCTCATCATCCACGGATGCTTTTTGTCACAAAATGCAGTTTTCAGCTCAGAAAGCTTGTTTCTGACATTCTAACAGCTCAATTAGAGCATTTTAGTAATGAACAGTGTTCTTTGTCAAAACTGACATTCTCATCATCCACTGATGCACTTTGTCACAAAATGCAGTTTTATGCTCAGAAAGCTTGTTTCTGACATTCTAACAGCTCAATTAGAGCATTTTAGTAATGATCAGTGTTCTTTGTCAAAAGTGACATTCTCATCATCCACTGATTCACTTTGTCACAAAATGCAGTTCTCAGCTCAGAAAGCTTGTTTCTGACATTCAATTAGAGCATTTTAGTAATGAACAGTGTTCTTTGTCAAAACTGACATTCTCATCATCCACTGATGCTTTTTGTCACAAAATGCAGTTCTCAGCTCAGAAAGCTTGTTTCTGACATTCTAACAACTCAATTAGAGCATTTTAGTAATGAACAGTGTTCTTTGTCAAAAGTGACATTCTCATCATCCACTGATTCACTTTGTCACAAAATGCAGTTTTCAGCTCAGAAAGCTTGTTTCTGACATTCTAACAGCTCAATTGGAGCATTTTAGTAATGATCAGTGTTCTTTGTCAAAACTGACATTCTCATCATCCACTGATGCTTTTTGTCACAAAATGCAGTTTCCAGCTCAGAAAGCTTGTTTCTGACATTCTAACAGCTCAATTAGAGCATTTTAGTAATGATCAGTGTTCTTTGTCAAAACTGACATTCTCATCATCCACTGATGAACTATGTCACAAAATGCAGTTCTCAGCTCAGAAAGCTTGTTTCTGACATTCTAACAGCTCAATTGGAGCATTTTAGTAATGATCAGTGTTCTTTGTCAAAACTGACATTCTCATCATCCACTGATGAACTTTGTCACAAAATGCAGTTCTCAGCTCAGAAAGCTTGTTTCTGACATTCTAACAGCTCAATTAGAGCATTTTAGTAATGAACAGTGTTCTTTGTCAAAACTGACATTCTCATCATCCACTGATGCACTATGTCACAAAATGCAGTTCTCAGCTCAGAAAGCTTGTTTCTGACATTCTAACAGCTCAATTAGAGCATTTTAGTAATGAACAGTGTTCTTTGTCAAAACTGACATTCTCATCATCCACTGATGCACTTTGTCACAAAATGCAGTTCTCAGCTCAGAAAGCTTGTTTCTGACATTCTAACAGCTCAATTAGAGCATTTTAGCAATGATCAGTGTTCTTTGTCAAAAGTGACATTCTCATCATCCACTGATTCACTTTGTCACAAAATGCAGTTCTCAGCTCAGAAAGCTTGTTTCTGACATTCTAACAGCTCAATTAGAGCATTTTAGTAATGAACAGTGTTCTTTGTCAAAACTGACATTCTCATCATCCACTGATGAACTATGTCACAAAATGCAGTTCTCAGCTCAGAAAGCTTGTTTCTGACATTCTAACAGCTCAATTGGAGCATTTTAGTGATGATCAGTGTTCTTTGTCAAAACTGACATTCTCATCATCCACGGATGCTTTTTGTCACAAAATGCAGTTTTCAGCTCAGAAAGCTTGTTTCTGACATTCTAACAGCTCAATTAGAGCATTTTAGTAATGAACAGTGTTCTTTGTCAAAACTGACATTCTCATCATCCACTGATGCACTTTGTCACAAAATGCAGTTTTATGCTCAGAAAGCTTGTTTCTGACATTCTAACAGCTCAATTAGAGCATTTTAGTAATGAACAGTGTTCTTTGTCAAAACTGACATTCTCATCATCCACTAATGCTTTTTGTCACAAAATGCAGTTCTCAGCTCAGAAAGCTTGTTTCTGACATTCTAACAACTCAATTAGAGCATTTTAGTAATGAACACTGTTCTTTGTCAAAAGTGACATTCTCATCATCCACTGATTCACTTTGTCACAAAATGCAGTTTTATGCTCAGAAAGCTTGTTTCTGACATTCTAACAGCTCAATTAGAGCATTTTAGTAATGATCAGTGTTCTTTGTCAAAAGTGACATTCTCATCATCCACTGATTCACTTTGTCACAAAATGCAGTTTTATGCTCAGAAAGCTTGTTTCTGACATTCTAACAGCTCAATTAGAGCATTTTAGTAATGATCAGTGTTCTTTGTCAAAAGTGACATTCTCATCATCCACTGATTCACTTTGTCACAAAATGCAGTTCTCAGCTCAGAAAGCTTGTTTCTGACATTCTAACAGCTCAATTGGAGCATTTTAGTGATGATCAGTGTTCTTTGTCAAAAGTGACATTCTCATCATCCACTGATTCACTTTGTCACAAAATGCAGTTTTATGCTCAGAAAGCTTGTTTCTGACATTCTAACAGCTCAATTAGAGCATTTTAGTAATGATCAGTGTTCTTTGTCAAAAGTGACATTCTCATCATCCACTGATTCACTTTGTCACAAAATGCAGTTTTATGCTCAGAAAGCTTGTTTCTGACATTCTAACAGCTCAATTAGAGCATTTTAGTAATGATCAGTGTTCTTTGTCAAAAGTGACATTCTCATCATCCACTGATTCACTTTGTCACAAAATGCAGTTCTCAGCTCAGAAAGCTTGTTTCTGACATTCTAACAGCTCAATTGGAGCATTTTAGTGATGATCAGTGTTCTTTGTCAAAACTGACATTCTCATCATCCACGGATGCTTTTTGTCACAAAATGCAGTTTTCAGCTCAGAAAGCTTGTTTCTGACATTCTAACAGCTCAATTAGAGCATTTTAGTAATGAACAGTGTTCTTTGTCAAAACTGACATTCTCATCATCCACTGATGCACTTTGTCACAAAATGCAGTTTTATGCTCAGAAAGCTTGTTTCTGACATTCTAACAGCTCAATTAGAGCATTTTAGTAATGATCAGTGTTCTTTGTCAAAAGTGACATTCTCATCATCCACTGATTCACTTTGTCACAAAATGCAGTTCTCAGCTCAGAAAGCTTGTTTCTGACATTCTAACAGCTCAATTAGAGCATTTTAGTAATGATCAGTGTTCTTTGTCAAAACTGACATTCTCATCATCCACTGATGAACTATGTCACAAAATGCATTTCTCAGCTCAGAAAGCTTGTTTCTGACATTCTAACAGCTCAATTGGAGCATTTCAGTAATGAACAGTGTTCTTTGTCAAAACTGACATTCTCATCATCCACTGATTCACTTTGTCACAAAATGCAGTTTTCAGCTCAGAAAGCTTGTTTCTGACATTCTAACAGCTCAATTAGAGCATTTTAGTAATGATCAGTGTTCTTTGTCAAAACTGACATTCTCATCATCCACTGATGCTTTTTGTCACAAAATGCAGTTTTCAGCTCAGAAAGCTTGTTTCTGACATTCTAACAGCTCATTTGGAGCATTTTAGTAATGATCAGTGTTCTTTGTCAAAACTGACATTCTCATCATCCACTGATGCACTTTGTCACAAAATGCAGTTTTCAGCTCAGAAAGCTTGTTTCTGACATTCTAACAGCTCAATTAGAGCATTTTAGTAATGATCAGTGTTCTTTGTCAAAAGTGACATTCTCATCATCCACTGATTCACTTTGTCACAAAATGCAGTTCTCAGCTCAGAAAGCTTGTTTCTGACATTCTAACAGCTCAATTAGAGCATTTTAGTAATGAACAGTGTTCTTTGTCAAAACTGACATTCTCATCATCCACGGATGCTTTTTGTCACAAAATGCAGTTTTCAGCTCAGAAAGCTTGTTTCTGACATTCTAACAGCTCAATTAGAGCATTTTAGTAATGAACAGTGTTCTTTGTCAAAACTGACATTCTCATCATCCACTGATGCACTTTGTCACAAAATGCAGTTTTATGCTCAGAAAGCTTGTTTCTGACATTCTAACAGCTCAATTAGAGCATTTTAGTAATGAACAGTGTTCTTTGTCAAAACTGACATTCTCATCATCCACTGATGCACTTTGTCACAAAATGCAGTTTTATGCTCAGAAAGCTTGTTTCTGACATTCTAACAGCTCAATTAGAGCATTTTAGTAATGAACAGTGTTCTTTGTCAAAACTGACATTCTCATCATCCACTAATGCTTTTTGTCACAAAATGCAGTTCTCAGCTCAGAAAGCTTGTTTCTGACATTCTAACAACTCAATTAGAGCATTTTAGTAATGAACAGTGTTCTTTGTCAAAAGTGACATTCTCATCATCCACTGATTCACTTTGTCACAAAATGCAGTTTTATGCTCAGAAAGCTTGTTTCTGACATTCTAACAGCTCAATTAGAGCATTTTAGTAATGATCAGTGTTCTTTGTCAAAAGTGACATTCTCATCATCCACTGATTCACTTTGTCACAAAATGCAGTTTTATGCTCAGAAAGCTTGTTTCTGACATTCTAACAGCTCAATTAGAGCATTTTAGTAATGATCAGTGTTCTTTGTCAAAACTGACATTCTCATCATCCACTGATTCACTTTGTCACAAAATGCAGTTCTCAGCTCAGAAAGCTTGTTTCTGACATTCTAACAGCTCAATTGGAGCATTTTAGTGATGATCAGTGTTCTTTGTCAAAACTGACATTCTCATCATCCACGGATGCTTTTTGTCACAAAATGCAGTTTTCAGCTCAGAAAGCTTGTTTCTGACATTCTAACAGCTCAATTAGAGCATTTTAGTAATGAACAGTGTTCTTTGTCAAAACTGACATTCTCATCATCCACTGATGCACTTTGTCACAAAATGCAGTTTTATGCTCAGAAAGCTTGTTTCTGACATTCTAACAGCTCAATTAGAGCATTTTAGTAATGATCAGTGTTCTTTGTCAAAAGTGACATTCTCATCATCCACTGATTCACTTTGTCACAAAATGCAGTTCTCAGCTCAGAAAGCTTGTTTCTGACATTCAATTAGAGCATTTTAGTAATGAACAGTGTTCTTTGTCAAAACTGACATTCTCATCATCCACTGATGCTTTTTGTCACAAAATGCAGTTCTCAGCTCAGAAAGCATGTTTCTGACATTCTAACAACTCAATTAGAGCATTTTAGTAATGAACAGTGTTCTTTGTCAAAAGTGACATTCTCATCATCCACTGATTCACTTTGTCACAAAATGCAGTTTTCAGCTCAGAAAGCTTGTTTCTGACATTCTAACAGCTCAATTGGAGCATTTTAGTAATGATCAGTGTTCTTTGTCAAAACTGACATTCTCATCATCCACTGATGCTTTTTGTCACAAAATGCAGTTTCCAGCTCAGAAAGCTTGTTTCTGACATTCTAACAGCTCAATTAGAGCATTTTAGTAATGATCAGTGTTCTTTGTCAAAACTGACATTCTCATCATCCACTGATGAACTATGTCACAAAATGCAGTTCTCAGCTCAGAAAGCTTGTTTCTGACATTCTAACAGCTCAATTGGAGCATTTTAGTAATGATCAGTGTTCTTTGTCAAAACTGACATTCTCATCATCCACTGATGAACTTTGTCACAAAATGCAGTTCTCAGCTCAGAAAGCTTGTTTCTGACATTCTAACAGCTCAATTAGAGCATTTTAGTAATGAACAGTGTTCTTTGTCAAAACTGACATTCTCATCATCCACTGATGCACTATGTCACAAAATGCAGTTCTCAGCTCAGAAAGCTTGTTTCTGACATTCTAACAGCTCAATTAGAGCATTTTAGTAATGAACAGTGTTCTTTGTCAAAACTGACATTCTCATCATCCACTGATGCACTTTGTCACAAAATGCAGTTCTCAGCTCAGAAAGCTTGTTTCTGACATTCTAACAGCTCAATTAGAGCATTTTAGCAATGATCAGTGTTCTTTGTCAAAAGTGACATTCTCATCATCCACTGATTCACTTTGTCACAAAATGCAGTTCTCAGCTCAGAAAGCTTGTTTCTGACATTCTAACAGCTCAATTAGAGCATTTTAGTAATGAACAGTGTTCTTTGTCAAAACTGACATTCTCATCATCCACTGATGAACTATGTCACAAAATGCAGTTCTCAGCTCAGAAAGCTTGTTTCTGACATTCTAACAGCTCAATTGGAGCATTTTAGTGATGATCAGTGTTCTTTGTCAAAACTGACATTCTCATCATCCACGGATGCTTTTTGTCACAAAATGCAGTTTTCAGCTCAGAAAGCTTGTTTCTGACATTCTAACAGCTCAATTAGAGCATTTTAGTAATGAACAGTGTTCTTTGTCAAAACTGACATTCTCATCATCCACTGATGCACTTTGTCACAATATGCAGTTTTATGCTCAGAAAGCTTGTTTCTGACATTCTAACAGCTCAATTAGAGCATTTTAGTAATGAACAGTGTTCTTTGTCAAAACTGACATTCTCATCATCCACTAATGCTTTTTGTCACAAAATGCAGTTCTCAGCTCAGAAAGCTTGTTTCTGACATTCTAACAACTCAATTAGAGCATTTTAGTAATGAACAGTGTTCTTTGTCAAAAGTGACATTCTCATCATCCACTGATTCACTTTGTCACAAAATGCAGTTTTATGCTCAGAAAGCTTGTTTCTGACATTCTAACAGCTCAATTAGAGCATTTTAGTAATGATCAGTGTTCTTTGTCAAAAGTGACATTCTCATCATCCACTGATTCACTTTGTCACAAAATGCAGTTTTATGCTCAGAAAGCTTGTTTCTGACATTCTAACAGCTCAATTAGAGCATTTTAGTAATGATCAGTGTTCTTTGTCAAAAGTGACATTCTCATCATCCACTGATTCACTTTGTCACAAAATGCAGTTCTCAGCTCAGAAAGCTTGTTTCTGACATTCTAACAGCTCAATTGGAGCATTTTAGTGATGATCAGTGTTCTTTGTCAAAAGTGACATTCTCATCATCCACTGATTCACTTTGTCACAAAATGCAGTTTTATGCTCAGAAAGCTTGTTTCTGACATTCTAACAGCTCAATTAGAGCATTTTAGTAATGATCAGTGTTCTTTGTCAAAAGTGACATTCTCATCATCCACTGATTCACTTTGTCACAAAATGCAGTTTTATGCTCAGAAAGCTTGTTTCTGACATTCTAACAGCTCAATTAGAGCATTTTAGTAATGATCAGTGTTCTTTGTCAAAAGTGACATTCTCATCATCCACTGATTCACTTTGTCACAAAATGCAGTTCTCAGCTCAGAAAGCTTGTTTCTGACATTCTAACAGCTCAATTGGAGCATTTTAGTGATGATCAGTGTTCTTTGTCAAAACTGACATTCTCATCATCCACGGATGCTTTTTGTCACAAAATGCAGTTTTCAGCTCAGAAAGCTTGTTTCTGACATTCTAACAGCTCAATTAGAGCATTTTAGTAATGAACAGTGTTCTTTGTCAAAACTGACATTCTCATCATCCACTGATGCACTTTGTCACAAAATGCAGTTTTATGCTCAGAAAGCTTGTTTCTGACATTCTAACAGCTCAATTAGAGCATTTTAGTAATGATCAGTGTTCTTTGTCAAAAGTGACATTCTCATCATCCACTGATTCACTTTGTCACAAAATGCAGTTCTCAGCTCAGAAAGCTTGTTTCTGACATTCTAACAGCTCAATTAGAGCATTTTAGTAATGATCAGTGTTCTTTGTCAAAACTGACATTCTCATCATCCACTGATGAACTATGTCACAAAATGCATTTCTCAGCTCAGAAAGCTTGTTTCTGACATTCTAACAGCTCAATTGGAGCATTTCAGTAATGAACAGTGTTCTTTGTCAAAACTGACATTCTCATCATCCACTGATTCACTTTGTCACAAAATGCAGTTTTCAGCTCAGAAAGCTTGTTTCTGACATTCTAACAGCTCAATTAGAGCATTTTAGTAATGATCAGTGTTCTTTGTCAAAACTGACATTCTCATCATCCACTGATGCTTTTTGTCACAAAATGCAGTTTTCAGCTCAGAAAGCTTGTTTCTGACATTCTAACAGCTCAATTGGAGCATTTTAGTAATGATCAGTGTTCTTTGTCAAAACTGACATTCTCATCATCCACTGATGCACTTTGTCACAAAATGCAGTTTTCAGCTCAGAAAGCTTGTTTCTGACATTCTAACAGCTCAATTAGAGACTTTTAGTAATGATCAGTGTTCTTTGTCAAAAGTGACATTCTCATCATCCACTGATTCACTTTGTCACAAAATGCAGTTCTCAGCTCAGAAAGCTTGTTTCTGACATTCTAACAGCTCAATTAGAGCATTTTAGTAATGAACAGTGTTCTTTGTCAAAACTGACATTCTCATCATCCAATTAGAGCATTTTAGTAATGATCAGTGTTCTTTGTCAAAAGTGACATTCTCATCATCCACTGATTCACTTTGGCACAAAATGCAGTTCTCAGCTCAGAAAGCTTGTTTCTGACATTCTAACAGCTCAATTGGAGCATTTTAGTAATGATCAGTGTTCTTTGTCAAAACTGACATTCTCATCATCCACTGATGCTTTTTGTCACAAAATGCAGTTCTCAGCTCAGAAAGCTTGTTTCTGACATTCTAACAGCTCAATTAGAGCATTTTAGTAATGAACAGTGTTCTTTGTCAAAACTGACATTCTCATCATCCACTGATGAACTGTCACAAAATGCAGTTCTCAGCTCAGAAAGCTTGTTTCTGACATTCTAACAGCTCAATTGGAGCATTTAAGTAATGATCAGTGTTCTTTGTCAAAACTGACATTCTCATCATCCACTGATGTACTTTGTCACAAAATGCAGTTCTCAGCTCAGAAAGCTTGTTTCTGACATTCTAACAGCTCAATTAGAGCATTTTAGTAATGAACAGTGTTCTTTGTCAAAACTGACATTCTCATCATCCACTGATGCACTATGTCACAAAATGCAGTTCTCAGCCCAGAAAGCTTGTTTCTGACATTCTAACAGCTCAATTAGAGCATTTTAGCAATGATCAGTGTTCTTTGTCAAAAGTGACATTCTCATCATCCACTGATTCACTTTGTCACAAAATGCAGTTCTCAGCTCAGAAAGCTTGTTTCTGACATTCTAACAGCTCAATTAGAGCATTTTAGTAATGATCAGTGTTCTTTGTCAAAACTGACATTCTCATCATCCACTGATGAACTTTGTCACAAAATGCAGTTCTCAGCTCAGAAAGCTTGTTTCTGACATTCTAACAGCTCAATTAGAGCATTTTAGTAATGAACAGTGTTCTTTGTCAAAACTGACATTCTCATCATCCACTGATGCACTATGTCACAAAATGCAGTTCTCAGCTCAGAAAGCTTGTTTCTGACATTCTAACAGCTCAATTAGAGCATTTTAGCAATGATCAGTGTTCTTTGTCAAAAGTGACATTCTCATCATCCACTGATTCACTTTTTCACAAAATGCAGTTCTCAGCTCAGAAAGCTTGTTTCTGACATTCTAACAGCTCAATTAGAGCATTTTAGTAATGAACAGTGTTCTTTGTCAAAACTGACATTCTCATCATCCACTGATGAACTATGTCACAAAATGCAGTTCTCAGCTCAGAAAGCTTGTTTCTGACATTCTAACAGCTCAATTAGAGCATTTTAGTAATGAACAGTGTTCTTTGTCAAAACTGACATTCTCATCATCCACTGATTCACTTTGTCACAAAATGCAGTTTTCAGCTCAGAAAGCTTGTTTCTGACATTCTAACAGCTCAATTAGAGCATTTTAGTAAAGAACAGTGTTCTTTGTCAAAACTGACATTCTCATCATCCACTGATGCACTTTGTCAAATAAATGCTGTTTTCAGCTCAGAAAGCTTGTTTCTGACATTCTAACAGCTCAATTAGAGCATTTTAGTAATGAACAGTGTTCTTTGTCAAAACTGACATTCTCATCATCCACTGATGAACTATGTCACAAAATGCAGTTCTCAGCTCAGAAAGCTTGTTTCTGACATTCTAACAGCTCAATTGGAGCATTTTAGTGATGATCAGTGTTCTTTGTCAAAACTGACATTCTCATCATCCACGGATGCTTTTTGTCACAAAATGCAGTTTTCAGCTCAGAAAGCTTGTTTCTGACATTCTAACAGCTCAATTAGAGCATTTTAGTAATGAACAGTGTTCTTTGTCAAAACTGATATTCTCATCATCCACTGATGCACTTTGTCACAAAATGCAGTTTTATGCTCAGAAAGCTTGTTTCTGACATTCTAACAGCTCAATTAGAGCATTTTAGTAATGAACAGTGTTCTTTGTCAAAACTGACATTCTCATCATCCACTAATGCTTTTTGTCACAAAATGCAGTTCTCAGCTCAGAAAGCTTGTTTCTGACATTCTAACAACTCAATTAGAGCATTTTAGTAATGAACAGTGTTCTTTGTCAAAAGTGACATTCTCATCATCCACTGATTCACTTTGTCACAAAATGCAGTTTTATGCTCAGAAAGCTTGTTTCTGACATTCTAACAGCTCAATTAGAGCATTTTAGTAATGATCAGTGTTCTTTGTCAAAAGTGACATTCTCATCATCCACTGATTCACTTTGTCACAAAATGCAGTTTTCAGCTCAGAAAGCTTGTTTCTGACATTCTAACAGCTTAATTAGAGCATTTTAGTAATGAACAGTGTTCTTTGTCAAAACTGACATTCTCATCATCCACTGATGCTTTTTGTCACAAAATGCAGTTTTCAGCTCAGAAAGCTTGTTTCTGACATTCTAACAGCTCAATTAGAGCATTTCAGTAACGATCAGTGTTCTTTGTCAAAACTAACATTCTCATCATCCACTGATTCACTTTGTCACAAAATGCAGTTCTCAGCTCAGAAAGCTTGTTTCTGACATTCTAACAGCTCAATTAGAGCATTTTAGTAATGAACAGTGTTCTTTGTCAAAACTGACATTCTCATCATCCACTGATTCACTTTGTCACAAAATGCAGTTTTCAGCTCAGAAAGCTTGTTTCTGACATTCTAACAGCTCAATTAGAGCATTTTAGTATTGATCAGTGTTCTTTGTCAAAACTGACATTCTCATCATCCACTGATGCTTTTTGTCACAAAATGCAGTTCTCAGCTCAGAAAGCTTGTTTCTGACATTCTAACAGCTCAATTAGAGCATTTTAGTAATGAACAGTGTTCTTTGTCAAAACTGACATTCTCATCATCCACTGATGCTTTTTGTCACAAAATGCAGTTCTCAGCTCAGAAAGCTTGTTTCTGACATTCTAACAGCTCAATTAGAGCATTTTAGTAATGAACAGTGTTCTTTGTCAAAACTGACATTCTCATCATCCACTGATGCACTATGTCACAAAATGCAGTTCTCAGCTCAGAAAGCTTGTTTCTGACATTCTAACAGCTCAATTAGAGCATTTTAGCAATGATCAGTGTTCTTTGTCAAAAGTGACATTCTCATCATCCACTGATTCACTTTGTCACAAAATGCAGTTCTCAGCTCAGAAAGCTTGTTTCTGACATTCTAACAGCTCAATTAGAGCATTTTAGTAATGATCAGTGTTCTTTGTCAAAACTGACATTCTCATCATCCACTGATGCTTTTTGTCACAAAATGCATTTCTCAGCTCAGAAAGCTTGTTTCTGACATTCTAACAGCTCAATTGGAGCATTTCAGTAATGAACAGTGTTCTTTGTCAAAACTGACATTCTCATCATCCACTGATTCACTTTGTCACAAAATGCAGTTTTCAGCTCAGAAAGCTTGTTTCTGACATTCTAACAGCTCAATTAGAGCATTTTAGTAATGATCAGTGTTCTTTGTCAAAACTGACATTCTCATCATCCACTGATGCTTTTTGTCACAAAATGCAGTTTTCAGCTCAGAAAGCTTGTTTCTGACATTCTAACAGCTCAATTGGAGCATTTTAGTAATGATCAGTGTTCTTTGTCAAAACTGACATTCTCATCATCCACTGATGCTTTTTGTCACAAAATGCAGTTTTCAGCTCAGAAAGCTTGTTTCTGATATTTTAACAGCTCAATTAGAGCATTTTAGTAATGAACAGTGTTCTTTGTCAAAACTGACATTCTCATCATCCACTGATGCACTTTGTCACAAAATGCAGTTTTCAGCTCAGAAAGCTTGTTTCTGACATTCTAACAGCTCAATTAGAGCATTTTAGTAATGATCAGTGTTCTTTGTCAAAAGTGACATTCTCATCATCCACTGATTCACTTTGTCACAAAATGCAGTTCTCAGCTCAGAAAGCTTGTTTCTGACATTCTAACAGCTCAATTAGAGCATTTTAGTAATGAACAGTGTTCTTTGTCAAAACTGACATTCTCATCATCCACTGATGAACTATGTCACAAAATGCAGTTCTCAGCTCAGAAAGCTTGTTTCTGACATTCTAACAGCTCAATTGGAGCATTTTAGTAATGAACAGTGTTCTTTGTCAAAACTGACATTCTCATCATCCACTGATGAACTTTGTCACAAAATGCAGTTCTCAGCTCAGAAAGCTTGTTTCTGACATTCTAACAGCTCAATTAGAGCATTTTAGTAATGAACATTGTTCTTTGTCAAAACTGACATTCTCATCATCGACTGATGCACTATGTCACAAAATGCAGTTCTCAGCTCAGAAAGCTTGTTTCTGACATTCTAACAGCTCAATTAGAGCATTTTAGCAATGATCAGTGTTCTTTGTCAAAAGCTACATTCTCATCATCCACTGATTCACTTTGTCACAAAATGCAGTTCTCAGCTCAGAAAGCTTGTTTCTGACATTCTAACAGCTCAATTAGAGCATTTTAGTAATGATCAGTGTTCTTTGTCAAAACTGACATTCTCATCATCCACTGATGAACTTTGTCACAAAATGCAGTTCTCAGCTCAAAAAAGCTTGTTTCTGAGATTCTAACAGCTCAATTAGAGCATTTTAGCAATGAACAGTGTTCTTTGTCAAAACTGACATTCTCATCATCCACTGATGCACAGTGTCACAAAATGCAGTTCTCAGCTCAGAAAGCTTGTTTCTGACATTCTAACAGCTCAATTAGAGCATTTTAGCAATGATCAGTGTTCTTTGTCAAAAGTGACATTCTCATCATCCACTGATTCACTTTGTCACAAAATGCAGTTCTCAGCTCAGAAAGCTTGTTTCTGACATTCTAACAGCTCAATTAGAGCATTTGAGTAATGAACAGTGTTCTTTGTCAAAACTGACATTCTCATCATCCACTGATGCACTTTGTCAAATAAATGCTGTTTTCAGCTCAGAAAGCTTGTTTCTGACATTCTAACAGCTCAATTGGAGCATTTTAGTAATGATCAGTGTTCTTTGTCAAAACTGACATTCTCATCATCCACTGATGAACTATGTCACAAAATGCAGTTCTCAGCTCAGAAAGCTTGTTTCTGACATTCTAACAGCTCAATTGGAGCATTTTAGTAATGATCAGTGTTCTTTGTCAAAACTGACATTCTCATCATCCACTGATGAACTTTGTCACAAAATGCAGTTCTCAGCTCAGAAAGCTTGTTTCTGACATTCTAACAGCTCAATTAGAGCATTTTAGTAATGATCAGTGTTCTTTGTCAAAACTGACATTCTCATCATCCACTGATGAACTTTGTCACAAAATGCAGTTCTCAGCTCAAAAAAGCTTGTTTCTGAGATTCTAACAGCTCAATTAGAGCATTTTAGCAATGAACAGTGTTCTTTGTCAAAACTGACATTCTCATCATCCACTGATGCACAGTGTCACAAAATGCAGTTCTCAGCTCAGAAAGCTTGTTTCTGACATTCTAACAGCTCAATTAGAGCATTTTAGCAATGATCAGTGTTCTTTGTCAAAAGTGACATTCTCATCATCCACTGATTCACTTTGTCACAAAATGCAGTTCTCAGCTCAGAAAGCTTGTTTCTGACATTCTAACAGCTCAATTAGAGCATTTGAGTAATGAACAGTGTTCTTTGTCAAAACTGACATTCTCATCATCCACTGATGCACTTTGTCAAATAAATGCTGTTTTCAGCTCAGAAAGCTTGTTTCTGACATTCTAACAGCTCAATTGGAGCATTTTAGTAATGATCAGTGTTCTTTGTCAAAACTGACATTCTCATCATCCACTGATGAACTATGTCACAAAATGCAGTTCTCAGCTCAGAAAGCTTGTTTCTGACATTCTAACAGCTCAATTGGAGCATTTTAGTAATGATCAGTGTTCTTTGTCAAAACTGACATTCTCATCATCCACTGATGAACTTTGTCACAAAATGCAGTTCTCAGCTCAGAAAGCTTGTTTCTGACATTCTAACAGCTCAATTAGAGCATTTTAGTAATGAACAGTGTTCTTTGTCAAAACTGACATTCTCATCATCCACTGATGCACTATGTCACAAAATGCAGTTCTCAGCTCAGAAAGCTTGTTTCTGACATTCTAACAGCTCAATTAGAGCATTTTAGTAATGAACAGTGTTCTTTGTCAAAACTGACATTCTCATCATCCACTGATGCACTATGTCACAAAATGCAGTTCTCAGCTCAGAAAGCTTGTTTCTGACATTCTAACAGCTCAATTAGAGCATTTTAGCAATGATCAGTGTTCTTTGTCAAAAGTGACATTCTCATCATCCACTGATTCACTTTGTCACAAAATGCAGTTCTCAGCTCAGAAAGCTTGTTTCTGACATTCTAACAGCTCAATTAGAGCATTTTAGTAATGAACAGTGTTCTTTGTCAAAACTGACATTCTCATCATCCACTGATGAACTATGTCACAAAATGCAGTTCTCAGCTCAGAAAGCTTGTTTCTGACATTCTAACAGCTCAATTGGAGCATTTTAGTGATGATCAGTGTTCTTTGTCAAAACTGACATTCTCATCATCCACGGATGCTTTTTGTCACAAAATGCAGTTTTCAGCTCAGAAAGCTTGTTTCTGACATTCTAACAGCTCAATTAGAGCATTTTAGTAATGAACAGTGTTCTTTGTCAAAACTGACATTCTCATCATCCACTGATGCACTTTGTCACAAAATGCAGTTTTATGCTCAGAAAGCTTGTTTCTGACATTCTAACAGCTCAATTAGAGCATTTTAGTAATGAACAGTGTTCTTTGTCAAAACTGACATTCTCATCATCCACTAATGCTTTTTGTCACAAAATGCAGTTCTCAGCTCAGAAAGCTTGTTTCTGACATTCTAACAACTCAATTAGAGCATTTTAGTAATGAACAGTGTTCTTTGTCAAAAGTGACATTCTCATCATCCACTGATTCACTTTGTCACAAAATGCAGTTTTATGCTCAGAAAGCTTGTTTCTGACATTCTAACAGCTCAATTAGAGCATTTTAGTAATGATCAGTGTTCTTTGTCAAAAGTGACATTCTCATCATCCACTGATTCACTTTGTCACAAAATGCAGTTTTATGCTCAGAAAGCTTGTTTCTGACATTCTAACAGCTCAATTAGAGCATTTTAGTAATGATCAGTGTTCTTTGTCAAAAGTGACATTCTCATCATCCACTGATTCACTTTGTCACAAAATGCAGTTCTCAGCTCAGAAAGCTTGTTTCTGACATTCTAACAGCTCAATTAGAGCATTTTAGTAATGAACAGTGTTCTTTGTCAAAACTGACATTCTCATCATCCACTGATGAACTATGTCACAAAATGCAGTTCTCAGCTCAGAAAGCTTGTTTCTGACATTCTAACAGCTCAATTAGAGCATTTTAGTAATGAACAGTGTTCTTTGTCAAAACTGACATTCTCATCATCCACTGATGAACTATGTCACAAAATGCAGTTCTCAGCTCAGAAAGCTTGTTTCTGACATTCTAACAGCTCAATTGGAGCATTTTAGTGATGATCAGTGTTCTTTGTCAAAACTGACATTCTCATCATCCACGGATGCTTTTTGTCACAAAATGCAGTTTTCAGCTCAGAAAGCTTGTTTCTGACATTCTAACAGCTCAATTAGAGCATTTTAGTAATGAACAGTGTTCTTTGTCAAAACTGACATTCTCATCATCCACTGATGCACTTTGTCACAAAATGCAGTTTTATGCTCAGAAAGCTTGTTTCTGACATTCTAACAGCTCAATTAGAGCATTTTAGTAATGATCAGTGTTCTTTGTCAAAAGTGACATTCTCATCATCCACTGATTCACTTTGTCACAAAATGCAGTTCTCAGCTCAGAAAGCTTGTTTCTGACATTCAATTAGAGCATTTTAGTAATGAACAGTGTTCTTTGTCAAAACTGACATTCTCATCATCCACTGATGCTTTTTGTCACAAAATGCAGTTCTCAGCTCAGAAAGCTTGTTTCTGACATTCTAACAACTCAATTAGAGCATTTTAGTAATGAACAGTGTTCTTTGTCAAAAGTGACATTCTCATCATCCACTGATTCACTTTGTCACAAAATGCAGTTTTCAGCTCAGAAAGCTTGTTTCTGACATTCTAACAGCTCAATTGGAGCATTTTAGTAATGATCAGTGTTCTTTGTCAAAACTGACATTCTCATCATCCACTGATGCTTTTTGTCACAAAATAAAGTTTCCAGCTCAGAAAGCTTGTTTCTGACATTCTAACAGCTCAATTAGAGCATTTTAGTAATGATCAGTGTTCTTTGTCAAAACTGACATTCTCATCATCCACTGATGCTTTTTGTCACAAAATGCAGTTCTCAGCTCAGAAAGCTTGTTTCTGACATTCTAACAGCTCAATTAGAGCATTTTAGTAATGAACAGTGTTCTTTGTCAAAACTGACATTCTCATCATCCACTGATGCTTTTTGTCACAAAATGCAGTTTTCAGCTCAGAAAGCTTGTTTCTGACATTCTAACAGCTCAATTAGAGCATTTTAGTAATGATCAGTGTTCTTTGTCAAAACTGACATTCTCATCATCCACTGATGCTTTTTGTCACAAAATGCAGTTCTCAGCTCAGAAAGCTTGTTTCTGACATTCTAACAGCTCAATTAGAGCATTTTAGTAATGATCAGTGTTCTTTGTCAAAACTGACATTCTCATCATCCACTGATGCTTTTTGTCACAAAATGCAGTTCTCAGCTCAGAAAGCTTGTTTCTGACATTCTAACAGCTCAATTAGAGCATTTTAGCAATGATCAGTGTTCTTTGTCAAAAGTGACATTCTCATCATCCACTGATTCACTTTGTCACAAAATGCAGTTCTCAGCTCAGAAAGCTTGTTTCTGACATTCTAACAGCTCAATTAGAGCATTTTAGTAATGATCAGTGTTCTTTGTCAAAACTGACATTCTCATCATCCACTGATGAACTATGTCACAAAATGCATTTCTCAGCTCAGAAAGCTTGTTTCTGACATTCTAACAGCTCAATTGGAGCATTTCAGTAATGAACAGTGTTCTTTGTCAAAACTGACATTCTCATCATCCACTGATTCACTTTGTCACAAAATGCAGTTTTCAGCTCAGAAAGCTTGTTTCTGACATTCTAACAGCTCAATTAGAGCATTTTAGTAATGATCAGTGTTCTTTGTCAAAACTGACATTCTCATCATCCACTGATGCTTTTTGTCACAAAATGCAGTTTTCAGCTCAGAAAGCTTGTTTCTGACATTCTAACAGCTCAATTAGAGCATTTTAGTAATGAACAGTGTTCTTTGTCAAAACTGACATTCTCATCATCGACTGATGCACTATGTCACAAAATGCAGTTCTCAGCTCAGAAAGCTTGTTTCTGACATTCTAACAGCTCAATTAGAGCATTTTAGCAATGATCAGTGTTCTTTGTCAAAAGTGACATTCTCATCATCCACTGATTCACTTTGTCACAAAATGCAGTTCTCAGCTCAGAAAGCTTGTTTCTGACATTCTAACAGCTCAATTAGAGCATTTTAGTAATGATCAGTGTTCTTTGTCAAAACTGACATTCTCATCATCCACTGATGAACTTTGTCACAAAATGCAGTTCTCAGCTCAGAAAGCTTGTTTCTGAGATTCTAACAGCTCAATTAGAGCATTTTAGCAATGAACAGTGTTCTTTGTCAAAACTGACATTCTCATCATCCACTGATGCACAGTGTCACAAAATGCAGTTCTCAGCTCAGAAAGCTTGTTTCTGACATTCTAACAGCTCAATTAGAGCATTTTAGCAATGATCAGTGTTCTTTGTCAAAAGTGACATTCTCATCATCCACTGATTCACTTTGTCACAAAATGCAGTTCTCAGCTCAGAAAGCTTGTTTCTGACATTCTAACAGCTCAATTAGAGCATTTGAGTCATGAACAGTGTTCTTTGTCAAAACTGACATTCTCATCATCCACTGATGCACTTTGTCAAATAAATGCTGTTTTCAGCTCAGAAAGCTTGTTTCTGACATTCTAACAACTCAATTAGAGCATTTTAGTAATGAACAGTGTTCTTTGTCAAAAGTGACATTCTCATCATCCACTGATGCACTTTGTCACAAAATGCAGTTTTATGCTCAGAAAGCTTGTTTCTGACATTCTAACAGCTCAATTAGAGCATTTTAGTAATGATCAGTGTTCTTTGTCAAAAGTGACATTCTCATCATCCACTGATTCACTTTGTCACAAAATGCAGTTTTATGCTCAGAAAGCTTGTTTCTGACATTCTAACAGCTCAATTAGAGCATTTTAGTAATGATCAGTGTTCTTTGTCAAAAGTGACATTCTCATCATCCACTGATTCACTTTGTCACAAAATGCAGTTCTCAGCTCAGAAAGCTTGTTTCTGACATTCTAACAGCTCAATTGGAGCATTTTAGTGATGATCAGTGTTCTTTGTCAAAACTGACATTCTCATCATCCACGGATGCTTTTTGTCACAAAATGCAGTTTTCAGCTCAGAAAGCTTGTTTCTGACATTCTAACAGCTCAATTAGAGCATTTTAGTAATGAACAGTGTTCTTTGTCAAAACTGACATTCTCATCATCCACTGATGCACTTTGTCACAAAATGCAGTTTTATGCTCAGAAAGCTTGTTTCTGACATTCTAACAGCTCAATTAGAGCATTTTAGTAATGAACAGTGTTCTTTGTCAAAACTGACATTCTCATCATCCACTGATGCACTTTGTCACAAAATGCAGTTTTATGCTCAGAAAGCTTGTTTCTGACATTCTAACAGCTCAATTAGAGCATTTTAGTAATGAACAGTGTTCTTTGTCAAAACTGACATTCTCATCATCCACTAATGCTTTTTGTCACAAAATGCAGTTCTCAGCTCAGAAAGCTTGTTTCTGACATTCTAACAACTCAATTAGAGCATTTTAGTAATGAACAGTGTTCTTTGTCAAAAGTGACATTCTCATCATCCACTGATTCACTTTGTCACAAAATGCAGTTTTATGCTCAGAAAGCTTGTTTCTGACATTCTAACAGCTCAATTAGAGCATTTTAGTAATGATCAGTGTTCTTTGTCAAAAGTGACATTCTCATCATCCACTGATTCACTTTGTCACAAAATGCAGTTTTATGCTCAGAAAGCTTGTTTCTGACATTCTAACAGCTCAATTAGAGCATTTTAGTAATGATCAGTGTTCTTTGTCAAAAGTGACATTCTCATCATCCACTGATTCACTTTGTCACAAAATGCAGTTCTCAGCTCAGAAAGCTTGTTTCTGACATTCTAACAGCTCAATTGGAGCATTTTAGTGATGATCAGTGTTCTTTGTCAAAACTGACATTCTCATCATCCACGGATGCTTTTTGTCACAAAATGCAGTTTTCAGCTCAGAAAGCTTGTTTCTGACATTCTAACAGCTCAATTAGAGCATTTTAGTAATGAACAGTGTTCTTTGTCAAAACTGACATTCTCATCATCCACTGATGCACTTTGTCACAAAATGCAGTTTTATGCTCAGAAAGCTTGTTTCTGACATTCTAACAGCTCAATTAGAGCATTTTAGTAATGATCAGTGTTCTTTGTCAAAAGTGACATTCTCATCATCCACTGATTCACTTTGTCACAAAATGCAGTTCTCAGCTCAGAAAGCTTGTTTCTGACATTCAATTAGAGCATTTTAGTAATGAACAGTGTTCTTTGTCAAAACTGACATTCTCATCATCCACTGATGCTTTTTGTCACAAAATGCAGTTCTCAGCTCAGAAAGCTTGTTTCTGACATTCTAACAACTCAATTAGAGCATTTTAGTAATGAACAGTGTTCTTTGTCAAAAGTGACATTCTCATCATCCACTGATTCACTTTGTCACAAAATGCAGTTTTCAGCTCAGAAAGCTTGTTTCTGACATTCTAACAGCTCAATTGGAGCATTTTAGTAATGATCAGTGTTCTTTGTCAAAACTGACATTCTCATCATCCACTGATGCTTTTTGTCACAAAATGCAGTTTCCAGCTCAGAAAGCTTGTTTCTGACATTCTAACAGCTCAATTAGAGCATTTTAGTAATGATCAGTGTTCTTTGTCAAAACTGACATTCTCATCATCCACTGATGAACTATGTCACAAAATGCAGTTCTCAGCTCAGAAAGCTTGTTTCTGACATTCTAACAGCTCAATTGGAGCATTTTAGTAATGATCAGTGTTCTTTGTCAAAACTGACATTCTCATCATCCACTGATGAACTTTGTCACAAAATGCAGTTCTCAGCTCAGAAAGCTTGTTTCTGACATTCTAACAGCTCAATTAGAGCATTTTAGTAATGAACAGTGTTCTTTGTCAAAACTGACATTCTCATCATCCACTGATGCACTATGTCACAAAATGCAGTTCTCAGCTCAGAAAGCTTGTTTCTGACATTCTAACAGCTCAATTAGAGCATTTTAGTAATGAACAGTGTTCTTTGTCAAAACTGACATTCTCATCATCCACTGATGCACTTTGTCACAAAATGCAGTTCTCAGCTCAGAAAGCTTGTTTCTGACATTCTAACAGCTCAATTAGAGCATTTTAGCAATGATCAGTGTTCTTTGTCAAAAGTGACATTCTCATCATCCACTGATTCACTTTGTCAGAAAATGCAGTTCTCAGCTCAGAAAGCTTGTTTCTGACATTCTAACAGCTCAATTAGAGCATTTTAGTAATGAACAGTGTTCTTTGTCAAAACTGACATTCTCATCATCCACTGATGAACTATGTCACAAAATGCAGTTCTCAGCTCAGAAAGCTTGTTTCTGACATTCTAACAGCTCAATTGGAGCATTTTAGTGATGATCAGTGTTCTTTGTCAAAACTGACATTCTCATCATCCACGGATGCTTTTTGTCACAAAATGCAGTTTTCAGCTCAGAAAGCTTGTTTCTGACATTCTAACAGCTCAATTAGAGCATTTTAGTAATGAACAGTGTTCTTTGTCAAAACTGACATTCTCATCATCCACTGATGCACTTTGTCACAAAATGCAGTTTTATGCTCAGAAAGCTTGTTTCTGACATTCTAACAGCTCAATTAGAGCATTTTAGTAATGAACAGTGTTCTTTGTCAAAACTGACATTCTCATCATCCACTAATGCTTTTTGTCACAAAATGCAGTTCTCAGCTCAGAAAGCTTGTTTCTGACATTCTAACAACTCAATTAGAGCATTTTAGTAATGAACAGTGTTCTTTGTCAAAAGTGACATTCTCATCATCCACTGATTCACTTTGTCACAAAATGCAGTTTTATGCTCAGAAAGCTTGTTTCTGACATTCTAACAGCTCAATTAGAGCATTTTAGTAATGATCAGTGTTCTTTGTCAAAAGTGACATTCTCATCATCCACTGATTCACTTTGTCACAAAATGCAGTTTTATGCTCAGAAAGCTTGTTTCTGACATTCTAACAGCTCAATTAGAGCATTTTAGTAATGATCAGTGTTCTTTGTCAAAAGTGACATTCTCATCATCCACTGATTCACTTTGTCACAAAATGCAGTTCTCAGCTCAGAAAGCTTGTTTCTGACATTCTAACAGCTCAATTGGAGCATTTTAGTGATGATCAGTGTTCTTTGTCAAAAGTGACATTCTCATCATCCACTGATTCACTTTGTCACAAAATGCAGTTTTATGCTCAGAAAGCTTGTTTCTGACATTCTAACAGCTCAATTAGAGCATTTTAGTAATGATCAGTGTTCTTTGTCAAAAGTGACATTCTCATCATCCACTGATTCACTTTGTCACAAAATGCAGTTTTATGCTCAGAAAGCTTGTTTCTGACATTCTAACAGCTCAATTAGAGCATTTTAGTAATGATCAGTGTTCTTTGTCAAAAGTGACATTCTCATCATCCACTGATTCACTTTGTCACAAAATGCAGTTCTCAGCTCAGAAAGCTTGTTTCTGACATTCTAACAGCTCAATTGGAGCATTTTAGTGATGATCAGTGTTCTTTGTCAAAACTGACATTCTCATCATCCACGGATGCTTTTTGTCACAAAATGCAGTTTTCAGCTCAGAAAGCTTGTTTCTGACATTCTAACAGCTCAATTAGAGCATTTTAGTAATGAACAGTGTTCTTTGTCAAAACTGACATTCTCATCATCCACTGATGCACTTTGTCACAAAATGCAGTTTTATGCTCAGAAAGCTTGTTTCTGACATTCTAACAGCTCAATTAGAGCATTTTAGTAATGATCAGTGTTCTTTGTCAAAAGTGACATTCTCATCATCCACTGATTCACTTTGTCACAAAATGCAGTTCTCAGCTCAGAAAGCTTGTTTCTGACATTCTAACAGCTCAATTAGAGCATTTTAGTAATGATCAGTGTTCTTTGTCAAAACTGACATTCTCATCATCCACTGATGAACTATGTCACAAAATGCATTTCTCAGCTCAGAAAGCTTGTTTCTGACATTCTAACAGCTCAATTGGAGCATTTCAGTAATGAACAGTGTTCTTTGTCAAAACTGACATTCTCATCATCCACTGATTCACTTTGTCACAAAATGCAGTTTTCAGCTCAGAAAGCTTGTTTCTGACATTCTAACAGCTCAATTAGAGCATTTTAGTAATGATCAGTGTTCTTTGTCAAAACTGACATTCTCATCATCCACTGATGCTTTTTGTCAAAAAATGCAGTTTTCAGCTCAGAAAGCTTGTTTCTGACATTCTAACAGCTCAATTGGAGCATTTTAGTAATGATCAGTGTTCTTTGTCAAAACTGACATTCTCATCATCCACTGATGCACTTTGTCACAAAATGCAGTTTTCAGCTCAGAAAGCTTGTTTCTGACATTCTAACAGCTCAATTAGAGCATTTTAGTAATGATCAGTGTTCTTTGTCAAAAGTGACATTCTCATCATCCACTGATTCACTTTGTCACAAAATGCAGTTCTCAGCTCAGAAAGCTTGTTTCTGACATTCTAACAGCTCAATTAGAGCATTTTAGTAATGAACAGTGTTCTTTGTCAAAACTGACATTCTCATCATCCACTGATGAACTATGTCACAAAATGCATTTCTCAGCTCAGAAAGCTTGTTTCTGACATTCTAACAGCTCAATTGGAGCATTTCAGTAATGAACAGTGTTCTTTGTCAAAACTGACATTCTCATCATCCACTGATTCACTTTGTCACAAAATGCAGTTTTCAGCTCAGAAAGCTTGTTTCTGACATTCTAACAGCTCAATTAGAGCATTTTAGTAATGATCAGTGTTCTTTGTCAAAACTGACATTCTCATCATCCACTGATGCTTTTTGTCACAAAATGCAGTTTTCAGCTCAGAAAGCTTGTTTCTGACATTCTAACAGCTCAATTGGAGCATTTTAGTAATGATCAGTGTTCTTTGTCAAAACTGACATTCTCATCATCCACTGATGCTTTTTGTCACAAAATGCAGTTTTCAGCTCAGAAAGCTTGTTTCTGATATTTTAACAGCTCAATTAGAGCATTTTAGTAATGAACAGTGTTCTTTGTCAAAACTGACATTCTCATCATCCACTGATGCACTTTGTCACAAAATGCAGTTTTCAGCTCAGAAAGCTTGTTTCTGACATTCTAACAGCTCAATTAGAGCATTTTAGTAATGATCAGTGTTCTTTGTCAAAAGTGACATTCTCATCATCCACTGATTCACTTTGTCACAAAATGCAGTTCTCAGCTCAGAAAGCTTGTTTCTGACATTCTAACAGCTCAATTAGAGCATTTTAGTAATGAACAGTGTTCTTTGTCAAAACTGACATTCTCATCATCCACTGATGAACTATGTCACAAAATGCAGTTCTCAGCTCAGAAAGCTTGTTTCTGACATTCTAACAGCTCAATTGGAGCATTTTAGTAATGATCAGTGTTCTTTGTCAAAACTGACATTCTCATCATCCACTGATGCTTTTTGTCACAAAATGCAGTTTTCAGCTCAGAAAGCTTGTTTCTGATATTTTAACAGCTCAATTAGAGCATTTTAGTAATGAACAGTGTTCTTTGTCAAAACTGACATTCTCATCATCCACTGATGCACTTTGTCACAAAATGCAGTTTTCAGCTCAGAAAGCTTGTTTCTGACATTCTAACAGCTCAATTGGAGCATTTTAGTAATGATCAGTGTTCTTTGTCAAAACTGACATTCTCATCATCCACTGATGCACTATGTCACAAAATGCAGTTCTCAGCTCAGAAAGCTTGTTTCTGACATTCTAACAGCTCAATTGGAGCATTTTAGTAATGATCAGTGTTCTTTGTCAAAACTGACATTCTCATCATCCACTGATGCTTTTTGTCACAAAATGCAGTTTTATGCTCAGAAAGCTTGTTTCTGACATTCTAACAGCTCAATTGGAGCATTTTAGTAATGAACAGTGTTCTTTGTCAAAACTGACATTCTCATCATCCACTGATGCACTTTGTCACAAAATGCAGTTTTATGCTCAGAAAGCTTGTTTCTGACATTCTAACAGCTCAATTAGAGCATTTTAGTAATGATCAGTGTTCTTTGTCAAAACTGACATTCTCATCATCCACTGATGCTTTTTGTCACAAAATGCAGTTCTCAGCTCAGAAAGCTTGTTTCTGACATTCTAACAGCTCAATTAGAGCATTTTAGTAATGAACAGTGTTCTTTGTCAAAACTGACATTCTCATCATCCACTGATGAACTATGTCACAAAATGCAGTTCTCAGCTCAGAAAGCTTGTTTCTGACATTCTAACAGCTCAATTAGAGCATTTTAGCAATGATCAGTGTTCTTTGTCAAAACTGACATTCTCATCATCCACTGATGCACTTTGTCACAAAATGCAGTTTTATGCTCAGAAAGCTTGTTTCTGACATTCTAACAGCTCAATTAGAGCATTTTAGTAATGATCAGTGTTCTTTGTCAAAAGTGACATTCTCATCATCCACTGATGCTTTTTGTCACAAAATGCAGTTCTCAGCTCAGAAAGCTTGTTTCTGACATTCTAACAGCTCAATTAGAGCATTTTAGCAATGATCAGTGTTCTTTGTCAAAAGTGACATTCTCATCATCCACTGATTCACTTTGTCACAAAATGCAGTTCTCAGCTCAGAAAGCTTGTTTCTGACATTCTAACAGCTCAATTAGAGCATTTTAGTAATGAACAGTGTTCTTTGTCAAAACTGACATTCTCATCATCCACTGATGCACTATGTCACAAAATGCAGTTCTCAGCTCAGAAAGCTTGTTTCTGACATTCTAACAGCTCAATTAGAGCATTTTAGCAATGATCAGTGTTCTTTGTCAAAAGTGACATTCTCATCATCCACTGATTCACTTTGTCACAAAATGCAGTTCTCAGCTCAGAAAGCTTGTTTCTGACATTCTAACAGCTCAATTAGAGCATTTTAGTAATGAACAGTGTTCTTTGTCAAAACTGACTTTCTCATCATCCACTGATTCACTTTGTCACAAAATGCAGTTTTCAGCTCAGAAAGCTTGTTTCTGACATTCTAACAGCTCAATTAGAGCATTTTAGTAATGAACAGTGTTCTTTGTCAAAACTGACATTCTCATCATCCACTGATGCTTTTTGTCACAAAATGCAGTTTTCAGCTCAGAAAGCTTGTTTCTGACATTCTAACAGCTCAATTAGAGCATTTCAGTAACGATCAGTGTTCTTTGTCAAAACTAACATTCTCATCATCCACTGATTCACTTTGTCACAAAATGCAGTTCTCAGCTCAGAAAGCTTGTTTCTGACATTCTAACAGCTCAATTAGAGCATTTTAGTAATGAACAGTGTTCTTTGTCAAAACTGACATTCTCATCATCCACTGATTCACTTTGTCACAAAATGCAGTTTTCAGCTCAGAAAGCTTGTTTCTGACATTCTAACAGCTCAATTAGAGCATTTTAGTAATGATCAGTGTTCTTTGTCAAAACTGACATTCTCATCATCCACTGATGCTTTTTGTCACAAAATGCAGTTCTCAGCTCAGAAAGCTTGTTTCTGACATTCTAACAGCTCAATTAGAGCATTTTAGTAATGAACAGTGTTCTTTGTCAAAACTGACATTCTCATCATCCACTGATGAACTTTGTCACAAAATGCAGTTCTCAGCTCAGAAAGCTTGTTTCTGACATTCTAACAGCTCAATTAGAGCATTTTAGTAATGAACAGTGTTCTTTGTCAAAACTGACATTCTCATCATCCACTGATGCACTATGTCACAAAATGCAGTTCTCAGCTCAGAAAGCTTGTTTCTGACATTCTAACAGCTCAATTAGAGCATTTTAGCAATGATCAGTGTTCTTTGTCAAAAGTGACATTCTCATCATCCACTGATTCACTTTGTCACAAAATGCAGTTCTCAGCTCAGAAAGCTTGTTTCTGACATTCTAACAGCTCAATTAGAGCATTTTAGCAATGAACAGTGTTCTTTGTCAAAACTGACATTCTCATCATCCACTGATGCTTTTTGTCACAAAATGCAGTTCTCAGCTCAGAAAGCTTGTTTCTGACATTCTAACAGCTCAATTAGAGCATTTTAGTAATGAACAGTGTTCTTTGTCAAAACTGACATTCTCATCATCCACTGATGAACTATGTCACAAAATGCAGTTCTCAGCTCAGAAAGCTTGTTTCTGACATTCTAACAGCTCAATTGGAGCATTTTAGTAATGATCAGTGTTCTTTGTCAAAACTGACATTCTCATCATCCACTGATGCTTTTTGTCACAAAATGCAGTTTTCAGCTCAGAAAGCTTGTTTCTGATATTTTAACAGCTCAATTAGAGCATTTTAGTAATGAACAGTGTTCTTTGTCAAAACTGACATTCTCATCATCCACTGATGCACTTTGTCACAAAATGCAGTTTTCAGCTCAGAAAGCTTGTTTCTGACATTCTAACAGCTCAATTAGAGCATTTTAGTAATGATCAGTGTTCTTTGTCAAAAGTGACATTCTCATCATCCACTGATTCACTTTGTCACAAAATGCAGTTCTCAGCTCAGAAAGCTTGTTTCTGACATTCTAACAGCTCAATTAGAGCATTTTAGTAATGAACAGTGTTCTTTGTCAAAACTGACATTCTCATCATCCACTGATGAACTATGTCACAAAATGCAGTTCTCAGCTCAGAAAGCTTGTTTCTGACATTCTAACAGCTCAATTGGAGCATTTTAGTAATGATCAGTGTTCTTTGTCAAAACTGACATTCTCATCATCCACTGATGCTTTTTGTCACAAAATGCAGTTCTCAGCTCAGAAAGCTTGTTTCTGACATTCTACCAGCTCAATTGGAGCATTTTAGTAATGATCAGTGTTCTTTGTCAAAACTGACATTCTCATCATCCAATTAGAGCATTTTAGTAATGATCAGTGTTCTTTGTCAAAAGTGACATTCTCATCATCCACTGATTCACTTTGTCACAAAATGCAGTTCTCAGCTCAGAAAGCTTGTTTCTGACATTCTAACAGCTCAATTGGAGCATTTTAGTAATGATCAGTGTTCTTTGTCAAAACTGACATTCTCATCATCCACTGATGCTTTTTGTCACAAAATGCAGTTTTCAGCTCAGAAAGCTTGTTTCTGATATGTTAACAGCTCAATTAGAGCATTTTAGAAATGAACAGTGTTCTTTGTCAAAACTGACATTCTCATCATCCACTGATAAACTATGTGAAACTATGTCACAAAATGCAGTTCTCAGCTCAGAAAGCTTGTTTCTGACATTCTAACAGCCCAATTAGAGCATTTTAGTAATGAACAGTGTTCTTTGTCAAAACTGACATTCTCATCATCCACTGATTCACTTTGTCACAAAATGCAGTTTTCAGCTCAGAAAGCTTGTTTCTGACATTCTAACAGCTCAATTAGAGCATTTTAGTAATGAACAGTGTTCTTTGTCAAAACTGACATTCTCATCATCCACTGATGAACTATGTCACAAAATGCAGTTCTCAGCTCAGAAAGCTTGTTTCTGACATTCTAACAGCTCAATTAGAGCATTTTAGTAATGAACAGTGTTCTTTGTCAAAACTGACATTCTCATCATCCACTGATGAACTATGTCACAAAATGCAGTTCTCAGCTCAGAAAGCTTGTTTCTGACATTCTAACAGCCCAATTAGAGCATTTTAGTAATGAACAGTGTTCTTTGTCAAAACTGACATTCTCATCATCCACTGATTCACTTTGTCACAAAATGCAGTTTTCAGCTCAGAAAGCTTGTTTCTGACATTCTAACAGCTCAATTAGAGCATTTTAGTAATGAACAGTGTTCTTTGTCAAAACTGACATTCTCATCATCCACTGATGAACTATGTCACAAAATGCAGTTCTCAGCTCAGAAAGCTTGTTTCTGACATTCTAACAGCTCAATTGGAGCATTTTAGTAATGATCAGTGTTCTTTGTCAAAAGTGACATTCTCATCATCCACTGATGCTTTTTGTCACAAAATGCAGTTTTCAGCTCAGAAAGCTTGTTTCTGACATTCTAACAGCTCAATTAGAGCATTTTAGTAATGATCAGTGTTCTTTGTCAAAACTGACATTCTCATCATCCACTGATGCTTTTTGTCACAAAATGCAGTTTTCAGCTCAGAAAGCTTGTTTCTGACATTCTAACAGCTCAATTAGAGCATTTTAGTAATGAACAGTGTTCTTTGTCAAAAGTGACATTCTCATCATCCACTGATTCACTTTGTCACAAAATGCAGTTCTCAGCTCAGAAAGCTTGTTTCTGACATTCTAACAGCTCAATTAGAGCATTTTAGTAATGAACAGTGTTCTTTGTCAAAACTGACATTCTCATCATCCACTGATAAACTATGTGAAACTATGTCACAAAATGCAGTTCTCAGCTCAGAAAGCTTGTTTCTGACATTCTAACAGCCCAATTAGAGCATTTTAGTAATGAACAGTGTTCTTTGTCAAAACTGACATTCTCATCATCCACTGATTCACTTTGTCACAAAATGCAGTTTTCAGCTCAGAAAGCTTGTTTCTGACATTCTAACAGCTCAATTAGAGCATTTTAGTAATGAACAGTGTTCTTTGTCAAAACTGACATTCTCATCATCCACTGATGAACTATGTCACAAAATGCAGTTCTCAGCTCAGAAAGCTTGTTTCTGACATTCTAACAGCTCAATTAGAGCATTTTAGTAATGAACAGTGTTCTTTGTCAAAACTGACATTCTCATCATCCACTGATGAACTATGTCACAAAATGCAGTTTTCAGCTCAGAAAGCTTGTTTCTGACATTCTAACAGCTCAATTGGAGCATTTTAGTAATGATCAGTGTTCTTTGTCAAAACTGACATTCTCATCATCCACTGATGCTTTTTGTCACAAAATGCAGTTTCCAGCTCAGAAAGCTTGTTTCTGACATTCTAACAGCTCAATTAGAGCATTTTAGTAATGATCAGTGTTCTTTGTCAAAACTGACATTCTCATCATCCACTGATGCTTTTTGTCACAAAATGCAGTTTTCAGCTCAGAAAGCTTGTTTCTGATATGTTAACAGCTCAATTAGAGCATTTTAGAAATGAACAGTGTTCTTTGTCAAAACTGACATTCTCATCATCCACTGATAAACTATGTGAAACTATGTCACAAAATGCAGTTCTCAGCTCAGAAAGCTTGTTTCTGACATTCTAACAGCCCAATTAGAGCATTTTAGTAATGAACAGTGTTCTTTGTCAAAACTGACATTCTCATCATCCACTGATTCACTTTGTCACAAAATGCAGTTTTCAGCTCAGAAAGCTTGTTTCTGACATTCTAACAGCTCAATTAGAGCATTTTAGTAATGAACAGTGTTCTTTGTCAAAACTGACATTCTCATCATCCACTGATGAACTATGTCACAAAATGCAGTTCTCAGCTCAGAAAGCTTGTTTCTGACATTCTAACAGCTCAATTAGAGCATTTTAGTAATGAACAGTGTTCTTTGTCAAAACTGACATTCTCATCATCCACTGATGAACTATGTCACAAAATGCAGTTCTCAGCTCAGAAAGCTTGTTTCTGACATTCTAACAGCCCAATTAGAGCATTTTAGTAATGAACAGTGTTCTTTGTCAAAACTGACATTCTCATCATCCACTGATTCACTTTGTCACAAAATGCAGTTTTCAGCTCAGAAAGCTTGTTTCTGACATTCTAACAGCTCAATTAGAGCATTTTAGTAATGAACAGTGTTCTTTGTCAAAACTGACATTCTCATCATCCACTGATGAACTATGTCACAAAATGCAGTTCTCAGCTCAGAAAGCTTGTTTCTGACATTCTAACAGCTCAATTGGAGCATTTTAGTAATGATCAGTGTTCTTTGTCAAAAGTGACATTCTCATCATCCACTGATGCTTTTTGTCACAAAATGCAGTTTTCAGCTCAGAAAGCTTGTTTCTGACATTCTAACAGCTCAATTAGAGCATTTTAGTAATGATCAGTGTTCTTTGTCAAAACTGACATTCTCATCATCCACTGATGCTTTTTGTCACAAAATGCAGTTTTCAGCTCAGAAAGCTTGTTTCTGACATTCTAACAGCTCAATTAGAGCATTTTAGTAATGAACAGTGTTCTTTGTCAAAAGTGACATTCTCATCATCCACTGATTCACTTTGTCACAAAATGCAGTTCTCAGCTCAGAAAGCTTGTTTCTGACATTCTAACAGCTCAATTAGAGCATTTTAGTAATGAACAGTGTTCTTTGTCAAAACTGACATTCTCATCATCCACTGATAAACTATGTGAAACTATGTCACAAAATGCAGTTCTCAGCTCAGAAAGCTTGTTTCTGACATTCTAACAGCCCAATTAGAGCATTTTAGTAATGAACAGTGTTCTTTGTCAAAACTGACATTCTCATCATCCACTGATTCACTTTGTCACAAAATGCAGTTTTCAGCTCAGAAAGCTTGTTTCTGACATTCTAACAGCTCAATTAGAGCATTTTAGTAATGAACAGTGTTCTTTGTCAAAACTGACATTCTCATCATCCACTGATGAACTATGTCACAAAATGCAGTTCTCAGCTCAGAAAGCTTGTTTCTGACATTCTAACAGCTCAATTAGAGCATTTTAGTAATGAACAGTGTTCTTTGTCAAAACTGACATTCTCATCATCCACTGATGAACTATGTCACAAAATGCAGTTCTCAGCTCAGAAAGCTTGTTTCTGACATTCTAACAGCCCAATTAGAGCATTTTAGTAATGAACAGTGTTCTTTGTCAAAACTGACATTCTCATCATCCACTGATTCACTTTGTCACAAAATGCAGTTTTCAGCTCAGAAAGCTTGTTTCTGACATTCTAACAGCTCAATTAGAGCATTTTAGTAATGAACAGTGTTCTTTGTCAAAACTGACATTCTCATCATCCACTGATGAACTATGTCACAAAATGCAGTTCTCAGCTCAGAAAGCTTGTTTCTGACATTCTAACAGCTCAATTGGAGCATTTTAGTAATGATCAGTGTTCTTTGTTAAAACTGACATTCTCATCATACACTGATGCTTTTTGTCACAAAATGCAGTTTTCATCTCAGAAAGCTTGTTTCTGATAATTTAACAGCTCAATTAGAGCATTTTAGTAATGAACAGTGTTCTTTGTCAAAACTGACATTCTCATCATCCACTGATTCACTTTGTCACAAAATGCAGTTTTCAGCTCAGAAAGCTTGTTTCTGACATTCTAACAGCTCAATTAGAGCATTTTAGTAATGATCAGTGTTCTTTGTCAAAACTGACATTCTCATCATCCACTGATGCTTTTTGTCACAAAATGCAGTTCTCAGCTCAGAAAGCTTGTTTCTGACATTCTAACAGCTCAATTAGAGCATTTTAGTAATGAACAGTGTTCTTTGTCAAAACTGACATTCTCATCATCCACTGATGCTTTTTGTCACAAAATGCAGTTCTCAGCTCAGAAAGCTTGTTTCTGACATTCTAACAGCTCAATTAGAGCATTTTAGTAATGAACAGTGTTCTTTGTCAAAACTGACATTCTCATCATCCACTGATGCACTATGTCACAAAATGCAGTTCTCAGCTCAGAAAGCTTGTTTCTGACATTCTAACAGCTCAATTAGAGCATTTTAGCAATGATCAGTGTTCTTTGTCAAAAGTGACATTTTCATCATCCACTGATGAACTTTGTCACAAAATGCAGTTCTCAGCTCAGAAAGCTTGTTTCTGACATTCTAACAGCTCAATTAGAGCATTTTAGTAATGATCAGTGTTCTTTGTCAAAACTGACATTCTCATCATCCACTGATGCTTTTTGTCACAAAATGCATTTCTCAGCTCAGAAAGCTTGTTTCTGATATTTTAACAGCTCAATTAGAGCATTTTAGTAATGATCAGTGTTCTTTGTCAAAAGTGACATTCTCATCATCCACTGATTCACTTTGTCACAAAATGCAGTTCTCAGCTCAGAAAGCTTGTTTCTGACATTCAATTAGAGCATTTTAGTAATGAACAGTGTTCTTTGTCAAAACTGACATTCTCATCATCCACTGATGCTTTTTGTCACAAAATGCAGTTCTCAGCTCAGAAAGCTTGTTTCTGACATTCTAACAACTCAATTAGAGCATTTTAGTAATGAACAGTGTTCTTTGTCAAAAGTGACATTCTCATCATCCACTGATTCACTTTGTCACAAAATGCAGTTTTCAGCTCAGAAAGCTTGTTTCTGACATTCTAACAGCTCAATTGGAGCATTTTAGTAATGATCAGTGTTCTTTGTCAAAACTGACATTCTCATCATCCACTGATGCTTTTTGTCACAAAATGCAGTTTCCAGCTCAGAAAGCTTGTTTCTGACATTCTAACAGCTCAATTAGAGCATTTTAGTAATGATCAGTGTTCTTTGTCAAAACTGACATTCTCATCATCCACTGATGAACTATGTCACAAAATGCAGTTCTCAGCTCAGAAAGCTTGTTTCTGACATTCTAACAGCTCAATTGGAGCATTTTAGTAATGATCAGTGTTCTTTGTCAAAACTGACATTCTCATCATCCACTGATGAACTTTGTCACAAAATGCAGTTCTCAGCTCAGAAAGCTTGTTTCTGACATTCTAACAGCTCAATTAGAGCATTTTAGTAATGAACAGTGTTCTTTGTCAAAACTGACATTCTCATCATCCACTGATGCACTATGTCACAAAATGCAGTTCTCAGCTCAGAAAGCTTGTTTCTGACATTCTAACAGCTCAATTAGAGCATTTTAGTAATGAACAGTGTTCTTTGTCAAAACTGACATTCTCATCATCCACTGATGCACTTTGTCACAAAATGCAGTTCTCAGCTCAGAAAGCTTGTTTCTGACATTCTAACAGCTCAATTAGAGCATTTTAGCAATGATCAGTGTTCTTTGTCAAAAGTGACATTCTCATCATCCACTGATTCACTTTGTCACAAAATGCAGTTCTCAGCTCAGAAAGCTTGTTTCTGACATTCTAACAGCTCAATTAGAGCATTTTAGTAATGAACAGTGTTCTTTGTCAAAACTGACATTCTCATCATCCACTGATGAACTATGTCACAAAATGCAGTTCTCAGCTCAGAAAGCTTGTTTCTGACATTCTAACAGCTCAATTGGAGCATTTTAGTGATGATCAGTGTTCTTTGTCAAAACTGACATTCTCATCATCCACGGATGCTTTTTGTCACAAAATGCAGTTTTCAGCTCAGAAAGCTTGTTTCTGACATTCTAACAGCTCAATTAGAGCATTTTAGTAATGAACAGTGTTCTTTGTCAAAACTGACATTCTCATCATCCACTGATGCACTTTGTCACAAAATGCAGTTTTATGCTCAGAAAGCTTGTTTCTGACATTCTAACAGCTCAATTAGAGCATTTTAGTAATGAACAGTGTTCTTTGTCAAAACTGACATTCTCATCATCCACTAATGCTTTTTGTCACAAAATGCAGTTCTCAGCTCAGAAAGCTTGTTTCTGACATTCTAACAACTCAATTAGAGCATTTTAGTAATGAACAGTGTTCTTTGTCAAAAGTGACATTCTCATCATCCACTGATTCACTTTGTCACAAAATGCAGTTTTATGCTCAGAAAGCTTGTTTCTGACATTCTAACAGCTCAATTAGAGCATTTTAGTAATGATCAGTGTTCTTTGTCAAAAGTGACATTCTCATCATCCACTGATTCACTTTGTCACAAAATGCAGTTTTATGCTCAGAAAGCTTGTTTCTGACATTCTAACAGCTCAATTAGAGCATTTTAGTAATGATCAGTGTTCTTTGTCAAAAGTGACATTCTCATCATCCACTGATTCACTTTGTCACAAAATGCAGTTCTCAGCTCAGAAAGCTTGTTTCTGACATTCTAACAGCTCAATTGGAGCATTTTAGTGATGATCAGTGTTCTTTGTCAAAAGTGACATTCTCATCATCCACTGATTCACTTTGTCACAAAATGCAGTTTTATGCTCAGAAAGCTTGTTTCTGACATTCTAACAGCTCAATTAGAGCATTTTAGTAATGATCAGTGTTCTTTGTCAAAAGTGACATTCTCATCATCCACTGATTCACTTTGTCACAAAATGCAGTTTTATGCTCAGAAAGCTTGTTTCTGACATTCTAACAGCTCAATTAGAGCATTTTAGTAATGATCAGTGTTCTTTGTCAAAAGTGACATTCTCATCATCCACTGATTCACTTTGTCACAAAATGCAGTTCTCAGCTCAGAAAGCTTGTTTCTGACATTCTAACAGCTCAATTGGAGCATTTTAGTGATGATCAGTGTTCTTTGTCAAAACTGACATTCTCATCATCCACGGATGCTTTTTGTCACAAAATGCAGTTTTCAGCTCAGAAAGCTTGTTTCTGACATTCTAACAGCTCAATTAGAGCATTTTAGTAATGAACAGTGTTCTTTGTCAAAACTGACATTCTCATCATCCACTGATGCACTTTGTCACAAAATGCAGTTTTATGCTCAGAAAGCTTGTTTCTGACATTCTAACAGCTCAATTAGAGCATTTTAGTAATGATCAGTGTTCTTTGTCAAAAGTGACATTCTCATCATCCACTGATTCACTTTGTCACAAAATGCAGTTCTCAGCTCAGAAAGCTTGTTTCTGACATTCTAACAGCTCAATTAGAGCATTTTAGTAATGATCAGTGTTCTTTGTCAAAACTGACATTCTCATCATCCACTGATGAACTATGTCACAAAATGCATTTCTCAGCTCAGAAAGCTTGTTTCTGACATTCTAACAGCTCAATTGGAGCATTTCAGTAATGAACAGTGTTCTTTGTCAAAACTGACATTCTCATCATCCACTGATTCACTTTGTCACAAAATGCAGTTTTCAGCTCAGAAAGCTTGTTTCTGACATTCTAACAGCTCAATTAGAGCATTTTAGTAATGATCAGTGTTCTTTGTCAAAACTGACATTCTCATCATCCACTGATGCTTTTTGTCACAAAATGCAGTTTTCAGCTCAGAAAGCTTGTTTCTGACATTCTAACAGCTCAATTGGAGCATTTTAGTAATGATCAGTGTTCTTTGTCAAAACTGACATTCTCATCATCCACTGATGCACTTTGTCACAAAATGCAGTTTTCAGCTCAGAAAGCTTGTTTCTGACATTCTAACAGCTCAATTAGAGCATTTTAGTAATGATCAGTGTTCTTTGTCAAAAGTGACATTCTCATCATCCACTGATTCACTTTGTCACAAAATGCAGTTCTCAGCTCAGAAAGCTTGTTTCTGACATTCTAACAGCTCAATTAGAGCATTTTAGTAATGAACAGTGTTCTTTGTCAAAACTGACATTCTCATCATCCACTGATGAACTATGTCACAAAATGCATTTCTCAGCTCAGAAAGCTTGTTTCTGACATTCTAACAGCTCAATTGGAGCATTTCAGTAATGAACAGTGTTCTTTGTCAAAACTGACATTCTCATCATCCACTGATTCACTTTGTCACAAAATGCAGTTTTCAGCTCAGAAAGCTTGTTTCTGACATTCTAACAGCTCAATTAGAGCATTTTAGTAATGATCAGTGTTCTTTGTCAAAACTGACATTCTCATCATCCACTGATGCTTTTTGTCACAAAATGCAGTTTTCAGCTCAGAAAGCTTGTTTCTGACATTCTAACAGCTCAATTGGAGCATTTTAGTAATGATCAGTGTTCTTTGTCAAAACTGACATTCTCATCATCCACTGATGCTTTTTGTCACAAAATGCAGTTTTCAGCTCAGAAAGCTTGTTTCTGATATTTTAACAGCTCAATTAGAGCATTTTAGTAATGAACAGTGTTCTTTGTCAAAACTGACATTCTCATCATCCACTGATGCACTTTGTCACAAAATGCAGTTTTCAGCTCAGAAAGCTTGTTTCTGACATTCTAACAGCTCAATTAGAGCATTTTAGTAATGATCAGTGTTCTTTGTCAAAAGTGACATTCTCATCATCCACTGATTCACTTTGTCACAAAATGCAGTTCTCAGCTCAGAAAGCTTGTTTCTGACATTCTAACAGCTCAATTAGAGCATTTTAGTAATGAACAGTGTTCTTTGTCAAAACTGACATTCTCATCATCCACTGATGAACTATGTCACAAAATGCAGTTCTCAGCTCAGAAAGCTTGTTTCTGACATTCTAACAGCTCAATTGGAGCATTTTAGTAATGATCAGTGTTCTTTGTCAAAACTGACATTCTCATCATCCACTGATGCTTTTTGTCACAAAATGCAGTTTTCAGCTCAGAAAGCTTGTTTCTGATATTTTAACAGCTCAATTAGAGCATTTTAGTAATGAACAGTGTTCTTTGTCAAAACTGACATTCTCATCATCCACTGATGCACTTTGTCACAAAATGCAGTTTTCAGCTCAGAAAGCTTGTTTCTGACATTCTAACAGCTCAATTGGAGCATTTTAGTAATGATCAGTGTTCTTTGTCAAAACTGACATTCTCATCATCCACTGATGCACTATGTCACAAAATGCAGTTCTCAGCTCAGAAAGCTTGTTTCTGACATTCTAACAGCTCAATTGGAGCATTTTAGTAATGATCAGTGTTCTTTGTCAAAACTGACATTCTCATCATCCACTGATGCTTTTTGTCACAAAATGCAGTTTTATGCTCAGAAAGCTTGTTTCTGACATTCTAACAGCTCAATTGGAGCATTTTAGTAATGAACAGTGTTCTTTGTCAAAACTGACATTCTCATCATCCACTGATGCACTTTGTCACAAAATGCAGTTTTATGCTCAGAAAGCTTGTTTCTGACATTCTAACAGCTCAATTAGAGCATTTTAGTAATGATCAGTGTTCTTTGTCAAAACTGACATTCTCATCATCCACTGATGCTTTTTGTCACAAAATGCAGTTCTCAGCTCAGAAAGCTTGTTTCTGACATTCTAACAGCTCAATTAGAGCATTTTAGTAATGAACAGTGTTCTTTGTCAAAACTGACATTCTCATCATCCACTGATGAACTATGTCACAAAATGCAGTTCTCAGCTCAGAAAGCTTGTTTCTGACATTCTAACAGCTCAATTAGAGCATTTTAGCAATGATCAGTGTTCTTTGTCAAAACTGACATTCTCATCATCCACTGATGCACTTTGTCACAAAATGCAGTTTTATGCTCAGAAAGCTTGTTTCTGACATTCTAACAGCTCAATTAGAGCATTTTAGTAATGATCAGTGTTCTTTGTCAAAAGTGACATTCTCATCATCCACTGATGCTTTTTGTCACAAAATGCAGTTCTCAGCTCAGAAAGCTTGTTTCTGACATTCTAACAGCTCAATTAGAGCATTTTAGCAATGATCAGTGTTCTTTGTCAAAAGTGACATTCTCATCATCCACTGATTCACTTTGTCACAAAATGCAGTTCTCAGCTCAGAAAGCTTGTTTCTGACATTCTAACAGCTCAATTAGAGCATTTTAGTAATGAACAGTGTTCTTTGTCAAAACTGACATTCTCATCATCCACTGATGCACTATGTCACAAAATGCAGTTCTCAGCTCAGAAAGCTTGTTTCTGACATTCTAACAGCTCAATTAGAGCATTTTAGCAATGATCAGTGTTCTTTGTCAAAAGTGACATTCTCATCATCCACTGATTCACTTTGTCACAAAATGCAGTTCTCAGCTCAGAAAGCTTGTTTCTGACATTCTAACAGCTCAATTAGAGCATTTTAGTAATGAACAGTGTTCTTTGTCAAAACTGACTTTCTCATCATCCACTGATTCACTTTGTCACAAAATGCAGTTTTCAGCTCAGAAAGCTTGTTTCTGACATTCTAACAGCTCAATTAGAGCATTTTAGTAATGAACAGTGTTCTTTGTCAAAACTGACATTCTCATCATCCACTGATGCTTTTTGTCACAAAATGCAGTTTTCAGCTCAGAAAGCTTGTTTCTGACATTCTAACAGCTCAATTAGAGCATTTCAGTAACGATCAGTGTTCTTTGTCAAAACTAACATTCTCATCATCCACTGATTCACTTTGTCACAAAATGCAGTTCTCAGCTCAGAAAGCTTGTTTCTGACATTCTAACAGCTCAATTAGAGCATTTTAGTAATGAACAGTGTTCTTTGTCAAAACTGACATTCTCATCATCCACTGATTCACTTTGTCACAAAATGCAGTTTTCAGCTCAGAAAGCTTGTTTCTGACATTCTAACAGCTCAATTAGAGCATTTTAGTAATGATCAGTGTTCTTTGTCAAAACTGACATTCTCATCATCCACTGATGCTTTTTGTCACAAAATGCAGTTCTCAGCTCAGAAAGCTTGTTTCTGACATTCTAACAGCTCAATTAGAGCATTTTAGTAATGAACAGTGTTCTTTGTCAAAACTGACATTCTCATCATCCACTGATGAACTTTGTCACAAAATGCAGTTCTCAGCTCAGAAAGCTTGTTTCTGACATTCTAACAGCTCAATTAGAGCATTTTAGTAATGAACAGTGTTCTTTGTCAAAACTGACATTCTCATCATCCACTGATGCACTATGTCACAAAATGCAGTTCTCAGCTCAGAAAGCTTGTTTCTGACATTCTAACAGCTCAATTAGAGCATTTTAGCAATGATCAGTGTTCTTTGTCAAAAGTGACATTCTCATCATCCACTGATTCACTTTGTCACAAAATGCAGTTCTCAGCTCAGAAAGCTTGTTTCTGACATTCTAACAGCTCAATTAGAGCATTTTAGCAATGAACAGTGTTCTTTGTCAAAACTGACATTCTCATCATCCACTGATGCTTTTTGTCACAAAATGCAGTTCTCAGCTCAGAAAGCTTGTTTCTGACATTCTAACAGCTCAATTAGAGCATTTTAGTAATGAACAGTGTTCTTTGTCAAAACTGACATTCTCATCATCCACTGATGAACTATGTCACAAAATGCAGTTCTCAGCTCAGAAAGCTTGTTTCTGACATTCTAACAGCTCAATTGGAGCATTTTAGTAATGATCAGTGTTCTTTGTCAAAACTGACATTCTCATCATCCACTGATGCTTTTTGTCACAAAATGCAGTTTTCAGCTCAGAAAGCTTGTTTCTGATATTTTAACAGCTCAATTAGAGCATTTTAGTAATGAACAGTGTTCTTTGTCAAAACTGACATTCTCATCATCCACTGATGCACTTTGTCACAAAATGCAGTTTTCAGCTCAGAAAGCTTGTTTCTGACATTCTAACAGCTCAATTAGAGCATTTTAGTAATGATCAGTGTTCTTTGTCAAAAGTGACATTCTCATCATCCACTGATTCACTTTGTCACAAAATGCAGTTCTCAGCTCAGAAAGCTTGTTTCTGACATTCTAACAGCTCAATTAGAGCATTTTAGTAATGAACAGTGTTCTTTGTCAAAACTGACATTCTCATCATCCACTGATGAACTATGTCACAAAATGCAGTTCTCAGCTCAGAAAGCTTGTTTCTGACATTCTAACAGCTCAATTGGAGCATTTTAGTAATGATCAGTGTTCTTTGTCAAAACTGACATTCTCATCATCCACTGATGCTTTTTGTCACAAAATGCAGTTCTCAGCTCAGAAAGCTTGTTTCTGACATTCTACCAGCTCAATTGGAGCATTTTAGTAATGATCAGTGTTCTTTGTCAAAACTGACATTCTCATCATCCAATTAGAGCATTTTAGTAATGATCAGTGTTCTTTGTCAAAAGTGACATTCTCATCATCCACTGATTCACTTTGTCACAAAATGCAGTTCTCAGCTCAGAAAGCTTGTTTCTGACATTCTAACAGCTCAATTGGAGCATTTTAGTAATGATCAGTGTTCTTTGTCAAAACTGACATTCTCATCATCCACTGATGCTTTTTGTCACAAAATGCAGTTTTCAGCTCAGAAAGCTTGTTTCTGATATGTTAACAGCTCAATTAGAGCATTTTAGAAATGAACAGTGTTCTTTGTCAAAACTGACATTCTCATCATCCACTGATAAACTATGTGAAACTATGTCACAAAATGCAGTTCTCAGCTCAGAAAGCTTGTTTCTGACATTCTAACAGCCCAATTAGAGCATTTTAGTAATGAACAGTGTTCTTTGTCAAAACTGACATTCTCATCATCCACTGATTCACTTTGTCACAAAATGCAGTTTTCAGCTCAGAAAGCTTGTTTCTGACATTCTAACAGCTCAATTAGAGCATTTTAGTAATGAACAGTGTTCTTTGTCAAAACTGACATTCTCATCATCCACTGATGAACTATGTCACAAAATGCAGTTCTCAGCTCAGAAAGCTTGTTTCTGACATTCTAACAGCTCAATTAGAGCATTTTAGTAATGAACAGTGTTCTTTGTCAAAACTGACATTCTCATCATCCACTGATGAACTATGTCACAAAATGCAGTTCTCAGCTCAGAAAGCTTGTTTCTGACATTCTAACAGCCCAATTAGAGCATTTTAGTAATGAACAGTGTTCTTTGTCAAAACTGACATTCTCATCATCCACTGATTCACTTTGTCACAAAATGCAGTTTTCAGCTCAGAAAGCTTGTTTCTGACATTCTAACAGCTCAATTAGAGCATTTTAGTAATGAACAGTGTTCTTTGTCAAAACTGACATTCTCATCATCCACTGATGAACTATGTCACAAAATGCAGTTCTCAGCTCAGAAAGCTTGTTTCTGACATTCTAACAGCTCAATTGGAGCATTTTAGTAATGATCAGTGTTCTTTGTCAAAAGTGACATTCTCATCATCCACTGATGCTTTTTGTCACAAAATGCAGTTTTCAGCTCAGAAAGCTTGTTTCTGACATTCTAACAGCTCAATTAGAGCATTTTAGTAATGATCAGTGTTCTTTGTCAAAACTGACATTCTCATCATCCACTGATGCTTTTTGTCACAAAATGCAGTTTTCAGCTCAGAAAGCTTGTTTCTGACATTCTAACAGCTCAATTAGAGCATTTTAGTAATGAACAGTGTTCTTTGTCAAAAGTGACATTCTCATCATCCACTGATTCACTTTGTCACAAAATGCAGTTCTCAGCTCAGAAAGCTTGTTTCTGACATTCTAACAGCTCAATTAGAGCATTTTAGTAATGAACAGTGTTCTTTGTCAAAACTGACATTCTCATCATCCACTGATAAACTATGTGAAACTATGTCACAAAATGCAGTTCTCAGCTCAGAAAGCTTGTTTCTGACATTCTAACAGCCCAATTAGAGCATTTTAGTAATGAACAGTGTTCTTTGTCAAAACTGACATTCTCATCATCCACTGATTCACTTTGTCACAAAATGCAGTTTTCAGCTCAGAAAGCTTGTTTCTGACATTCTAACAGCTCAATTAGAGCATTTTAGTAATGAACAGTGTTCTTTGTCAAAACTGACATTCTCATCATCCACTGATGAACTATGTCACAAAATGCAGTTCTCAGCTCAGAAAGCTTGTTTCTGACATTCTAACAGCTCAATTAGAGCATTTTAGTAATGAACAGTGTTCTTTGTCAAAACTGACATTCTCATCATCCACTGATGAACTATGTCACAAAATGCAGTTCTCAGCTCAGAAAGCTTGTTTCTGACATTCTAACAGCCCAATTAGAGCATTTTAGTAATGAACAGTGTTCTTTGTCAAAACTGACATTCTCATCATCCACTGATTCACTTTGTCACAAAATGCAGTTTTCAGCTCAGAAAGCTTGTTTCTGACATTCTAACAGCTCAATTAGAGCATTTTAGTAATGAACAGTGTTCTTTGTCAAAACTGACATTCTCATCATCCACTGATGAACTATGTCACAAAATGCAGTTCTCAGCTCAGAAAGCTTGTTTCTGACATTCTAACAGCTCAATTGGAGCATTTTAGTAATGATCAGTGTTCTTTGTTAAAACTGACATTCTCATCATACACTGATGCTTTTTGTCACAAAATGCAGTTTTCATCTCAGAAAGCTTGTTTCTGATAATTTAACAGCTCAATTAGAGCATTTTAGTAATGAACAGTGTTCTTTGTCAAAACTGACATTCTCATCATCCACTGATTCACTTTGTCACAAAATGCAGTTTTCAGCTCAGAAAGCTTGTTTCTGACATTCTAACAGCTCAATTAGAGCATTTTAGTAATGATCAGTGTTCTTTGTCAAAACTGACATTCTCATCATCCACTGATGCTTTTTGTCACAAAATGCAGTTCTCAGCTCAGAAAGCTTGTTTCTGACATTCTAACAGCTCAATTAGAGCATTTTAGTAATGAACAGTGTTCTTTGTCAAAACTGACATTCTCATCATCCACTGATGCTTTTTGTCACAAAATGCAGTTCTCAGCTCAGAAAGCTTGTTTCTGACATTCTAACAGCTCAATTAGAGCATTTTAGTAATGAACAGTGTTCTTTGTCAAAACTGACATTCTCATCATCCACTGATGCACTATGTCACAAAATGCAGTTCTCAGCTCAGAAAGCTTGTTTCTGACATTCTAACAGCTCAATTAGAGCATTTTAGCAATGATCAGTGTTCTTTGTCAAAAGTGACATTCTCATCATCCACTGATGAACTTTGTCACAAAATGCAGTTCTCAGCTCAGAAAGCTTGTTTCTGACATTCTAACAGCTCAATTAGAGCATTTTAGTAATGATCAGTGTTCTTTGTCAAAACTGACATTCTCATCATCCACTGATGCTTTTTGTCACAAAATGCATTTCTCAGCTCAGAAAGCTTGTTTCTGACATTCTAACAGCTCAATTGGAGCATTTCAGTAATGAACAGTGTTCTTTGTCAAAACTGACATTCTCATCATCCACTGAATCACTTTGTCACAAAATGCAGTTTTCAGCTCAGAAAGCTTGTTTCTGACATTCTAACAGCTCAATTAGAGCATTTTAGTAATGATCAGTGTTCTTTGTCAAAACTGACATTCTCATCATCCACTGATGCTTTTTGTCACAAAATGCAGTTTTCAGCTCAGAAAGCTTGTTTCTGACATTCTAACAGCTCAATTGGAGCATTTTAGTAATGATCAGTGTTCTTTGTCAAAACTGACATTCTCATCATCCACTGATGCTTTTTGTCACAAAATGCAGTTTTCAGCTCAGAAAGCTTGTTTCTGATATTTTAACAGCTCAATTAGAGCATTTTAGTAATGAACAGTGTTCTTTGTCAAAACTGACATTCTCATCATCCACTGATGCACTTTGTCACAAAATGCAGTTTTCAGCTCAGAAAGCTTGTTTCTGACATTCTAACAGCTCAATTAGAGCATTTTAGTAATGATCAGTGTTCTTTGTCAAAAGTGACATTCTCATCATCCACTGATTCACTTTGTCACAAAATGCAGTTCTCAGCTCAGAAAGCTTGTTTCTGACATTCTAACAGCTCAATTAGAGCATTTTAGTAATGAACAGTGTTCTTTGTCAAAACTGACATTCTCATCATCCACTGATGAACTATGTCACAAAATGCAGTTCTCAGCTCAGAAAGCTTGTTTCTGACATTCTAACAGCTCAATTGGAGCATTTTAGTAATGATCAGTGTTCTTTGTCAAAACTGACATTCTCATCATCCACTGATGCTTTTTGTCACAAAATGCATTTCTCAGCTCAGAAAGCTTGTTTCTGACATTCTAACAGCTCAATTGGAGCATTTCAGTAATGAACAGTGTTCTTTGTCAAAACTGACATTCTCATCATCCACTGATTCACTTTGTCACAAAATGCAGTTTTCAGCTCAGAAAGCTTGTTTCTGACATTCTAACAGCTCAATTAGAGCATTTTAGTAATGATCAGTGTTCTTTGTCAAAACTGACATTCTCATCATCCACTGATGCTTTTTGTCACAAAATGCAGTTTTCAGCTCAGAAAGCTTGTTTCTGACATTCTAACAGCTCAATTGGAGCATTTTAGTAATGATCAGTGTTCTTTGTCAAAACTGACATTCTCATCATCCACTGATGAACTATGTCACAAAATGCAGTTCTCAGCTCAGAAAGCTTGTTTCTGACATTCTAACAGCTCAATTGGAGCATTTTAGTAATGATCAGTGTTCTTTGTCAAAACTGACATTCTCATCATCCACTGATGAACTTTGTCACAAAATGCAGTTCTCAGCTCAGAAAGCTTGTTTCTGACATTCTAACAGCTCAATTAGAGCATTTTAGTAATGAACAGTGTTCTTTGTCAGACTGACATTCTCATCATCGACTGATGCACTATGTCACAAAATGCAGTTCTCATTTCAGAAAGCTTGTTTCTGACATTCTAACAGCTCAATTAGAGCATTTTAGCAATGATCAGTGTTCTTTGTCAAAAGTGACATTCTCATCATCCACTGATTCACTTTGTCACAAAATGCAGTTCTCAGCTCAGAAAGCTTGTTTCTGACATTCTAACAGCTCAATTAGAGCATTTTAGTAATGATCAGTGTTCTTTGTCAAAACTGACATTCTCATCATCCACTGATGAACTTTGTCACAAAATGCAGTTCTCAGCTCAGAAAGCTTGTTTCTGAGATTCTAACAGCTCAATTAGAGCATTTTAGCAATGAACAGTGTTCTTTGTCAAAACTGACATTCTCATCATCCACTGATGCACAGTGTCACAAAATGCAGTTCTCAGCTCAGAAAGCTAGTTTCTGACATTCTAACAGCTCAATTAGAGCATTTTAGCAATGAACAGTGTTCTTTGTCAAAACTGACATTCTCATCATCCACTGAATCACTTTGTCACAAAATGCAGTTTTCATCTCAGAAAGCTTGTTTCTGACATTCTAACAGCTCAATTAGAGCATTTTAGTAATGATCAGTGTTCTTTGTCAAAACTGACATTCTCATCATCCACTGATGCTTTTTGTTACAAAATGCAGTTTTCAGCTCAGAAAGCTTGTTTCTGACATTCTAACAGCTCAATTGGAGCATTTTAGTAATGATCAGTGTTCTTTGTCAAAACTGACATTCTCATCATCCACTGATGCTTTTTGTCACAAAATGCAGTTTTCAGCTCAGAAAGCTTGTTTCTGATATTTTAACAGCTCAATTAGAGCATTTTAGTAATGAACAGTGTTCTTTGTCAAAACTGACATTCTCATCATCCACTGATGCACTTTGTCACAAAATGCAGTTTTCAGCTCAGAAAGCTTGTTTCTGACATTCTAACAGCTCAATTAGAGCATTTTAGTAATGATCAGTGTTCTTTGTCAAAAGTGACATTCTCATCATCCACTGATTCACTTTGTCACAAAATGCAGTTCTCAGCTCAGAAAGCTTGTTTCTGACATTCTAACAGCTCAATTAGAGCATTTTAGTAATGAACAGTGTTCTTTGTCAAAACTGACATTCTCATCATCCACTGATGAACTATGTCACAAAATGCAGTTCTCAGCTCAGAAAGCTTGTTTCTGACATTCTAACAGCTCAATTGGAGCATTTTAGTAATGAACAGTGTTCTTTGTCAAAACTGACATTCTCATCATCCACTGATGCTTTTTGTCACAAAATGCAGTTCTCAGCTCAGAAAGCTTGTTTCTGACATTCTAACAGCTCAATTAGAGCATTTTAGTAATGAACAGTGTTCTTTGTCAAAACTGACATTCTCATCATCCACTGATGCACTATGTCACAAAATGCAGTTCTCAGCTCAGAAAGCTTGTTTCTGACATTCTAACAGCTCAATTAGAGCATTTTAGCAATGATCAGTGTTCTTTGTCAAAAGTGACATTCTCATCATCCACTGATTCACTTTGTCACAAAATGCAGTTCTCAGCTCAGAAAGCTTGTTTCTGACATTCTAACAGCTCAATTAGAGCATTTTAGTAATGATCAGTGTTCTTTGTCAAAACTGACATTCTCATCATCCACTGATGCTTTTTGTCACAAAATGCATTTCTCAGCTCAGAAAGCTTGTTTCTGACATTCTAACAGCTCAATTGGAGCATTTCAGTAATGAACAGTGTTCTTTGTCAAAACTGACATTCTCATCATCCACTGATTCACTTTGTCACAAAATGCAGTTTTCAGCTCAGAAAGCTTGTTTCTGACATTCTAACAGCTCAATTAGAGCATTTTAGTAATGATCAGTGTTCTTTGTCAAAACTGACATTCTCATCATCCACTGATGCTTTTTGTCACAAAATGCAGTTTTCAGCTCAGAAAGCTTGTTTCTGACATTCTAACAGCTCAATTGGAGCATTTTAGTAATGATCAGTGTTCTTTGTCAAAACTGACATTCTCATCATCCACTGATGCTTTTTGTCACAAAATGCAGTTTTCAGCTCAGAAAGCTTGTTTCTGATATTTTAACAGCTCAATTAGAGCATTTTAGTAATGAACAGTGTTCTTTGTCAAAACTGACATTCTCATCATCCACTGATGCACTTTGTCACAAAATGCAGTTTTCAGCTCAGAAAGCTTGTTTCTGACATTCTAACAGCTCAATTAGAGCATTTTAGTAATGATCAGTGTTCTTTGTCAAAAGTGACATTCTCATCATCCACTGATTCACTTTGTCACAAAATGCAGTTCTCAGCTCAGAAAGCTTGTTTCTGACATTCTAACAGCTCAATTAGAGCATTTTAGTAATGAACAGTGTTCTTTGTCAAAACTGACATTCTCATCATCCACTGATGAACTATGTCACAAAATGCAGTTCTCAGCTCAGAAAGCTTGTTTCTGACATTCTAACAGCTCAATTAGAGCATTTTAGTAATGAACAGTGTTCTTTGTCAAAACTGACATTCTCATCATCCACTGATGCACTTTGTCAAATAAATGCTGTTTTCAGCTCAGAAAGCTTGTTTCTGACATTCTAACAGCTCAATTGGAGCATTTTAGTAATGATCAGTGTTCTTTGTCAAAACTGACATTCTCATCATCCACTGATGAACTATGTCACAAAATGCAGTTCTCAGCTCAGAAAGCTTGTTTCTGACATTCTAACAGCTCAATTGGAGCATTTTAGTAATGATCAGTGTTCTTTGTCAAAACTGACATTCTCATCATCCACTGATGAACTTTGTCACAAAATGCAGTTCTCAGCTCAGAAAGCTTGTTTCTGACATTCTAACAGCTCAATTAGAGCATTTTAGTAATGAACAGTGTTCTTTGTCAGACTGACATTCTCATCATCGACTGATGCACTATGTCACAAAATGCAGTTCTCAGCTCAGAAAGCTTGTTTCTGACATTCTAACAGCTCAATTAGAGCATTTTAGCAATGATCAGTGTTCTTTGTCAAAAGTGACATTCTCATCATCCACTGATTCACTTTGTCACAAAATGCAGTTCTCAGCTCAGAAAGCTTGTTTCTGACATTCTAACAGCTCAATTAGAGCATTTTAGTAATGATCAGTGTTCTTTGTCAAAACTGACATTCTCATCATCCACTGATGAACTTTGTCACAAAATGCAGTTCTCAGCTCAGAAAGCTTGTTTCTGAGATTCTAACAGCTCAATTAGAGCATTTTAGCAATGAACAGTGTTCTTTGTCAAAACTGACATTCTCATCATCCACTGATGCACAGTGTCACAAAATGCAGTTCTCAGCTCAGAAAGCTAGTTTCTGACATTCTAACAGCTCAATTAGAGCATTTTAGTAATGAACAGTGTTCTTTGTCAGACTGACATTCTCATCATCGACTGATGCACTATGTCACAAAATGCAGTTCTCAGCTCAGAAAGCTTGTTTCTGACATTCTAACAGCTCAATTAGAGCATTTTAGCAATGATCAGTGTTCTTTGTCAAAAGTGACATTCTCATCATCCACTGATTCACTTTGTCACAAAATGCAGTTCTCAGCTCAGAAAGCTTGTTTCTGACATTCTAACAGCTCAATTAGAGCATTTTAGTAATGATCAGTGTTCTTTGTCAAAACTGACATTCTCATCATCCACTGATTCACTTTGTCACAAAATGCAGTTCTCAGCTCAGAAAGCTTGTTTCTGACATTCTAACAGCTCAATTAGAGCATTTTAGTAATGATCAGTGTTCTTTGTCAAAAGTGACATTCTCATCATCCACTGATTCACTTTGGCACAAAATGCAGTTCTCAGCTCAGAAAGCTTGTTTCTGACATTCTAACAGCTCAATTGGAGCATTTTAGTAATGATCAGTGTTCTTTGTCAAAACTGACATTCTCATCATCCACTGATGAACTTTGTCACAAAATGCAGTTCTCAGCTCAGAAAGCTTGTTTCTGACATTCTAACAGCTCAATTAGAGCATTTTAGTAATGAACAGTGTTCTTTGTCAGACTGACATTCTCATCATCGACTGATGCACTATGTCACAAAATGCAGTTCTCAGCTCAGAAAGCTTGTTTCTGACATTCTAACAGCTCAATTAGAGCATTTTAGCAATGATCAGTGTTCTTTGTCAAAAGTGACATTCTCATCATCCACTGATTCACTTTGTCACAAAATGCAGTTCTCAGCTCAGAAAGCTTGTTTCTGACATTCTAACAGCTCAATTAGAGCATTTTAGTAATGATCAGTGTTCTTTGTCAAAACTGACATTCTCATCATCCACTGATGAACTTTGTCACAAAATGCAGTTCTCAGCTCAGAAAGCTTGTTTCTGAGATTCTAACAGCTCAATTAGAGCATTTTAGCAATGAACAGTGTTCTTTGTCAAAACTGACATTCTCATCATCCACTGATGCACAGTGTCACAAAATGCAGTTCTCAGCTCAGAAAGCTAGTTTCTGACATTCTAACAGCTCAATTAGAGCATTTTAGCAATGAACAGTGTTCTTTGTCAAAACTGACATTCTCATCATCCACTGAATCACTTTGTCACAAAATGCAGTTTTCAGCTCAGAAAGCTTGTTTCTGACATTCTAACAGCTCAATTAGAGCATTTTAGTAATGATCAGTGTTCTTTGTCAAAACTGACATTCTCATCATCCACTGATGCTTTTTGTCACAAAATGCAGTTCTCAGCTCAGAAAGCTTGTTTCTGACATTCTAACAGCTCAATTGGAGCATTTTAGTAATGATCAGTGTTCTTTGTCAAAACTGACATTCTCATCATCCACTGATGCTTTTTGTCACAAAATGCAGTTTTCAGCTCAGAAAGCTTGTTTCTGATATTTTAACAGCTCAATTAGAGCATTTTAGTAATGAACAGTGTTCTTTGTCAAAACTGACATTCTCATCATCCACTGATGCACTTTGTCACAAAATGCAGTTTTCAGCTCAGAAAGCTTGTTTCTGACATTCTAACAGCTCAATTAGAGCATTTTAGTAATGATCAGTGTTCTTTGTCAAAAGTGACATTCTCATCATCCACTGATTCACTTTGTCACAAAATGCAGTTCTCAGCTCAGAAAGCTTGTTTCTGACATTCTAACAGCTCAATTAGAGCATTTTAGTAATGAACAGTGTTCTTTGTCAAAACTGACATTCTCATCATCCACTGATGAACTATGTCACAAAATGCAGTTCTCAGCTCAGAAAGCTTGTTTCTGACATTCTAACAGCTCAATTGGAGCATTTTAGTAATGAACAGTGTTCTTTGTCAAAACTGACATTCTCATCATCCACTGATGCTTTTTGTCACAAAATGCAGTTCTCAGCTCAGAAAGCTTGTTTCTGACATTCTAACAGCTCAATTAGAGCATTTTAGTAATGAACAGTGTTCTTTGTCAAAACTGACATTCTCATCATCCACTGATGCACTATGTCACAAAATGCAGTTCTCAGCTCAGAAAGCTTGTTTCTGACATTCTAACAGCTCAATTAGAGCATTTTAGCAATGATCAGTGTTCTTTGTCAAAAGTGACATTCTCATCATCCACTGATTCACTTTGTCACAAAATGCAGTTCTCAGCTCAGAAAGCTTGTTTCTGACATTCTAACAGCTCAATTAGAGCATTTTAGTAATGATCAGTGTTCTTTGTCAAAACTGACATTCTCATCATCCACTGATGCTTTTTGTCACAAAATGCATTTCTCAGCTCAGAAAGCTTGTTTCTGACATTCTAACAGCTCAATTGGAGCATTTCAGTAATGAACAGTGTTCTTTGTCAAAACTGACATTCTCATCATCCACTGATTCACTTTGTCACAAAATGCAGTTTTCAGCTCAGAAAGCTTGTTTCTGACATTCTAACAGCTCAATTAGAGCATTTTAGTAATGATCAGTGTTCTTTGTCAAAACTGACATTCTCATCATCCACTGATGCTTTTTGTCACAAAATGCAGTTTTCAGCTCAGAAAGCTTGTTTCTGACATTCTAACAGCTCAATTGGAGCATTTTAGTAATGATCAGTGTTCTTTGTCAAAACTGACATTCTCATCATCCACTGATGCTTTTTGTCACAAAATGCAGTTTTCAGCTCAGAAAGCTTGTTTCTGATATTTTAACAGCTCAATTAGAGCATTTTAGTAATGAACAGTGTTCTTTGTCAAAACTGACATTCTCATCATCCACTGATGCACTTTGTCACAAAATGCAGTTTTCAGCTCAGAAAGCTTGTTTCTGACATTCTAACAGCTCAATTAGAGCATTTTAGTAATGATCAGTGTTCTTTGTCAAAAGTGACATTCTCATCATCCACTGATTCACTTTGTCACAAAATGCAGTTCTCAGCTCAGAAAGCTTGTTTCTGACATTCTAACAGCTCAATTAGAGCATTTTAGTAATGAACAGTGTTCTTTGTCAAAACTGACATTCTCATCATCCACTGATGAACTATGTCACAAAATGCAGTTCTCAGCTCAGAAAGCTTGTTTCTGACATTCTAACAGCTCAATTGGAGCATTTTAGTAATGAACAGTGTTCTTTGTCAAAACTGACATTCTCATCATCCACTGATGCACTTTGTCAAATAAATGCTGTTTTCAGCTCAGAAAGCTTGTTTCTGACATTCTAACAGCTCAATTGGAGCATTTTAGTAATGATCAGTGTTCTTTGTCAAAACTGACATTCTCATCATCCACTGATGAACTATGTCACAAAATGCAGTTCTCAGCTCAGAAAGCTTGTTTCTGACATTCTAACAGCTCAATTGGAGCATTTTAGTAATGATCAGTGTTCTTTGTCAAAACTGACATTCTCATCATCCACTGATGAACTTTGTCACAAAATGCAGTTCTCAGCTCAGAAAGCTTGTTTCTGACATTCTAACAGCTCAATTAGAGCATTTTAGTAATGAACAGTGTTCTTTGTCAGACTGACATTCTCATCATCGACTGATGCACTATGTCACAAAATGCAGTTCTCAGCTCAGAAAGCTTGTTTCTGACATTCTAACAGCTCAATTAGAGCATTTTAGCAATGATCAGTGTTCTTTGTCAAAAGTGACATTCTCATCATCCACTGATTCACTTTGTCAAAAAATGCAGTTCTCAGCTCAGAAAGCTTGTTTCTGACATTCTAACAGCTCAATTAGAGCATTTTAGTAATGATCAGTGTTCTTTGTCAAAACTGACATTCTCATCATCCACTGATGAACTTTGTCACAAAATGCAGTTCTCAGCTCAGAAAGCTTGTTTCTGAGATTCTAACAGCTCAATTAGAGCATTTTAGCAATGAACAGTGTTCTTTGTCAAAACTGACATTCTCATCATCCACTGATGCACAGTGTCACAAAATGCAGTTCTCAGCTCAGAAAGCTAGTTTCTGACATTCTAACAGCTCAATTAGAGCATTTTAGCAATGATCAGTGTTCTTTGTCAAAAGTGACATTCTCATCATCCACTGATTCACTTTGTCACAAAATGCAGTTCTCAGCTCAGAAAGCTTGTTTCTGACATTCTAACAGCTCAATTAGAGCATCTGAGTAATGAACAGTGTTCTTTGTCAAAACTGACATTCTCATCATCCACTGATGCACTTTGTCAAATAAATGCTGTTTTCAGCTCAGAAAGCTTGTTTCTGACATTCTAACAGCTCAATTGGAGCATTTTAGTAATGATCAGTGTTCTTTGTCAAAACTGACATTCTCATCATCCACTGATGAACTATGTCACAAAATGCAGTTCTCAGCTCAGAAAGCTTGTTTCTGACATTCTAACAGCTCAATTGGAGCATTTTAGTAATGATCAGTGTTCTTTGTCAAAACTGACATTCTCATCATCCACTGATGAACTTTGTCACAAAATGCAGTTCTCAGCTCAGAAAGCTTGTTTCTGACATTCTAACAGCTCAATTAGAGCATTTTAGTAATGAACAGTGTTCTTTGTCAAAACTGACATTCTCATCATCCACTGATGCACTATGTCACAAAATGCAGTTCTCAGCTCAGAAAGCTTGTTTCTGACATTCTAACAGCTCAATTAGAGCATTTTAGTAATGAACAGTGTTCTTTGTCAAAACTGACATTCTCATCATCCACTGATGCACTATGTCACAAAATGCAGTTCTCAGCTCAGAAAGCTTGTTTCTGACATTCTAACAGCTCAATTAGAGCATTTTAGCAATGATCAGTGTTCTTTGTCAAAAGTGACATTCTCATCATCCACTGATTCACTTTGTCACAAAATGCAGTTCTCAGCTCAGAAAGCTTGTTTCTGACATTCTAACAGCTCAATTAGAGCATTTTAGTAATGAACAGTGTTCTTTGTCAAAACTGACATTCTAATCATCCACTGATGAACTATGTCACAAAATGCAGTTCTCAGCTCAGAAAGCTTGTTTCTGACATTCTAACAGCCCAATTAGAGCATTTTAGTAATGAACAGTGTTCTTTGTCAAAACTGACATTCTCATCATCCACTGATGAACTATGTCACAAAATGCAGTTCTCAGCTCAGAAAGCTTGTTTCTGACATTCTAACAGCTCAAATAGAGCATTTTAGTAATGAACAGTGTTCTTTGTCAAAACTGACATTCTCATCATCCACTGATTCACTTTGTCACAAAATGCAGTTTTCAGCTCAGAAAGCTTGTTTCTGACATTCTAACAGCTCAATTAGAGCATTTTAGTAATGAACAGTGTTCTTTGTCAAAACTGACATTCTCATCATCCACTGATGAACTATGTCACAAAATGCAGTTCTCAGCTCAGAAAGCTTGTTTCTGACATTCTAACAGCTCAATTGGAGCATTTTAGTAATGATCAGTGTTCTTTGTTAAAACTGACATTCTCATCATACACTGATGCTTTTTGTCACAAAATGCAGTTTTCATCTCAGAAAGCTTGTTTCTGATAATTTAACAGCTCAATTAGAGCATTTTAGTAATGAACAGTGTTCTTTGTCAAAACTGACATTCTCATCATCCACTGATGCACTTTGTCACAAAATGCAGTTTTATGCTCAGAAAGCTTGTTTCTGACATTCTAAAAGCTCAATTAGAGCATTTTAGTAATGATCAGTGTTCTTTGTCAAAAGTGACATTCTCATCATCCACTGATTCACTTTGTCACAAAATGCAGTTCTCAGCTCAGAAAGCTTGTTTCTGACATTCTAACAGCTCAATTGGAGCATTTTAGTAATGATCAGTGTTCTTTGTCAAAACTGACATTCTCATCATCCAATTAGAGCATTTTAGTAATGATCAGTGTTCTTTGTCAAAAGTGACATTCTCATCATCCACTGATTCACTTTGTCACAAAATGCAGTTCTCAGCTCAGAAAGCTTGTTTCTGACATTCTAACAGCTCAATTGGAGCATTTTAGTAATGATCAGTGTTCTTTGTCAAAACTGACATTCTCATCATCCACTGATGCTTTTTGTCACAAAATGCAGTTTTCAGCTCAGAAAGCTTGTTTCTGATATTTTAACAGCTCAATTAGAGCATTTTAGTAATGAACAGTGTTCTTTGTCAAAACTGACATTCTCATCATCCACTGATGCACTTTGTCACAAAATGCAGTTTTATGCTCAGAAAGCTTGTTTCTGACATTCTAACAGCTCAATTAGAGCATTTTAGTAATGAACAGTGTTCTTTGTCAAAACTGACATTCTCATCATCCACTGATGAACTATGTCACAAAATGCAGTTCTCAGCTCAGAAAGCTTGTTTCTGACATTCTAACAGCTCAATTGGAGCATTTTAGTAATGATCAGTGTTCTTTGTCAAAACTGACATTCTCATCATCCACTTTTATGTCACAAAATGCAGTTTTCAGCTCAGAAAGCTTGTTTCTGATATTTTAACAGCTCAATTAGATCATTTTAGTAATGAACAGTGTTCTTTGTCAAAACTGACATTCTCATCATCCACTGATTCACTTTGTCACAAAATGCAGTTTTCAGCTCAGAAAGCTTGTTTCTGACATTCTAACAGCTCAATTAGAGCATTTTAGTAATGAACAGTGTTCTTTGTCAAAACTGACATTCTCATCATCCACTGATGAACTATGTCACAAAATGCAGTTCTCAGCTCAGAAAGCTTGTTTCTGACATTCTAACAGCTCAATTGGAGCATTTTAGTAATGATCAGTGTTCTTTGTCAAAACTGACATTCTCATCATCCACTGATTCACTTTGTCACAAAATGCAGTTTTCAGCTCAGAAAGCTTGTTTCTGATATTTTAACAGCTCAATTAGAGCATTTTAGTAATGAACAGTGTTCTTTGTCAAAACTGACATTCTCATCATCCACTGATGCACTTTGTCACAAAATGCAGTTTTATGCTCAGAAAGCTTGTTTCTGACATTCTAACAGCTCAATTAGAGCATTTTAGTAATGATCAGTGTTCTTTGTCAAAAGTGACATTTTCATCATCCACTGATTCACTTTGTCACAAAATGCAGTTCTCAGCTCAGAAAGCTTGTTTCTGACATTCTAACAGCTCAATTAGAGCATTTTAGTAATGAACAGTGTTCTTTGTCAAAACTGACATTCTCATCATCCACTGATGCACTTTGTCACAAAATGCAGTTCTCAGCTCAGAAAGCTTGTTTCTGACATTCTAACAGCTCAATTAGAGCATTTTAGTAATGATCAGTGTTCTTTGTCAAAACTGACATTCTCATCATCCACTGATGCTTTTTGTCACAAAATGCAGTTCTCAGCTCAGAAAGCTTGTTTCTGACATTCTAACAGCTCAATTAGAGCATTTTAGTAATGATCAGTGTTCTTTGTCAAAACTGACATTCTCATCATCCACTGATGCTTTTTGTCACAAAATGCAGTTCTCAGCTCAGAAAGCTTGTTTCTGACATTCTAACAGCTCAATTAGAGCATTTTAGCAATGATCAGTGTTCTTTGTCAAAACTGACATTCTCATCATCCACTGATTCACTTTGTCACAAAATGCAGTTCTCAGCTCAGAAAGCTTGTTTCTGACATTCTAACAGCTCAATTAGAGCATTTTAGTAATGATCAGTGTTCTTTGTCAAAACTGACATTCTCATCATCCACTGATTCACTTTGTCACAAAATGCAGTTCTCAGCTCAGAAAGCTTGTTTCTGACATTCTAACAGCTCAATTAGAGCATTTTAGTAATGAACCGTGTTCTTTGTCAAAACTGACATTCTCATCATCCACTGATGAACTATGTCACAAAATGCATTTCTCAGCTCAGAAAGCTTGTTTCTGACATTCTAACAGCTCAATTGGAGCATTTCAGTAATGAACAGTGTTCTTTGTCAAAACTGACATTCTCATCATCCACTGATTCACTTTGTCACAAAATGCAGTTTTCAGCTCAGAAAGCTTGTTTCTGACATTCTAACAGCTCAATTAGAGCATTTTAGTAATGATCAGTGTTCTTTGTCAAAACTGACATTCTCATCATCCACTGATGCTTTTTGTCACAAAATGCAGTTTTCAGCTCAGAAAGCTTGTTTCTGACATTCTAACAGCTCATTTGGAGCATTTTAGTAATGATCAGTGTTCTTTGTCAAAACTGACATTCTCATCATCCACTGATGCTTTTTGTCACAAAATGCAGTTTTCAGCTCAGAAAGCTTGTTTTTTGATATTTTAACAGCTCAATTAGAGCATTTTAGTAATGAACAGTGTTCTTTGTCAAAACTGACATTCTCATCATCCAATTAGAGCATTTTAGTAATGATCAGTGTTCTTTGTCAAAAGTGACATTCTCATCATCCACTGATTCACTTTGTCACAAAATGCAGTTCTCAGCTCAGAAAGCTTGTTTCTGACATTCTAACAGCTCAATTGGAGCATTTTAGTAATGATCAGTGTTCTTTGTCAAAACTGACATTCTCATCATCCACTGATGCTTTTTGTCACAAAATGCAGTTTTCAGCTCAGAAAGCTTGTTTCTGATATGTTAACAGCTCAATTAGAGCATTTTAGAAATGAACAGTGTTCTTTGTCAAAACTGACATTCTCATCATCCACAGATGCACTTTGTCACAAAATGCAGTTTTATGCTCAGAAAGCTTGTTTCTGACATTCTAACAGCTCAATTAGAGCATTTTAGTAATGATCAGTGTTCTTTGTCAAAAGTGACATTCTCATCATCCACTGATGCTTTTTGTCACAAAATGCAGTTTTCAGCTCAGAAAGCTTGTTTCTGACATTCTAACAGCTCAATTAGAGCATTTTAGTAATGATCAGTGTTCTTTGTCAAAACTGACATTCTCATCATCCACTGATGCTTTTTGTCACAAAATGCAGTTTTCAGCTCAGAAAGCTTGTTTCTGACATTCTAACAGCTCAATTAGAGCATTTTAGTAATGAACAGTGTTCTTTGTCAAAAGTGACATTCTCATCATCCACTGATTCACTTTGTCACAAAATGCAGTTCTCAGCTCAGAAAGCTTGTTTCTGACATTCTAACAGCTCAATTAGAGCATTTTAGTAATGAACAGTGTTCTTTGTCAAAACTGACATTCTCATCATCCACTGATAAACTATGTGAAACTATGTCACAAAATGCAGTTCTCAGCTCAGAAAGCTTGTTTCTGACATTCTAACAGCCCAATTAGAGCATTTTAGTAATGAACAGTGTTCTTTGTCAAAACTGACATTCTCATCATCCACTGATGAACTATGTCACAAAATGCAGTTCTCAGCTCAGAAAGCTTGTTTCTGACATTCTAACAGCTCAAATAGAGCATTTTAGTAATGAACAGTGTTCTTTGTCAAAACTGACATTCTCATCATCCACTGATTCACTTTGTCACAAAATGCAGTTTTCAGCTCAGAAAGCTTGTTTCTGACATTCTAACAGCTCAATTAGAGCATTTTAGTAATGAACAGTGTTCTTTGTCAAAACTGACATTCTCATCATCCACTGATGAACTATGTCACAAAATGCAGTTCTCAGCTCAGAAAGCTTGTTTCTGACATTCTAACAGCTCAATTGGAGCATTTTAGTAATGATCAGTGTTCTTTGTTAAAACTGACATTCTCATCATACACTGATGCTTTTTGTCACAAAATGCAGTTTTCATCTCAGAAAGCTTGTTTCTGATAATTTAACAGCTCAATTAGAGCATTTTAGTAATGAACAGTGTTCTTTGTCAAAACTGACATTCTCATCATCCACTGATTCACTTTGTCACAAAATGCAGTTTTCAGCTCAGAAAGCTTGTTTCTGACATTCTAACAGCTCAATTAGAGCATTTTAGTAATGATCAGTGTTCTTTGTCAAAACTGACATTCTCATCATCCACTGATGAACTATGTCACAAAATGCAGTTCTCAGCTCAGAAAGCTTGTTTCTGACATTCTAACAGCTCAATTAGAGCATTTTAGTAATGAACAGTGTTCTTTGTCAAAACTGACATTCTCATCATCCACTGATGCTTTTTGTCACAAAATGCAGTTCTCAGCTCAGAAAGCTTGTTTCTGACATTCTAACAGCTCAATTAGAGCATTTTAGTAATGAACAGTGTTCTTTGTCAAAACTGACATTCTCATCATCCACTGATGCACTATGTCACAAAATGCAGTTCTCAGCTCAGAAAGCTTGTTTCTGACATTCTAACAGCTCAATTAGAGCATTTTAGCAATGATCAGTGTTCTTTGTCAAAAGTGACATTCTCATCATCCACTGATTCACTTTGTCACAAAATGCAGTTCTCAGCTCAGAAAGCTTGTTTCTGACATTCTAACAGCTCAATTAGAGCATTTTAGTAATGATCAGTGTTCTTTGTCAAAACTGACATTCTCATCATCCACTGATGCTTTTTGTCACAAAATGCATTTCTCAGCTCAGAAAGCTTGTTTCTGACATTCTAACAGCTCAATTGGAGCATTTCAGTAATGAACAGTGTTCTTTGTCAAAACTGACATTCTCATCATCCACTGATTCACTTTGTCACAAAATGCAGTTTTCAGCTCAGAAAGCTTGTTTCTGACATTCTAACAGCTCAATTAGAGCATTTTAGTAATGATCAGTGTTCTTTGTCAAAACTGACATTCTCATCATCCACTGATGCTTTTTGTCACAAAATGCAGTTTTCAGCTCAGAAAGCTTGTTTCTGACATTCTAACAGCTCAATTGGAGCATTTTAGTAATGATCAGTGTTCTTTGTCAAAACTGACATTCTCATCATCCACTGATGCTTTTTGTCACAAAATGCAGTTTTCAGCTCAGAAAGCTTGTTTCTGATATTTTAACAGCTCAATTAGAGCATTTTAGTAATGAACAGTGTTCTTTGTCAAAACTGACATTCTCATCATCCACTGATGCACTTTGTCACAAAATGCAGTTTTCAGCTCAGAAAGCTTGTTTCTGACATTCTAACAGCTCAATTAGAGCATTTTAGTAATGAACAGTGTTCTTTGTCAAAACTGACATTCTCATCATCCACTGATGAACTATGTCACAAAATGCAGTTCTCAGCTCAGAAAGCTTGTTTCTGACATTCTAACAGCTCAATTGGAGCATTTTAGTAATGAACAGTGTTCTTTGTCAAAACTGACATTCTCATCATCCACTGATGCTTTTTGTCACAAAATGCAGTTCTCAGCTCAGAAAGCTTGTTTCTGACATTCTAACAGCTCAATTAGAGCATTTTAGTAATGAACAGTGTTCTTTGTCAAAACTGACATTCTCATCATCCACTGATGCACTATGTCACAAAATGCAGTTCTCAGCTCAGAAAGCTTGTTTCTGACATTCTAACAGCTCAATTAGAGCATTTTAGCAATGATCAGTGTTCTTTGTCAAAAGTGACATTCTCATCATCCACTGATTCACTTTGTCACAAAATGCAGTTCTCAGCTCAGAAAGCTTGTTTCTGACATTCTAACAGCTCAATTAGAGCATTTTAGTAATGATCAGTGTTCTTTGTCAAAACTGACATTCTCATCATCCACTGATGCTTTTTGTCACAAAATGCATTTCTCAGCTCAGAAAGCTTGTTTCTGACATTCTAACAGCTCAATTGGAGCATTTCAGTAATGAACAGTGTTCTTTGTCAAAACTGACATTCTCATCATCCACTGATTCACTTTGTCACAAAATGCAGTTTTCAGCTCAGAAAGCTTGTTTCTGACATTCTAACAGCTCAATTAGAGCATTTTAGTAATGATCAGTGTTCTTTGTCAAAACTGACATTCTCATCATCCACTGATGCTTTTTGTCACAAAATGCAGTTTTCAGCTCAGAAAGCTTGTTTCTGACATTCTAACAGCTCAATTGGAGCATTTTAGTAATGATCAGTGTTCTTTGTCAAAACTGACATTCTCATCATCCACTGATGCTTTTTGTCACAAAATGCAGTTTTCAGCTCAGAAAGCTTGTTTCTGATATTTTAACAGCTCAATTAGAGCATTTTAGTAATGAACAGTGTTCTTTGTCAAAACTGACATTCTCATCATCCACTGATGCACTTTGTCACAAAATGCAGTTTTCAGCTCAGAAAGCTTGTTTCTGACATTCTAACAGCTCAATTAGAGCATTTTAGTAATGATCAGTGTTCTTTGTCAAAACTGACATTCTCATCATCCACTGATGCTTTTTGTCACAAAATGCAGTTCTCAGCTCAGAAAGCTTGTTTCTGACATTCTAACAGCTCAATTAGAGCATTTTAGCAATGATCAGTGTTCTTTGTCAAAAGTGACATTCTCATCATCCACTGATTCACTTTGTCACAAAATGCAGTTCTCAGCTCAGAAAGCTTGTTTCTGACATTCTAACAGCTCAATTAGAGCATTTTAGTAATGATCAGTGTTCTTTGTCAAAAGTGACATTCTCATCATCGACTGATTCACTTTGTCACAAAATGCAGTTCTCAGCTCAGAAAGCTTGTTTCTGACATTCTAACAGCTCAATTAGAGCATTTTAGTAATGAACAGTGTTCTTTGTCAAAACTGACATTCTCATCATCGACTGATGAACTATGTCACAAAATGCATTTCTCAGCTCAGAAAGCTTGTTTCTGACATTCTAACAGCTCAATTGGAGCATTTCAGTAATGAACAGTGTTCTTTGTCAAAACTGACATTCTCATCATCCACTGATTCACTTTGTCACAAAATGCAGTTTTCAGCTCAGAAAGCTTGTTTCTGACATTCTAACAGCTCAATTAGAGCATTTTAGTAATGATCAGTGTTCTTTGTCAAAACTGACATTCTCATCATCCACTGATGAACTATGTCACAAAATGCAGTTCTCAGCTCAGAAAGCTTGTTTCTGACATTCTAACAGCTCAATTGGAGCATTTTAGTACTGATCAGTGTTCTTTGTCAAAACTGACATTCTCATCATCCACTGATGCTTTTTGTCACAAAATGCAGTTTTCAGCTCAGAAAGCTTGTTTTTGATATTTTAACAGCTCAATTAGAGCATTTTAGTAATGAACAGTGTTCTTTGTCAAAACTGACATTCTCATCATCCACTGATGCACTTTGTCACAAAATGCAGTTTTCAGCTCAGAAAGCTTGTTTCTGACATTCTAACAGCTCAATTGGAGCATTTTAGTAATGATCAGTGTTCTTTGTCAAAACTGACATTCTCATCATCCACTGATGCACTATGTCACAAAATGCAGTTCTCAGCTCAGAAAGCTTGTTTCTGACATTCTAACAGCTCAATTGGAGCATTTTAGTAATGATCAGTGTTCTTTGTCAAAACTGACATTCTCATCATCCAATTAGAGCATTTTAGTAATGATCAGTGTTCTTTGTCAAAAGTGACATTCTCATCATCCACTGATTCACTTTGGCACAAAATGCAGTTCTCAGCTCAGAAAGCTTGTTTCTGACATTCTAACAGCTCAATTGGAGCATTTTAGTAATGATCAGTGTTCTTTGTCAAAACTGACATTCTCATCATCCACTGATGCTTTTTGTCACAAAATGCAGTTTTATGCTCAGAAAGCTTGTTTCTGACATTCTAACAGCTCAATTGGAGCATTTTAGTAATGAACAGTGTTCTTTGTCAAAACTGACATTCTCATCATCCACTGATGCACTTTGTCACAAAATGCAGTTTTATGCTCAGAAAGCTTGTTTCTGACATTCTAACAGCTCAATTAGAGCATTTTAGTAATGATCAGTGTTTTTTGTCAAAAGTGACATTCTCATCATCCACTGATGCTTTTTGTCACAAAATGCAGTTCTCAGCTCAGAAAGCTTGTTTCTGACATTCTAACAGCTCAATTAGAGCATTTTAGTAATGAACAGTGTTCTTTGTCAAAACTGACATTCTCATCATCCACTGATGAACTATGTCACAAAATGCAGTTCTCAGCTCAGAAAGCTTGTTTCTGACATTCAATTAGAGCATTTTAGTAATGAACAGTGTTCTTTGTCAAAACTGACATTCTCATCATCCACTGATGCTTTTTGTCACAAAATGCAGTTCTCAGCTCAGAAAGCTTGTTTCTGACATTCTAACAACTCAATTAGAGCATTTTAGTAATGAACAGTGTTCTTTGTCAAAAGTGACATTCTCATCATCCACTGATTCACTTTGTCACAAAATGCAGTTTTCAGCTCAGAAAGCTTGTTTCTGACATTCTAACAGCTCAATTAGAGCATTTTAGTAATGAACAGTGTTCTTTGTCAAAACTGACATTCTCATCATCCACTGATGAACTATGTCACAAAATGCAGTTCTCAGCTCAGAAAGCTTGTTTCTGACATTCTAACAGCTCAATTGGAGCATTTTAGTAATGATCAGTGTTCTTTGTCAAAACTGACATTCTCATCATCCACTGATGCTTTTTGTCACAAAATGCAGTTTTCAGCTCAGAAAGCTTGTTTCTGACATTCTAACAGCTCAATTAGAGCATTTTAGTAATGATCAGTGTTCTTTGTCAAAACTGACATTCTCATCATCCACTGATGCTTTTTGTCACAAAATGCAGTTTTCAGCTCAGAAAGCTTGTTTCTGACATTCTTACAGCTCAATTAGAGCATTTTAGTAATGAACAGTGTTCTTTGTCAAAACTGACATTCTCATCATCCACTGATGCACTATGTCACAAAATGCAGTTCTCAGCTCAGAAAGCTTGTTTCTGACATTCTAACAGCTCAATTAGAGCATTTTAGCAATGATCAGTGTTCTTTGTCAAAAGTGACATTCTCATCATCCACTGATTCACTTTGTCACAAAATGCAGTTCTCAGCTCAGAAAGCTTGTTTCTGACATTCTAACAGCTCAATTAGAGCATTTTAGTAATGATCAGTGTTCTTTGTCAAAAGTGACATTCTCATCATCCACTGATTCACTTTGTCACAAAATGCAGTTCTCAGCTCAGAAAGCTTGTTTCTGACATTCTAACAGCTCAATTAGAGCATTTTAGTAATGAACAGTGTTCTTTGTCAAAACTGACATTCTCATCATCCACTGATGAACTATGTCACAAAATGCATTTCTCAGCTCAGAAAGCTTGTTTCTGACATTCTAACAGCTCAATTTGAGCATTTCAGTAATGAACAGTGTTCTTTGTCAAAACTGACATTCTCATCATCCACTGATTCACTTTGTCACAAAATGCAGTTTTCAGCTCAGAAAGCTTGTTTCTGACATTCTAACAGCTCAATTAGAGCATTTTAGTAATGATCAGTGTTCTTTGTCAAAACTGACATTCTCATCATCCACTGATGCTTTTTGTCACAAAATGCAGTTTTCAGCTCAGAAAGCTTGTTTCTGACATTCTAACAGCTCAATTGGAGCATTTTAGTAATGATCAGTGTTCTTTGTCAAAACTGACATTCTCATCATCCACTGATGCTTTTTGTCACAAAATGCAGTTTTCAGCTCAGAAAGCTTGTTTCTGATATTTTAACAGCTCAATTAGAGCATTTTAGTAATGAACAGTATTCTTTGTCAAAACTGACATTCTCATCATCCACTGATGCTTTTTGTCACAAAATGCAGTTCTCAGCTCAGAAAGCTTGTTTCTGACATTCTAACAGCTCAATTGGAGCATTTTAGTAATGAACAGTGTTCTTTGTCAAAACTGACATTCTCATCATCCACTGATGCACTATGTCACAAAATGCAGTTCTCAGCTCAGAAAGCTTGTTTCTGACATTCTAACAACTCAATTAGAGCATTTTAGTAATGAACAGTGTTCTTTGTCAAAAGTGACATTCTCATCATCCACTGATTCACTTTGTCACAAAATGCAGTTTTCAGCTCAGAAAGCTTGTTTCTGACATTCTAACAGCTCAATTAGAGCATTTTAGTAATGAACAGTGTTCTTTGTCAAAACTGACATTCTCATCATCCACTGATGAACTATGTCACAAAATGCAGTTCTCAGCTCAGAAAGCTTGTTTCTGACATTCTAACAGCTCAATTGGAGCATTTTAGTAATGATCAGTGTTCTTTGTCAAAACTGACATTCTCATCATCCACTGATGCTTTTTGTCACAAAATGCAGTTTTCAGCTCAGAAAGCTTGTTTCTGACATTCTAACAGCTCAATTAGAGCATTTTAGTAATGATCAGTGTTCTTTGTCAAAACTGACATTCTCATCATCCACTGATGCTTTTTGTCACAAAATGCAGTTTTCAGCTCAGAAAGCTTGTTTCTGACATTCTTACAGCTCAATTAGAGCATTTTAGTAATGAACAGTGTTCTTTGTCAAAACTGACATTCTCATCATCCACTGATGCACTATGTCACAAAATGCAGTTCTCAGCTCAGAAAGCTTGTTTCTGACATTCTAACAGCTCAATTAGAGCATTTTAGCAATGATCAGTGTTCTTTGTCAAAAGTGACATTCTCATCATCCACTGATTCACTTTGTCACAAAATGCAGTTCTCAGCTCAGAAAGCTTGTTTCTGACATTCTAACAGCTCAATTAGAGCATTTTAGTAATGATCAGTGTTCTTTGTCAAAAGTGACATTCTCATCATCCACTGATTCACTTTGTCACAAAATGCAGTTCTCAGCTCAGAAAGCTTGTTTCTGACATTCTAACAGCTCAATTAGAGCATTTTAGTAATGATCAGTGTTCTTTGTCAAAAGTGACATTCTCATCATCCACTGATTCACTTTGTCACAAAATGCAGTTCTCAGCTCAGAAAGCTTGTTTCTGACATTCTAACAGCTCAATTAGAGCATTTTAGTAATGAACAGTATTCTTTGTCAAAACTGACATTCTCATCATCCACTGATGCTTTTTGTCACAAAATGCAGTTCTCAGCTCAGAAAGCTTGTTTCTGACATTCTAACAGCTCAATTGGAGCATTTTAGTAATGAACAGTGTTCTTTGTCAAAACTGACATTCTCATCATCCACTGATGCACTATGTCACAAAATGCAGTTCTCAGCTCAGAAAGCTTGTTTCTGACATTCTAACAACTCAATTAGAGCATTTTAGTAATGAACAGTGTTCTTTGTCAAAAGTGACATTCTCATCATCCACTGATTCACTTTGTCACAAAATGCAGTTTTCAGCTCAGAAAGCTTGTTTCTGACATTCTAACAGCTCAATTAGAGCATTTTAGTAATGAACAGTGTTCTTTGTCAAAACTGACATTCTCATCATCCACTGATGAACTATGTCACAAAATGCAGTTCTCAGCTCAGAAAGCTTGTTTCTGACATTCTAACAGCTCAATTGGAGCATTTTAGTAATGATCAGTGTTCTTTGTCAAAACTGACATTCTCATCATCCACTGATGCTTTTTGTCACAAAATGCAGTTTTCAGCTCAGAAAGCTTGTTTCTGACATTCTAACAGCTCAATTAGAGCATTTTAGTAATGATCAGTGTTCTTTGTCAAAACTGACATTCTCATCATCCACTGATGCTTTTTGTCACAAAATGCAGTTTTCAGCTCAGAAAGCTTGTTTCTGACATTCTTACAGCTCAATTAGAGCATTTTAGTAATGAACAGTGTTCTTTGTCAAAACTGACATTCTCATCATCCACTGATGCACTATGTCACAAAATGCAGTTCTCAGCTCAGAAAGCTTGTTTCTGACATTCTAACAGCTCAATTAGAGCATTTTAGCAATGATCAGTGTTCTTTGTCAAAAGTGACATTCTCATCATCCACTGATTCACTTTGTCACAAAATGCAGTTCTCAGCTCAGAAAGCTTGTTTCTGACATTCTAACAGCTCAATTAGAGCATTTTAGTAATGATCAGTGTTCTTTGTCAAAACTGACATTCTCATCATCCACTGATGCTTTTTGTCACAAAATGCAGTTCTCAGCTCAGAAAGCTTGTTTCTGACATTCTAACAGCTCAATTGGAGCATTTTAGTAATGAACAGTGTTCTTTGTCAAAACTGACATTCTCATCATCCACTGATGCACTATGTCACAAAATGCAGTTCTCAGCTCAGAAAGCTTGTTTCTGACATTCTAACAGCTCAATTAGAGCATTTTAGCAATGATCAGTGTTCTTTGTCAAAAGTGACATTCTCATCATCCACTGATTCACTTTGTCACAAAATGCAGTTCTCAGCTCAGAAAGCTTGTTTCTGACATTCTAACAGCTCAATTAGAGCATTTTAGTAATGATCAGTGTTCTTTGTCAAAAGTGACATTCTCATCATCGACTGATTCACTTTGTCACAAAATGCAGTTCTCAGCTCAGAAAGCTTGTTTCTGACATTCTAACAGCTCAATTAGAGCATTTTAGTAATGAACAGTGTTCTTTGTCAAAACTGACATTCTCATCATCCACTGATGAACCATGTCACAAAATGCATTTCTCAGCTCAGAAAGCTTGTTTCTGACATTCTAACAGCTCAATTGGAGCATTTCAGTAATGAACAGTGTTCTTTGTCAAAACTGACATTCTCATCATCCACTGATTCACTTTGTCACAAAATGCAGTTTTCAGCTCAGAAAGCTTGTTTCTGACATTCTAACAGCTCAATTAGAGCATTTTAGTAATGATCAGTGTTCTTTGTCAAAACTGACATTCTCATCATCCACTGATGAACTATGTCACAAAATGCAGTTCTCAGCTCAGAAAGCTTGTTTCTGACATTCTAACAGCTCAATTGGAGCATTTTAGTAATGATCAGTGTTCTTTGTCAAAACTGACATTCTCATCATCCACTGATGCTTTTTGTCACAAAATGCAGTTTTCAGCTCAGAAAGCTTGTTTTTGATATTTTAACAGCTCAATTAGAGCATTTTAGTAATGAACAGTGTTCTTTGTCAAAACTGACATTCTCATCATCCACTGATGCACTTTGTCACAAAATGCAGTTTTCAGCTCAGAAAGCTTGTTTCTGACATTCTAACAGCTCAATTGGAGCATTTTAGTAATGATCAGTGTTCTTTGTCAAAACTGACATTCTCATCATCCACTGATGCACTATGTCACAAATTGCAGTTCTCAGCTCAGAAAGCTTGTTTCTGACATTCTAACAGCTCAATTGGAGCATTTTAGTAATGATCAGTGTTCTTTGTCAAAACTGACATTCTCATCATCCAATTAGAGCATTTTAGTAATGATCAGTGTTCTTTGTCAAAAGTGACATTCTCATCATCCACTGATTCACTTTGGCACAAAATGCAGTTCTCAGCTCAGAAAGCTTGTTTCTGACATTCTAACAGCTCAATTGGAGCATTTTAGTAATGATCAGTGTTCTTTGTCAAAACTGACATTCTCATCATCCACTGATGCACTATGTCACAAAATGCAGTTCTCAGCTCAGAAAGCTTGTTTCTGACATTCTAACAACTCAATTAGAGCATTTTAGTAATGAACAGTGTTCTTTGTCAAAAGTGACATTCTCATCATCCACTGATTCACTTTGTCACAAAATGCAGTTTTCAGCTCAGAAAGCTTGTTTCTGACATTCTAACAGCTCAATTAGAGCATTTTAGTAATGAACAGTGTTCTTTGTCAACACTGACATTCTCATCATCCACTGATGAACTATGTCACAAAATGCAGTTCTCAGCTCAGAAAGCTTGTTTCTGACATTCTAACAGCTCAATTGGAGCATTTTAGTAATGATCAGTGTTCTTTGTCAAAACTGACATTCTCATCATCCACTGATGCTTTTTGTCACAAAATGCAGTTTTCAGCTCAGAAAGCTTGTTTCTGACATTCTAACAGCTCAATTAGAGCATTTTAGTAATGATCAGTGTTCTTTGTCAAAACTGACATTCTCATCATCCACTGATGCTTTTTGTCACAAAATGCAGTTTTCAGCTCAGAAAGCTTGTTTCTGACATTCTTACAGCTCAATTAGAGCATTTTAGTAATGAACAGTGTTCTTTGTCAAAACTGACATTCTCATCATCCACTGATGCACTATGTCACAAAATGCAGTTCTCAGCTCAGAAAGCTTGTTTCTGACATTCTAACAGCTCAATTAGAGCATTTTAGCAATGATCAGTGTTCTTTGTCAAAAGTGACATTCTCATCATCCACTGATTCACTTTGTCACAAAATGCAGTTCTCAGCTCAGAAAGCTTGTTTCTGACATTCTAACAGCTCAATTAGAGCATTTTAGTAATGATCAGTGTTCTTTGTCAAAAGTGACATTCTCATCATCCACTGATTCACTTTGTCACAAAATGCAGTTCTCAGCTCAGAAAGCTTGTTTCTGACATTCTAACAGCTCAATTAGAGCATTTTAGTAATGATCAGTGTTCTTTGTCAAAAGTGACATTCTCATCATCGACTGATTCACTTTGTCACAAAATGCAGTTCTCAGCTCAGAAAGCTTGTTTCTGACATTCTAACAGCTCAATTAGAGCATTTTAGTAATGAACAGTGTTCTTTGTCAAAACTGACATTCTCATCATCCACTGATGAACCATGTCACAAAATGCATTTCTCAGCTCAGAAAGCTTGTTTCTGACATTCTAACAGCTCAATTGGAGCATTTCAGTAATGAACAGTGTTCTTTGTCAAAACTGACATTCTCATCATCCACTGATTCACTTTGTCACAAAATGCAGTTTTCAGCTCAGAAAGCTTGTTTCTGACATTCTAACAGCTCAATTAGAGCATTTTAGTAATGATCAGTGTTCTTTGTCAAAACTGACATTCTCATCATCCACTGATGAACTATGTCACAAAATGCAGTTCTCAGCTCAGAAAGCTTGTTTCTGACATTCTAACAGCTCAATTGGAGCATTTTAGTAATGATCAGTGTTCTTTGTCAAAACTGACATTCTCATCATCCACTGATGCTTTTTGTCACAAAATGCAGTTTTCAGCTCAGAAAGCTTGTTTTTGATATTTTAACAGCTCAATTAGAGCATTTTAGTAATGAACAGTGTTCTTTGTCAAAACTGACATTCTCATCATCCACTGATGCACTTTGTCACAAAATGCAGTTTTCAGCTCAGAAAGCTTGTTTCTGACATTCTAACAGCTCAATTGGAGCATTTTAGTAATGATCAGTGTTCTTTGTCAAAACTGACATTCTCATCATCCACTGATGCACTATGTCACAAATTGCAGTTCTCAGCTCAGAAAGCTTGTTTCTGACATTCTAACAGCTCAATTGGAGCATTTTAGTAATGATCAGTGTTCTTTGTCAAAACTGACATTCTCATCATCCAATTAGAGCATTTTAGTAATGATCAGTGTTCTTTGTCAAAAGTGACATTCTCATCATCCACTGATTCACTTTGGCACAAAATGCAGTTCTCAGCTCAGAAAGCTTGTTTCTGACATTCTAACAGCTCAATTGGAGCATTTTAGTAATGATCAGTGTTCTTTGTCAAAACTGACATTCTCATCATCCACTGATGCTTTTTGTCACAAAATGCAGTTTTATGCTCAGAAAGCTTGTTTCTGACATTCTAACAGCTCAATTGGAGCATTTTAGTAATGAACAGTGTTCTTTGTCAAAACTGACATTCTCATCATCCACTGATGCACTTTGTCACAAAATGCAGTTCTCAGCTCAGAAAGCTTGTTTCTGACATTCTAACAGCTCAATTGGAGCATTTTAGTAATGATCAGTGTTCTTTGTCAAAACTGACATTCTCATCATCCACTGATGTACTTTGTCACAAAATGCAGTTCTCAGCTCAGAAAGCTTGTTTCTGACATTCTAACAGCTCAATTAGAGCATTTTAGTAATGATCAGTGTTCTTTGTCAAAACTGACATTCTCATCATCCACTGATGCACTATGTCACAAAATGCAGTTCTCAGCCCAGAAAGCTTGTTTCTGACATTCTAACAGCTCAATTAGAGCATTTTAGCAATGATCAGTGTTCTTTGTCAAAAGTGACATTCTCATCATCCACTGATTCACTTTGTCACAAAATGCAGTTCTCAGCTCAGAAAGCTTGTTTCTGACATTCTAACAGCTCAATTAGAGCATTTTAGTAATGATCAGTGTTCTTTGTCAAAACTGACATTCTCATCATCCACTGATGAACTATGTCACAAAATGCAGTTCTCAGCTCAGAAAGCTTGTTTCTGACATTCTAACAGCTCAATTAGAGCATTTTAGCAATGATCAGTGTTCTTTGTCAAAAGTGACATTCTCATCATCCACTGATTCACTTTGTCACAAAATGCAGTTCTCAGCTCAGAAAGCTTGTTTCTGACATTCTAACAGCTCAATTAGAGCATTTTAGTAATGAACAGTGTTCTTTGTCAAAACTGACATTCTCATCATCCACTGATGAACTATGTCACAAAATGCAGTTCTCAGCTCGGAAAGCTTGTTTCTGACATTCTAACAGCTCAATTAGAGCATTTTAGTAATGAACAGTGTTCTTTGTCAAAACTGACATTCTCATCATCCACTGATTCACTTTGTCACAAAATGCAGTTTTCAGCTCAGAAAGCTTGTTTCTGACATTCTAACAGCTCAATTAGAGCATTTTAGTAATGAACAGTGTTCTTTGTCAAAACTGACATTCTCATCATCCACTGATGCTTTTTGTCACAAAATGCAGTTTTCAGCTCAGAAAGCTTGTTTCTGACATTCTAACAGCTCAATTAGAGCATTTCAGTAACGATCAGTGTTCTTTGTCAAAACTAACATTCTCATCATCCACTGATTCACTTTGTCACAAAATGCAGTTCTCAGCTCAGAAAGCTTGTTTCTGACATTCTAACAGCTCAATTAGAGCATTTTAGTAATGAACAGTGTTCTTTGTCAAAACTGACATTCTCATCATCCACTGATTCACTTTGTCACAAAATGCAGTTTTCAGCTCAGAAAGCTTGTTTCTGACATTCTAACAGCTCAATTAGAGCATTTTAGTAATGAACAGTGTTCTTTGTCAAAACTGACATTCTCATCATCCACTGATGCTTTTTGTCACAAAATGCAGTTCTCAGCTCAGAAAGCTTGTTTCTGACATTCTAACAGCTCAATTAGAGCATTTTAGTAATGAACAGTGTTCTTTGTCAAAACTGACATTCTCATCATCCACTGATGCACTATGTCACAAAATGCAGTTCTCAGCTCAGAAAGCTTGTTTCTGACATTCTAACAGCTCAATTAGAGCATTTTAGCAATGATCAGTGTTCTTTGTCAAAAGTGACATTCTCATCATCCACTGATTCACTTTGTCACAAAATGCATTTCTCAGCTCAGAAAGCTTGTTTCTGACATTCTAACAGCTCAATTGGAGCATTTCAGTAATGAACAGTGTTCTTTGTCAAAACTGACATTCTCATCATCCACTGATTCACTTTGTCACAAAATGCAGTTTTCAGCTCAGAAAGCTTGTTTCTGACATTCTAACAGCTCAATTAGAGCATTTTAGTAATGATCAGTGTTCTTTGTCAAAACTGACATTCTCATCATCCACTGATGCTTTTTGTCACAAAATGCAGTTTTCAGCTCAGAAAGCTTGTTTCTGACATTCTAACAGCTCAATTGGAGCATTTTAGTAATGATCAGTGTTCTTTGTCAAAACTGACATTCTCATCATCCACTGATGCTTTTTGTCACAAAATGCAGTTTTTTCAGCTCAGAAAGCTTGTTTCTGACATTCTAACAGCTCAATTGGAGCATTTTAGTAATGATCAGTGTTCTTTGTCAAAACTGACATTCTCATCATCCACTGATGAACTATGTCACAAAATGCAGTTCTCAGCTCAGAAAGCTTGTTTCTGACATTCTAAAAGCTCAATTGGAGCATTTTAGTAATGATCAGTGTTTTTTGTCAAAAGTGACATTCTCATCATCCACTGATGCTTTTTGTCACAAAATGCAGTTCTCAGCTCAGAAAGCTTGTTTCTGACATTCTAACAGCTCAATTAGAGCATTTTAGTAATGAACAGTGTTCTTTGTCAAAACTGACATTCTCATCATCCACTGATGCACTATGTCACAAAATGCAGTTCTCAGCTCAGAAAGCTTGTTTCTGACATTCTAACAGCTCAATTAGAGCATTTTAGTAATGAACAGTGTTCTTTGTCAAAACTGACATTCTCATCATCCACTGATGCACTATGTCACAAAATGCAGTTCTCAGCTCAGAAAGCTTGTTTCTGACATTCTAACAGCTCAATTAGAGCATTTTAGCAATGATCAGTGTTCTTTGTCAAAAGTGACATTCTCATCATCCACTGATTCACTTTGTCACAAAATGCAGTTCTCAGCTCAGAAAGCTTGTTTCTGACATTCTAACAGCTCAATTGGAGCATTTTAGTAATGATCAGTGTTCTTTGTCAAAACTGACATTCTCATCATCCACTGATGTACTTTGTCACAAAATGCAGTTCTCAGCTCAGAAAGCTTGTTTCTGACATTCTAACAGCTCAATTAGAGCATTTTAGTAATGATCAGTGTTCTTTGTCAAAACTGACATTCTCATCATCCACTGATGCACTATGTCACAAAATGCAGTTCTCAGCCCAGAAAGCTTGTTTCTGACATTCTAACAGCTCAATTAGAGCATTTTAGCAATGATCAGTGTTCTTTGTCAAAAGTGACATTCTCATCATCCACTGATTCACTTTGTCACAAAATGCAGTTCTCAGCTCAGAAAGCTTGTTTCTGACATTCTAACAGCTCAATTAGAGCATTTTAGTAATGATCAGTGTTCTTTGTCAAAACTGACATTCTCATCATCCACTGATGAACTATGTCACAAAATGCAGTTCTCAGCTCAGAAAGCTTGTTTCTGACATTCTAACAGCTCAATTAGAGCATTTTAGCAATGATCAGTGTTCTTTGTCAAAAGTGACATTCTCATCATCCACTGATTCACTTTGTCACAAAATGCAGTTCTCAGCTCAGAAAGCTTGTTTCTGACATTCTAACAGCTCAATTAGAGCATTTTAGTAATGAACAGTGTTCTTTGTCAAAACTGACATTCTCATCATCCACTGATGAACTATGTCACAAAATGCAGTTCTCAGCTCGGAAAGCTTGTTTCTGACATTCTAACAGCTCAATTAGAGCATTTTAGTAATGAACAGTGTTCTTTGTCAAAACTGACATTCTCATCATCCACTGATTCACTTTGTCACAAAATGCAGTTTTCAGCTCAGAAAGCTTGTTTCTGACATTCTAACAGCTCAATTAGAGCATTTTATTAATGAACAGTGTTCTTTGTCAAAACTGACATTCTCATCATCCACTGATGCTTTTTGTCACAAAATGCAGTTTTCAGCTCAGAAAGCTTGTTTCTGACATTCTAACAGCTCAATTAGAGCATTTCAGTAACGATCAGTGTTCTTTGTCAAAACTAACATTCTCATCATCCACTGATTCACTTTGTCACAAAATGCAGTTCTCAGCTCAGAAAGCTTGTTTCTGACATTCTAACAGCTCAATTAGAGCATTTTAGTAATGAACAGTGTTCTTTGTCAAAACTGACATTCTCATCATCCACTGATTCACTTTGTCACAAAATGCAGTTTTCAGCTCAGAAAGCTTGTTTCTGACATTCTAACAGCTCAATTAGAGCATTTTAGTAATGAACAGTGTTCTTTGTCAAAACTGACATTCTCATCATCCACTGATGCACTATGTCACAAAATGCAGTTCTCAGCTCAGAAAGCTTGTTTCTGACATTCTAACAGCTCAATTAGAGCATTTTAGCAATGATCAGTGTTCTTTGTCAAAAGTGACATTCTCATCATCCACTGATTCACTTTGTCACAAAATGCATTTCTCAGCTCAGAAAGCTTGTTTCTGACATTCTAACAGCTCAATTGGAGCATTTCAGTAATGAACAGTGTTCTTTGTCAAAACTGACATTCTCATCATCCACTGATTCACTTTGTCACAAAATGCAGTTTTCAGCTCAGAAAGCTTGTTTCTGACATTCTAACAGCTCAATTAGAGCATTTTAGTAATGATCAGTGTTCTTTGTCAAAACTGACATTCTCATCATCCACTGATGCTTTTTGTCACAAAATGCAGTTTTCAGCTCAGAAAGCTTGTTTCTGACATTCTAACAGCTCAATTGGAGCATTTTAGTAATGATCAGTGTTCTTTGTCAAAACTGACATTCTCATCATCCACTGATGCTTTTTGTCACAAAATGCAGTTTTTTCAGCTCAGAAAGCTTGTTTCTGACATTCTAACAGCTCAATTGGAGCATTTTAGTAATGATCAGTGTTCTTTGTCAAAACTGACATTCTCATCATCCACTGATGAACTATGTCACAAAATGCAGTTCTCAGCTCAGAAAGCTTGTTTCTGACATTCTAAAAGCTCAATTGGAGCATTTTAGTAATGATCAGTGTTCTTTGTCAAAACTGACATTCTCATCATCCACTGATGAACTTTGTCACAAAATGCAGTTCTCAGCTCAGAAAGCTTGTTTCTGACATTCTAACAGCTCAATTAGAGCATTTTAGTAATGAACAGTGTTCTTTGTCAAAACTGACATTCTCATCATCGACTGATGCACTATGTCACAAAATGCAGTTCTCAGCTCAGAAAGCTTGTTTCTGACATTCTAACAGCTCAATTAGAGCATTTTAGCAATGATCAGTGTTCTTTGTCAAAAGTGACATTCTCATCATCCACTGATTCACTTTGTCACAAAATGCAGTTCTCAGCTCAGAAAGCTTGTTTCTGACATTCTAACAGCTCAATTAGAGCATTTTAGTAATGATCAGTGTTCTTTGTCAAAACTGACATTCTCATCATCCACTGATGAACTTTGTCACAAAATGCAGTTCTCAGCTCAGAAAGCTTGTTTCTGAGATTCTAACAGCTCAATTAGAGCATTTTAGCAATGAACAGTGTTCTTTGTCAAAACTGACATTCTCATCATCCACTGATGCACAGTGTCACAAAATGCAGTTCTCAGCTCAGAAAGCTTGTTTCTGACATTCTAACAGCTCAATTAGAGCATTTTAGCAATGATCAGTGTTCTTTGTCAAAACTGACATTCTCATCATCCACTGATTCACTTTGTCACAAAATGCAGTTCTCAGCTCAGAAAGCTTGTTTCTGACATTCTAACAGCTCAATTAGAGCATTTTAGTAATGAACAGTGTTCTTTGTCAAAACTGACATTCTCATCATCCACTGATGCACTTTGTCAAATAAATGCTGTTTTCAGCTCAGAAAGCTTGTTTCTGACATTCTAACAGCTCAATTGGAGCATTTTAGTAATGATCAGTGTTCTTTGTCAAAACTGACATTCTCATCATCCACTGATGAACTATGTCACAAAATGCAGTTCTCAGCTCAGAAAGCTTGTTTCTGACATTCTAACAGCTCAATTGGAGCATTTTAGTAATGATCAGTGTTCTTTGTCAAAACTGACATTCTCATCATCCACTGATGAACTTTGTCACAAAATGCAGTTCTCAGCTCAGAAAGCTTGTTTCTGACATTCTAACAGCTCAATTAGAGCATTTTAGTAATGAACAGTGTTCTTTGTCAAAACTGACATTCTCATCATCCACTGATGCACTATGTCACAAAATGCAGTTCTCAGCTCAGAAAGCTTGTTTCTGACATTCTAACAGCTCAATTAGAGCATTTTAGTAATGAACAGTGTTCTTTGTCAAAACTGACATTCTCATCATCCACTGATGCACTATGTCACAAAATCCAGTTCTCAGCTCAGAAAGCTTGTTTCTGACATTCTAACAGCTCAATTAGAGCATTTTAGCAATGATCAGTGTTCTTTGTCAAAAGTGACATTCTCATCATCCACTGATTCACTTTGTCACAAAATGCAGTTCTCAGCTCAGAAAGCTTGTTTCTGACATTCTAACAGCTCAATTAGAGCATTTTAGTAATGAACAGTGTTCTTTGTCAAAACTGACATTCTCATCATCCACTGATTCACTTTGTCACAAAATGCAGTTTTATGCTCAGAAAGCTTGTTTCTGACATTCTAACAGCTCAATTAGAGCATTTTAGTAATGAACAGTGTTCTTTGTCAAAACTGACATTCTCATCATCCACTAATGCTTTTTGTCACAAAATGCAGTTCTCAGCTCAGAAAGCTTGTTTCTGACATTCTAACAACTCAATTAGAGCATTTTAGTAATGAACAGTGTTCTTTGTCAAAAGTGACATTCTCATCATCCACTGATTCACTTTGTCACAAAATGCAGTTTTATGCTCAGAAAGCTTGTTTCTGACATTCTAACAGCTCAATTAGAGCATTTTAGTAATGATCAGTGTTCTTTGTCAAAAGTGACATTCTCATCAGCCACTGATTCACTTTGTCACAAAATGCAGTTTTATGCTCAGAAAGCTTGTTTCTGACATTCTAACAGCTCAATTAGAGCATTTTAGTAATGATCAGTGTTCTTTGTCAAAAGTGACATTCTCATCATCCACTGATTCACTTTGTCACAAAATGCAGTTCTCAGCTCAGAAAGCTTGTTTCTGACATTCTAACAGCTCAATTAGAGCATTTTAGTAATGAACAGTGTTCTTTGTCAAAACTGACATTCTCATCATCCACTGATGAACTATGTCACAAAATGCAGTTCTCAGCTCAGAAAGCTTGTTTCTGACATTCTAACAGCTCAATTAGAGCATTTTAGTAATGAACAGTGTTCTTTGTCAAAACTGACATTCTCATAATCCACTGATGAACTATGTCACAAAATGCAGTTCTCAGCTCAGAAAGCTTGTTTCTGACATTCTAACAGCTCAATTGGAGCATTTTAGTGATGATCAGTGTTCTTTGTCAAAACTGACATTCTCATCATCCACTGATGCACTTTGTCACAAAATGCAGTTTTATGCTCAGAAAGCTTGTTTCTGACATTCTAACAGCTCAATTAGAGCATTTTAGTAATGATCAGTGTTCTTTGTCAAAAGTGACATTCTCATCATCCACTGATTCACTTTGTCACAAAATGCAGTTCTCAGCTCAGAAAGCTTGTTTCTGACATTCAATTAGAGCATTTTAGTAATGAACAGTGTTCTTTGTCAAAACTGACATTCTCATCATCCACTGATGCTTTTTGTCACAAAATGCAGTTCTCAGCTCAGAAAGCTTGTTTCTGACATTCTAACAACTCAATTAGAGCATTTTAGTAATGAACAGTGTTCTTTGTCAAAAGTGACATTCTCATCATCCACTGATTCACTTTGTCACAAAATGCAGTTTTCAGCTCAGAAAGCTTGTTTCTGACATTCTAACAGCTCAATTGGAGCATTTTAGTAATGATCAGTGTTCTTTGTCAAAACTGACATTCTCATCATCCACTGATGCTTTTTGTCACAAAATGCAGTTTTCAGCTCAGAAAGCTTGTTTCTGACATTCTAACAGCTCAATTAGAGCATTTTAGTAATGATCAGTGTTCTTTGTCAAAACTGACATTCTCATCATCCACTGATGCTTTTTGTCACAAAATGCAGTTCTCAGCTCAGAAAGCTTGTTTCTGACATTCTAACAGCTCAATTAGAGCATTTTAGTAATGAACAGTGTTCTTTGTCAAAACTGACATTCTCATCATCCACTGATGCTTTTTGTCACAAAATGCAGTTCTCAGCTCAGAAAGCTTGTTTCTGACATTCTAACAGCTCAATTAGAGCATTTTAGTAATGATCAGTGTTCTTTGTCAAAACTGACATTCTCATCATCCACTGATGCATTTTGTCACAAAATGCAGTTCTCAGCTCAGAAAGCTTGTTTCTGACATACTAACAGCTCAATTAGAGCATTTTAGTAATGATCAGTGTTCTTTGTCAAAACTGACATTCTCATCATCCACTGATGCTTTTTGTCACAAAATGCAGTTCTCAGCTCAGAAAGCTTGTTTCTGACATTCTAACAGCTCAATTAGAGCATTTTAGCAATGATCAGTGTTCTTTGTCAAAAGTGACATTCTCATCATCCACTGATTCACTTTGTCACAAAATGCAGTTCTCAGCTCAGAAAGCTTGTTTCTGACATTCTAACAGCTCAATTAGAGCATTTTAGTAATGATCAGTTTTCTTTGTCAAAAGTGACATTCTCATCATCCACTGATTCACTTTGTCACAAAATGCAGTTCTCAGCTCAGAAAGCTTGTTTCTGACATTCTAACAGCTCAATTAGAGCATTTTAGTAATGAACAGTGTTCTTTGTCAAAACTGACATTCTCATCATCCACTGATGAACTATGTCACAAAATGCATTTCTCAGCTCAGAAAGCTTGTTTCTGACATTCTAACAGGTCAATTGGAGCCTTTCAGTAATGAACAGTGTTCTTTGTCAAAACTGACATTCTCATCATCCACTGATTCACTTTGTCACAAAATGCAGTTTTCAGCTCAGAAAGCTTGTTTCTGACATTCTAACAGCTCAATTGGAGCCTTTCAGTAATGAACAGTGTTCTTTGTCAAAACTGACATTCTCATCATCCACTGATTCACTTTGTCACAAAATGCAGTTTTCAGCTCAGAAAGCTTGTTTCTGACATTCTAACAGCTCAATTGGAGCATTTTAGTAATGATCAGTGTTCTTTGTCAAAACTGACATTCTCATCATCCACTGATGCTTTTTGTCACAAAATGCAGTTTTCAGCTCAGAAAGCTTGTTTTTTGATATTTTAACAGCTCAATTAGAGCATTTTAGTAATGAACAGTGTTCTTTGTCAAAACTGACATTCTCATCATCCACTGATGCACTTTGTCACAAAATGCAGTTTTCAGCTCAGAAAGCTTGTTTCTGACATTCTAACAGCTCAATTAGAGCATTTTAGTAATGATCAGTGTTCTTTGTCAAAAGTGACATTCTCATCATCCACTGATTCACTTTGTCACAAAATGCAGTTCTCAGCTCAGAAAGCTTGTTTCTGACATTCTAACAGCTCAATTAGAGCATTTTAGTAATGAACAGTGTTCTTTGTCAAAACTGACATTCTCATCATCCACTGATGAACTATGTCACAAAATGCATTTCTCAGCTCAGAAAGCTTGTTTCTGACATTCTAACAGCTCAATTGGAGCATTTCAGTAATGAACAGTGTTCTTTGTCAAAACTGACATTCTCATCATCCACTGATTCACTTTGTCACAAAATGCAGTTTTCAGCTCAGAAAGCTTGTTTCTGACATTCTAACAGCTCAATTAGAGCATTTTAGTAATGATCAGTGTTCTTTGTCAAAACTGACATTCTCATCATCCACTGATGCTTTTTGTCACAAAATGCAGTTTTCAGCTCAGAAAGCTTGTTTCTGACATTCTAACAGCTCAATTGGAGCATTTTAGTAATGATCAGTGTTCTTTGTCAAAACTGACATTCTCATCATCCACTGATGCTTTTTGTCACAAAATGCAGTTTTCAGCTCAGAAAGCTTGTTTCTGATATTTTAACAGCTCAATTAGAGCATTTTAGTAATGAACAGTGTTCTTTGTCAAAACTGACATTCTCATCATCCACTGATGCACTTTGTCACAAAATGCAGTTTTCAGCTCAGAAAGCTTGTTTCTGACATTCTAACAGCTCAATTAGAGCATTTTAGTAATGATCAGTGTTCTTTGTCAAAAGTGACATTCTCATCATCCACTGATTCACTTTGTCACAAAATGCAGTTCTCAGCTCAGAAAGCTTGTTTCTGACATTCTAACAGCTCAATTAGAGCATTTTAGTAATGAACAGTGTTCTTTGTCAAAACTGACATTCTCATCATCCACTGATGAACTATGTCACAAAATGCAGTTCTCAGCTCAGAAAGCTTGTTTCTGACATTCTAACAGCTCAATTGGAGCATTTTAGTAATGATCAGTGTTCTTTGTCAAAACTGACATTCTCATCATCCAATGATGCTTTTTGTCACAAAATGCAGTTTTATGCTCAGAAAGCTTGTTTCTGACATTCTAACAGCTCAATTAGAGCATTTTAGTAATGAACAGTGTTCTTTGTCAAAACTGACATTCTCATCATCCACTGATGAACTATGTCACAAAATGCAGTTCTCAGCTCAGAAAGCTTGTTTCTGACATTCTAACAGCTCAATTGGAGCATTTTAGTAATGATCTGTGTTCTTTGTCAAAACTGATATTCTCATCATCCACTGATGTACTTTGTCACAAAATGCAGTTCTCAGCTCAGAAAGCTTGTTTCTGACATTCTAAACAGCTCAATTAGAGCATTTTAGTAATGAACAGTGTTCTTTGTCAAAAATGACATTCTCATCATCCACTGATTCACTTTGTCACAAAATGCAGTTCTCAGCTCAGAAAGCTTGTTTCTGACATTCTAACAGCTCAATTAGAGCATTTTAGCAATGATCAGTGTTCTTTGTCAAAACTGACATTCTCATCATCCACTGATGCACTTTGTCACAAAATGCAGTTTTATGCTCAGAAAGCTTGTTTCTGACATTCTAACAGCTCAATTAGAGCATTTTAGTAATGATCAGTGTTCTTTGTCAAAAGTGACATTCTCATCATCCACTGATGCTTTTTGTCACAAAATGCAGTTCTCAGCTCAGAAAGCTTGTTTCTGACATTCTAACAGCTCAATTAGAGCATTTTAGCAATGATCAGCGTTCTTTGTCAAAAGTGACATTCTCATCATCCACTGATTCACTTTGTCACAAAATGCAGTTCTCAGCTCAGAAAGCTTGTTTCTGACATTCTACCAGCTCAATTAGAGCATTTTAGTAATGAACAGTGTTCTTTGTCAAAACTGACATTCTCATCATCCACTGATGCACTATGTCACAAAATGCAGTTCTCAGCTCAGAAAGCTTGTTTCTGACATTCTAACAGCTCAATTAGAGCATTTTAGCAATGATCAGTGTTCTTTGTCAAAAGTGACATTCTCATCATCCACTGATTCACTTTGTCACAAAATGCAGTTCTCAGCTCAGAAAGCTTGTTTCTGACATTCTAACAGCTCAATTAGAGCATTTTAGTAATGAACAGTGTTCTTTGTCAAAACTGACATTCTCATCATCCACTGATGAACTATGTCACAAAATTCAGTTCTCAGCTCAGAAAGCTTGTTTCTGACATTCTAACAGCTCAATTAGAGCATTTTAGTAATGAACAGTGTTCTTTGTCAAAACTGACTTTCTCATCATCCACTGATTCACTTTGTCACAAAATGCAGTTTTCAGCTCAGAAAGCTTGTTTCTGACATTCTAACAGCTCAATTAGAGCATTTTAGTAATGAACAGTGTTCTTTGTCAAAACTGACATTCTCATCATCCACTGATGCTTTTTGTCACAAAATGCAGTTTTCAGCTCAGAAAGCTTGTTTCTGACATTCTAACAGCTCAATTAGAGCATTTCAGTAACGATCAGTGTTCTTTGTCAAAACTAACATTCTCATCATCCACTGATTCACTTTGTCACAAAATGCAGTTCTCAGCTCAGAAAGCTTGTTTCTGACATTCTAACAGCTCAATTAGAGCATTTTAGTAATGAACAGTGTTCTTTGTCAAAACTGACATTCTCATCATCCACTGATGAACTATGTCACAAAATGCAGTTCTCAGCTCAGAAAGCTTGTTTCTGACATTCTAACAGCTCAATTAGAGCATTTTAGTAATGAACAGTGTTCTTTGTCAAAACTGACTTTCTCATCATCCACTGATTCACTTTGTCACAAAATGCAGTTTTCAGCTCAGAAAGCTTGTTTCTGACATTCTAACAGCTCAATTAGAGCATTTTAGTAATGAACAGTGTTCTTTGTCAAAACTGACATTCTCATCATCCACTGATGCTTTTTGTCACAAAATGCAGTTTTCAGCTCAGAAAGCTTGTTTCTGACATTCTAACAGCTCAATTAGAGCATTTCAGTAACGATCAGTGTTCTTTGTCAAAACTAACATTCTCATCATCCACTGATTCACTTTGTCACAAAATGCAGTTCTCAGCTCAGAAAGCTTGTTTCTGACATTCTAACAGCTCAATTAGAGCATTTTAGTAATGAACAGTGTTCTTTGTCAAAACTGACATTCTCATCATCCACTGATTCACTTTGTCACAAAATGCAGTTTTCAGCTCAGAAAGCTTGTTTCTGACATTCTAACAGCTCAATTAGAGCATTTTAGTAATGATCAGTGTTCTTTGTCAAAACTGACATTCTCATCATCCACTGATGCTTTTTGTCACAAAATGCAGTTCTCAGCTCAGAAAGCTTGTTTCTGACATTCTAACAGCTCAATTAGAGCATTTTAGTAATGAACAGTGTTCTTTGTCAAAACTGACATTCTCATCATCCACTGATGAACTTTGTCACAAAATGCAGTTCTCAGCTCAGAAAGCTTGTTTCTGACATTCTAACAGCTCAATTAGAGCATTTTAGTAATGAACAGTGTTCTTTGTCAAAACTGACATTCTCATCATCCACTGATGCACTATGTCACAAAATGCAGTTCTCAGCTCAGAAAGCTTGTTTCTGACATTCTAACAGCTCAATTAGAGCATTTTAGCAATGATCAGTGTTCTTTGTCAAAAGTGACATTCTCATCATCCACTGATTCACTTTGTCACAAAATGCAGTTCTCAGCTCAGAAAGCTTGTTTCTGACATTCTAACAGCTCAATTAGAGCATTTTAGCAATGAACAGTGTTCTTTGTCAAAACTGACATTCTCATCATCCACTGATGAACTATGTCACAAAATGCATTTCTCAGCTCAGAAAGCTTGTTTCTGACATTCTAACAGCTCAATTGGAGCATTTCAGTAATGAACAGTGTTCTTTGTCAAAACTGACATTCTCATCATCCACTGATTCACTTTGTCACAAAATGCAGTTTTCAGCTCAGAAAGCTTGTTTCTGACATTCTAACAGCTCAATTAGAGCATTTTAGTAATGATCAGTGTTCTTTGTCAAAACTGACATTCTCATCATCCACTGATGCTTTTTGTCACAAAATGCAGTTCTCAGCTCAGAAAGCTTGTTTCTGACATTCTAACAGCTCAATTAGAGCATTTTAGTAATGAACAGTGTTCTTTGTCAAAACTGACATTCTCATCATCCACTGATGAACTTTGTCACAAAATGCAGTTCTCAGCTCAGAAAGCTTGTTTCTGACATTCTAACAGCTCAATTAGAGCATTTTAGTAATGAACAGTGTTCTTTGTCAAAACTGACATTCTCATCATCCACTGATGCACTATGTCACAAAATGCAGTTCTCAGCTCAGAAAGCTTGTTTCTGACATTCTAACAGCTCAATTAGAGCATTTTAGCAATGATCAGTGTTCTTTGTCAAAAGTGACATTCTCATCATCCACTGATTCACTTTGTCACAAAATGCAGTTCTCAGCTCAGAAAGCTTGTTTCTGACATTCTAACAGCTCAATTAGAGCATTTTAGCAATGAACAGTGTTCTTTGTCAAAACTGACATTCTCATCATCCACTGATGAACTATGTCACAAAATGCATTTCTCAGCTCAGAAAGCTTGTTTCTGACATTCTAACAGCTCAATTGGAGCATTTCAGTAATGAACAGTGTTCTTTGTCAAAACTGACATTCTCATCATCCACTGATTCACTTTGTCACAAAATGCAGTTTTCAGCCCAGAAAGCTTGTTTCTGACATTCTAACAGCTCAATTAGAGCATTTTAGTAATGATCAGTGTTCTTTGTCAAAACTGACATTCTCATCATCCACTGATGCTTTTTGTCACAAAATGCAGTTCTCAGCTCAGAAAGCTTGTTTCTGACATTCTAACAGCTCAATTAGAGCATTTTAGTAATGAACAGTGTTCTTTGTCAAAACTGACATTCTCATCATCCACTGATGAACTATGTCACAAAATGCAGTTCTCAGCTCAGAAAGCTTGTTTCTGACATTCTAACAGCTCAATTGGAGCATTTTAGTAATGATCAGTGTTCTTTGTCAAAACTGACATTCTCATCATCCACTGATGCTTTTTGTCACAAAATGCAGTTTTCAGCTCAGAAAGCTTGTTTCTGATATTTTAACAGCTCAATTAGAGCATTTTAGTAATGAACAGTGTTCTTTGTCAAAACTGACATTCTCATCATCCACTGATGCACATTGTCACAAAATGCAGTTTTCAGCTCAGAAAGCTTGTTTCTGACATTCTAACAGCTCAATTAGAGCATTTTAGTAATGATCAGTGTTCTTTGTCAAAAGTGACATTCTCATCATCCACTGATTCACTTTGTCACAAAATGCAGTTCTCAGCTCAGAAAGCTTGTTTCTGACATTCTAACAGCTCAATTAGAGCATTTTAGTAATGAACAGTGTTCTTTGTCAAAACTGACATTCTCATCATCCACTGATGAACTATGTCACAAAATGCAGTTCTCAGCTCAGAAAGCTTGTTTCTGACATTCTAACAGCTCAATTAGAGCATTTTAGTAATGAACAGTGTTCTTTGTCAAAACTGACATTCTCATCATCCACTGATGAACTTTGTCACAAAATGCAGTTTTCAGCTCAGAAAGCTTGTTTCTGACATTCTAACAGCTCAATTAGAGCATTTTAGTAATGAACAGTGTTCTTTGTCAAAACTGACATTCTCATCATCCACTGATGCACTATGTCACAAAATGCAGTTCTCAGCTCAGAAAGCTTGTTTCTGACATTCTAACAGCTCAATTAGAGCATTTTAGCAATGATCAGTGTTCTTTGTCAAAAGTGACATTCTCATCATCCACTGATTCACTTTGTCACAAAATGCAGTTCTCAGCTCAGAAAGCTTGTTTCTGACATTCTAACAGCTCAATTAGAGCATTTTAGCAATGAACAGTGTTCTTTGTCAAAACTGACATTCTCATCATCCACTGATGCTTTTTGTCACAAAATGCAGTTCTCAGCTCAGAAAGCTTGTTTCTGACATTCTAACAGCTCAATTAGAGCATTTTAGTAATGAACAGTGTTCTTTGTCAAAACTGACATTCTCATCATCCACTGATGAACTATGTCACAAAATGCAGTTCTCAGCTCAGAAAGCTTGTTTCTGACATTCTAACAGCTCAATTGGAGCATTTTAGTAATGAACAGTGTTCTTTGTCAAAACTGACATTCTCATCATCCAATTAGAGCATTTTAGTAATGATCAGTGTTCTTTGTCAAAAGTGACATTCTCATCATCCACTGATTCACTTTGGCACAAAATGCAGTTCTCAGCTCAGAAAGCTTGTTTCTGACATTCTAACAGCTCAATTGGAGCATTTTAGTAATGATCAGTGTTCTTTGTCAAAACTGACATTCTCATCATCCACTGATGCTTTTTGTCACAAAATGCAGTTCTCAGCTCAGAAAGCTTGTTTCTGACATTCTAACAGCTCAATTAGAGCATTTTAGTAATGAACAGTGTTCTTTGTCAAAACTGACATTCTCATCATCCACTGATGAACTGTCACAAAATGCAGTTCTCAGCTCAGAAAGCTTGTTTCTGACATTCTAACAGCTCAATTGGAGCATTTAAGTAATGATCAGTGTTCTTTGTCAAAACTGAATTTTCTCATCATCCACTGATGTACTTTGTCACAAAATGCAGTTCTCAGCTCAGAAAGCTTGTTTCTGACATTCTAACAGCTCAATTAGAGCATTTTAGTAATGAACAGTGTTCTTTGTCAAAACTGACATTCTCATCATCCACTGATGCACTATGTCACAAAATGCAGTTCTCAGCCCAGAAAGCTTGTTTCTGACATTCTAACAGCTCAATTAGAGCATTTTAGCAATGATCAGTGTTCTTTGTCAAAAGTGACATTCTCATCATCCACTGATTCACTTTGTCACAAAATGCAGTTCTCAGCTCAGAAAGCTTGTTTCTGACATTCTAACAGCTCAATTAGAGCATTTTAGTAATGATCAGTGTTCTTTGTCAAAACTGACATTCTCATCATCCACTGATGAACTTTGTCACAAAATGCAGTTCTCAGCTCAGAAAGCTTGTTTCTGACATTCTAACAGCTCAATTAGAGCATTTTAGTAATGAACAGTGTTCTTTGTCAAAACTGACATTCTCATCATCCACTGATGCACTATGTCACAAAATGCAGTTCTCAGCTCAGAAAGCTTGTTTCTGACATTCTAACAGCTCAATTAGAGCATTTTAGCAATGATCAGTGTTCTTTGTCAAAAGTGACATTCTCATCATCCACTGATTCACTTTTTCACAAAATGCAGTTCTCAGCTCAGAAAGCTTGTTTCTGACATTCTAACAGCTCAATTAGAGCATTTTAGTAATGAACAGTGTTCTTTGTCAAAACTGACATTCTCATCATCCACTGATGAACTATGTCACAAAATGCAGTTCTCAGCTCAGAAAGCTTGTTTCTGACATTCTAACAGCTCAATTAGAGCATTTTAGTAATGAACAGTGTTCTTTGTCAAAACTGACATTCTCATCATCCACTGATTCACTTTGTCAAATAAATGCTGTTTTCAGCTCAGAAAGCTTGTTTCTGACATTCTAACAGCTCAATTAGAGCATTTTAGTAATGAACAGTGTTCTTTGTCAAAACTGACATTCTCATCATCCACTGATGAACTATGTCACAAAATGCAGTTCTCAGCTCAGAAAGCTTGTTTCTGACATTCTAACAGCTCAATTGGAGCATTTTAGTGATGATCAGTGTTCTTTGTCAAAACTGACATTCTCATCATCCACTGATGCTTTTTGTCACAAAATGCAGTTTTCAGCTCAGAAAGCTTGTTTCTGACATTCAAACAGCTCAATTAGAGCATTTTAGTAATGAACAGTGTTCTTTGTCAAAACTGACATTCTCATCATCCACTGATGCACTTTGTCACAAAATGCAGTTTTATGCTCAGAAAGCTTGTTTCTGACATTCTAACAGCTCAATTAGAGCATTTTAGTAATGAACAGTGTTCTTTGTCAAAACTGACATTCTCATCATCCACTAATGCTTTTTGTCACAAAATGCAGTTCTCAGCTCAGAAAGCTTGTTTCTGACATTCTAACAACTCAATTAGAGCATTTTAGTAATGAACAGTGTTCTTTGTCAAAAGTGACATTCTCATCATCCACTGATTCACTTTGTCACAAAATGCAGTTTTATGCTCAGAAAGCTTGTTTCTGACATTCAAACAGCTCAATTAGAGCATTTTAGTAATGAACAGTGTTCTTTGTCAAAACTGACATTCTCATCATCCACTGATGCACTTTGTCACAAAATGCAGTTTTATGCTCAGAAAGCTTGTTTCTGACATTCTAACAGCTCAATTAGAGCATTTTAGTAATGAACAGTGTTCTTTGTCAAAACTGACATTCTCATCATCCACTAATGCTTTTTGTCACAAAATGCAGTTCTCAGCTCAGAAAGCTTGTTTCTGACATTCTAACAACTCAATTAGAGCATTTTAGTAATGAACAGTGTTCTTTGTCAAAAGTGACATTCTCATCATCCACTGATTCACTTTGTCACAAAATGCAGTTTTATGCTCAGAAAGCTTGTTTCTGACATTCTAACAGCTCAATTAGAGCATTTTAGTAATGATCAGTGTTCTTTGTCAAAAGTGACATTCTCATCATCCACTGATTCACTTTGTCACAAAATGCAGTTTTATGCTCAGAAAGCTTGTTTCTGACATTCTAACAGCTCAATTAGAGCATTTTAGTAATGAACAGTGTTCTTTGTCAAAACTGACATTCTCATCATCCACTGATGCTTTTTGTCACAAAATGCAGTTTTCAGCTCAGAAAGCTTGTTTCTGACATTCTAACAGCTCAATTAGAGCATTTCAGTAACGATCAGTGTTCTTTGTCAAAACTAACATTCTCATCATCCACTGATTCACTTTGTCACAAAATGCAGTTCTCAGCTCAGAAAGCTTGTTTCTGACATTCTAACAGCTCAATTAGAGCATTTTAGTAATGAACAGTGTTCTTTGTCAAAACTGACATTCTCATCATCCACTGATTCACTTTGTCACAAAATGCAGTTTTCAGCTCAGAAAGCTTGTTTCTGACATTCTAACAGCTCAATTAGAGCATTTTAGTAATGATCAGTGTTCTTTGTCAAAACTGACATTCTCATCATCCACTGATGCTTTTTGTCACAAAATGCAGTTCTCAGCTCAGAAAGCTTGTTTCTGACATTCTAACAGCTCAATTAGAGCATTTTAGTAATGAACAGTGTTCTTTGTCAAAACTGACATTCTCATCATCCACTGATGAACTTTGTCACAAAATGCAGTTCTCAGCTCAGAAAGCTTGTTTCTGACATTCTAACAGCTCAATTAGAGCATTTTAGTAATGAACAGTGTTCTTTGTCAAAACTGACATTCTCATCATCGACTGATGCACTATGTCACAAAATGCAGTTCTCAGCTCAGAAAGCTTGTTTCTGACATTCTAACAGCTCAATTAGAGCATTTTAGCAATGATCAGTGTTCTTTGTCAAAAGCTACATTCTCATCATCCACTGATTCACTTTGTCACAAAATGCAGTTCTCAGCTCAGAAAGCTTGTTTCTGACATTCTAACAGCTCAATTAGAGCATTTTAGTAATGATCAGTGTTCTTTGTCAAAACTGACATTCTCATCATCCACTGATGAACTTTGTCACAAAATGCAGTTCTCAGCTCAAAAAAGCTTGTTTCTGAGATTCTAACAGCTCAATTAGAGCATTTTAGCAATGAACAGTGTTCTTTGTCAAAACTGACATTCTCATCATCCACTGATGCACAGTGTCACAAAATGCAGTTCTCAGCTCAGAAAGCTTGTTTCTGACATTCTAACAGCTCAATTAGAGCATTTTAGCAATGATCAGTGTTCTTTGTCAAAAGTGACATTCTCATCATCCACTGATTCACTTTGTCACAAAATGCAGTTCTCAGCTCAGAAAGCTTGTTTCTGACATTCTAACAGCTCAATTAGAGCATTTGAGTAATGAACAGTGTTCTTTGTCAAAACTGACATTCTCATCATCCACTGATGCACTTTGTCAAATAAATGCTGTTTTCAGCTCAGAAAGCTTGTTTCTGACATTCTAACAGCTCAATTGGAGCATTTTAGTAATGATCAGTGTTCTTTGTCAAAACTGACATTCTCATCATCCACTGATGAACTATGTCACAAAATGCAGTTCTCAGCTCAGAAAGCTTGTTTCTGACATTCTAACAGCTCAATTGGAGCATTTTAGTAATGATCAGTGTTCTTTGTCAAAACTGACATTCTCATCATCCACTGATGAACTTTGTCACAAAATGCAGTTCTCAGCTCAGAAAGCTTGTTTCTGACATTCTAACAGCTCAATTAGAGCATTTTAGTAATGAACAGTGTTCTTTGTCAAAACTGACATTCTCATCATCCACTGATGCACTATGTCACAAAATGCAGTTCTCAGCTCAGAAAGCTTGTTTCTGACATTCTAACAGCTCAATTAGAGCATTTTAGTAATGAACAGTGTTCTTTGTCAAAACTGACATTCTCATCATCCACTGATGCACTATGTCACAAAATGCAGTTCTCAGCTCAGAAAGCTTGTTTCTGACATTCTAACAGCTCAATTAGAGCATTTTAGCAATGATCAGTGTTCTTTGTCAAAAGTGACATTCTCATCATCCACTGATTCACTTTGTCACAAAATGCAGTTCTCAGCTCAGAAAGCTTGTTTCTGACATTCTAACAGCTCAATTAGAGCATTTTAGTAATGAACAGTGTTCTTTGTCAAAACTGACATTCTCATCATCCACTGATGAACTATGTCACAAAATGCAGTTCTCAGCTCAGAAAGCTTGTTTCTGACATTCTAACAGCTCAATTGGAGCATTTTAGTGATGATCAGTGTTCTTTGTCAAAACTGACATTCTCATCATCCACGGATGCTTTTTGTCACAAAATGCAGTTTTCAGCTCAGAAAGCTTGTTTCTGACATTCTAACAGCTCAATTAGAGCATTTTAGTAATGAACAGTGTTCTTTGTCAAAACTGACATTCTCATCATCCACTGATGCACTTTGTCACAAAATGCAGTTTTATGCTCAGAAAGCTTGTTTCTGACATTCTAACAGCTCAATTAGAGCATTTTAGTAATGAACAGTGTTCTTTGTCAAAACTGACATTCTCATCATCCACTAATGCTTTTTGTCACAAAATGCAGTTCTCAGCTCAGAAAGCTTGTTTCTGACATTCTAACAACTCAATTAGAGCATTTTAGTAATGAACAGTGTTCTTTGTCAAAAGTGACATTCTCATCATCCACTGATTCACTTTGTCACAAAATGCAGTTTTATGCTCAGAAAGCTTGTTTCTGACATTCTAACAGCTCAATTAGAGCATTTTAGTAATGATCAGTGTTCTTTGTCAAAAGTGACATTCTCATCATCCACTGATTCACTTTGTCACAAAATGCAGTTTTATGCTCAGAAAGCTTGTTTCTGACATTCTAACAGCTCAATTAGAGCATTTTAGTGATGATCAGTGTTCTTTGTCAAAACTGACATTCTCATCATCCACTGATTCACTTTGTCACAAAATGCAGTTCTCAGCTCAGAAAGCTTGTTTCTGACATTCAATTAGAGCATTTTAGTAATGAACAGTGTTCTTTGTCAAAACTGACATTCTCATCATCCACTGATGCTTTTTGTCACAAAATGCAGTTCTCAGCTCAGAAAGCTTGTTTCTGGCATTCTAACAACTCAATTAGAGCATTTTAGTAATGAACAGTGTTCTTTGTCAAAAGTGACATTCTCATCATCCACTGATTCACTTTGTCACAAAATGCAGTTTTCAGCTCAGAAAGCTTGTTTCTGACATTCTAACAGCTCAATTGGAGCATTTTAGTAATGATCAGTGTTCTTTGTCAAAACTGACATTCTCATCATCCACTGATGCTTTTTGTCACAAAATGCAGTTCTCAGCTCAGAAAGCTTGTTTCTGACATTCTAACAGCTCAATTAGAGCATTTTAGTAATGAACAGTGTTCTTTGTCAAAACTGACATTCTCATCATCCACTGATGCTTTTTGTCACAAAATGCAGTTCTCAGCTCAGAAAGCTTGTTTCTGACATTCTAACAGCTCAATTAGAGCATTTTAGCAATGATCAGTGTTCTTTGTCAAAAGTGACATTCTCATCATCCACTGATGAACTTTGTCAAATAAATGCTGTTTTCAGCTCAGAAAGCTTGTTTCTGACATTCTAACAGCTCAATTGGAGCATTTTAGTAATGATCAGTGTTCTTTGTCAAAACTGACATTCTCATCATCCACTGATGAACTATGTCACAAAATGCAGTTCTCAGCTCAGAAAGCTTGTTTCTGACATTCTAACAGCTCAATTGGAGCATTTTAGTAATGATCAGTGTTCTTTGTCAAAACTGACATTCTCATCATCCACTGATGAACTTTGTCACAAAATGCAGTTCTCAGCTCAGAAAGCTTGTTTCTGACATTCTAACAGCTCAATTAGAGCATTTTAGTAATGAACAGTGTTCTTTGTCAAAACTGACATTCTCATCATCGACTGATGCACTATGTCACAAAATGCAGTTCTCAGCTCAGAAAGCTTGTTTCTGACATTCTAACAGCTCAATTAGAGCATTTTAGCAATGATCAGTGTTCTTTGTCAAAAGTGACATTCTCATCATCCACTGATTCACTTTGTCACAAAATGCAGTTCTCAGCTCAGAAAGCTTGTTTCTGACATTCTAACAGCTCAATTAGAGCATTTTAGTAATGATCAGTGTTCTTTGTCAAAACTGACATTCTCATCATCCACTGATGAACTTTGTCACAAAATGCAGTTCTCAGCTCAGAAAGCTTGTTTCTGACATTCTAACAGCTCAATTAGAGCATTTTAGCAATGAACACTGTTCTTTGTCAAAACTGACATTCTCATCATCCACTGATGCACAGTGTCACAAAATGCAGTTCTCAGCTCAGAAAGCTTGTTTCTGACATTCTAACAGCTCAATTAGAGCATTTTAGCAATGATCAGTGTTCTTTGTCAAAAGTGACATTCTCATCATCCACTGATTCACTTTGTCACAAAATGCAGTTCTCAGCTCAGAAAGCTTGTTTCTGACATTCTAACAGCTCAATTAGAGCATTTGAGTCATGAACAGTGTTCTTTGTCAAAACTGACATTCTCATCATCCACTGATGCACTTTGTCAAATAAATGCTGTTTTCAGCTCAGAAAGCTTGTTTCTGACATTCTAACAGCTCAATTGGAGCATTTTAGTAATGATCAGTGTTCTTTGTCAAAACTGACATTCTCATCATCCACTGATGAACTATGTCACAAAATGCAGTTCTCAGCTCAGAAAGCTTGTTTCTGACATTCTAACAGCTCAATTGGAGCATTTTAGTAATGATCAGTGTTCTTTGTCAAAACTGACATTCTCATCATCCACTGATGAACTTTGTCACAAAATGCAGTTCTCAGCTCAGAAAGCTTGTTTCTGACATTCTAACAGCTCAATTAGAGCATTTTAGTAATGAACAGTGTTCTTTGTCAAAACTGACATTCTCATCATCCACTGATGCACTATGTCACAAAATGCAGTTCTCAGCTCAGAAAGCTTGTTTCTGACATTCTAACAGCTCAATTAGAGCATTTTAGTAATGAACAGTGTTCTTTGTCAAAACTGACATTCTCATCATCCACTGATGCACTATGTCACAAAATGCAGTTCTCAGCTCAGAAAGCTTGTTTCTGACATTCTAACAGCTCAATTAGAGCATTTTAGCAATGATCAGTGTTCTTTGTCAAAAGTGACATTCTCATCATCCACTGATTCACTTTGTCACAAAATGCAGTTCTCAGCTCAGAAAGCTTGTTTCTGACATTCTAACAGCTCAATTAGAGCATTTTAGTAATGAACAGTGTTCTTTGTCAAAACTGACATTCTCATCATCCACTGATGAACTATGTCACAAAATGCAGTTCTCAGCTCAGAAAGCTTGTTTCTGACATTCTAACAGCTCAATTGGAGCATTTTAGTGATGATCAGTGTTCTTTGTCAAAACTGACATTCTCATCATCCACGGATGCTTTTTGTCACAAAATGCAGTTTTCAGCTCAGAAAGCTTGTTTCTGACATTCTAACAGCTCAATTAGAGCATTTTAGTAATGAACAGTGTTCTTTGTCAAAACTGACATTCTCATCATCCACTGATGCACTTTGTCACAAAATGCAGTTTTATGCTCAGAAAGCTTGTTTCTGACATTCTAACAGCTCAATTAGAGCATTTTAGTAATGAACAGTGTTCTTTGTCAAAACTGACATTCTCATCATCCACTAATGCTTTTTGTCACAAAATGCAGTTCTCAGCTCAGAAAGCTTGTTTCTGACATTCTAACAACTCAATTAGAGCATTTTAGTAATGAACAGTGTTCTTTGTCAAAAGTGACATTCTCATCATCCACTGATTCACTTTGTCACAAAATGCAGTTTTATGCTCAGAAAGCTTGTTTCTGACATTCTAACAGCTCAATTAGAGCATTTTAGTAATGATCAGTGTTCTTTGTCAAAAGTGACATTCTCATCATCCACTGATTCACTTTGTCACAAAATGCAGTTTTATGCTCAGAAAGCTTGTTTCTGACATTCTAACAGCTCAATTAGTGCATTTTAGTATTGATCAGTGTTCTTTGTCAAAAGTGACATTCTCATCATCCACTGATTCACTTTGTCACAAAATGCAGTTCTCAGCTCAGAAAGCTTGTTTCTGACATTCTAACAGCTCAATTAGAGCATTTTAGTAATGAACAGTGTTCTTTGTCAAAACTGACATTCTCATCATCCACTGATGAACTATGTCACAAAATGCAGTTCTCAGCTCAGAAAGCTTGTTTCTGACATTCTAACAGCTCAATTAGAGCATTTTAGTAATGAACAGTGTTCTTTGTCAAAACTGACATTCTCATCATCCACTGATGAACTATGTCACAAAATGCAGTTCTCAGCTCAGAAAGCTTGTTTCTGACATTCTAACAGCTCAATTGGAGCATTTTAGTGATGATCAGTGTTCTTTGTCAAAACTGACATTCTCATCATCCACGGATGCTTTTTGTCACAAAATGCAGTTTTCAGCTCAGAAAGCTTGTTTCTGACATTCTAACAGCTCAATTAGAGCATTTTAGTAATGAACAGTGTTCTTTGTCAAAACTGACATTCTCATCATCCACTGATGCACTTTGTCACAAAATGCAGTTTTAGGCTCAGAAAGCTTGTTTCTGACATTCTAACAGCTCAATTAGAGCATTTTAGTAATGATCAGTGTTCTTTGTCAAAAGTGACATTCTCATCATCCACTGATTCACTTTGTCACAAAATGCAGTTCTCAGCTCAGAAAGCTTGTTTCTGACATTCAATTAGAGCATTTTAGTAATGAACAGTGTTCTTTGTCAAAACTGACATTCTCATCATCCACTGATGCTTTTTGTCACAAAATGCAGTTCTCAGCTCAGAAAGCTTGTTTCTGACATTCTAACAACTCAATTAGAGCATTTTAGTAATGAACAGTGTTCTTTGTCAAAAGTGACATTCTCATCATCCACTGATTCACTTTGTCACAAAATGCAGTTTTCAGCTCAGAAAGCTTGTTTCTGACATTCTAACAGCTCAATTGGAGCATTTTAGTAATGATCAGTGTTCTTTGTCAAAACTGACATTCTCATCATCCACTGATGCTTTTTGTCACAAAATGCAGTTTCCAGCTCAGAAAGCTTGTTTCTGACATTCTAACAGCTCAATTAGAGCATTTTAGTAATGATCAGTGTTCTTTGTCAAAACTGACATTCTCATCATCCACTGATGCTTTTTGTCACAAAATGCAGTTCTCAGCTCAGAAAGCTTGTTTCTGACATTCTAACAGCTCAATTAGAGCATTTTAGTAATGAACAGTGTTCTTTGTCAAAACTGACATTCTCATCACCCACTGATGCTTTTTGTCACAAAATGCAGTTTTCAGCTCAGAAAGCTTGTTTCTGACATTCTAACAGCTCAATTAGAGCATTTTAGTAATGATCAGTGTTCTTTGTCAAAACTGACATTCTCATCATCCACTGATGCTTTTTGTCACAAAATGCAGTTCTCAGCTCAGAAAGCTTGTTTCTGACATTCTAACAGCTCAATTAGAGCATTTTAGTAATGATCAGTGTTCTTTGTCAAAACTGACATTCTCATCATCCACTGATGCTTTTTGTCACAAAATGCAGTTCTCAGCTCAGAAAGCTTGTTTCTGACATTCTAACAGCTCAATTAGAGCATTTTAGCAATGATCAGTGTTCTTTGTCAAAAGTGACATTCTCATCATCCACTGATTCACTTTGTCACAAAATGCAGTTCTCAGCTCAGAAAGCTTGTTTCTGACATTCTAACAGCTCAATTAGAGCATTTTAGTAATGATCAGTGTTCTTTGTCAAAACTGACATTCTCATCATCCACTGATGAACTATGTCACAAAATGCATTTCTCAGCTCAGAAAGCTTGTTTCTGACATTCTAACAGCTCAATTGGAGCATTTCAGTAATGAACAGTGTTCTTTGTCAAAACTGACATTCTCATCATCCACTGATTCACTTTGTCACAAAATGCAGTTTTCAGCTCAGAAAGCTTGTTTCTGACATTCTAACAGCTCAATTAGAGCATTTTAGTAATGATCAGTGTTCTTTGTCAAAACTGACATTCTCATCATCCACTGATGCTTTTTGTCACAAAATGCAGTTTTCAGCTCAGAAAGCTTGTTTCTGACATTCTAACAGCTCAATTAGAGCATTTTAGTAATGAACAGTGTTCTTTGTCAAAACTGACATTCTCATCATCGACTGATGCACTATGTCACAAAATGCAGTTCTCAGCTCAGAAAGCTTGTTTCTGACATTCTAACAGCTCAATTAGAGCATTTTAGCAATGATCAGTGTTCTTTGTCAAAAGTGACATTCTCATCATCCACTGATTCACTTTGTCACAAAATGCAGTTCTCAGCTCAGAAAGCTTGTTTCTGACATTCTAACAGCTCAATTAGAGCATTTTAGTAATGATCAGTGTTCTTTGTCAAAACTGACATTCTCATCATCCACTGATGAACTTTGTCACAAAATGCAGTTCTCAGCTCAGAAAGCTTGTTTCTGAGATTCTAACAGCTCAATTAGAGCATTTTAGCAATGAACAGTGTTCTTTGTCAAAACTGACATTCTCATCATCCACTGATGCACAGTGTCACAAAATGCAGTTCTCAGCTCAGAAAGCTTGTTTCTGACATTCTAACAGCTCAATTAGAGCATTTTAGCAATGATCAGTGTTCTTTGTCAAAAGTGACATTCTCATCATCCACTGATTCACTTTGTCACAAAATGCAGTTCTCAGCTCAGAAAGCTTGTTTCTGACATTCTAACAGCTCAATTAGAGCATTTGAGTCATGAACAGTGTTCTTTGTCAAAACTGACATTCTCATCATCCACTGATGCACTTTGTCAAATAAATGCTGTTTTCAGCTCAGAAAGCTTGTTTCTGACATTCTAACAGCTCAATTGGAGCATTTTAGTAATGATCAGTGTTCTTTGTCAAAACTGACATTCTCATCATCCACTGATGAACTATGTCACAAAATGCAGTTCTCAGCTCAGAAAGCTTGTTTCTGACATTCTAACAGCTCAATTGGAGCATTTTAGTAATGATCAGTGTTCTTTGTCAAAACTGACATTCTCATCATCCACTGATGAACTTTGTCACAAAATGCAGTTCTCAGCTCAGAAAGCTTGTTTCTGACATTCTAACAGCTCAATTAGAGCATTTTAGTAATGAACAGTGTTCTTTGTCAAAACTGACATTCTCATCATCCACTGATGCACTATGTCACAAAATGCAGTTCTCAGCTCAGAAAGCTTGTTTCTGACATTCTAACAGCTCAATTAGAGCATTTTAGTAATGAACAGTGTTCTTTGTCAAAACTGACATTCTCATCATCCACTGATGCACTTTGTCACAAAATGCAGTTCTCAGCTCAGAAAGCTTGTTTCTGACATTCTAACAGCTCAATTAGAGCATTTTAGCAATGATCAGTGTTCTTTGTCAAAAGTGACATTCTCATCATCCACTGATTCACTTTGTCACAAAATGCAGTTCTCAGCTCAGAAAGCTTGTTTCTGACATTCTAACAGCTCAATTAGAGCATTTTAGTAATGAACAGTGTTCTTTGTCAAAACTGACATTCTCATCATCCACTGATGAACTATGTCACAAAATGCAGTTCTCAGCTCAGAAAGCTTGTTTCTGACATTCTAACAGCTCAATTGGAGCATTTTAGTGATGATCAGTGTTCTTTGTCAAAACTGACATTCTCATCATCCACGGATGCTTTTTGTCACAAAATGCAGTTTTCAGCTCAGAAAGCTTGTTTCTGACATTCTAACAGCTCAATTAGAGCATTTTTGTAATGAACAGTGTTCTTTGTCAAAACTGACATTCTCATCATCCACTGATGCACTTTGTCACAAAATGCAGTTTTATGCTCAGAAAGCTTGTTTCTGACATTCTAACAGCTCAATTAGAGCATTTTAGTAATGAACAGTGTTCTTTGTCAAAACTGACATTCTCATCATCCACTAATGCTTTTTGTCACAAAATGCAGTTCTCAGCTCAGAAAGCTTGTTTCTGACATTCTAACAACTCAATTAGAGCATTTTAGTAATGAACAGTGTTCTTTGTCAAAAGTGACATTCTCATCATCCACTGATTCACTTTGTCACAAAATGCAGTTTTATGCTCAGAAAGCTTGTTTCTGACATTCTAACAGCTCAATTAGAGCATTTTAGTAATGATCAGTGTTCTTTGTCAAAAGTGACATTCTCATCATCCACTGATTCACTTTGTCACAAAATGCAGTTTTATGCTCAGAAAGCTTGTTTCTGACATTCTAACAGCTCAATTAGAGCATTTTAGTAATGATCAGTGTTCTTTGTCAAAAGTGACATTCTCATCATCCACTGATTCACTTTGTCACAAAATGCAGTTCTCAGCTCAGAAAGCTTGTTTCTGACATTCTAACAGCTCAATTAGAGCATTTTAGTAATGAACAGTGTTCTTTGTCAAAACTGACATTCTCATCATCCACTGATGAACTATGTCACAAAATGCAGTTCTCAGCTCAGAAAGCTTGTTTCTGACATTCTAACAGCTCAATTAGAGCATTTTAGTAATGAACAGTGTTCTTTGTCAAAACTGACATTCTCATCATCCACTGATGAACTATGTCACAAAATGCAGTTCTCAGCTCAGAAAGCTTGTTTCTGACATTCTAACAGCTCAATTGGAGCATTTTAGTGATGATCAGTGTTCTTTGTCAAAACTGACATTCTCATCATCCACGGATGCTTTTTGTCACAAAATGCAGTTTTCAGCTCAGAAAGCTTGTTTCTGACATTCTAACAGCTCAATTAGAGCATTTTAGTAATGAACAGTGTTCTTTGTCAAAACTGACATTCTCATCATCCACTGATGCACTTTGTCACAAAATGCAGTTTTATGCTCAGAAAGCTTGTTTCTGACATTCTAACAGCTCAATTAGAGCATTTTAGTAATGATCAGTGTTCTTTGTCAAAAGTGACATTCTCATCATCCACTGATTCACTTTGTCACAAAATGCAGCTCTCAGCTCAGAAAGCTTGTTTCTGACATTCAATTAGAGCATTTTAGTAATGAACAGTGTTCTTTGTCAAAACTGACATTCTCATCATCCACTGATGCTTTTTGTCACAAAATGCAGTTCTCAGCTCAGAAAGCTTGTTTCTGACATTCTAACAACTCAATTAGAGCATTTTAGTAATGAACAGTGTTCTTTGTCAAAAGTGACATTCTCATCATCCACTGATTCACTTTGTCACAAAATGCAGTTTTCAGCTCAGAAAGCTTGTTTCTGACATTCTAACAGCTCAATTGGAGCATTTTAGTAATGATCAGTGTTCTTTGTCAAAACTGACATTCTCATCATCCACTGATGCTTTTTGTCACAAAATGCAGTTTCCAGCTCAGAAAGCTTGTTTCTGACATTCTAACAGCTCAATTAGAGCATTTTAGTAATGATCAGTGTTCTTTGTCAAAACTGACATTCTCATCATCCACTGATGCTTTTTGTCACAAAATGCAGTTCTCAGCTCAGAAAGCTTGTTTCTGACATTCTAACAGCTCAATTAGAGCATTTTAGTAATGAACAGTGTTCTTTGTCAAAACTGACATTCTCATCATCCACTAATGCTTTTTGTCACAAAATGCAGTTTTCAGCTCAGAAAGCTTGTTTCTGACATTCTAACAGCTCAATTAGAGCATTTTAGTAATGATCAGTGTTCTTTGTCAAAACTGACATTCTCATCATCCACTGATGCTTTTTGTCACAAAATGCAGTTCTCAGCTCAGAAAGCTTGTTTCTGACATTCTAACAGCTCAATTAGAGCATTTTAGTAATGATCAGTGTTCTTTGTCAAAACTGACATTCTCATCATCCACTGATGCTTTTTGTCACAAAATGCAGTTCTCAGCTCAGAAAGCTTGTTTCTGACATTCTAACAGCTCAATTAGAGCATTTTAGCAATGATCAGTGTTCTTTGTCAAAAGTGACATTCTCATCATCCACTGATTCACTTTGTCACAAAATGCAGTTCTCAGCTCAGAAAGCTTGTTTCTGACATTCTAACAGCTCAATTAGAGCATTTTAGTAATGATCAGTGTTCTTTGTCAAAACTGACATTCTCATCATCCACTGATGAACTATGTCACAAAATGCATTTCTCAGCTCAGAAAGCTTGTTTCTGACATTCTAACAGCTCAATTGGAGCATTTCAGTAATGAACAGTGTTCTTTGTCAAAACTGACATTCTCATCATCCACTGATTCACTTTGTCACAAAATGCAGTTTTCAGCTCAGAAAGCTTGTTTCTGACATTCTAACAGCTCAATTAGAGCATTTTAGTAATGATCAGTGTTCTTTGTCAAAACTGACATTCTCATCATCCACTGATGCTTTTTGTCACAAAATGCAGTTTTCAGCTCAGAAAGCTTGTTTCTGACATTCTAACAGCTCAATTGGAGCATTTTAGTAATGATCAGTGTTCTTTGTCAAAACTGACATTCTCATCATCCACTGATGCACTTTGTCACAAAATGCAGTTTTCAGCTCAGAAAGCTTGTTTCTGACATTCTAACAGCTCAATTAGAGCATTTTAGTAATGATCAGTGTTCTTTGTCAAAAGTGACATTCTCATCATCCACTGATTCACTTTGTCACAAAATGCAGTTCTCAGCTCAGAAAGCTTGTTTCTGACATTCTAACAGCTCAATTAGAGCATTTTAGTAATGAACAGTGTTCTTTGTCAAAACTGACATTCTCATCATCCACTGATGAACTATGTCACAAAATGCATTTCTCAGCTCAGAAAGCTTGTTTCTGACATTCTAACAGCTCAATTGGAGCATTTCAGTAATGAACAGTGTTCTTTGTCAAAACTGACATTCTCATCATCCACTGATTCACTTTTTCACAAAATGCAGTTTTCAGCTCAGAAAGCTTGTTTCTGACATTCTAACAGCTCAATTAGAGCATTTTAGTAATGATCAGTGTTCTTTGTCAAAACTGACATTCTCATCATCCACTGATGCTTTTTGTCACAAAATGCAGTTTTCAGCTCAGAAAGCTTGTTTCTGACATTCTAACAGCTCAATTGGAGCATTTTAGTAATGATCAGTGTTCTTTGTCAAAACTGACATTCTCATCATCCACTGATGCTTTTTGTCACAAAATGCAGTTTTCAGCTCAGAAAGCTTGTTTCTGATATTTTAACAGCTCAATTAGAGCATTTTAGTAATGAACAGTGTTCTTTGTCAAAACTGACATTCTCATCATCCACTGATGCACTTTGTCACAAAATGCAGTTTTCAGCTCAGAAAGCTTGTTTCTGACATTCTAACAGCTCAATTAGAGCATTTTAGTAATGATCAGTGTTCTTTGTCAAAAGTGACATTCTCATCATCCACTGATTCACTTTGTCACAAAATGCAGTTCTCAGCTCAGAAAGCTTGTTTCTGACATTCTAACAGCTCAATTAGAGCATTTTAGTAATGAACAGTGTTCTTTGTCAAAACTGACATTCTCATCATCCACTGATGAACTATGTCACAAAATGCAGTTCTCAGCTCAGAAAGCTTGTTTCTGACATTCTAACAGCTCAATTGGAGCATTTTAGTAATGATCAGTGTTCTTTGTCAAAACTGACATTCTCATCATCCACTGATGCTTTTTGTCACAAAATGCAGTTTTCAGCTCAGAAAGCTTGTTTCTGATATTTTAACAGCTCAATTAGAGCATTTTAGTAATGAACAGTGTTCTTTGTCAAAACTGACATTCTCATCATCCACTGATGCACTTTGTCACAAAATGCAGTTTTCAGCTCAGAAAGCTTGTTTCTGACATTCTAACAGCTCAATTGGAGCATTTTAGTAATGATCAGTGTTCTTTGTCAAAACTGACATTCTCATCATCCACTGATGCACTATGTCACAAAATGCAGTTCTCAGCTCAGAAAGCTTGTTTCTGACATTCTAACAGCTCAATTGGAGCATTTTAGTAATGATCAGTGTTCTTTGTCAAAACTGACATTCTCATCATCCACTGATGCTTTTTGTCACAAAATGCAGTTTTATGCTCAGAAAGCTTGTTTCTGACATTCTAACAGCTCAATTGGAGCATTTTAGTAATGAACAGTGTTCTTTGTCAAAACTGACATTCTCATCATCCACTGATGCACTTTGTCACAAAATGCAGTTTTATGCTCAGAAAGCTTGTTTCTGACATTCTAACAGCTCAATTAGAGCATTTTAGTAATGATCAGTGTTCTTTGTCAAAAGTGACATTCTCATCATCCACTGATGCTTTTTGTCACAAAATGCAGTTCTCAGCTCAGAAAGCTTGTTTCTGACATTCTAACAGCTCAATTAGAGCATTTTAGCAATGATCAGTGTTCTTTGTCAAAAGTGACATTCTCATCATCCACTGATTCACTTTGTCACAAAATGCAGTTCTCAGCTCAGAAAGCTTGTTTCTGACATTCTAACAACTCAATTAGAGCATTTTAGTAATGAACAGTGTTCTTTGTCAAAACTGACATTCTCATCATCCACTGATGCACTATGTCACAAAATGCAGTTCTCAGCTCAGAAAGCTTGTTTCTGACATTCTAACAGCTCAATTAGAGCATTTTAGCAATGATCAGTGTTCTTTGTCAAAAGTGACATTCTCATCATCCACTGATTCACTTTGTCACAAAATGCAGTTCTCAGCTCAGAAAGCTTGTTTCTGACATTCTAACAGCTCAATTAGAGCATTTTAGTAATGAACAGTGTTCTTTGTCAAAACTGACTTTCTCATCATCCACTGATTCACTTTGTCACAAAATGCAGTTTTCAGCTCAGAAAGCTTGTTTCTGACATTCTAACAGCTCAATTAGAGCATTTTAGTAATGAACAGTGTTCTTTGTCAAAACTGACATTCTCATCATCCACTGATGCTTTTTGTCACAAAATGCAGTTTTCAGCTCAGAAAGCTTGTTTCTGACATTCTAACAGCTCAATTAGAGCATTTCAGTAACGATCAGTGTTCTTTGTCAAAACTAACATTCTCATCATCCACTGATTCACTTTGTCACAAAATGCAGTTCTCAGCTCAGAAAGCTTGTTTCTGACATTCTAACAGCTCAATTAGAGCATTTTAGTAATGAACAGTGTTCTTTGTCAAAACTGACATTCTCATCATCCACTGATTCACTTTGTCACAAAATGCAGTTTTCAGCTCAGAAAGCTTGTTTCTGACATTCTAACAGCTCAATTAGAGCATTTTAGTAATGATCAGTGTTCTTTGTCAAAACTGACATTCTCATCATCCACTGATGCTTTTTGTCACAAAATGCAGTTCTCAGCTCAGAAAGCTTGTTTCTGACATTCTAACAGCTCAATTAGAGCATTTTAGTAATGAACAGTGTTCTTTGTCAAAACTGACATTCTCATCATCCACTGATGAACTTTGTCACAAAATGCAGTTCTCAGCTCAGAAAGCTTGTTTCTGACATTCTAACAGCTCAATTAGAGCATTTTAGTAACGAACAGTGTTCTTTGTCAAAACTGACATTCTCATCATCCACTGATGCACTATGTCACAAAATGCAGTTCTCAGCTCAGAAAGCTTGTTTCTGACATTCTAACAGCTCAATTAGAGCATTTTAGCAATGATCAGTGTTCTTTGTCAAAAGTGACATTCTCATCATCCACTGATTCACTTTGTCACAAAATGCAGTTCTCAGCTCAGAAAGCTTGTTTCTGACATTCTAACAGCTCAATTAGAGCATTTTAGCAATGAACAGTGTTCTTTGTCAAAACTGACATTCTCATCATCCACTGATGCTTTTTGTCACAAAATGCAGTTCTCAGCTCAGAAAGCTTGTTTCTGACATTCTAACAGCTCAATTAGAGCATTTTAGTAATGAACAGTGTTCTTTGTCAAAACTGACATTCTCATCATCCACTGATGAACTATGTCACAAAATGCAGTTCTCAGCTCAGAAAGCTTGTTTCTGACATTCTAACAGCTCAATTGGAGCATTTTAGTAATGATCAGTGTTCTTTGTCAAAACTGACATTCTCATCATCCACTGATGCTTTTTGTCACAAAATGCAGTTTTCAGCTCAGAAAGCTTGTTTCTGATATTTTAACAGCTCAATTAGAGCATTTTAGTAATGAACAGTGTTCTTTGTCAAAACTGACATTCTCATCATCCACTGATGCACTTTGTCACAAAATGCAGTTTTCAGCTCAGAAAGCTTGTTTCTGACATTCTAACAGCTCAATTAGAGCATTTTAGTAATGATCAGTGTTCTTTGTCAAAAGTGACATTCTCATCATCCACTGATTCACTTTGTCACAAAATGCAGTTCTCAGCTCAGAAAGCTTGTTTCTGACATTCTAACAGCTCAATTAGAGCATTTTAGTAATGAACAGTGTTCTTTGTCAAAACTGACATTCTCATCATCCACTGATGAACTATGTCACAAAATGCAGTTCTCAGCTCAGAAAGCTTGTTTCTGACATTCTAACAGCTCAATTGGAGCATTTTAGTAATGATCAGTGTTCTTTGTCAAAACTGACATTCTCATCATCCACTGATGCTTTTTGTCACAAAATGCAGTTCTCAGCTCAGAAAGCTTGTTTCTGACATTCTAACAGCTCAATTGGAGCATTTTAGTAATGATCAGTGTTCTTTGTCAAAACTGACATTCTCATCATCCAATTAGAGCATTTTAGTAATGATCAGTGTTCTTTGTCAAAAGTGAGATTCTCATCATCCACTGATTCACTTTGTCACAAAATGCAGTTCTCAGCTCAGAAAGCTTGTTTCTGACATTCTAACAGCTCAATTGGAGCATTTTAGTGATGATCAGTGTTCTTTGTCAAAACTGACATTCTCATCATCCACTGATGCTTTTTGTCACAAAATGCAGTTTTCAGCTCAGAAAGCTTGTTTCTGATATGTTAACAGCTCAATTAGAGCATTTTAGAAATGAACAGTGTTCTTTGTCAAAACTGACATTCTCATCATCCACAGATGCACTTTGTCACAAAATGCAGTTTTATGCTCAGAAAGCTTGTTTCTGACATTCTAACAGCTCAATTAGAGCATTTTAGTAATGATCAGTGTTCTTTGTCAAAAGTGACATTCTCATCATCCACTGATGCTTTTTGTCACAAAATGCAGTTTTCAGCTCAGAAAGCTTGTTTCTGACATTCTAACAGCTCAATTAGAGCATTTTAGTAATGATCAGTGTTCTTTGTCAAAACTGACATTCTCATCATCCACTGATGCTTTTTGTCACAAAATGCAGTTTTCAGCTCAGAAAGCTTGTTTCTGACATTCTAACAGCTCAATTAGAGCATTTTAGTAATGAACAGTGTTCTTTGTCAAAAGTGACATTCTCATCATCCACTGATTCACTTTGTCACAAAATGCAGTTCTCAGCTCAGAAAGCTTGTTTCTGACATTCTAACAGCTCAATTAGAGCATTTTAGTAATGAACAGTGTTCTTTGTCAAAACTGACATTCTCATCATCCACTGATAAACTATGTGAAACTATGTCACAAAATGCAGTTCTCAGCTCAGAAAGCTTGTTTCTGACATTCTAACAGCCCAATTAGAGCATTTTAGTAATGAACAGTGTTCTTTGTCAAAACTGACATTCTCATCATCCACTGATTCACTTTGTCACAAAATGCAGTTTTCAGCTCAGAAAGCTTGTTTCTGACATTCTAACAGCTCAATTAGAGCATTTTAGTAATGAACAGTGTTCTTTGTCAAAACTGACATTCTCATCATCCACTGATGAACTATGTCACAAAATGCAGTTCTCAGCTCAGAAAGCTTGTTTCTGATATTCAACTCAAATATGTTCCTTCCTCCAAAGGAATGAGATTAATGAAGATTTCCAGTCTGGATTTAGAGCACATCACAGTACAGAGACTGCTCTGATTAGAGTTACAAATGATCTGTTTATGGCGTCCGACCGAGGTTGTATCTCCTTATTGGTGCTGCTAGATCTTAGTGCTGCATTCGACACCATTGACCACAGCATGCTCCTACATAGACTTGAAAATGATGTCGGTATTAAGGAAATAGCTTTGAAATGGCTTAGATCTTATTTATGCGACCGTTTCCAATATGTAAAAATAAACAATGAGGTATCACGCAAATCGCAAGTCCAGTACGGTGTACCACAGGGCTCAGTACTAGGGCCTATGCTCTTCGCATTATACATGTTACCCCTAGGAGATATAATAAAGCGACACGGAATAAGCTTTCACTGCTATGCTGATGATACGCAACTTTATATTTCCTCGAAGCCTCACGAAACACAGCAATTCCATCGAATAGTGGAATGCATTGTCGATATAAAAAAGTGGATGAGTAGCAATTTTTTATTACTGAACTCGGACAAAACTGAAGTGTTACTTATCGGACCGAAAACCGCCCTACGTAACAACCAAGAATACTGTTTAACTATTGATGGATGTTCCATAAAACCCTCATCTTCAACTAAGAATCTTGGCTTTATATTCGATAGTACTCTGTCATTTGAGAACCAGGTCGCCAACACCTGTAAGATTGCGTTTTTCCATCTTAAAAATATATCTAAATTACGTCATATGCTGTCATCATCAGATGCGGAGAAGCTTATACATGCCTTTATGACATCAAGACTAGATTACTGTAATGCACTATTAGGTGGTTGCCCTGCAGGCCTATTACAAAAACTCCAACTGGTCCAAAATGCGGCAGCTCGAGTTCTTACACGTACAAAAAAGTATGAGCATATTAGCCCGGTTCTGTCAACCTTGCACTGGTTACCTATAAAGCATCGCATAAATTTTAAAATCTTGCTTATTACCTATAAAGCCTTGCATGGTTTAGCTCCTCACTACTTGAGAGAACTTCTTACGTATTATAGTCCATCACGTGCACTACGCTCTCAGGCGTCAGGTCAGTTGGTAATACCTAGAATTTCAAAATCAAGTGCAGGCGGCAGATCCTTTTCCTATCTAGCGCCTAAACTTTGGAACCGTCTTCCCTGCAATGTCCGGGAGGCGGACACACTCTGTCAGTTTAAATCTAGACTAAAGACGCATCTTTTTAATCTTGCATACACTAGATTATCATAATATATGTATTTCAAACATCTAGGCTGCACTAGTTAGATCAACCGGAACCAGGGACACTTCCAATAACAACTGATGCATTTGTTGCATCAAAGAGTGCAGAACAGTACTCTACTCTCAGCCAGTCTTGTCTCATTGTTCCAAGGTTACAAGAGCGGAGCGGGCAGGGCGCAATCCATTCCTAGACCTGACAAATGCTGGACGAAGGAAGTGACGTCCCTACAAAACTTCAGTCGCTATTAGATTATTAATGATAATTTTAAATCTAATTTATTTTTTATTTTCGCCTTGTTGTGCAAGCACTGTTGAGCTTGTGCAGAGGCTGCAGTTTTTGCCAGAGGGGAACTGGAATCCCCTGGTTAGGCCTGGTTTCCCTCCGAGGTTTTTTTTCTCCTCCAATGGAGTTTTCGGTTCCTCGCCACCGTTTGCATACTGTTTTGCACTGTTTTGCCTGGCCGGGGGGGCTGCTAGAATTTGGTAGTCTTATTTAACACTGCATATAGGAATTTATTGTGTGTCTGATATTTGACCTGTGTTTTGAATTTAACCTTTTATGTTTTACTTATAGTAATTTTTTCTTGTACAGCTGCTTTGTAACAATGAAAATTGTAAAAAGCGCTATATAAATAAAGCTGACTTGACTTGACTTGACATTCTAACAGCTCAATTAGAGCATTTTAGTAATGAACAGTGTTCTTTGTCAAAACTGACATTCTCATCATCCACTGATGAACTATGTCACAAAATGCAGTTCTCAGCTCAGAAAGCTTGTTTCTGACATTCTAACAGCCCAATTAGAGCATTTTAGTAATGAACAGTGTTCTTTGTCAAAACTGACATTCTCATCATCCACTGATTCACTTTGTCACAAAATGCAGTTTTCAGCTCAGAAAGCTTGTTTCTGACATTCTAACAGCTCAATTAGAGCATTTTAGTAATGAACAGTGTTCTTTGTCAAAACTGACATTCTCATCATCCACTGATGAACTATGTCACAAAATGCAGTTCTCAGCTCAGAAAGCTTGTTTCTGACATTCTAACAGCTCAATTGGAGCATTTTAGTAATGATCAGTGTTCTTTGTTAAAACTGACATTCTCATCATACACTGATGCTTTTTGTCACAAAATGCAGTTTTCATCTCAGAAAGCTTGTTTCTGATAATTTAACAGCTCAATTAGAGCATTTTAGTAATGAACAGTGTTCTTTGTCAAAACTGACATTCTCATCATCCACTGATTCACTTTGTCACAAAATGCAGTTTTCAGCTCAGAAAGCTTGTTTCTGACATTCTAACAGCTCAATTAGAGCATTTTAGTAATGATCAGTGTTCTTTGTCAAAACTGACATTCTCATCATCCACTGATGCTTTTTGTCACAAAATGCAGTTCTCAGCTCAGAAAGCTTGTTTCTGACATTCTAACAGCTCAATTAGAGCATTTTAGTAATGAACAGTGTTCTTTGTCAAAACTGACATTCTCATCATCCACTGATGCTTTTTGTCACAAAATGCAGTTCTCAGCTCAGAAAGCTTGTTTCTGACATTCTAACAGCTCAATTAGAGCATTTTAGTAATGAACAGTGTTCTTTGTCAAAACTGTCATTCTCATCATCCACTGATGCACTATGTCACAAAATGCAGTTCTCAGCTCAGAAAGCTTGTTTCTGACATTCTAACAGCTCAATTAGAGCATTTTAGCAATGATCAGTGTTCTTTGTCAAAAGTGACATTCTCATCATCCACTGATTCACTTTGTCACAAAATGCAGTTCTCAGCTCAGAAAGCTTGTTTCTGACATTCTAACAGCTCAATTAGAGCATTTTAGTAATGATCAGTGTTCTTTGTCAAAACTGACATTCTCATCATCCACTGATGCTTTTTGTCACAAAATGCATTTCTCAGCTCAGAAAGCTTGTTTCTGACATTCTAACAGCTCAATTGGAGCATTTCAGTAATGAACAGTGTTCTTTGTCAAAACTGACATTCTCATCATCCACTGAATCACTTTGTCACAAAATGCAGTTTTCAGCTCAGAAAGCTTGTTTCTGACATTCTAACAGCTCAATTAGAGCATTTTAGTAATGATCAGTGTTCTTTGTCAAAACTGACATTCTCATCATCCACTGATGCTTTTTGTCACAAAATGCAGTTTTCAGCTCAGAAAGCTTGTTTCTGACATTCTAACAGCTCAATTGGAGCATTTTAGTAATGATCAGTGTTCTTTGTCAAAACTGACATTCTCATCATCCACTGATGCTTTTTGTCACAAAATGCAGTTTTCAGCTCAGAAAGCTTGTTTCTGATATTTTAACAGCTCAATTAGAGCATTTTAGTAATGAACAGTGTTCTTTGTCAAAACTGACATTCTCATCATCCACTGATGCACTTTGTCACAAAATGCAGTTTTCAGCTCAGAAAGCTTGTTTCTGACATTCTAACAGCTCAATTAGAGCATTTTAGTAATGATCAGTGTTCTTTGTCAAAAGTGACATTCTCATCATCCACTGATTCACTTTGTCACAAAATGCAGTTCTCAGCTCAGAAAGCTTGTTTCTGACATTCTAACAGCTCAATTAGAGCATTTTAGTAATGAACAGTGTTCTTTGTCAAAACTGACATTCTCATCATCCACTGATGAACTATGTCACAAAATGCAGTTCTCAGCTCAGAAAGCTTGTTTCTGACATTCTAACAGCTCAATTGGAGCATTTTAGTAATGAACAGTGTTCTTTGTCAAAACTGACATTCTCATCATCCACTGATGCTTTTTGTCACAAAATGCAGTTCTCAGCTCAGAAAGCTTGTTTCTGACATTCTAACAGCTCAAATAGAGCATTTTAGTAATGAACAGTGTTCTTTGTCAAAACTGACATTCTCATCATCCACTGATGCACTATGTCACAAAATGCAGTTCTCAGCTCAGAAAGCTTGTTTCTGACATTCTAACAGCTCAATTAGAGCATTTTAGCAATGATCAGTGTTCTTTGTCAAAAGTGACATTCTCATCATCCACTGATTCACTTTGTCACAAAATGCAGTTCTCAGCTCAGAAAGCTTGTTTCTGACATTGTAACAGCTCAATTAGAGCATTTTAGTAATGATCAGTGTTCTTTGTCAAAACTGACATTCTCATCATCCACTGATGCTTTTTGTCACAAAATGCATTTCTCAGCTCAGAAAGCTTGTTTCTGACATTCTAACAGCTCAATTGGAGCATTTCAGTAATGAACAGTGTTCTTTGTCAAAACTGACATTCTCATCATCCACTGATTCACTTTGTCACAAAATGCAGTTTTCAGCTCAGAAAGCTTGTTTCTGACATTCTAACAGCTCAATTAGAGCATTTTAGTAATGATCAGTGTTCTTTGTCAAAACTGACATTCTCATCATCCACTGATGCTTTTTGTCACAAAATGCAGTTTTCAGCTCAGAAAGCTTGTTTCTGACATTCTAACAGCTCAATTGGAGCATTTTAGTAATGATCAGTGTTCTTTGTCAAAACTGACATTCTCATCATCCACTGATGCTTTTTGTCACAAAATGCAGTTTTCAGCTCAGAAAGCTTGTTTCTGATATTTTAACAGCTCAATTAGAGCATTTTAGTAATGAACAGTGTTCTTTGTCAAAACTGACATTCTCATCATCCACTGATGCACTTTGTCACAAAATGCAGTTTTCAGCTCAGAAAGCTTGGTTCTGACATTCTAACAGCTCAATTAGAGCATTTTAGTAATGATCAGTGTTCTTTGTCAAAAGTGACATTCTCATCATCCACTGATTCACTTTGTCACAAAATGCAGTTCTCAGCTCAGAAAGCTTGTTTCTGACATTCTAACAGCTCAATTAGAGCATTTTAGTAATGAACAGTGTTCTTTGTCAAAACTGACATTCTCATCATCCACTGATGAACTATGTCACAAAATGCAGTTCTCAGCTCAGAAAGCTTGTTTCTGACATTCTAACAGCTCAATTGGAGCATTTTAGTAATGATCAGTGTTCTTTGTCAAAACTGACATTCTCATCATCCACTGATGCTTTTTGTCACAAAATGCAGTTCTCAGCTCAGAAAGCTTGTTTCTGACATTCTAACAGCTCAATTAGAGCATTTTAGTAATGAACAGTGTTCTTTGTCAAAACTGACATTCTCATCATCCACTGATGCACTTTGTCAAATAAATGCTGTTTTCAGCTCAGAAAGCTTGTTTCTGACATTCTAACAGCTCAATTGGAGCATTTTAGTAATGATCAGTGTTCTTTGTCAAAACTGACATTCTCATCATCCACTGATGAACTATGTCACAAAATGCAGTTCTCAGCTCAGAAAGCTTGTTTCTGACATTCTAACAGCTCAATTGGAGCATTTTAGTAATGATCAGTGTTCTTTGTCAAAACTGACATTCTCATCATCCACTGATGAACTTTGTCACAAAATGCAGTTCTCAGCTCAGAAAGCTTGTTTCTGACATTCTAACAGCTCAATTAGAGCATTTTAGTAATGAACAGTGTTCTTTGTCAGACTGACATTCTCATCATCGACTGATGCACTATGTCACAAAATGCAGTTCTCAGCTCAGAAAGCTTGTTTCTGACATTCTAACAGCTCAATTAGAGCATTTTAGCAATGATCAGTGTTCTTTGTCAAAAGTGACATTCTCATCATCCACTGATTCACTTTGTCACAAAATGCAGTTCTCAGCTCAGAAAGCTTGTTTCTGACATTCTAACAGCTCAATTAGAGCATTTTAGTAATGATCAGTGTTCTTTGTCAAAACTGACATTCTCATCATCCACTGATGAACTTTGTCACAAAATGCAGTTCTCAGCTCAGAAAGCTTGTTTCTGAGATTCTAACAGCTCAATTAGAGCATTTTAGCAATGAACAGTGTTCTTTGTCAAAACTGACATTCTCATCATCCTCTGATGCACAGTGTCACAAAATGCAGTTCTCAGCTCAGAAAGCTAGTTTCTGACATTCTAACAGCTCAATGAGAGCATTTTAGCAATGATCAGTGTTCTTTGTCAAAAGTGACATTCTCATCATCCACTGATTCACTTTGTCACAAAATGCAGTTCTCAGCTCAGAAAGCTTGTTTCTGACATTCTAACAGCTCAATTAGAGCATTTGAGTAATGAACAGTGTTCTTTGTCAAAACTGACATTCTCATCATCCACTGATGCACTTTGTCAAATAAATGCTGTTTTCAGCTCAGAAAGCTTGTTTCTGACATTCTAACAGCTCAATTGGAGCATTTTAGTAATGATCAGTGTTCTTTGTCAAAACTGACATTCTCATCATCCACTGATGAACTATGTCACAAAATGCAGTTCTCAGCTCAGAAAGCTTGTTTCTGACATTCTAACAGCTCAATTGGAGCATTTTAGTAATGATCAGTGTTCTTTGTCAAAACTGACATTCTCATCATCCACTGATGAACTTTGTCACAAAATGCAGTTCTCAGCTCAGAAAGCTTGTTTCTGACATTCTAACAGCTCAATTAGAGCATTTTAGTAATGAACAGTGTTCTTTGTCAAAACTGACATTCTCATCATCCACTGATGCACTATGTCACAAAATGCAGTTCTCAGCTCAGAAAGCTTGTTTCTGACATTCTAACAGCTCAATTAGAGCATTTTAGTAATGAACAGTGTTCTTTGTCAAAACTGACATTCTCATCATCCACTGATGCACTATGTCACAAAATGCAGTTCTCAGCTCAGAAAGCTTGTTTCTGACATTCTAACAGCTCAATTAGAGCATTTTAGCAATGATCAGTGTTCTTTGTCAAAAGTGACATTCTCATCATCCACTGATTCACTTTGTCACAAAATGCAGTTCTCAGCTCAGAAAGCTTGTTTCTGACATTCTAACAGCTCAATTAGAGCATTTTAGTAATGAACAGTGTTCTTTGTCAAAACTGACATTCTAATCATCCACTGATGAACTATGTCACAAAATGCAGTTCTCAGCTCAGAAAGCTTGTTTCTGACATTCTAACAGCCCAATTAGAGCATTTTAGTAATGAACAGTGTTCTTTGTCAAAACTGACATTCTCATCATCCACTGATGAACTATGTCACAAAATGCAGTTCTCAGCTCAGAAAGCTTGTTTCTGACATTCTAACAGCTCAAATAGAGCATTTTAGTAATGAACAGTGTTCTTTGTCAAAACTGACATTCTCATCATCCACTGATTCACTTTGTCACAAAATGCAGTTCTCAGCTCAGAAAGCTTGTTTCTGACATTCTAACAGCTCAATTAGAGCATTTTAGTAATGAACAGTGTTTTTTTGTCAAAACTGACATTCTCATCATCCACTGATGAACTATGTCACAAAATGCAGTTCTCAGCTCAGAAAGCTTGTTTCTGACATTCTAACAGCTCAATTGGAGCATTTTAGTAATGATCAGTGTTCTTTGTTAAAACTGACATTCTCATCATACACTGATGCTTTTTGTCACAAAATGCAGTTTTCATCTCAGAAAGCTTGTTTCTGATAATTTAACAGCTCAATTAGAGCATTTTAGTAATGAACAGTGTTCTTTGTCAAAACTGACATTCTCATCATCCACTGATGCACTTTGTCACAAAATGCAGTTTTATGCTCAGAAAGCTTGTTTCTGACATTCTAAAAGCTCAATTAGAGCATTTTAGTAATGATCAGTGTTCTTTGTCAAAAGTGACATTCTCATCATCCACTGATTCACTTTGTCACAAAATGCAGTTCTCAGCTCAGAAAGCTTGTTTCTGACATTCTAACAGCTCAATTGGAGCATTTTAGTAATGATCAGTGTTCTTTGTCAAAACTGACATTCTCATCATCCAATTAGAGCATTTTAGTAATGATCAGTGTTCTTTGTCAAAAGTGACATTCTCATCATCCACTGATTCACTTTGTCACAAAATGCAGTTCTCAGCGCAGAAAGCTTGTTTCTGACATTCTAACAGCTCAATTGGAGCATTTTAGTAATGATCAGTGTTCTTTGTCAAAACTGACATTCTCATCATCCACTGATGCTTTTTGTCACAAAATGCAGTTTTCAGCTCAGAAAGCTTGTTTCTGATATTTTAACAGCTCAATTAGAGCATTTTAGTAATGAACAGTGTTCTTTGTCAAAACTGACATTCTCATCATCCACTGATGCACTTTGTCACAAAATGCAGTTTTATGCTCAGAAAGCTTGTTTCTGACATTCTAACAGCTCAATTAGAGCATTTTAGTAATGAACAGTGTTCTTTGTCAAAACTGACATTCTCATCATCCACTGATGCACTATGTCACAAAATGCAGTTCTCAGCCCAGAAAGCTTGTTTCTGACATTCTAACAGCTCAATTAGAGCATTTTAGCAATGATCAGTGTTCTTTGTCAAAAGTGACATTCTCATCATCCACTGATTCACTTTGTCACAAAATGCAGTTCTCAGCTCAGAAAGCTTGTTTCTGACATTCTAACAGCTCAATTGGAGCATTTTAGTAATGATCAGTGTTCTTTGTCAAAACTGACATTCTCATCATCCACTGATGCTTTTTGTCACAAAATGCAGTTTTCAGCTCAGAAAGCTTGTTTCTGATATGTTAACAGCTCAATTAGAGCATTTTAGAAATGAACAGTGTTCTTTGTCAAAACTGACATTCTCATCATCCACAGATGCACTTTGTCACAAAATGCAGTTTTATGCTCAGAAAGCTTGTTTCTGACATTCTAACAGCTCAATTAGAGCATTTTAGTAATGATCAGTGTTCTTTGTCAAAAGTGACATTCTCATCATCCACTGATGCTTTTTGTCACAAAATGCAGTTTTCAGCTCAGAAAGCTTGTTTCTGACATTCTAACAGCTCAATTAGAGCATTTTAGTAATGATCAGTGTTCTTTGTCAAAACTGACATTCTCATCATCCACTGATGCTTTTTGTCACAAAATGCAGTTTTCAGCTCAGAAAGCTTGTTTCTGACATTCTAACAGCTCAATTAGAGCATTTTAGTAATGAACAGTGTTCTTTGTCAAAAGTGACATTCTCATCATCCACTGATTCACTTTGTCACAAAATGCAGTTCTCAGCTCAGAAAGCTTGTTTCTGACATTCTAACAGCTCAATTAGAGCATTTTAGTAATGAACAGTGTTCTTTGTCAAAACTGACATTCTCATCATCCACTGATAAACTATGTGAAACTATGTCACAAAATGCAGTTCTCAGCTCAGAAAGCTTGTTTCTGACATTCTAACAGCCCAATTAGAGCATTTTAGTAATGAACAGTGTTCTTTGTCAAAACTGACATTCTCATCATCCACTGATTCACTTTGTCACAAAATGCAGTTTTCAGCTCAGAAAGCTTGTTTCTGACATTCTAACAGCTCAATTAGAGCATTTTAGTAATGAACAGTGTTCTTTGTCAAAACTGACATTCTCATCATCCACTGATGAACTATGTCACAAAATGCAGTTCTCAGCTCAGAAAGCTTGTTTCTGACATTCTAACAGCTCAATTAGAGCATTTTAGTAATGAACAGTGTTCTTTGTCAAAACTGACATTCTCATCATCCACTGATGAACTTTGTCACAAAATGCAGTTCTCAGCTCAGAAAGCTTGTTTCTGACATTCTAACAGCCCAATTAGAGCATTTTAGTAATGAACAGTGTTCTTTGTCAAAACTGACATTCTCATCATCCACTGATTCACTTTGTCACAAAATGCAGTTTTCAGCTCAGAAAGCTTGTTTCTGACATTCTAACAGCTCAATTAGAGCATTTTAGTAATGAACAGTGTTCTTTGTCAAAACTGACATTCTCATCATCCACTGATGAACTATGTCACAAAATGCAGTTCTCAGCTCAGAAAGCTTGTTTCTGACATTCTAACAGCTCAATTGGAGCATTTTAGTAATGATCAGTGTTCTTTGTTAAAACTGACATTCTCATCATACACTGATGCTTTTTGTCACAAAATGCAGTTTTCATCTCAGAAAGCTTGTTTCTGATAATTTAACAGCTCAATTAGAGCATTTTAGTAATGAACAGTGTTCTTTGTCAAAACTGACATTCTCATCATCCACTGATTCAATTTGTCACAAAATGCAGTTTTCAGCTCAGAAAGCTTGTTTCTGACATTCTAACAGCTCAATTAGAGCATTTTAGTAATGATCAGTGTTCTTTGTCAAAACTGACATTCTCATCATCCACTGATGCTTTTTGTCACAAAATGCAGTTCTCAGCTCAGAAAGCTTGTTTCTGACATTCTAACAGCTCAATTAGAGCATTTTAGTAATGAACAGTGTTCTTTGTCAAAACTGACATTCTCATCATCCACTGATGCTTTTTGTCACAAAATGCAGTTCTCAGCTCAGAAAGCTTGTTTCTGACATTCTAACAGCTCAATTAGAGCATTTTAGTAATGAACAGTGTTCTTTGTCAAAACTGTCATTCTCATCATCCACTGATGCACTATGTCACAAAATGCAGTTCTCAGCTCGGAAAGCTTGTTTCTGACATTCTAACAGCTCAATTAGAGCATTTTAGCAATGATCAGTGTTCTTTGTCAAAAGTGACATTCTCATCATCCACTGATTCACTTTGTCACAAAATGCAGTTCTCAGCTCAGAAAGCTTGTTTCTGACATTCTAACAGCTCAATTAGAGCATTTTAGTAATGATCAGTGTTCTTTGTCAAAACTGACATTCTCATCATCCACTGATGCTTTTTGTCACAAAATGCATTTCTCAGCTCAGAAAGCTTGTTTCTGACATTCTAACAGCTCAATTGGAGCATTTCAGTAATGAACAGTGTTCTTTGTCAAAACTGACATTCTCATCATCCACTGAATCACTTTGTCACAAAATGCAGTTTTCAGCTCAGAAAGCTTGTTTCTGACATTCTAACAGCTCAATTAGAGCATTTTAGTAATGATCAGTGTTCTTTGTCAAAACTGACATTCTCATCATCCACTGATGCTTTTTGTCACAAAATGCAGTTTTCAGCTCAGAAAGCTTGTTTCTGACATTCTAACAGCTCAATTGGAGCATTTTAGTAATGATCAGTGTTCTTTGTCAAAACTGACATTCTCATCATCCACTGATGCTTTTTGTCACAAAATGCAGTTTTCAGCTCAGAAAGCTTGTTTCTGATATTTTAACAGCTCAATTAGAGCATTTTAGTAATGAACAGTGTTCTTTGTCAAAACTGACATTCTCATCATCCACTGATTCACTTTGTCACAAAATGCAGTTCTCAGCTCAGAAAGCTTGTTTCTGACATTCTAACAGCTCAATTAGAGCATTTTAGTAATGAACAGTGTTCTTTGTCAAAACTGACATTCTCATCATCCACTGATGAACTATGTCACAAAATGCAGTTCTCAGCTCAGAAAGCTTGTTTCTGACATTCTAACAGCTCAATTGGAGCATTTTAGTAATGATCAGTGTTCTTTGTCAAAACTGACATTCTCATCATCCACTGATGCTTTTTGTCACAAAATGCAGTTCTCAGCTCAGAAAGCTTGTTTCTGACATTCTAACAGCTCAATTAGAGCATTTTAGTAATGAACAGTGTTCTTTGTCAAAACTGACATTCTCATCATCCACTGATGCACTTTGTCAAATAAATGCTGTTTTCAGCTCAGAAAGCTTGTTTCTGACATTCTAACAGCTCAATTGGAGCATTTTAGTAATGATCAGTGTTCTTTGTCAAAACTGACATTCTCATCATCCACTGATGAACTATGTCACAAAATGCAGTTCTCAGCTCAGAAAGCTTGTTTCTGACATTCTAACAGCTCAATTGGAGCATTTTAGTAATGATCAGTGTTCTTTGTCAAAACTGACATTCTCATCATCCACTGATGAACTTTGTCACAAAATGCAGTTCTCAGCTCAGAAAGCTTGTTTCTGACATTCTAACAGCTCAATTAGAGCATTTTAGTAATGAACAGTGTTCTTTGTCAGACTGACATTCTCATCATCGACTGATGCACTATGTCACAAAATGCAGTTCTCAGCTCAGAAAGCTTGTTTCTGACATTCTAACAGCTCAATTAGAGCATTTTAGCAATGATCAGTGTTCTTTGTCAAAAGTGACATTCTCATCATCCACTGATTCACTTTGTCACAAAATGCAGTTCTCAGCTCAGAAAGCTTGTTTCTGACATTCTAACAGCTCAATTAGAGCATTTTAGTAATGATCAGTGTTCTTTGTCAAAACTGACATTCTCATCATCCACTGATGAACTTTGTCACAAAATGCAGTTCTCAGCTCAGAAAGCTTGTTTCTGAGATTCTAACAGCTCAATTAGAGCATTTTAGCAATGAACAGTGTTCTTTGTCAAAACTGACATTCTCATCATCCTCTGATGCACAGTGTCACAAAATGCAGTTCTCAGCTCAGAAAGCTAGTTTCTGACATTCTAACAGCTCAATGAGAGCATTTTAGCAATGATCAGTGTTCTTTGTCAAAAGTGACATTCTCATCATCCACTGATTCACTTTGTCACAAAATGCAGTTCTCAGCTCAGAAAGCTTGTTTCTGACATTCTAACAGCTCAATTAGAGCATTTGAGTAATGAACAGTGTTCTTTGTCAAAACTGACATTCTCATCATCCACTGATGCACTTTGTCAAATAAATGCTGTTTTCAGCTCAGAAAGCTTGTTTCTGACATTCTAACAGCTCAATTGGAGCATTTTAGTAATGATCAGTGTTCTTTGTCAAAACTGACATTCTCATCATCCACTGATGAACTATGTCACAAAATGCAGTTCTCAGCTCAGAAAGCTTGTTTCTGACATTCTAACAGCTCAATTGGAGCATTTTAGTAATGATCAGTGTTCTTTGTCAAAACTGACATTCTCATCATCCACTGATGAACTTTGTCACAAAATGCAGTTCTCAGCTCAGAAAGCTTGTTTCTGACATTCTAACAGCTCAATTAGAGCATTTTAGTAATGAACAGTGTTCTTTGTCAAAACTGACATTCTCATCATCCACTGATGCACTATGTCACAAAATGCAGTTCTCAGCTCAGAAAGCTTGTTTCTGACATTCTAACAGCTCAATTAGAGCATTTTAGTAATGAACAGTGTTCTTTGTCAAAACTGACATTCTCATCATCCACTGATGCACTATGTCACAAAATGCAGTTCTCAGCTCAGAAAGCTTGTTTCTGACATTCTAACAGCTCAATTAGAGCATTTTAGCAATGATCAGTGTTCTTTGTCAAAAGTGACATTCTCATCATCCACTGATTCACTTTGTCACAAAATGCAGTTCTCAGCTCAGAAAGCTTGTTTCTGACATTCTAACAGCTCAATTAGAGCATTTTAGTAATGATCAGTGTTCTTTGTCAAAACTGACATTCTAATCATCCACTGATGAACTATGTCACAAAATGCAGTTCTCAGCTCAGAAAGCTTGTTTCTGACATTCTAACAGCCCAATTAGAGCATTTTAGTAATGAACAGTGTTCTTTGTCAAAACTGACATTCTCATCATCCACTGATGAACTATGTCACAAAATGCAGTTTTCAGCTCAGAAAGCTTGTTTCTGATATGTTAACAGCTCAATTAGAGCATTTTAGTAATGAACAGTGTTCTTTGTCAAAACTGACATTCTCATCATCCACAGATGCACTTTGTCACAAAATGCAGTTTTATGCTCAGAAAGCTTGTTTCTGACATTCTAACAGCTCAATTAGAGCATTTTAGTAATGATCAGTGTTCTTTGTCAAAAGTGACATTCTCATCATCCACTGATGCTTTTTGTCACAAAATGCAGTTTTCAGCTCAGAAAGCTTGTTTCTGACATTCTAACAGCTCAATTAGAGCATTTTAGTAATGATCAGTGTTCTTTGTCAAAACTGACATTCTCATCATCCACTGATGCTTTTTGTCACAAAATGCAGTTTTCAGCTCAGAAAGCTTGTTTCTGACATTCTAACAGCTCAATTAGAGCATTTTAGTAATGAACAGTGTTCTTTGTCAAAAGTGACATTCTCATCATCCACTGATTCACTTTGTCACAAAATGCAGTTCTCAGCTCAGAAAGCTTGTTTCTGACATTCTAACAGCTCAATTAGAGCATTTTAGTAATGAACAGTGTTCTTTGTCAAAACTGACATTCTCATCATCCACTGATAAACTATGTGAAACTATGTCACAAAATGCAGTTCTCAGCTCAGAAAGCTTGTTTCTGACATTCTAACAGCCCAATTAGAGCATTTTAGTAATGAACAGTGTTCTTTGTCAAAACTGACATTCTCATCATCCACTGATTCACTTTGTCACAAAATGCAGTTTTCAGCTCAGAAAGCTTGTTTCTGACATTCTAACAGCTCAATTAGAGCATTTTAGTAATGAACAGTGTTCTTTGTCAAAACTGACATTCTCATCATCCACTGATGAACTATGTCACAAAATGCAGTTCTCAGCTCAGAAAGCTTGTTTCTGACATTCTAACAGCTCAATTAGAGCATTTTAGTAATGAACAGTGTTCTTTGTCAAAACTGACATTCTCATCATCCACTGATGAACTATGTCACAAAATGCAGTTCTCAGCTCAGAAAGCTTGTTTCTGACATTCTAACAGCCCAATTAGAGCATTTTAGTAATGAACAGTGTTCTTTGTCAAAACTGACATTCTCATCATCCACTGATTCACTTTGTCACAAAATGCAGTTTTCAGCTCAGAAAGCTTGTTTCTGACATTCTAACAGCTCAATTAGAGCATTTTAGTAATGAACAGTGTTCTTTGTCAAAACTGACATTCTCATCATCCACTGATGAACTATGTCACAAAATGCAGTTCTCAGCTCAGAAAGCTTGTTTCTGACATTCTAACAGCTCAATTGGAGCATTTTAGTAATGATCAGTGTTCTTTGTTAAAACTGACATTCTCATCATACACTGATGCTTTTTGTCACAAAATGCAGTTTTCATCTCAGAAAGCTTGTTTCTGATAATTTAACAGCTCAATTAGAGCATTTTAGTAATGAACAGTGTTCTTTGTCAAAACTGACATTCTCATCATCCACTGATTCAATTTGTCACAAAATGCAGTTTTCAGCTCAGAAAGCTTGTTTCTGACATTCTAACAGCTCAATTAGAGCATTTTAGTAATGATCAGTGTTCTTTGTCAAAACTGACATTCTCATCATCCACTGATGCTTTTTGTCACAAAATGCAGTTCTCAGCTCAGAAAGCTTGTTTCTGACATTCTAACAGCTCAATTAGAGCATTTTAGTAATGAACAGTGTTCTTTGTCAAAACTGACATTCTCATCATCCACTGATGCTTTTTGTCACAAAATGCAGTTCTCAGCTCAGAAAGCTTGTTTCTGACATTCTAACAGCTCAATTAGAGCATTTTAGTAATGAACAGTGTTCTTTGTCAAAACTGTCATTCTCATCATCCACTGATGCACTATGTCACAAAATGCAGTTCTCAGCTCGGAAAGCTTGTTTCTGACATTCTAACAGCTCAATTAGAGCATTTTAGCAATGATCAGTGTTCTTTGTCAAAAGTGACATTCTCATCATCCACTGATTCACTTTGTCACAAAATGCAGTTCTCAGCTCAGAAAGCTTGTTTCTGACATTCTAACAGCTCAATTAGAGCATTTTAGTAATGATCAGTGTTCTTTGTCAAAACTGACATTCTCATCATCCACTGATGCTTTTTGTCACAAAATGCATTTCTCAGCTCAGAAAGCTTGTTTCTGACATTCTAACAGCTCAATTGGAGCATTTCAGTAATGAACAGTGTTCTTTGTCAAAACTGACATTCTCATCATCCACTGAATCACTTTGTCACAAAATGCAGTTTTCAGCTCAGAAAGCTTGTTTCTGACATTCTAACAGCTCAATTAGAGCATTTTAGTAATGATCAGTGTTCTTTGTCAAAACTGACATTCTCATCATCCACTGATGCTTTTTGTCACAAAATGCAGTTTTCAGCTCAGAAAGCTTGTTTCTGACATTCTAACAGCTCAATTGGAGCATTTTAGTAATGATCAGTGTTCTTTGTCAAAACTGACATTCTCATCATCCACTGATGCTTTTTGTCACAAAATGCAGTTTTCAGCTCAGAAAGCTTGTTTCTGATATTTTAACAGCTCAATTAGAGCATTTTAGTAATGAACAGTGTTCTTTGTCAAAACTGACATTCTCATCATCCACTGATGCACTTTGTCACAAAATGCAGTTTTCAGCTCAGAAAGCTTGTTTCTGACATTCTAACAGCTCAATTAGAGCATTTTAGTAATGATCAGTGTTCTTTGTCAAAAGTGACATTCTCATCATCCACTGATTCACTTTGTCACAAAATGCAGTTCTCAGCTCAGAAAGCTTGTTTCTGACATTCTAACAGCTCAATTAGAGCATTTTAGTAATGAACAGTGTTCTTTGTCAAAACTGACATTCTCATCATCCACTGATGCTTTTTGTCACAAAATGCAGTTCTCAGCTCAGAAAGCTTGTTTCTGACATTCTAACAGCTCAATTAGAGCATTTTAGTAATGAACAGTGTTCTTTGTCAAAACTGACATTCTCATCATCCACTGATGCACTATGTCACAAAATGCAGTTCTCAGCTCAGAAAGCTTGTTTCTGACATTCTAACAGCTCAATTAGAGCATTTTAGCAATGATCAGTGTTCTTTGTCAAAAGTGACATTCTCATCATCCACTGATTCACTTTGTCACAAAATGCAGTTCTCAGCTCAGAAAGCTTGTTTCTGACATTCTAACAGCTCAATTAGAGCATTTTAGTAATGATCAGTGTTCTTTGTCAAAACTGACATTCTCATCATCCACTGATGCTTTTTGTCACAAAATGCAGTTCTCAGCTCAGAAAGCTTGTTTCTGACATTCTAACAGCTCAATTAGAGCATTTTAGTAATGAACAGTGTTCTTTGTCAAAACTGACATTCTCATCATCCACTGATGCTTTTTGTCACAAAATGCAGTTCTCAGCTCAGAAAGCTTGTTTCTGACATTCTAACAGCTCAATTAGAGCATTTTAGTAATGAACAGTGTTCTTTGTCAAAACTGACATTCTCATCATCCACTGATGCACTATGTCACAAAATGCAGTTCTCAGCTCAGAAAGCTTGTTTCTGACATTCTAACAGCTCAATTAGAGCATTTTAGCAATGATCAGTGTTCTTTGTCAAAAGTGACATTCTCATCATCCACTGATTCACTTTGTCACAAAATGCAGTTCTCAGCTCAGAAAGCTTGTTTCTGACATTCTAACAGCTCAATTAGAGCATTTTAGTAATGATCAGTGTTCTTTGTCAAAACTGACATTCTCATCATCCACTGATGCTTTTTGTCACAAAATGCATTTCTCAGCTCAGAAAGCTTGTTTCTGACATTCTAACAGCTCAATTGGAGCATTTCAGTAATGAACAGTGTTCTTTGTCAAAACTGACATTCTCATCATCCACTGATTCACTTTGTCACAAAATGCAGTTTTCAGCTCAGAAAGCTTGTTTCTGACATTCTAACAGCTCAATTAGAGCATTTTAGTAATGATCAGTGTTCTTTGTCAAAACTGACATTCTCATCATCCACTGATGCTTTTTGTCACAAAATGCAGTTTTCAGCTCAGAAAGCTTGTTTCTGACATTCTAACAGCTCAATTGGAGCATTTTAGTAATGATCAGTGTTCTTTGTCAAAACTGACATTCTCATCATCCACTGATGCTTTTTGTCACAAAATGCAGTTTTCAGCTCAGAAAGCTTGTTTCTGATATTTTAACAGCTCAATTAGAGCATTTTAGTAATGAACAGTGTTCTTTGTCAAAACTGACATTCTCATCATCCACTGATGCACTTTGTCACAAAATGCAGTTTTCAGCTCAGAAAGCTTGTTTCTGACATTCTAACAGCTCAATTAGAGCATTTTAGTAATGATCAGTGTTCTTTGTCAAAAGTGACATTCTCATCATCCACTGATTCACATTGTCACAAAATGCAGTTCTCAGCTCAGAAAGCTTGTTTCTGATATTTTAACAGCTCAATTAGAGCATTTTAGTAATGAACAGTGTTCTTTGTCAAAACTGACATTCTCATCATCCACTGATGCACTTTGTCACAAAATGCAGTTTTCAGCTCAGAAAGCTTGTTTCTGACATTCTAACAGCTCAATTAGAGCATTTTAGTAATGATCAGTGTTCTTTGTCAAAAGTGACATTCTCATCATCCACTGATTCACTTTGTCACAAAATGCAGTTTTCAGCTCAGAAAGCTTGTTTCTGACATTCTAACAGCTCAATTAGAGCATTTTAGTAATGAACAGTGTTCTTTGTCAAAACTGACATTCTCATCATCCACTGATGCTTTTTGTCACAAAATGCAGTTCTCAGCTCAGAAAGCTTGTTTCTGACATTCTAACAGCTCAATTAGAGCATTTTAGTAATGAACAGTGTTCTTTGTCAAAACTGACATTCTCATCATCCACTGATGCACTATGTCACAAAATGCAGTTCTCAGCTCAGAAAGCTTGTTTCTGACATTCTAACAGCTCAATTAGAGCATTTTAGCAATGATCAGTGTTCTTTGTCAAAAGTGACATTCTCATCATCCACTGATTCACTTTGTCACAAAATGCAGTTTTCATCTCAGAAAGCTTGTTTCTGATAATTTAACAGCTCAATTAGAGCATTTTAGCAATGAACAGTGTTCTTTGTCAAAACTGACATTCTCATCATCCACTGATGCACTTTGTCACAAAATGCAGTTTTCAGCTCAGAAAGCTTGTTTCTGACATTCTAACAGCTCAATTAGAGCATTTTAGTAATGATCAGTGTTCTTTGTCAAAAGTGACATTCTCATCATCCACTGATTCACTTTGTCACAAAATGCAGTTCTCAGCTCAGAAAGCTTGTTTCTGATATTTTAACAGCTCAATTAGAGCATTTTAGTAATGAACAGTGTTCTTTGTCAAAACTGACATTCTCATCATCCACTGATGCACTTTGTCACAAAATGCAGTTTTCAGCTCAGAAAGCTTGTTTCTGACATTCTAACAGCTCAATTAGAGCATTTTAGTAATGATCAGTGTTCTTTGTCAAAAGTGACATTCTCATCATCCACTGATTCACTTTGTCACAAAATGCAGTTCTCAGCTCAGAAAGCTTGTTTCTGACATTCTAACAGCTCAATTAGAGCATTTTAGTAATGAACAGTGTTCTTTGTCAAAACTGACATTCTCATCATCCACTGATTCACTTTGTCACAAAATGCAGTTTTCAGCTCAGAAAGCTTGTTTCTGACATTCTAACAGCTCAATTAGAGCATTTTAGTAATGATCAGTGTTCTTTGTCAAAACTGACATTCTCATCATCCACTGATGCTTTTTGTCACAAAATGCAGTTCTCAGCTCAGAAAGCTTGTTTCTGACATTCTAACAGCTCAATTAGAGCATTTTAGTAATGAACAGTGTTCTTTGTCAAAACTGACATTCTCATCATCCACTGATGCTTTTTGTCACAAAATGCAGTTCTCAGCTCAGAAAGCTTGTTTCTGACATTCTAACAGCTCAATTAGAGCATTTTAGTAATGAACAGTGTTCTTTGTCAAAACTGTCATTCTCATCATCCACTGATGCACTATGTCACAAAATGCAGTTCTCAGCTCAGAAAGCTTGTTTCTGACATTCTAACAGCTCAATTAGAGCATTTTAGCAATGATCAGTGTTCTTTGTCAAAAGTGACATTCTCATCATCCACTGATTCACTTTGTCACAAAATGCAGTTCTCAGCTCAGAAAGCTTGTTTCTGACATTCTAACAGCTCAATTAGAGCATTTTAGTAATGATCAGTGTTCTTTGTCAAAACTGACATTCTCATCATCCACTGATGCTTTTTGTCACAAAATGCATTTCTCAGCTCAGAAAGCTTGTTTCTGACATTCTAACAGCTCAATTGGAGCATTTCAGTAATGAACAGTGTTCTTTGTCAAAACTGACATTCTCATCATCCACTGAATCACTTTGTCACAAAATGCAGTTTTCAGCTCAGAAAGCTTGTTTCTGACATTCTAACAGCTCAATTAGAGCATTTTAGTAATGATCAGTGTTCTTTGTCAAAACTGACATTCTCATCATCCACTGATGCTTTTTGTCACAAAATGCAGTTTTCAGCTCAGAAAGCTTGTTTCTGACATTCTAACAGCTCAATTGGAGCATTTTAGTAATGATCAGTGTTCTTTGTCAAAACTGACATTCTCATCATCCACTGATGCTTTTTGTCACAAAATGCAGTTTTCAGCTCAGAAAGCTTGTTTCTGATATTTTAACAGCTCAATTAGAGCATTTTAGTAATGAACAGTGTTCTTTGTCAAAACTGACATTCTCATCATCCACTGATGCACTTTGTCACAAAATGCAGTTTTCAGCTCAGAAAGCTTGTTTCTGACATTCTAACAGCTCAATTAGAGCATTTTAGTAATGATCAGTGTTCTTTGTCAAAAGTGACATTCTCATCATCCACTGATTCACTTTGTCACAAAATGCAGTTCTCAGCTCAGAAAGCTTGTTTCTGACATTCTAACAGCTCAATTAGAGCATTTTAGTAATGAACAGTGTTCTTTGTCAAAACTGACATTCTCATCATCCACTGATGAACTATGTCACAAAATGCAGTTCTCAGCTCAGAAAGCTTGTTTCTGACATTCTAACAGCTCAATTGGAGCATTTTAGTAATGAACAGTGTTCTTTGTCAAAACTGACATTCTCATCATCCACTGATGCTTTTTGTCACAAAATGCAGTTCTCAGCTCAGAAAGCTTGTTTCTGACATTCTAACAGCTCAATTAGAGCATTTTAGTAATGAACAGTGTTCTTTGTCAAAACTGACATTCTCATCATCCACTGATGCACTATGTCACAAAATGCAGTTCTCAGCTCAGAAAGCTTGTTTCTGACATTCTAACAGCTCAATTAGAGCATTTTAGCAATGATCAGTGTTCTTTGTCAAAAGTGACATTCTCATCATCCACTGATTCACTTCGTCACAAAATGCAGTTCTCAGCTCAGAAAGCTTGTTTCTGACATTCTAACAGCTCAATTAGAGCATTTTAGTAATGATCAGTGTTCTTTGTCAAAACTGACATTCTCATCATCCACTGATGCTTTTTGTCACAAAATGCATTTCTCAGCTCAGAAAGCTTGTTTCTGACATTCTAACAGCTCAATTGGAGCATTTCAGTAATGAACAGTGTTCTTTGTCAAAACTGACATTCTCATCATCCACTGATTCACTTTGTCACAAAATGCAGTTTTCAGCACAGAAAGCTTGTTTCTGACATTCTAACAGCTCAATTAGAGCATTTTAGTAATGATCAGTGTTCTTTGTCAAAACTGACATTCTCATCATCCACTGATGCTTTTTGTCACAAAATGCAGTTTTCAGCTCAGAAAGCTTGTTTCTGACATTCTAACAGCTCAATTGGAGCATTTTAGTAATGATCAGTGTTCTTTGTCAAAACTGACATTCTCATCATCCACTGATGCTTTTTGTCACAAAATGCAGTTTTCAGCTCAGAAAGCTTGTTTCTGATATTTTAACAGCTCAATTAGAGCATTTTAGTAATGAACAGTGTTCTTTGTCAAAACTGACATTCTCATCATCCACTGATGCACTTTGTCACAAAATGCAGTTTTCAGCTCAGAAAGCTTGTTTCTGACATTCTAACAGCTCAATTAGAGCATTTTAGTAATGATCAGTGTTCTTTGTCAAAAGTGACATTCTCATCATCCACTGATTCACTTTGTCACAAAATGCAGTTCTCAGCTCAGAAAGCTTGTTTCTGACATTCTAACAGCTCAATTAGAGCATTTTAGTAATGAACAGTGTTCTTTGTCAAAACTGACATTCTCATCATCCACTGATGAACTATGTCACAAAATGCAGTTCTCAGCTCAGAAAGCTTGTTTCTGACATTCTAACAGCTCAATTGGAGCATTTTAGTAATGATCAGTGTTCTTTGTCAAAACTGACATTCTCATCATCCACTGATGCTTTTTGTCACAAAATGCAGTTCTCAGCTCAGAAAGCTTGTTTCTGACATTCTAACAGCTCAATTAGAGCATTTTAGTAATGAACAGTGTTCTTTGTCAAAACTGACATTCTCATCATCCACTGATGCACTTTGTCAAATAAATGCTGTTTTCAGCTCAGAAAGCTTGTTTCTGACATTCTAACAGCTCAATTGGAGCATTTTAGTAATGATCAGTGTTCTTTGTCAAAACTGACATTCTCATCATCCACTGATGAACTATGTCACAAAATGCAGTTCTCAGCTCAGAAAGCTTGTTTCTGACATTCTAACAGCTCAATTGGAGCATTTTAGTAATGATCAGTGTTCTTTGTCAAAACTGACATTCTCATCATCCACTGATGAACTTTGTCACAAAATGCAGTTCTCAGCTCAGAAAGCTTGTTTCTGACATTCTAACAGCTCAATTAGAGCATTTTAGTAATGAACAGTGTTCTTTGTCAGACTGACATTCTCATCATCGACTGATGCACTATGTCACAAAATGCAGTTCTCAGCTCAGAAAGCTTGTTTCTGACATTCTAACAGCTCAATTAGAGCATTTTAGCAATGATCAGTGTTCTTTGTCAAAAGTGACATTCTCATCATCCACTGATTCACTTTGTCACAAAATGCAGTTCTCAGCTCAGAAAGCTTGTTTCTGACATTCTAACAGCTCAATTAGAGCATTTTAGTAATGATCAGTGTTCTTTGTCAAAACTGACATTCTCATCTTCCACTGATGAACTTTGTCACAAAATGCAGTTCTCAGCTCAGAAAGCTTGTTTCTGAGATTCTAAAAGCTCAATTAGAGCATTTTAGCAATGAACAGTGTTCTTTGTCAAAACTGACATTCTCATCATCCTCTGATGCACAGTGTCACAAAATGCAGTTCTCAGCTCAGAAAGCTAGTTTCTGACATTCTAACAGCTCAATTAGAGCATTTTAGCAATGATCAGTGTTCTTTGTCAAAAGTGACATTCTCATCATCCACTGATTCACTTTGTCACAAAATGCAGTTCTCAGCTCAGAAAGCTTGTTTCTGACATTCTAACAGCTCAATTAGAGCATTTGAGTAATGAACAGTGTTCTTTGTCAAAACTGACATTCTCATCATCCACTGATGCACTTTGTCAAATAAATGCTGTTTTCAGCTCAGAAAGCTTGTTTCTGACATTCTAACAGCTCAATTGGAGCATTTTAGTAATGATCAGTGTTCTTTGTCAAAACTGACATTCTCATCATCCACTGATGAACTATGTCACAAAATGCAGTTCTCAGCTCAGAAAGCTTGTTTCTGACATTCTAACAGCTCAATTGGAGCATTTTAGTAATGATCAGTGTTCTTTGTCAAAACTGACATTCTCATCATCCACTGATGAACTTTGTCACAAAATGCAGTTCTCAGCTCAGAAAGCTTGTTTCTGACATTCTAACAGCTCAATTAGAGCATTTTAGTAATGAACAGTGTTCTTTGTCAAAACTGACATTCTCATCATCCACTGATGCACTATGTCACAAAATGCAGTTCTCAGCTCAGAAAGCTTGTTTCTGACATTCTAACAGCTCAATTAGAGCATTTTAGTAATGAACAGTGTTCTTTGTCAAAACTGACATTCTCATCATCCACTGATGCACTATGTCACAAAATGCAGTTCTCAGCTCAGAAAGCTTGTTTCTGACATTCTAACAGCTCAATTAGAGCATTTTAGCAATGATCAGTGTTCTTTGTCAAAAGTGACATTCTCATCATCCACTGATTCACTTTGTCACAAAATGCAGTTCTCAGCTCAGAAAGCTTGTTTCTGACATTCTAACAGCTCAATTAGAGCATTTTAGTAATGAACAGTGTTCTTTGTCAAAACTGACATTCTAATCATCCACTGATGAACTATGTCACAAAATGCAGTTCTCAGCTCAGAAAGCTTGTTTCTGACATTCTAACAGCCCAATTAGAGCATTTTAGTAATGAACAGTGTTCTTTGTCAAAACTGACATTCTCATCATCCACTGATGAACTATGTCACAAAATGCAGTTCTCAGCTCAGAAAGCTTGTTTCTGACATTCTAACAGCTCAAATAGAGCATTTTAGTAATGAACAGTGTTCTTTGTCAAAACTGACATTCTCATCATCCACTGATTCACTTTGTCACAAAATGCAGTTTTCAGCTCAGAAAGCTTGTTTCTGACATTCTAACAGCTCAATTAGAGCATTTTAGTAATGAACAGTGTTCTTTGTCAAAACTGACATTCTCATCATCCACTGATGAACTATGTCACAAAATGCAGTTCTCAGCTCAGAAAGCTTGTTTCTGACATTCTAACAGCTCAATTGGAGCATTTTAGTAATGATCAGTGTTCTTTGTTAAAACTGACATTCTCATCATACACTGATGCTTTTTGTCACAAAATGCAGTTTTCATCTCAGAAAGCTTGTTTCTGATAATTTAACAGCTCAATTAGAGCATTTTAGTAATGAACAGTGTTCTTTGTCAAAACTGACATTCTCATCATCCACTGATGCACTTTGTCACAAAATGCAGTTTTATGCTCAGAAAGCTTGTTTCTGACATTCTAAAAGCTCAATTAGAGCATTTTAGTAATGATCAGTGTTCTTTGTCAAAAGTGACATTCTCATCATCCACTGATTCACTTTGTCACAAAATGCAGTTCTCAGCTCAGAAAGCTTGTTTCTGACATTCTAACAGCTCAATTGGAGCATTTTAGTAATGATCAGTGTTCTTTGTCAAAACTGACATTCTCATCATCCAATTAGAGCATTTTAGTAATGATCAGTGTTCTTTGTCAAAAGTGACATTCTCATCATCCACTGATTCACTTTGTCACAAAATGCAGTTCTCAGCTCAGAAAGCTTGTTTCTGACATTCTAACAGCTCAATTGGAGCATTTTAGTAATGATCAGTGTTCTTTGTCAAAACTGACATTCTCATCATCCACTGATGCTTTTTGTCACAAAATGCAGTTTTCAGCTCAGAAAGCTTGTTTCTGATATTTTAACAGCTCAATTAGAGCATTTTAGTAATGAACAGTGTTCTTTGTCAAAACTGACATTCTCATCATCCACTGATGCACTTTGTCACAAAATGCAGTTTTATGCTCAGAAAGCTTGTTTCTGACATTCTAACAGCTCAATTAGAGCATTTTAGTAATGAACAGTGTTCTTTGTCAAAACTGACATTCTCATCATCCACTGATGAACTATGTCACAAAATGCAGTTCTCAGCTCAGAAAGCTTGTTTCTGACATTCTAACAGCTCAATTGGAGCATTTTAGTAATGATCAGTGTTCTTTGTCAAAACTGACATTCTCATCATCCACTTTTTGTCACACAATGCAGTTTTCAGCTCAGAAAGCTTGTTTCTGATATTTTAACAGCTCAATTAGATCATTTTAGTAATGAACAGTGTTCTTTGTCAAAACTGACATTCTCATCATCCACTGATTCACTTTGTCACAAAATGCAGTTTTCAGCTCAGAAAGCTTGTTTCTGACATTCTAACAGCTCAATTAGAGCATTTTAGTAATGAACAGTGTTCTTTGTCAAAACTGACATTCTCATCATCCACTGATGAACTATGTCACAAAATGCAGTTCTCAGCTCAGAAAGCTTGTTTCTGACATTCTAACAGCTCAATTGGAGCATTTTAGTAATGATCAGTGTTCTTTGTCAAAACTGACATTCTCATCATCCACTGATTCACTTTGTCACAAAATGCAGTTTTCAGCTCAGAAAGCTTGTTTCTGATATTTTAACAGCTCAATAGAGCATTTTAGTAATGAACAGTGTTCTTTGTCAAAACTGACATTCTCATCATCCACTGATGCACTTTGTCACAAAATGCAGTTTTATGCTCAGAAAGCTTGTTTCTGACATTCTAACAGCTCAATTAGAGCATTTTAGTAATGATCAGTGTTCTTTGTCAAAAGTGACATTTTCATCATCCACTGATTCACTTTGTCACAAAATGCAGTTCTCAGCTCAGAAAGCTTGTTTCTGACATTCTAACAGCTCAATTAGAGCATTTTAGTAATGAACAGTGTTCTTTGTCAAAACTGACATTCTCATCATCCACTGATGCACTTTGTCACAAAATGCAGTTCTCAGCTCAGAAAGCTTGTTTCTGACATTCTAACAGCTCAATTAGAGCATTTTAGTAATGATCAGTGTTCTTTGTCAAAACTGACATTCTCATCATCCACTGATGCTTTTTGTCACAAAATGCAGTTCTCAGCTCAGAAAGCTTGTTTCTGACATTCTAACAGCTCAATTAGAGCATTTTAGTAATGATCAGTGTTCTTTGTCAAAACTGACATTCTCATCATCCACTGATGCTTTTTGTCACAAAATGCAGTTCTCAGCTCAGAAAGCTTGTTTCTGACATTCTAACAGCTCAATTAGAGCATTTTAGCAATGATCAGTGTTCTTTGTCAAAACTGACATTCTCATCATCCACTGATTCACTTTGTCACAAAATGCAGTTCTCAGCTCGGAAAGCTTGTTTCTGACATTCTAACAGCTCAATTAGAGCATTTTAGTAATGATCAGTGTTCTTTGTCAAAACTGACATTCTCATCATCCACTGATTCACTTTGTCACAAAATGCAGTTCTCAGCTCAGAAAGCTTGTTTCTGACATTCTAACAGCTCAATTAGAGCATTTTAGTAATGAACAGTGTTCTTTGTCAAAACTGACATTCTCATCATCCACTGATGAACTATGTCACAAAATGCATTTCTCAGCTCAGAAAGCTTGTTTCTGACATTCTAACAGCTCAATTGGAGCATTTCAGTAATGAACAGTGTTCTTTGTCAAAACTGACATTCTCATCATCCACTGATTCACTTTGTCACAAAATGCAGTTTTCAGCTCAGAAAGCTTGTTTCTGACATTCTAACAGCTCAATTAGAGCATTTTAGTAATGATCAGTGTTCTTTGTCAAAACTGACATTCTCATCATCCACTGATGCTTTTTGTCACAAAATGCAGTTTTATGCTCAGAAAGCTTGTTTCTGACATTCTAACAGCTCATTTGGAGCATTTTAGTAATGATCAGTGTTCTTTGTCAAAACTGACATTCTCATCATCCACTGATGCTTTTTGTCACAAAATGCAGTTTTCAGCTCAGAAAGCTTGTTTCTGATATTTTAACAGCTCAATTAGAGCATTTTAGTAATGAACAGTGTTCTTTGTCAAAACTGACATTCTCATCATCCACTGATGCACTTTGTCACAAAATGCAGTTTTCAGCTCAGAAAGCTTGTTTCTGACATTCTAACAGCTCAATTAGAGCATTTTAGTAATGATCAGTGTTCTTTGTCAAAAGTGACATTCTCATCATCCACTGATTCACATTGTCACAAAATGCAGTTCTCAGCTCAGAAAGCTTGTTTCTGATATTTTAACAGCTCAATTAGAGCATTTTAGTAATGAACAGTGTTCTTTGTCAAAACTGACATTCTCATCATCCACTGATGCACTTTGTCACAAAATGCAGTTTTCAGCTCAGAAAGCTTGTTTCTGACATTCTAACAGCTCAATTAGAGCATTTTAGTAATGATCAGTGTTCTTTGTCAAAAGTGACATTCTCATCATCCACTGATTCACTTTGTCACAAAATGCAGTTTTCAGCTCAGAAAGCTTGTTTCTGACATTCTAACAGCTCAATTAGAGCATTTTAGTAATGAACAGTGTTCTTTGTCAAAACTGACATTCTCATCATCCACTGATGCTTTTTGTCACAAAATGCAGTTCTCAGCTCAGAAAGCTTGTTTCTGACATTCTAACAGCTCAATTAGAGCATTTTAGTAATGAACAGTGTTCTTTGTCAAAACTGACATTCTCATCATCCACTGATGCACTATGTCACAAAATGCAGTTCTCAGCTCAGAAAGCTTGTTTCTGACATTCTAACAGCTCAATTAGAGCATTTTAGCAATGATCAGTGTTCTTTGTCAAAAGTGACATTCTCATCATCCACTGATTCACTTTGTCACAAAATGCAGTTTTCATCTCAGAAAGCTTGTTTCTGATAATTTAACAGCTCAATTAGAGCATTTTAGCAATGAACAGTGTTCTTTGTCAAAACTGACATTCTCATCATCCACTGATGCACTTTGTCACAAAATGCAGTTTTCAGCTCAGAAAGCTTGTTTCTGACATTCTAACAGCTCAATTAGAGCATTTTAGTAATGATCAGTGTTCTTTGTCAAAAGTGACATTCTCATCATCCACTGATTCACTTTGTCACAAAATGCAGTTCTCAGCTCAGAAAGCTTGTTTCTGATATTTTAACAGCTCAATTAGAGCATTTTAGTAATGAACAGTGTTCTTTGTCAAAACTGACATTCTCATCATCCACTGATGCACTTTGTCACAAAATGCAGTTTTCAGCTCAGAAAGCTTGTTTCTGACATTCTAACAGCTCAATTAGAGCATTTTAGTAATGATCAGTGTTCTTTGTCAAAAGTGACATTCTCATCATCCACTGATTCACTTTGTCACAAAATGCAGTTCTCAGCTCAGAAAGCTTGTTTCTGACATTCTAACAGCTCAATTAGAGCATTTTAGTAATGAACAGTGTTCTTTGTCAAAACTGACATTCTCATCATCCACTGATTCACTTTGTCACAAAATGCAGTTTTCAGCTCAGAAAGCTTGTTTCTGACATTCTAACAGCTCAATTAGAGCATTTTAGTAATGATCAGTGTTCTTTGTCAAAACTGACATTCTCATCATCCACTGATGCTTTTTGTCACAAAATGCAGTTCTCAGCTCAGAAAGCTTGTTTCTGACATTCTAACAGCTCAATTAGAGCATTTTAGTAATGAACAGTGTTCTTTGTCAAAACTGTCATTCTCATCATCCACTGATGCACTATGTCACAAAATGCAGTTCTCAGCTCAGAAAGCTTGTTTCTGACATTCTAACAGCTCAATTAGAGCATTTTAGCAATGATCAGTGTTCTTTGTCAAAAGTGACATTCTCATCATCCACTGATTCACTTTGTCACAAAATGCAGTTCTCAGCTCAGAAAGCTTGTTTCTGACATTCTAACAGCTCAATTAGAGCATTTTAGTAATGATCAGTGTTCTTTGTCAAAACTGACATTCTCATCATCCACTGATGCTTTTTGTCACAAAATGCATTTCTCAGCTCAGAAAGCTTGTTTCTGACATTCTAACAGCTCAATTGGAGCATTTCAGTAATGAACAGTGTTCTTTGTCAAAACTGACATTCTCATCATCCACTGAATCACTTTGTCACAAAATGCAGTTTTCAGCTCAGAAAGCTTGTTTCTGACATTCTAACAGCTCAATTAGAGCATTTTAGTAATGATCAGTGTTCTTTGTCAAAACTGACATTCTCATCATCCACTGATGCTTTTTGTCACAAAATGCAGTTTTCAGCTCAGAAAGCTTGTTTCTGACATTCTAACAGCTCAATTGGAGCATTTTAGTAATGATCAGTGTTCTTTGTCAAAACTGACATTCTCATCATCCACTGATGCTTTTTGTCACAAAATGCAGTTTTCAGCTCAGAAAGCTTGTTTCTGATATTTTAACAGCTCAATTAGAGCATTTTAGTAATGAACAGTGTTCTTTGTCAAAACTGACATTCTCATCATCCACTGATGCACTTTGTCACAAAATGCAGTTTTCAGCTCAGAAAGCTTGTTTCTGACATTCTAACAGCTCAATTAGAGCATTTTAGTAATGATCAGTGTTCTTTGTCAAAAGTGACATTCTCATCATCCACTGATTCACTTTGTCACAAAATGCAGTTCTCAGCTCAGAAAGCTTGTTTCTGACATTCTAACAGCTCAATTAGAGCATTTTAGTAATGAACAGTGTTCTTTGTCAAAACTGACATTCTCATCATCCACTGATGAACTATGTCACAAAATGCAGTTCTCAGCTCAGAAAGCTTGTTTCTGACATTCTAACAGCTCAATTGGAGCATTTTAGTAATGAACAGTGTTCTTTGTCAAAACTGACATTCTCATCATCCACTGATGCTTTTTGTCACAAAATGCAGTTCTCAGCTCAGAAAGCTTGTTTCTGACATTCTAACAGCTCAATTAGAGCATTTTAGTAATGAACAGTGTTCTTTGTCAAAACTGACATTCTCATCATCCACTGATGCACTATGTCACAAAATGCAGTTCTCAGCTCAGAAAGCTTGTTTCTGACATTCTAACAGCTCAATTAGAGCATTTTAGCAATGATCAGTGTTCTTTGTCAAAAGTGACATTCTCATCATCCACTGATTCACTTCGTCACAAAATGCAGTTCTCAGCTCAGAAAGCTTGTTTCTGACATTCTAACAGCTCAATTAGAGCATTTTAGTAATGATCAGTGTTCTTTGTCAAAACTGACATTCTCATCATCCACTGATGCTTTTTGTCACAAAATGCATTTCTCAGCTCAGAAAGCTTGTTTCTGACATTCTAACAGCTCAATTGGAGCATTTCAGTAATGAACAGTGTTCTTTGTCAAAACTGACATTCTCATCATCCACTGATTCACTTTGTCACAAAATGCAGTTTTCAGCACAGAAAGCTTGTTTCTGACATTCTAACAGCTCAATTAGAGCATTTTAGTAATGATCAGTGTTCTTTGTCAAAACTGACATTCTCATCATCCACTGATGCTTTTTGTCACAAAATGCAGTTTTCAGCTCAGAAAGCTTGTTTCTGACATTCTAACAGCTCAATTGGAGCATTTTAGTAATGATCAGTGTTCTTTGTCAAAACTGACATTCTCATCATCCACTGATGCTTTTTGTCACAAAATGCAGTTTTCAGCTCAGAAAGCTTGTTTCTGATATTTTAACAGCTCAATTAGAGCATTTTAGTAATGAACAGTGTTCTTTGTCAAAACTGACATTCTCATCATCCACTGATGCACTTTGTCACAAAATGCAGTTTTCAGCTCAGAAAGCTTGTTTCTGACATTCTAACAGCTCAATTAGAGCATTTTAGTAATGATCAGTGTTCTTTGTCAAAAGTGACATTCTCATCATCCACTGATTCACTATGTCACAAAATGCAGTTCTCAGCTCAGAAAGCTTGTTTCTGACATTCTAACAGCTCAATTAGAGCATTTTAGTAATGAACAGTGTTCTTTGTCAAAACTGACATTCTCATCATCCACTGATGAACTATGTCACAAAATGCAGTTCTCAGCTCAGAAAGCTTGTTTCTGACATTCTAACAGCTCAATTGGAGCATTTTAGTAATGATCAGTGTTCTTTGTCAAAACTGACATTCTCATCATCCACTGATGCTTTTTGTCACAAAATGCAGTTCTCAGCTCAGAAAGCTTGTTTCTGACATTCTAACAGCTCAATTAGAGCATTTTAGTAATGAACAGTGTTCTTTGTCAAAACTGACATTCTCATCATCCACTGATGCACTTTGTCAAATAAATGCTGTTTTCAGCTCAGAAAGCTTGTTTCTGACATTCTAACAGCTCAATTGGAGCATTTTAGTAATGATCAGTGTTCTTTGTCAAAACTGACATTCTCATCATCCACTGATGAACTATGTCACAAAATGCAGTTCTCAGCTCAGAAAGCTTGTTTCTGACATTCTAACAGCTCAATTGGAGCATTTTAGTAATGATCAGTGTTCTTTGTCAAAACTGACATTCTCATCATCCACTGATGAACTTTGTCACAAAATGCAGTTCTCAGCTCAGAAAGCTTGTTTCTGACATTCTAACAGCTCAATTAGAGCATTTTAGTAATGAACAGTGTTCTTTGTCAGACTGACATTCTCATCATCGACTGATGCACTATGTCACAAAATGCAGTTCTCAGCTCAGAAAGCTTGTTTCTGACATTCTAACAGCTCAATTAGAGCATTTTAGCAATGATCAGTGTTCTTTGTCAAAAGTGACATTCTCATCATCCACTGATTCACTTTGTCACAAAATGCAGTTCTCAGCTCAGAAAGCTTGTTTCTGACATTCTAACAGCTCAATTAGAGCATTTTAGTAATGATCAGTGTTCTTTGTCAAAACTGACATTCTCATCTTCCACTGATGAACTTTGTCACAAAATGCAGTTCTCAGCTCAGAAAGCTTGTTTCTGAGATTCTAAAAGCTCAATTAGAGCATTTTAGCAATGAACAGTGTTCTTTGTCAAAACTGACATTCTCATCATCCTCTGATGCACAGTGTCACAAAATGCAGTTCTCAGCTCAGAAAGCTAGTTTCTGACATTCTAACAGCTCAATTAGAGCATTTTAGCAATGATCAGTGTTCTTTGTCAAAAGTGACATTCTCATCATCCACTGATTCACTTTGTCACAAAATGCAGTTCTCAGCTCAGAAAGCTTGTTTCTGACATTCTAACAGCTCAATTAGAGCATTTGAGTAATGAACAGTGTTCTTTGTCAAAACTGACATTCTCATCATCCACTGATGCACTTTGTCAAATAAATGCTGTTTTCAGCTCAGAAAGCTTGTTTCTGACATTCTAACAGCTCAATTGGAGCATTTTAGTAATGATCAGTGTTCTTTGTCAAAACTGACATTCTCATCATCCACTGATGAACTATGTCACAAAATGCAGTTCTCAGCTCAGAAAGCTTGTTTCTGACATTCTAACAGCTCAATTGGAGCATTTTAGTAATGATCAGTGTTCTTTGTCAAAACTGACATTCTCATCATCCACTGATGAACTTTGTCACAAAATGCAGTTCTCAGCTCAGAAAGCTTGTTTCTGACATTCTAACAGCTCAATTAGAGCATTTTAGTAATGAACAGTGTTCTTTGTCAAAACTGACATTCTCATCATCCACTGATGCACTATGTCACAAAATGCAGTTCTCAGCTCAGAAAGCTTGTTTCTGACATTCTAACAGCTCAATTAGAGCATTTTAGTAATGAACAGTGTTCTTTGTCAAAACTGACATTCTCATCATCCACTGATGCACTATGTCACAAAATGCAGTTCTCAGCTCAGAAAGCTTGTTTCTGACATTCTAACAGCTCAATTAGAGCATTTTAGCAATGATCAGTGTTCTTTGTCAAAAGTGACATTCTCATCATCCACTGATTCACTTTGTCACAAAATGCAGTTCTCAGCTCAGAAAGCTTGTTTCTGACATTCTAACAGCTCAATTAGAGCATTTTAGTAATGAACAGTGTTCTTTGTCAAAACTGACATTCTAATCATCCACTGATGAACTATGTCACAAAATGCAGTTCTCAGCTCAGAAAGCTTGTTTCTGACATTCTAACAGCCCAATTAGAGCATTTTAGTAATGAACAGTGTTCTTTGTCAAAACTGACATTCTCATCATCCACTGATGAACTATGTCACAAAATGCAGTTCTCAGCTCAGAAAGCTTGTTTCTGACATTCTAACAGCTCAAATAGAGCATTTTAGTAATGAACAGTGTTCTTTGTCAAAACTGACATTCTCATCATCCACTGATTCACTTTGTCACAAAATGCAGTTTTCAGCTCAGAAAGCTTGTTTCTGACATTCTAACAGCTCAATTAGAGCATTTTAGTAATGAACAGTGTTCTTTGTCAAAACTGACATTCTCATCATCCACTGATGAACTATGTCACAAAATGCAGTTCTCAGCTCAGAAAGCTTGTTTCTGACATTCTAACAGCTCAATTGGAGCATTTTAGTAATGATCAGTGTTCTTTGTTAAAACTGACATTCTCATCATACACTGATGCTTTTTGTCACAAAATGCAGTTTTCATCTCAGAAAGCTTGTTTCTGATAATTTAACAGCTCAATTAGAGCATTTTAGTAATGAACAGTGTTCTTTGTCAAAACTGACATTCTCATCATCCACTGATGCACTTTGTCACAAAATGCAGTTTTATGCTCAGAAAGCTTGTTTCTGACATTCTAAAAGCTCAATTAGAGCATTTTAGTAATGATCAGTGTTCTTTGTCAAAAGTGACATTCTCATCATCCACTGATTCACTTTGTCACAAAATGCAGTTCTCAGCTCAGAAAGCTTGTTTCTGACATTCTAACAGCTCAATTGGAGCATTTTAGTAATGATCAGTGTTCTTTGTCAAAACTGACATTCTCATCATCCAATTAGAGCATTTTAGTAATGATCAGTGTTCTTTGTCAAAAGTGACATTCTCATCATCCACTGATTCACTTTGTCACAAAATGCAGTTCTCAGCTCAGAAAGCTTGTTTCTGACATTCTAACAGCTCAATTGGAGCATTTTAGTAATGATCAGTGTTCTTTGTCAAAACTGACATTCTCATCATCCACTGATGCTTTTTGTCACAAAATGCAGTTTTCAGCTCAGAAAGCTTGTTTCTGATATTTTAACAGCTCAATTAGAGCATTTTAGTAATGAACAGTGTTCTTTGTCAAAACTGACATTCTCATCATCCACTGATGCACTTTGTCACAAAATGCAGTTTTATGCTCAGAAAGCTTGTTTCTGACATTCTAACAGCTCAATTAGAGCATTTTAGTAATGAACAGTGTTCTTTGTCAAAACTGACATTCTCATCATCCACTGATGAACTATGTCACAAAATGCAGTTCTCAGCTCAGAAAGCTTGTTTCTGACATTCTAACAGCTCAATTGGAGCATTTTAGTAATGATCAGTGTTCTTTGTCAAAACTGACATTCTCATCATCCACTTTTTGTCACACAATGCAGTTTTCAGCTCAGAAAGCTTGTTTCTGATATTTTAACAGCTCAATTAGATCATTTTAGTAATGAACAGTGTTCTTTGTCAAAACTGACATTCTCATCATCCACTGATTCACTTTGTCACAAAATGCAGTTTTCAGCTCAGAAAGCTTGTTTCTGACATTCTAACAGCTCAATTAGAGCATTTTAGTAATGAACAGTGTTCTTTGTCAAAACTGACATTCTCATCATCCACTGATGAACTATGTCACAAAATGCAGTTCTCAGCTCAGAAAGCTTGTTTCTGACATTCTAACAGCTCAATTGGAGCATTTTAGTAATGATCAGTGTTCTTTGTCAAAACTGACATTCTCATCATCCACTGATTCACTTTGTCACAAAATGCAGTTTTCAGCTCAGAAAGCTTGTTTCTGATATTTTAACAGCTCAATAGAGCATTTTAGTAATGAACAGTGTTGTTTGTCAAAACTGACATTCTCATCATCCACTGATGCACTTTGTCACAAAATGCAGTTTTATGCTCAGAAAGCTTGTTTCTGACATTCTAACAGCTCAATTAGAGCATTTTAGTAATGATCAGTGTTCTTTGTCAAAAGTGACATTTTCATCATCCACTGATTCACTTTGTCACAAAATGCAGTTCTCAGCTCAGAAAGCTTGTTTCTGACATTCTAACAGCTCAATTAGAGCATTTTAGTAATGAACAGTGTTCTTTGTCAAAACTGACATTCTCATCATCCACTGATGCACTTTGTCACAAAATGCAGTTCTCAGCTCAGAAAGCTTGTTTCTGACATTCTAACAGCTCAATTAGAGCATTTTAGTAATGATCAGTGTTCTTTGTCAAAACTGACATTCTCATCATCCACTGATGCTTTTTGTCACAAAATGCAGTTCTCAGCTCAGAAAGCTTGTTTCTGACATTCTAACAGCTCAATTAGAGCATTTTAGTAATGATCAGTGTTCTTTGTCAAAACTGACATTCTCATCATCCACTGATGCTTTTTGTCACAAAATGCAGTTCTCAGCTCAGAAAGCTTGTTTCTGACATTCTAACAGCTCAATTAGAGCATTTTAGCAATGATCAGTGTTCTTTGTCAAAACTGACATTCTCATCATCCACTGATTCACTTTGTCACAAAATGCAGTTCTCAGCTCGGAAAGCTTGTTTCTGACATTCTAACAGCTCAATTAGAGCATTTTAGTAATGATCAGTGTTCTTTGTCAAAACTGACATTCTCATCATCCACTGATTCACTTTGTCACAAAATGCAGTTCTCAGCTCAGAAAGCTTGTTTCTGACATTCTAACAGCTCAATTAGAGCATTTTAGTAATGAACAGTGTTCTTTGTCAAAACTGACATTCTCATCATCCACTGATGAACTATGTCACAAAATGCATTTCTCAGCTCAGAAAGCTTGTTTCTGACATTCTAACAGCTCAATTGGAGCATTTCAGTAATGAACAGTGTTCTTTGTCAAAACTGACATTCTCATCATCCACTGATTCACTTTGTCACAAAATGCAGTTTTCAGCTCAGAAAGCTTGTTTCTGACATTCTAACAGCTCAATTAGAGCATTTTAGTAATGATCAGTGTTCTTTGTCAAAACTGACATTCTCATCATCCACTGATGCTTTTTGTCACAAAATGCAGTTTTATGCTCAGAAAGCTTGTTTCTGACATTCTAACAGCTCATTTGGAGCATTTTAGTAATGATCAGTGTTCTTTGTCAAAACTGACATTCTCATCATCCACTGATGCTTTTTGTCACAAAATGCAGTTTTCAGCTCAGAAAGCTTGTTTTTTGATATTTTAACAGCTCAATTAGAGCATTTTAGTAATGAACAGTGTTCTTTGTCAAAACTGACATTCTCATCATCCAATTAGAGCATTTTAGTAATGATCAGTGTTCTTTGTCAAAAGTGACATTCTCATCATCCACTGATTCACTTTGTCACAAAATGCAGTTCTCAGCTCAGAAAGCTTGTTTCTGACATTCTAACAGCTCAATTGGAGCATTTTAGTAATGATCAGTGTTCTTTGTCAAAACTGACATTCTCATCATCCACTGATGCTTTTTGTCACAAAATGCAGTTTTCAGCTCAGAAAGCTTGTTTCTGATATGTTAACAGCTCAATTAGAGCATTTTAGAAATGAACAGTGTTCTTTGTCAAAACTGACATTCTCATCATCCACAGATGCACTTTGTCACAAAATGCAGTTTTATGCTCAGAAAGCTTGTTTCTGACATTCTAACAGCTCAATTAGAGCATTTTAGTAATGATCAGTGTTCTTTGTCAAAAGTGACATTCTCATCATCCACTGATGCTTTTTGTCACAAAATGCAGTTTTCAGCTCAGAAAGCTTGTTTCTGACATTCTAACAGCTCAATTAGAGCATTTTAGTAATGATCAGTGTTCTTTGTCAAAACTGACATTCTCATCATCCACTGATGCTTTTTGTCACAAAATGCAGTTTTCAGCTCAGAAAGCTTGTTTCTGACATTCTAACAGCTCAATTAGAGCATTTTAGTAATGAACAGTGTTCTTTGTCAAAACTGACATTCTCATCATCCACTGATTCACTTTGTCACAAAATGCAGTTCTCAGCTCAGAAAGCTTGTTTCTGACATTCTAACAGCTCAATTAGAGCATTTTAGTAATGAACAGTGTTCTTTGTCAAAACTGACATTCTCATCATCCACTGATAAACTATGTGAAACTATGTCACAAAATGCAGTTCTCAGCTCAGAAAGCTTGTTTCTGACATTCTAACAGCCCAATTAGAGCATTTTAGTAATGAACAGTGTTCTTTGTCAAAACTGACATTCTCATCATCCACTGATGAACTATGTCACAAAATGCAGTTCTCAGCTCAGAAAGCTTGTTTCTGACATTCTAACAGCTCAAATAGAGCATTTTAGTAATGAACAGTGTTCTTTGTCAAAACTGACATTCTCATCATCCACTGATTCACTTTGTCACAAAATGCAGTTTTCAGCTCAGAAAGCTTGTTTCTGACATTCTAACAGCTCAATTAGAGCATTTTAGTAATGAACAGTGTTCTTTGTCAAAACTGACATTCTCATCATCCACTGATGAACTATGTCACAAAATGCAGTTCTCAGCTCAGAAAGCTTGTTTCTGACATTCTAACAGCTCAATTGGAGCATTTTAGTAATGATCAGTGTTCTTTGTTAAAACTGACATTCTCATCATACACTGATGCTTTTTGTCACAAAATGCAGTTTTCATCTCAGAAAGCTTGTTTCTGATAATTTAACAGCTCAATTAGAGCATTTTAGTAATGAACAGTGTTCTTTGTCAAAACTGACATTCTCATCATCCACTGATTCACTTTGTCACAAAATGCAGTTTTCAGCACAGAAAGCTTGTTTCTGACATTCTAACAGCTCAATTAGAGCATTTTAGTAATGATCAGTGTTCTTTGTCAAAACTGACATTCTCATCATCCACTGATGAACTATGTCACAAAATGCAGTTCTCAGCTCAGAAAGCTTGTTTCTGACATTCTAACAGCTCAATTGGAGCATTTTAGTAATGATCAGTGTTCTTTGTCAAAACTGACATTCTCATCATCCACTTTTTGTCACAAAATGCAGTTTTCAGCTCAGAAAGCTTGTTTCTGATATTTTAACAGCTCAATTAGATCATTTTAGTAATGAACAGTGTTCTTTGTCAAAACTGACATTCTCATCATCCACTGATTCACTTTGTCACAAAATGCAGTTTTCAGCTCAGAAAGCTTGTTTCTGACATTCTAACAGCTCAATTAGAGCATTTTAGTAATGAACAGTGTTCTTTGTCAAAACTGACATTCTCATCATCCACTGATGAACTATGTCACAAAATGCAGTTCTCAGCTCAGAAAGCTTGTTTCTGACATTCTAACAGCTCAATTGGAGCATTTTAGTAATGATCAGTGTTCTTTGTCAAAACTGACATTCTCATCATCCACTGATTCACTTTGTCACAAAATGCAGTTTTCAGCTCAGAAAGCTTGTTTCTGATATTTTAACAGCTCAATAGAGCATTTTAGTAATGAACAGTGTTCTTTGTCAAAACTGACATTCTCATCATCCACTGATGCACTTTGTCACAAAATGCAGTTTTATGCTCAGAAAGCTTGTTTCTGACATTCTAACAGCTCAATTAGAGCATTTTAGTAATGATCAGTGTTCTTTGTCAAAAGTGACATTTTCATCATCCACTGATTCACTTTGTCACAAAATGCAGTTCTCAGCTCAGAAAGCTTGTTTCTGACATTCTAACAGCTCAATTAGAGCATTTTAGTAATGAACAGTGTTCTTTGTCAAAACTGACATTCTCATCATCCACTGATGCACTTTGTCACAAAATGCAGTTCTCAGCTCAGAAAGCTTGTTTCTGACATTCTAACAGCTCAATTAGAGCATTTTAGTAATGATCAGTGTTCTTTGTCAAAACTGACATTCTCATCATCCACTGATGCTTTTTGTCACAAAATGCAGTTCTCAGCTCAGAAAGCTTGTTTCTGACATTCTAACAGCTCAATTAGAGCATTTTAGTAATGATCAGTGTTCTTTGTCAAAACTGACATTCTCATCATCCACTGATGCTTTTTGTCACAAAATGCAGTTCTCAGCTCAGAAAGCTTGTTTCTGACATTCTAACAGCTCAATTAGAGCATTTTAGCAATGATCAGTGTTCTTTGTCAAAACTGACATTCTCATCATCCACTGATTCACTTTGTCACAAAATGCAGTTCTCAGCTCAGAAAGCTTGTTTCTGACATTCTAACAGCTCAATTAGAGCATTTTAGTAATGATCAGTGTTCTTTGTCAAAACTGACATTCTCATCATCCACTGATTCACTTTGTCACAAAATGCAGTTCTCAGCTCAGAAAGCTTGTTTCTGACATTCTAACAGCTCAATTAGAGCATTTTAGTAATGAACAGTGTTCTTTGTCAAAACTGACATTCTCATCATCCACTGATGAACTATGTCACAAAATGCATTTCTCAGCTCAGAAAGCTTGTTTCTGACATTCTAACAGCTCAATTGGAGCATTTCAGTAATGAACAGTGTTCTTTGTCAAAACTGACATTCTCATCATCCACTGATTCACTTTGTCACAAAATGCAGTTTTCAGCTCAGAAAGCTTGTTTCTGACATTCTAACAGCTCAATTAGAGCATTTTAGTAATGATCAGTGTTCTTTGTCAAAACTGACATTCTCATCATCCACTGATGCTTTTTGTCACAAAATGCAGTTTTCAGCTCAGAAAGCTTGTTTCTGACATTCTAACAGCTCATTTGGAGCATTTTAGTAATGATCAGTGTTCTTTGTCAAAACTGACATTCTCATCATCCACTGATGCTTTTTGTCACAAAATGCAGTTTTCAGCTCAGAAAGCTTGTTTTTTGATATTTTAACAGCTCAATTAGAGCATTTTAGTAATGAACAGTGTTCTTTGTCAAAACTGACATTCTCATCATCCAATTAGAGCATTTTAGTAATGATCAGTGTTCTTTGTCAAAAGTGACATTCTCATCATCCACTGATTCACTTTGTCACAAAATGCAGTTCTCAGCTCAGAAAGCTTGTTTCTGACATTCTAACAGCTCAATTGGAGCATTTTAGTAATGATCAGTGTTCTTTGTCAAAACTGACATTCTCATCATCCACTGATGCTTTTTGTCACAAAATGCAGTTTTCAGCTCAGAAAGCTTGTTTCTGATATGTTAACAGCTCAATTAGAGCATTTTAGAAATGAACAGTGTTCTTTGTCAAAACTGACATTCTCATCATCCACAGATGCACTTTGTCACAAAATGCAGTTTTATGCTAAGAAAGCTTGTTTCTGACATTCTAACAGCTCAATTAGAGCATTTTAGTAATGATCAGTGTTCTTTGTCAAAAGTGACATTCTCATCATCCACTGATGCTTTTTGTCACAAAATGCAGTTTTCAGCTCAGAAAGCTTGTTTCTGACATTCTAACAGCTCAATTAGAGCATTTTAGTAATGAACAGTGTTCTTTGTCAAAAGTGACATTCTCATCATCCACTGATGCTTTTTGTCACAAAATGCAGTTTTCAGCTCAGAAAGCTTGTTTCTGACATTCTAACAGCTCAATTAGAGCATTTTAGTAATGAACAGTGTTCTTTGTCAAAAGTGACATTCTCATCATCCACTGATTCACTTTGTCACAAAATGCAGTTCTCAGCTCAGAAAGCTTGTTTCTGACATTCTAACAGCTCAATTAGAGCATTTTAGTAATGAACAGTGTTCTTTGTCAAAACTGACATTCTCATCATCCACTGATAAACTATGTGAAACTATGTCACAAAATGCAGTTCTCAGCTCAGAAAGCTTGTTTCTGACATTCTAACAGCCCAATTAGAGCATTTTAGTAATGAACAGTGTTCTTTGTCAAAACTGACATTCTCATCATCCACTGATGAACTATGTCACAAAATGCAGTTCTCAGCTCAGAAAGCTTGTTTCTGACATTCTAACAGCTCAAATAGAGCATTTTAGTAATGAACAGTGTTCTTTGTCAAAACTGACATTCTCATCATCCACTGATTCACTTTGTCACAAAATGCAGTTTTCAGCTCAGAAAGCTTGTTTCTGACATTCTAACAGCTCAATTAGAGCATTTTAGTAATGAACAGTGTTCTTTGTCAAAACTGACATTCTCATCATCCACTGATGAACTATGTCACAAAATGCAGTTCTCAGCTCAGAAAGCTTGTTTCTGACATTCTAACAGCTCAATTGGAGCATTTTAGTAATGATCAGTGTTCTTTGTTAAAACTGACATTCTCATCATACACTGATGCTTTTTGTCACAAAATGCAGTTTTATGCTCAGAAAGCTTGTTTCTGACATTCTAACAGCTCATTTGGAGCATTTTAGTAATGATCAGTGTTCTTTGTCAAAACTGACATTCTCATCATCCACTGATGCTTTTTGTCACAAAATGCAGTTTTCAGCTCAGAAAGCTTGTTTTTTGATATTTTAACAGCTCAATTAGAGCATTTTAGTAATGAACAGTGTTCTTTGTCAAAACTGACATTCTCATCATCCAATTAGAGCATTTTAGTAATGATCAGTGTTCTTTGTCAAAAGTGACATTCTCATCATCCACTGATTCACTTTGTCACAAAATGCAGTTCTCAGCTCAGAAAGCTTGTTTCTGACATTCTAACAGCTCAATTGGAGCATTTTAGTAATGATCAGTGTTCTTTGTCAAAACTGACATTCTCATCATCCACTGATGCTTTTTGTCACAAAATGCAGTTTTCAGCTCAGAAAGCTTGTTTCTGATATGTTAACAGCTCAATTAGAGCATTTTAGAAATGAACAGTGTTCTTTGTCAAAACTGACATTCTCATCATCCACAGATGCACTTTGTCACAAAATGCAGTTTTATGCTCAGAAAGCTTGTTTCTGACATTCTAACAGCTCAATTAGAGCATTTTAGTAATGATCAGTGTTCTTTGTCAAAAGTGACATTCTCATCATCCACTGATGCTTTTTGTCACAAAATGCAGTTTTCAGCTCAGAAAGCTTGTTTCTGACATTCTAACAGCTCAATTAGAGCATTTTAGTAATGATCAGTGTTCTTTGTCAAAACTGACATTCTCATCATCCACTGATGCTTTTTGTCACAAAATGCAGTTTTCAGCTCAGAAAGCTTGTTTCTGACATTCTAACAGCTCAATTAGAGCATTTTAGTAATGAACAGTGTTCTTTGTCAAAACTGACATTCTCATCATCCACTGATTCACTTTGTCACAAAATGCAGTTCTCAGCTCAGAAAGCTTGTTTCTGACATTCTAACAGCTCAATTAGAGCATTTTAGTAATGAACAGTGTTCTTTGTCAAAACTGACATTCTCATCATCCACTGATAAACTATGTGAAACTATGTCACAAAATGCAGTTCTCAGCTCAGAAAGCTTGTTTCTGACATTCTAACAGCCCAATTAGAGCATTTTAGTAATGAACAGTGTTCTTTGTCAAAACTGACATTCTCATCATCCACTGATGAACTATGTCACAAAATGCAGTTCTCAGCTCAGAAAGCTTGTTTCTGACATTCTAACAGCTCAAATAGAGCATTTTAGTAATGAACAGTGTTCTTTGTCAAAACTGACATTCTCATCATCCACTGATTCACTTTGTCACAAAATGCAGTTTTCAGCTCAGAAAGCTTGTTTCTGACATTCTAACAGCTCAATTAGAGCATTTTAGTAATGAACAGTGTTCTTTGTCAAAACTGACATTCTCATCATCCACTGATGAACTATGTCACAAAATGCAGTTCTCAGCTCAGAAAGCTTGTTTCTGACATTCTAACAGCTCAATTGGAGCATTTTAGTAATGATCAGTGTTCTTTGTTAAAACTGACATTCTCATCATACACTGATGCTTTTTGTCACAAAATGCAGTTTTCATCTCAGAAAGCTTGTTTCTGATAATTTAACAGCTCAATTAGAGCATTTTAGTAATGAACAGTGTTCTTTGTCAAAACTGACATTCTCATCATCCACTGATTCACTTTGTCACAAAATGCAGTTTTCAGCACAGAAAGCTTGTTTCTGACATTCTAACAGCTCAATTAGAGCATTTTAGTAATGATCAGTGTTCTTTGTCAAAACTGACATTCTCATCATCCACTGATGAACTATGTCACAAAATGCAGTTCTCAGCTCAGAAAGCTTGTTTCTGACATTCTAACAGCTCAATTGGAGCATTTTAGTAATGATCAGTGTTCTTTGTCAAAACTGACATTCTCATCATCCACTTTTTGTCACAAAATGCAGTTTTCAGCTCAGAAAGCTTGTTTCTGATATTTTAACAGCTCAATTAGATCATTTTAGTAATGAACAGTGTTCTTTGTCAAAACTGACATTCTCATCATCCACTGATTCACTTTGTCACAAAATGCAGTTTTCAGCTCAGAAAGCTTGTTTCTGACATTCTAACAGCTCAATTAGAGCATTTTAGTAATGAACAGTGTTCTTTGTCAAAACTGACATTCTCATCATCCACTGATGAACTATGTCACAAAATGCAGTTCTCAGCTCAGAAAGCTTGTTTCTGACATTCTAACAGCTCAATTGGAGCATTTTAGTAATGATCAGTGTTCTTTGTCAAAACTGACATTCTCATCATCCACTGATTCACTTTGTCACAAAATGCAGTTTTCAGCTCAGAAAGCTTGTTTCTGATATTTTAACAGCTCAATAGAGCATTTTAGTAATGAACAGTGTTCTTTGTCAAAACTGACATTCTCATCATCCACTGATGCACTTTGTCACAAAATGCAGTTTTATGCTCAGAAAGCTTGTTTCTGACATTCTAACAGCTCAATTAGAGCATTTTAGTAATGATCAGTGTTCTTTGTCAAAAGTGACATTTTCATCATCCACTGATTCACTTTGTCACAAAATGCAGTTCTCAGCTCAGAAAGCTTGTTTCTGACATTCTAACAGCTCAATTAGAGCATTTTAGTAATGAACAGTGTTCTTTGTCAAAACTGACATTCTCATCATCCACTGATGCACTTTGTCACAAAATGCAGTTCTCAGCTCAGAAAGCTTGTTTCTGACATTCTAACAGCTCAATTAGAGCATTTTAGTAATGATCAGTGTTCTTTGTCAAAACTGACATTCTCATCATCCACTGATGCTTTTTGTCACAAAATGCAGTTCTCAGCTCAGAAAGCTTGTTTCTGACATTCTAACAGCTCAATTAGAGCATTTTAGTAATGATCAGTGTTCTTTGTCAAAACTGACATTCTCATCATCCACTGATGCTTTTTGTCACAAAATGCAGTTCTCAGCTCAGAAAGCTTGTTTCTGACATTCTAACAGCTCAATTAGAGCATTTTAGCAATGATCAGTGTTCTTTGTCAAAACTGACATTCTCATCATCCACTGATTCACTTTGTCACAAAATGCAGTTCTCAGCTCAGAAAGCTTGTTTCTGACATTCTAACAGCTCAATTAGAGCATTTTAGTAATGATCAGTGTTCTTTGTCAAAACTGACATTCTCATCATCCACTGATTCACTTTGTCACAAAATGCAGTTCTCAGCTCAGAAAGCTTGTTTCTGACATTCTAACAGCTCAATTAGAGCATTTTAGTAATGAACAGTGTTCTTTGTCAAAACTGACATTCTCATCATCCACTGATGAACTATGTCACAAAATGCATTTCTCAGCTCAGAAAGCTTGTTTCTGACATTCTAACAGCTCAATTGGAGCATTTCAGTAATGAACAGTGTTCTTTGTCAAAACTGACATTCTCATCATCCACTGATTCACTTTGTCACAAAATGCAGTTTTCAGCTCAGAAAGCTTGTTTCTGACATTCTAACAGCTCAATTAGAGCATTTTAGTAATGATCAGTGTTCTTTGTCAAAACTGACATTCTCATCATCCACTGATGCTTTTTGTCACAAAATGCAGTTTTCAGCTCAGAAAGCTTGTTTCTGACATTCTAACAGCTCATTTGGAGCATTTTAGTAATGATCAGTGTTCTTTGTCAAAACTGACATTCTCATCATCCACTGATGCTTTTTGTCACAAAATGCAGTTTTCAGCTCAGAAAGCTTGTTTTTTGATATTTTAACAGCTCAATTAGAGCATTTTAGTAATGAACAGTGTTCTTTGTCAAAACTGACATTCTCATCATCCAATTAGAGCATTTTAGTAATGATCAGTGTTCTTTGTCAAAAGTGACATTCTCATCATCCACTGATTCACTTTGTCACAAAATGCAGTTCTCAGCTCAGAAAGCTTGTTTCTGACATTCTAACAGCTCAATTGGAGCATTTTAGTAATGATCAGTGTTCTTTGTCAAAACTGACATTCTCATCATCCACTGATGCTTTTTGTCACAAAATGCAGTTTTCAGCTCAGAAAGCTTGTTTCTGATATGTTAACAGCTCAATTAGAGCATTTTAGAAATGAACAGTGTTCTTTGTCAAAACTGACATTCTCATCATCCACAGATGCACTTTGTCACAAAATGCAGTTTTATGCTAAGAAAGCTTGTTTCTGACATTCTAACAGCTCAATTAGAGCATTTTAGTAATGATCAGTGTTCTTTGTCAAAAGTGACATTCTCATCATCCACTGATGCTTTTTGTCACAAAATGCAGTTTTCAGCTCAGAAAGCTTGTTTCTGACATTCTAACAGCTCAATTAGAGCATTTTAGTAATGAACAGTGTTCTTTGTCAAAAGTGACATTCTCATCATCCACTGATGCTTTTTGTCACAAAATGCAGTTTTCAGCTCAGAAAGCTTGTTTCTGACATTCTAACAGCTCAATTAGAGCATTTTAGTAATGAACAGTGTTCTTTGTCAAAAGTGACATTCTCATCATCCACTGATTCACTTTGTCACAAAATGCAGTTCTCAGCTCAGAAAGCTTGTTTCTGACATTCTAACAGCTCAATTAGAGCATTTTAGTAATGAACAGTGTTCTTTGTCAAAACTGACATTCTCATCATCCACTGATAAACTATGTGAAACTATGTCACAAAATGCAGTTCTCAGCTCAGAAAGCTTGTTTCTGACATTCTAACAGCCCAATTAGAGCATTTTAGTAATGAACAGTGTTCTTTGTCAAAACTGACATTCTCATCATCCACTGATGAACTATGTCACAAAATGCAGTTCTCAGCTCAGAAAGCTTGTTTCTGACATTCTAACAGCTCAAATAGAGCATTTTAGTAATGAACAGTGTTCTTTGTCAAAACTGACATTCTCATCATCCACTGATTCACTTTGTCACAAAATGCAGTTTTCAGCTCAGAAAGCTTGTTTCTGACATTCTAACAGCTCAATTAGAGCATTTTAGTAATGAACAGTGTTCTTTGTCAAAACTGACATTCTCATCATCCACTGATGAACTATGTCACAAAATGCAGTTCTCAGCTCAGAAAGCTTGTTTCTGACATTCTAACAGCTCAATTGGAGCATTTTAGTAATGATCAGTGTTCTTTGTTAAAACTGACATTCTCATCATACACTGATGCTTTTTGTCACAAAATGCAGTTTTCATCTCAGAAAGCTTGTTTCTGATAATTTAACAGCTCAATTAGAGCATTTTAGTAATGAACAGTGTTCTTTGTCAAAACTGACATTCTCATCATCCACTGATTCACTTTGTCACAAAATGCAGTTTTCAGCTCAGAAAGCTTGTTTCTGACATTCTAACAGCTCAATTAGAGCATTTTAGTAATGATCAGTGTTCTTTGTCAAAACTGACATTCTCATCATCCACTGATGCTTTTTGTCACAAAATGCAGTTCTCAGCTCAGAAAGCTTGTTTCTGACATTCTAACAGCTCAATTAGAGCATTTTAGTAATGAACAGTGTTCTTTGTCAAAACTGACATTCTCATCATCCACTGATGCTTTTTGTCACAAAATGCAGTTCTCAGCTCAGAAAGCTTGTTTCTGACATTCTAACAGCTCAATTAGAGCATTTTAGTAATGAACAGTGTTCTTTGTCAAAACTGACATTCTCATCATCCACTGATGCACTATGTCACAAAATGCAGTTCTCAGCTCAGAAAGCTTGTTTCTGACATTCTAACAGCTCAATTAGAGCATTTTAGCAATGATCAGTGTTCTTTGTCAAAAGTGACATTCTCATCATCCACTGATTCACTTTGTCACAAAATGCAGTTCTCAGCTCAGAAAGCTTGTTTCTGACATTCTAACAGCTCAATTAGAGCATTTTAGTAATGATCAGTGTTCTTTGTCAAAACTGACATTCTCATCATCCACTGATGCTTTTTGTCACAAAATGCATTTCTCAGCTCAGAAAGCTTGTTTCTGACATTCTAACAGCTCAATTGGAGCATTTCAGTAATGAACAGTGTTCTTTGTCAAAACTGACATTCTCATCATCCACTGATTCACTTTGTCACAAAATGCAGTTTTCAGCTCAGAAAGCTTGTTTCTGACATTCTAACAGCTCAATTAGAGCATTTTAGTAATGATCAGTGTTCTTTGTCAAAACTGACATTCTCATCATCCACTGATGCTTTTTGTCACAAAATGCAGTTTTCAGCTCAGAAAGCTTGTTTCTGACATTCTAACAGCTCAATTGGAGCATTTTAGTAATGATCAGTGTTCTTTGTCAAAACTGACATTCTCATCATCCACTGATGCTTTTTGTCACAAAATGCAGTTTTCAGCTCAGAAAGCTTGTTTCTGATATTTTAACAGCTCAATTAGAGCATTTTAGTAATGAACAGTGTTCTTTGTCAAAACTGACATTCTCATCATCCACTGATGCACTTTGTCACAAAATGCAGTTTTCAGCTCAGAAAGCTTGTTTCTGACATTCTAACAGCTCAATTAGAGCATTTTAGTAATGATCAGTGTTCTTTGTCAAAAGTGACATTCTCATCATCCACTGATTCACTTTGTCACAAAATGCAGTTCTCAGCTCAGAAAGCTTGTTTCTGACATTCTAACAGCTCAATTAGAGCATTTTAGTAATGAACAGTGTTCTTTGTCAAAACTGACATTCTCATCATCCACTGATGAACTATGTCACAAAATGCAGTTCTCAGCTCAGAAAGCTTGTTTCTGACATTCTAACAGCTCAATTGGAGCATTTTAGTAATGAACAGTGTTCTTTGTCAAAACTGACATTCTCATCATCCACTGATGCTTTTTGTCACAAAATGCAGTTCTCAGCTCAGAAAGCTTGTTTCTGACATTCTAACAGCTCAATTAGAGCATTTTAGTAATGAACAGTGTTCTTTGTCAAAACTGACATTCTCATCATCCACTGATGCACTATGTCACAAAATGCAGTTCTCAGCTCAGAAAGCTTGTTTCTGACATTCTAACAGCTCAATTAGAGCATTTTAGCAATGATCAGTGTTCTTTGTCAAAAGTGACATTCTCATCATCCACTGATTCACTTTGTCACAAAATGCAGTTCTCAGCTCAGAAAGCTTGTTTCTGACATTCTAACAGCTCAATTAGAGCATTTTAGTAATGATCAGTGTTCTTTGTCAAAACTGACATTCTCATCATCCACTGATGCTTTTTGTCACAAAATGCATTTCTCAGCTCAGAAAGCTTGTTTCTGACATTCTAACAGCTCAATTGGAGCATTTCAGTAATGAACAGTGTTCTTTGTCAAAACTGACATTCTCATCATCCACTGATTCACTTTGTCACAAAATGCAGTTTTCAGCTCAGAAAGCTTGTTTCTGACATTCTAACAGCTCAATTAGAGCATTTTAGTAATGATCAGTGTTCTTTGTCAAAACTGACATTCTCATCATCCACTGATGCTTTTTGTCACAAAATGCAGTTTTCAGCTCAGAAAGCTTGTTTCTGACATTCTAACAGCTCAATTGGAGCATTTTAGTAATGATCAGTGTTCTTTGTCAAAACTGACATTCTCATCATCCACTGATGCTTTTTGTCACAAAATGCAGTTTTCAGCTCAGAAAGCTTGTTTCTGATATTTTAACAGCTCAATTAGAGCATTTTAGTAATGAAAAGTGTTCTTTGTCAAAACTGACATTCTCATCATCCACTGATGCACTTTGTCACAAAATGCAGTTTTCAGCTCAGAAAGCTTGTTTCTGACATTCTAACAGCTCAATTAGAGCATTTTAGTAATGATCAGTGTTCTTTGTCAAAAGTGACATTCTCATCATCCACTGATTCACTTTGTCACAAAATGCAGTTCTCAGCTCAGAAAGCTTGTTTCTGACATTCTAACAGCTCAATTAGAGCATTTTAGTAATGAACAGTGTTCTTTGTCAAAACTGACATTCTCATCATCCACTGATGAACTATGTCACAAAATGCAGTTCTCAGCTCAGAAAGCTTGTTTCTGACATTCTAACAGCTCAATTGGAGCATTTTAGTAATGATCAGTGTTCTTTGTCAAAACTGACATTCTCATCATCCACTGATGCTTTTTGTCACAAAATGCAGTTCTCAGCTCAGAAAGCTTGTTTCTGACATTCTAACAGCTCAATTAGAGCATTTTAGTAATGAACAGTGTTCTTTGTCAAAACTGACATTCTCATCATCCACTGATGCACTTTGTCAAATAAATGCTGTTTTCAGCTCAGAAAGCTTGTTTCTGACATTCTAACAGCTCAATTGGAGCATTTTAGTAATGATCAGTGTTCTTTGTCAAAACTGACATTCTCATCATCCACTGATGAACTATGTCACAAAATGCAGTTCTCAGCTCAGAAAGCTTGTTTCTGACATTCTAACAGCTCAATTGGAGCATTTTAGTAATGATCAGTGTTCTTTGTCAAAACTGACATTCTCATCATCCACTGATGAACTTTGTCACAAAATGCAGTTCTCAGCTCAGAAAGCTTGTTTCTGACATTCTAACAGCTCAATTAGAGCATTTTAGTAATGAACAGTGTTCTTTGTCAGACTGACATTCTCATCATCGACTGATGCACTATGTCACAAAATGCAGTTCTCAGCTCAGAAAGCTTGTTTCTGACATTCTAACAGCTCAATTAGAGCATTTTAGCAATGATCAGTGTTCTTTGTCAAAACTGACATTCTCATCATCCACTGATGCACTTTGTCAAATAAATGCTGTTTTCAGCTCAGAAAGCTTGTTTCTGACATTCTAACAGCTCAATTGGAGCATTTTAGTAATGATCAGTGTTCTTTGTCAAAACTGACATTCTCATCATCCACTGATGAACTATGTCACAAAATGCAGTTCTCAGCTCAGAAAGCTTGTTTCTGACATTCTAACAGCTCAATTGGAGCATTTTAGTAATGATCAGTGTTCTTTGTCAAAACTGACATTCTCATCATCCACTGATGAACTTTGTCACAAAATGCAGTTCTCAGCTCAGAAAGCTTGTTTCTGACATTCTAACAGCTCAATTAGAGCATTTTAGTAATGAACAGTGTTCTTTGTCAAAACTGACATTCTCATCATCCACTGATGCACTATGTCACAAAATGCAGTTCTCAGCTCAGAAAGCTTGTTTCTGACATTCTAACAGCTCAATTAGAGCATTTTAGTAATGAACAGTGTTCTTTGTCAAAACTGACATTCTCATCATCCACTGATGCACTATGTCACAAAATGCAGTTCTCAGCTCAGAAAGCTTGTTTCTGACATTCTAACAGCTCAATTAGAGCATTTTAGCAATGATCAGTGTTCTTTGTCAAAAGTGACATTCTCATCATCCACTGATTCACTTTGTCACAAAATGCAGTTCTCAGCTCAGAAAGCTTGTTTCTGACATTCTAACAGCTCAATTAGAGCATTTTAGTAATGAACAGTGTTCTTTGTCAAAACTGACATTCTAATCATCCACTGATGAACTATGTCACAAAATGCAGTTCTCAGCTCAGAAAGCTTGTTTCTGACATTCTAACAGCCCAATTAGAGCATTTTAGTAATGAACAGTGTTCTTTGTCAAAACTGACATTCTCATCATCCACTGATGAACTATGTCACAAAATGCAGTTCTCAGCTCAGAAAGCTTGTTTCTGACATTCTAACAGCTCAAATAGAGCATTTTAGTAATGAACAGTGTTCTTTGTCAAAACTGACATTCTCATCATCCACTGATTCACTTTGTCACAAAATGCAGTTTTCAGCTCAGAAAGCTTGTTTCTGACATTCTAACAGCTCAATTAGAGCATTTTAGTAATGAACAGTGTTCTTTGTCAAAACTGACATTCTCATCATCCACTGATGAACTATGTCACAAAATGCAGTTCTCAGCTCAGAAAGCTTGTTTCTGACATTCTAACAGCTCAATTGGAGCATTTTAGTAATGATCAGTGTTCTTTGTTAAAACTGACATTCTCATCATACACTGATGCTTTTTGTCACAAAATGCAGTTTTCATCTCAGAAAGCTTGTTTCTGATAATTTAACAGCTCAATTAGAGCATTTTAGTAATGAACAGTGTTCTTTGTCAAAACTGACATTCTCATCATCCACTGATGCACTTTGTCACAAAATGCAGTTTTATGCTCAGAAAGCTTGTTTCTGACATTCTAAAAGCTCAATTAGAGCATTTTAGTAATGATCAGTGTTCTTTGTCAAAAGTGACATTCTCATCATCCACTGATTCACTTTGTCACAAAATGCAGTTCTCAGCTCAGAAAGCTTGTTTCTGACATTCTAACAGCTCAATTGGAGCATTTTAGTAATGATCAGTGTTCTTTGTCAAAACTGACATTCTCATCATCCACTGATGCTTTTTGTCACAAAATGCAGTTTTCAGCTCAGAAAGCTTGTTTCTGATATTTTAACAGCTCAATTAGAGCATTTTAGTAATGAACAGTGTTCTTTGTCAAAACTGACATTCTCATCATCCACTGATGCACTTTGTCACAAAATGCAGTTTTATGCTCAGAAAGCTTGTTTCTGACATTCTAACAGCTCAATTAGAGCATTTTAGTAATGAACAGTGTTCTTTGTCAAAACTGACATTCTCATCATCCACTGATGAACTATGTCACAAAATGCAGTTCTCAGCTCAGAAAGCTTGTTTCTGACATTCTAACAGCTCAATTGGAGCATTTTAGTAATGATCAGTGTTCTTTGTCAAAACTGACATTCTCATCATCCACTTTTTGTCACAAAATGCAGTTTTCAGCTCAGAAAGCTTGTTTCTGATATTTTAACAGCTCAATTAGATCATTTTAGTAATGAACAGTGTTCTTTGTCAAAACTGACATTCTCATCATCCACTGATTCACTTTGTCACAAAATGCAGTTTTCAGCTCAGAAAGCTTGTTTCTGACATTCTAACAGCTCAATTAGAGCATTTTAGTAATGAACAGTGTTCTTTGTCAAAACTGACATTCTCATCATCCACTGATGAACTATGTCACAAAATGCAGTTCTCAGCTCAGAAAGCTTGTTTCTGACATTCTAACAGCTCAATTGGAGCATTTTAGTAATGATCAGTGTTCTTTGTCAAAACTGACATTCTCATCATCCACTGATTCACTTTGTCACAAAATGCAGTTTTCAGCTCAGAAAGCTTGTTTCTGATATTTTAACAGCTCAATTAGAGCATTTTAGTAATGAACAGTGTTCTTTGTCAAAACTGACATTCTCATCATCCACTGATGCACTTTGTCACAAAATGCAGTTTTATGCTCAGAAAGCTTGTTTCTGACATTCTAACAGCTCAATTAGAGCATTTTAGTAATGATCAGTGTTCTTTGTCAAAAGTGACATTTTCATCATCCACTGATTCACTTTGTCACAAAATGCAGTTCTCAGCTCAGAAAGCTTGTTTCTGACATTCTAACAGCTCAATTAGAGCATTTTAGTAATGAACAGTGTTCTTTGTCAAAACTGACATTCTCATCATCCACTGATGCACTTTGTCACAAAATGCAGTTCTCAGCTCAGAAAGCTTGTTTCTGACATTCTAACAGCTCAATTGGAGCATTTTAGTAATGAACAGTGTTCTTTGTCAAAACTGACATTCTCATCATCCACTGATTCACTTTGTCACAAAATGCAGTTTTCAGCTCAGAAAGCTTGTTTCTGACATTCTAACAGCTCAATTAGAGCATTTTAGTAATGATCAGTGTTCTTTGTCAAAACTGACATTCTCATCATCCACTGATGCTTTTTGTCACAAAATGCAGTTTTCAGCTCAGAAAGCTTGTTTCTGACATTCTAACAGCTCAATTGGAGCATTTTAGTAATGATCAGTGTTCTTTGTCAAAACTGACATTCTCATCATCCACTGATGCACTTTGTCACAAAATGCAGTTTTCAGCTCAGAAAGCTTGTTTCTGATATTTTAACAGCTCAATTAGAGCATTTTAGTAATGAAAAGTGTTCTTTGTCAAAACTGACATTCTCATCATCCACTGATGCACTTTGTCACAAAATGCAGTTTTCAGCTCAGAAAGCTTGTTTCTGACATTCTAACAGCTCAATTAGAGCATTTTAGTAATGATCAGTGTTCTTTGTCAAAAGTGACATTCTCATCATCCACTGATTCACTTTGTCACAAAATGCAGTTCTCAGCTCAGAAAGCTTGTTTCTGACATTCTAACAGCTCAATTAGAGCATTTTAGTAATGAACAGTGTTCTTTGTCAAAACTGACATTCTCATCATCCACTGATGAACTATGTCACAAAATGCATTTCTCAGCTCAGAAAGCTTGTTTCTGACATTCTAACAGCTCAATTGGAGCATTTCAGTAATGAACAGTGTTCTTTGTCAAAACTGACATTCTCATCATCCACTGATTCACTTTGTCACAAAATGCAGTTTTCAGCTCAGAAAGCTTGTTTCTGACATTCTAACAGCTCAATTAGAGCATTTTAGTAATGATCAGTGTTCTTTGTCAAAACTGACATTCTCATCATCCACTGATGCTTTTTGTCACAAAATGCAGTTTTCAGCTCAGAAAGCTTGTTTCTGACATTCTAACAGCTCAAATTGGAGCATTTTAGTAATGATCAGTGTTCTTTGTCAAAACTGACATTCTCATCATCCACTGATGCTTTTTGTCACAAAATGCAGTTTTCAGCTCAGAAAGCTTGTTTCTGATATTTTAACAGCTCAATTAGAGCATTTTAGTAATGAACAGTGTTCTTTGTCAAAACTGACATTCTCATCATCCACTGATGCACTTTGTCACAAAATGCAGTTTTCAGCTCAGAAAGCTTGTTTCTGACATTCTAACAGCTCAATTAGAGCATTTTAGTAATGATCAGTGTTCTTTGTCAAAAGTGACATTCTCATCATCCACTGATTCACTTTGTCACAAAATGCAGTTCTCAGCTCAGAAAGCTTGTTTCTGACATTCTAACAGCTCAATTAGAGCATTTTAGTAATGAACAGTGTTCTTTGTCAAAACTGACATTCTCATCATCCACTGATGAACTATGTCACAAAATGCAGTTCTCAGCTCAGAAAGCTTGTTTCTGACATTCTAACAGCTCAATTGGAGCATTTTAGTAATGATCAGTGTTCTTTGTCAAAACTGACATTCTCATCATCCACTGATGCACTTTGTCACAAAATGCAGTTTTATGCTCAGAAAGCTTGTTTCTGACATTCTAACAGCTCAATTAGAGCATTTTAGTAATGATCAGTGTTCTTTGTCAAAAGTGACATTCTAATCATCCACTGATGCTTTTTGTCACAAAATGCAGTTCTCAGCTCAGAAAGCTTGTTTCTGACATTCTAACAGCTCAATTAGAGCATTTTAGTAATGAACAGTGTTCTTTGTCAAAACTGACATTCTCATCATCCACTGATGCTTTTTGTCACAAAATGCAGTTTTCAGCTCAGAAAGCTTGTTTCTGACATTCTAACAGCTCAATTGGAGCATTTTAGTAATGATCAGTGTTCTTTGTCAAAACTGACATTCTCATCATCCACTGATGCTTTTTGTCACAAAATGCAGTTTTCAGCTCAGAAAGCTTGTTTCTGATATTTTAACAGCTCAATTAGAGCATTTTAGTAATGAACAGTGTTCTTTGTCAAAACTGACATTCTCATCATCCACTGATGCACTTTGTCACAAAATGCAGTTTTCAGCTCAGAAAGCTTGTTTCTGACATTCTAACAGCTCAATTAGAGCATTTTAGTAATGATCAGTGTTCTTTGTCAAAACTGACATTCTCATCATCCACTGATGCTTTTTGTCACAAAATGCAGTTTTCAGCTCAGAAAGCTTGTTTCTGATATTTTAACAGCTCAATTAGAGCATTTTAGTAATGAACAGTGTTCTTTGTCAAAACTGACATTCTCATCATCCACTGATGCACTTTGTCACAAAATGCAGTTTTCAGCTCAGAAAGCTTGTTTCTGACATTCTAACAGCTCAATTAGAGCATTTTAGTAATGATCAGTGTTCTTTGTCAAAACTGACATTCTCATCATCCACTGATGCTTTTTGTCACAAAATGCAGTTTTCAGCTCAGAAAGCTTGTTTCTGATATTTTAACAGCTCAATTAGAGCATTTTAGTAATGAACAGTGTTCTTTGTCAAAACTGACATTCTCATCATCCACTGATGCACTTTGTCACAAAATGCAGTTCCCTTTCGAGGGAACTCTACACTGCGTCAATGTTGACACTTTGGGGAACGCCAGCAGCGTGACGCATCTGAATACGTTGTGTGAAACTAATCTCGCGACTTATCGTCGCGCCGCGATTTATCGTCGCGCCGCGATGACGTCACTATGACGTCACGAGTGACGCGCGGCACCGGAAGGTATAAATAGGAAGCGGACGCAATGCAAATCAGCTTCTGCCATTTCAGCAAAGCGCTCTGTGTGTGTGAAGTTTATTGTCTGTTTGTTTACGACGTTGTCTAGATTGTTTATTGAAAACTTTATTAGAAATGAGTAGACAAAAGACCTTTAAGCCATGTGTTTCCCCTTGTCCTCGTTTTATTACGGGTGGGGATACACATGAACTCTGTGTTGAGTGTTTGGGATTTGAGCATGCTAAGGCAGCTCTTAAGGGGGATCCCTGTGAACATTGTTTGTGGCTATCACTAAAAACACTCAACTCTCGTGCTGCTTTGTTTGATGAGTCAGGCAAAATTCGCCAGCCTCACGGATCGGGACCCGCTACTGTTGAGGCAGCGCGGCGTCTCCGTTCGTGGGGCTCGCAGATGGATGTTTATGAGGGTGTTGAGACGGCTTCGGCCTTTTCTCAACCCCCCAGTTCCATTGCTTCTGGAAGGGATACGGGAGCCCGCATGGCGGCTTCTCCCGCCCCATCCAGAAGCCCAACGCACTGCTCTAGCTCTGAGGAGTTAGAGAGTGTTGGTTTTCATGCACGGGACATAGATGAGCCCAATGAAATTCCCCTTTCCCCTGGGTATGAGGAGCTGTTAGAGGTTGTTGGCCGGGCGGTAGCCAGACTTGGCATTGACTGGCCCACAGAGCAACAAGAAGTTTTGTCTGTCAGTAAATTGGATGAAAGATTCTTGGAAAAACGGGTACAACCTCAGCGTCGGGGGTTGCCTTTTTTCCCCGATTTACACTCAGAGGTGTCCAAATCGTGGAAAAAACCATACTCTTCTTGCATTTCTTCCACATCCACGAATTTTTCGAATGTGTTAGGGGCTAGAGATAAGGGGTATGGCATGATGCCAAGGGTAGAAGATACGTTGGCCGTGTATCTTTCACCAGATTCGGCATCATCTTTGAAATCCCCGACATTGCCCTCCAAACCATGTAGAGTGACATCTAATTTGGTAGGCAAGGCATATATGGCTTCAGGTCGGGCTGGATCATGCCTACACACCATGGGTCTATTGCAGGCATACCAGGCCGACTTGCTGGGGGATATTAAAGAGGGCGAGGTAATAGATCCAAGTCTGCTCAACGAGTTGAGAACAGCAGAAGATCTTACTCTTCGGGCCACTAAGGAGACAGCCCAAGCTGTTGGGCGCTCCATGTCAGCACTGGTAGCCACAGAGAGACACCTGTGGGTAAATCTGTCAGGCATTAAGGAGAGAGATAAAACTGTGCTGCTTGATGCACCTCTCTCCTCGGAAGGCCTCTTTGGTGGTGCGGTCGAGACAGTTGTTGACCGTTTCCAGGAGACAAAACGCCAGGCTGCTGCGTTTCATAAATATTTACCTCTCCGCTCTTATCCCCAGGGGTCTGCAGTCCAAGGACAGCCCCAGCCATCTACAAGCTCCTCATATAGGCAGCAGCAGAAGCAGAGTGTAGCTACTCGAACCCCCCCTCAGAGAGCTTGGGGGTCGAGGCAGCAACCTCCTAAACCTGCTAGGCAGGCGAAGCCGGATCTGAGAACAGTCATCGTCTCAAACCGGAAGGCTGCTGCAAAGAGGTCCTGATGTGTTTTCAGGACATCCGAGGGCGGCTCCTCTTGGAGGACTGAAAAGTTCGATCCTTCCAAGAAGTCCTCAGAAAATCTTTACGTTAACCCCGCCGTCCAAGACGTTTCGGGGCACGTCCGTTTCTATTACATGGAATCATCAGAGTCTACCCGAAGATGCTGTAGACCTAGTGAATCTGCAAATAAAATCAACAGTCCGACCATCCCCTGCCGGTCAGCCGCTTCAGGGCATCGGGCTTCACACAACCGACATCAATGTCGAAAGGTTGACCCCTTAGCATACCTTTCTCCACGAGTGGAGAAAGCTTTACAAATTCTAATGGGGTAGTAGAAGGGTAAGAGTTGTCTCTCTTGGTGAAAGGGGCCATAGAATATGTTCCCCCCCATGAGAGTCAGATCGGCTTTAAACAGCCGGTACTTCACAGTCGGAAGAAGGATGGAGGGCTGAGGCCCATTTTTATATCTGAGAAATCTCAACAAATCTGAAGAGATACAAGCTCAAGATACTCACTGTCCCTATTATTGTGGCTGGAATCAGATCAGAAGACTGGTTAACCACAATAGTGCTGAAATTTGCATACTTCCACACTCTTATCCTTCCTCAATATCGGAAGTTTCTCAGGTTTGCTTTCGGGGGCAAAGCTTACCTATATCGAGTTCTTCCATACGGCCTTGTTCTTTCCTCACGCACCTTCACAAAATGCATGGATTCAGCCCTTGCTCCATTGAGACTTCAAGGGATCCATATACTAAATTACATAGACAACTGGTTAATATTAGTTGAGTTTCACAATATGGCGATTCGACATTGAGATCTCGTTCTCGACCATATGAAGCGTGGGGGGTTACGGCTCAATGCCAAAAAGAGCAACTAAACTCCTCAATAGAGGTAGTATAGGATTCGGTCACGATGCAGGCACGATTGTCCCCTGCACGTGTCGAATAGATCCTGACAGCAGTGTCCAGGATCAAGTAAGGTCATGCTTACACTGTCAAGCATTTCTGTGAATTTTTTGGTCTAATGGCAGCAGCGTCCAACGTGATTCCTTTGGCCTCCTGCACATGAGATCTTTACAGTGGTGGCTAAAAGGCAAAAGGTTTTCCTCGAGAGGTAACCCGTTCTGTATGATCAGGTTAACGCGCAGATGCCTTCGTTTCCTGGTTATATGGAAGAATCCTTGGTTTCTCAATCAAGGGTTGAAATTGGAGTGCAGCATCACCAACTGCACAAATATTGCCTGGAGATTAGCTGTACTACAAGTACTGAGGTACTTCCTTCCAGTCCTTAGAGGCCATCATGTTCTTATCAACAGAATACGATAGTTCTCTTACATAAATCTTCAAGGGGGCCTGAGACTACGCCCTCTCTGCAGACTGGCGCACTAGGTTCTCCTATGGGCCCAGGAGAAGTTTACATCGCTCAGGGCAGTGTACATCCCTGGAGTCCAGAATGTGGGAGCAGACACGCTGTCAAGGCAGGGGCTGAGGCCCGGGGGAGAGGAGACTCCATCGACCTGTTTGCGTCCCAAGAGACGTTTCATTGTCCTCTGTGGTCTTCATTTACACGCCCAGCTCCGTTGTGACTGGACGCCCTGGTACAGACATTGCCACAACGGCATCTGTAAGCTTTCCCTCCGATCGCTCTGCTCCCAGGACTTCTAGAAAGAGTCCGACATACATTAAAGTGTATGTGGCAGCTATCTCGGCCTGTCACCCCCTATACCCGAGGGTTCTCTGGGGAGACATCCCTTAGCTGTTCGGTTCCTACATGGAACCATGAGGATGAGGCCTTCATCTCAGGTGAAAGTTCCTGCTCTAGACTGTGATTCTAGAAGGGCTTTCCCAGATGCCTTTTAAGGCCATTGAGTCTAGCTGGGACATTCATTTATCCCTCAAGCTAGCCTGTCTGGTAGTCATTACCTCTCTTTGGAGGGTAGGCGACCTTCAAGCTTTATCAGCTTCTCAATCTTGTTTGGAGTTAGCTCCAGGCTTTTCATCCTCCACCTCACGAGATAGCGGATAACCGAAGGTAATAATTGTCATGCCCTGTCTGGGCGTTAGAAGAATATGTGCAGGTCTTCTTTATGACGAAATTCTAACCGACTGTTGGTCTGTTTTGGACCTCGTAACAGAGGTCAACCAACCTCTAAGCAGCCCATTTGTAAATGGATGGTAGAGGCAATTTCTTTAGCTTACGAGGTGCGTGGAATACCTTCACCTCTGCTAGTAAGGGCACATTCAACTCGGAGTATGGCTTCCTCGCGGGCCCTTCTGTCGGGCGTCTATGCGGGATGTTTATATGGTACTACAAACTGGACCTCTTTTCTTTACCTGGAACCCAGGCACTTTTGTCCTGAGATGTGCGTGGACACCTTCACACTTGGACAGACACAATGCATTATGGCGTAGTGGGCATTTCGTTCCCCAAAGTGTCAACATTGACGCAGTGTAGAGTTCCCTCGAAAGGGAACGTCTCAGGTTACGACTGTAACCGTAGTTCCCTGAGACAGGGAACGAGACACTGCGTCGTTGTGCCATAACTCCCTGTGCCTGGAGCATTTGCTTCAATAATTTTTGCAGAAGCTGGTTTGCATTGCGTCCGCTTCCTATTTATACCTTCCGGTGCCGCGCGTCACTCGTGACGTCATAGTGACGTCATCGCGGCGCGACGATAAATCGCGGCGCGACGATAAGTCGCGAGATTAGTTTCACACAACGTATTCAGATGCGTCACGCTGCTGGCGTTCCCCAAAGTGTCAACATTGACGCAGTGTCTCGTTCCCTGTCTCAGGGAACTACGGTTACAGTCGTAACCTGAGACGTTTTCAGCTCAGAAAGCTTGTTTCTGACATTCTAACAGATCAATTAGAGCATTTTAGTAATGATCAGTGTTCTTTGTCAAAAGTGACATTCTCATCATCCACTGATTCACTTTGTCACAAAATGCAGTTCTCAGCTCAGAAAGCTTGTTTCTGACATTCTAACAGCTCAATTAGAGCATTTTAGTAATGAACAGTGTTCTTTGTCAAAACTGACATTCTCATCATCCACTGATGAACTATGTCACAAAATGCAGTTCTCAGCTCAGAAAGCTTTTTTCTGACATTCTAACAGCTCAATTGGAGCATTTTAGTAATGATCAGTGTTCTTTGTCAAAACTGACATTCTCATCATCCAATGATGCTTTTTGTCACAAAATGCAGTTTTATGCTCAGAAAGCTTGTTTCTGACATTCTAACAGCTCAATTGGAGCATTTTAGTAATGAACAGTGTTCTTTGTCAAAACTGACATTCTCATCATCCACTGATGCACTTTGTCACAAAATGCAGTTTTATGCTCAGAAAGCTTGTTTCTGACATTCTAACAGCTCAATTAGAGCATTTTAGTAATGATCAGTGTTCTTTGTCAAAAGTGACATTCTCATCATCCACTGATGCTTTTTGTCACAAAATGCAGTTCTCAGCTCAGAAAGCTTGTTTCTGACATTCTAACAGCTCAATTAGAGCATTTCAGTAACGATCAGTGTTCTTTGTCAAAACTGACATTCTCATCATCCACTGATGAACTATGTCACAAAATGCAGTTCTCAGCTCAGAAAGCTTGTTTCTGACATTCTAACAGCTCAATTGGAGCATTTTAGTAATGATCTGTGTTCTTTGTCAAAACTGATATTCTCATCATCCATTGATGTACTTTGTCACAAAATGCAGTTCTCAGCTCAGAAAGCTTGTTTCTGACATTCTAAACAGCTCAATTAGAGCATTTTATTAATGAACAGTGTTCTTTGTCAAAAATGACATTCTCATCATCCACTGATTCACTTTGTCACAAAATGCAGTTCTCAGCTCAGAAAGCTTGTTTCTGACATTCTAACAGCTCAATTAGAGCATTTTAGCAATGATCAGTGTTCTTTGTCAAAACTGACATTCTCATCATCCACTGATGCACTTTGTCACAAAATGCAGTTTTATGCTCAGAAAGCTTGTTTCTGACATTCTAACAGCTCAATTAGAGCATTTTAGTAATGATCAGTGTTCTTTGTCAAAAGTGACATTCTCATCATCCACTGATGCTTTTTGTCACAAAATGCAGTTCTCAGCTCAGAAAGCTTGTTTCTGACATTCTAACAGCTCAATTAGAGCATTTTAGCAATGATCAGCGTTCTTTGTCAAAAGTGACATTCTCATCATCCACTGATTCACTTTGTCACAAAATGCAGTTCTCAGCTCAGAAAGCTTGTTTCTGACATTCTACCAGCTCAATTAGAGCATTTTAGTAATGAACAGTGTTCTTTGTCAAAACTGACATTCTCATCATCCACTGATGCACTATGTCACAAAATGCAGTTCTCAGCTCAGAAAGCTTGTTTCTGACATTCTAACAGCTCAATTAGAGCATTTTAGCAATGATCAGTGTTCTTTGTCAAAAGTGACATTCTCATCATCCACTGATTCACTTTGTCACAAAATGCAGTTCTCAGCTCAGAAAGCTTGTTTCTGACATTCTAACAGCTCAATTAGAGCATTTTAGTAATGAACAGTGTTCTTTGTCAAAACTGACATATTCTCATCATCCACTGATGAACTATGTCACAAAATGCAGTTCTCAGCTCAGAAAGCTTGTTTCTGACATTCTAACAGCTCAATTAGAGCATTTTAGTAATGAACAGTGTTCTTTGTCAAAACTGACTTTCTCATCATCCACTGATTCACTTTTTCACAAAATGCAGTTTTCAGCTCAGAAAGCTTGTTTCTGACATTCTAACAGCTCAATTAGAGCATTTTAGTAATGAACAGTGTTCTTTGTCAAAACTGACATTCTCATCATCCACTGATGCTTTTTGTCACAAAATGCAGTTTTCAGCTCAGAAAGCTTGTTTCTGACATTCTAACAGCTCAATTAGAGCATTTCAGTAACGATCAGTGTTCTTTGTCAAAACTAACATTCTCATCATCCACTGATTCACTTTGTCACAAAATGCAGTTCTCAGCTCAGAAAGCTTGTTTCTGACATTCTAACAGCTCAATTAGAGCATTTTAGTAATGAACAGTGTTCTTTGTCAAAACTGACATTCTCATCATCCACTGATGAACTATGTCACAAAATGCAGTTCTCAGCTCAGAAAGCTTGTTTCTGACATTCTAACAGCTCAATTAGAGCATTTTAGTAATGAACAGTGTTCTTTGTCAAAACTGACTTTCTCATCATCCACTGATTCACTTTGTCACAAAATGCAGTTTTCAGCTCAGAAAGCTTGTTTCTGACATTCTAACAGCTCAATTAGAGCATTTTAGTAATGAACAGTGTTCTTTGTCAAAACTGACATTCTCATCATCCACTGATGCTTTTTGTCACAAAATGCAGTTTTCAGCTCAGAAAGCTTGTTTCTGACATTCTAACAGCTCAATTAGAGCATTTCAGTAAAGATCAGTGTTCTTTGTCAAAACTAACATTCTCATCATCCACTGATTCACTTTGTCACAAAATGCAGTTCTCAGCTCAGAAAGCTTGTTTCTGACATTCTAACAGCTCAATTAGAGCATTTTAGTAATGAACAGTGTTCTTTGTCAAAACTGACATTCTCATCATCCACTGATTCACTTTGTCACAAAATGCAGTTTTCAGCTCAGAAAGCTTGTTTCTGACATTCTAACAGCTCAATTAGAGCATTTTAGTAATGATCAGTGTTCTTTGTCAAAACTGACATTCTCATCATCCACTGATGCTTTTTGTCACAAAATGCAGTTCTCAGCTCAGAAAGCTTGTTTCTGACATTCTAACAGCTCAATTAGAGCATTTTAGTAATGAACAGTGTTCTTTGTCAAAACTGACATTCTCATCATCCACTGATGAACTTTGTCACAAAATGCAGTTCTCAGCTCAGAAAGCTTGTTTCTGACATTCTAACAGCTCAATTAGAGCATTTTAGTAATGAACAGTGTTCTTTGTCAAAACTGACATTCTCATCATCCACTGATGCACTATGTCACAAAATGCAGTTCTCAGCTCAGAAAGCTTGTTTCTGACATTCTAACAGCTCAATTAGAGCATTTTAGCAATGATCAGTGTTCTTTGTCAAAAGTGACATTCTCATCATCCACTGATTCACTTTGTCACAAAATGCAGTTCTCAGCTCAGAAAGCTTGTTTCTGACATTCTAACAGCTCAATTAGAGCATTTTAGCAATGAACAGTGTTCTTTGTCAAAACTGACATATTCTCATCATCCACTGATGAACTATGTCACAAAATGCAGTTCTCAGCTCAGAAAGCTTGTTTCTGACATTCTAACAGCTCAATTAGAGCATTTTAGTAATGAACAGTGTTCTTTGTCAAAACTGACTTTCTCATCATCCACTGATTCACTTTTTCACAAAATGCAGTTTTCAGCTCAGAAAGCTTGTTTCTGACATTCTAACAGCTCAATTAGAGCATTTTAGTAATGAACAGTGTTCTTTGTCAAAACTGACATTCTCATCATCCACTGATGCTTTTTGTCACAAAATGCAGTTTTCAGCTCAGAAAGCTTGTTTCTGACATTCTAACAGCTCAATTAGAGCATTTCAGTAACGATCAGTGTTCTTTGTCAAAACTAACATTCTCATCATCCACTGATTCACTTTGTCACAAAATGCAGTTCTCAGCTCAGAAAGCTTGTTTCTGACATTCTAACAGCTCAATTAGAGCATTTTAGTAATGAACAGTGTTCTTTGTCAAAACTGACATTCTCATCATCCACTGATGAACTATGTCACAAAATGCAGTTCTCAGCTCAGAAAGCTTGTTTCTGACATTCTAACAGCTCAATTAGAGCATTTTAGTAATGAACAGTGTTCTTTGTCAAAACTGACTTTCTCATCATCCACTGATTCACTTTGTCACAAAATGCAGTTTTCAGCTCAGAAAGCTTGTTTCTGACATTCTAACAGCTCAATTAGAGCATTTTAGTAATGAACAGTGTTCTTTGTCAAAACTGACATTCTCATCATCCACTGATGCTTTTTGTCACAAAATGCAGTTTTCAGCTCAGAAAGCTTGTTTCTGACATTCTAACAGCTCAATTAGAGCATTTCAGTAACGATCAGTGTTCTTTGTCAAAACTAACATTCTCATCATCCACTGATTCACTTTGTCACAAAATGCAGTTCTCAGCTCAGAAAGCTTGTTTCTGACATTCTAACAGCTCAATTAGAGCATTTTAGTAATGAACAGTGTTCTTTGTCAAAACTGACATTCTCATCATCCACTGATTCACTTTGTCACAAAATGCAGTTTTCAGCTCAGAAAGCTTGTTTCTGACATTCTAACAGCTCAATTAGAGCATTTTAGTAATGATCAGTGTTCTTTGTCAAAACTGACATTCTCATCATCCACTGATGCTTTTTGTCACAAAATGCAGTTCTCAGCTCAGAAAGCTTGTTTCTGACATTCTAACAGCTCAATTAGAGCATTTTAGTAATGAACAGTGTTCTTTGTCAAAACTGACATTCTCATCATCCACTGATGAACTTTGTCACAAAATGCAGTTCTCAGCTCAGAAAGCTTGTTTCTGACATTCTAACAGCTCAATTAGAGCATTTTAGTAATGAACAGTGTTCTTTGTCAAAACTGACATTCTCATCATCGACTGATGCACTATGTCACAAAATGCAGTTCTCAGCTCAGAAAGCTTGTTTCTGACATTCTAACAGCTCAATTAGAGCATTTTAGCAATGATCAGTGTTCTTTGTCAAAAGCTACATTCTCATCATCCACTGATTCACTTTGTCACAAAATGCAGTTCTCAGCTCAGAAAGCTTGTTTCTGACATTCTAACAGCTCAATTAGAGCATTTTAGTAATGATCAGTGTTCTTTGTCAAAACTGACATTCTCATCATCCACTGATGAACTTTGTCACAAAATGCAGTTCTCAGCTCAAAAAAGCTTGTTTCTGAGATTCTAACAGCTCAATTAGAGCATTTTAGCAATGAACAGTGTTCTTTGTCAAAACTGACATTCTCATCATCCACTGATGCACAGTGTCACAAAATGCAGTTCTCAGCTCAGAAAGCTTGTTTCTGACATTCTAACAGCTCAATTAGAGCATTTTAGCAATGATCAGTGTTCTTTGTCAAAAGTGACATTCTCATCATCCACTGATTCACTTTGTCACAAAATGCAGTTCTCAGCTCAGAAAGCTTGTTTCTGACATTCTAACAGCTCAATTAGAGCATTTGAGTAATGAACAGTGTTCTTTGTCAAAACTGACATTCTCATCATCCACTGATGCACTTTGTCAAATAAATGCTGTTTTCAGCTCAGAAAGCTTGTTTCTGACATTCTAACAGCTCAATTGGAGCATTTTAGTAATGATCAGTGTTCTTTGTCAAAACTGACATTCTCATCATCCACTGATGAACTATGTCACAAAATGCAGTTCTCAGCTCAGAAAGCTTGTTTCTGACATTCTAACAGCTCAATTGGAGCATTTTAGTAATGATCAGTGTTCTTTGTCAAAACTGACATTCTCATCATCCACTGATGAAATTTGTCACAAAATGCAGTTCTCAGCTCAGAAAGCTTGTTTCTGACATTCTAACAGCTCAATTAGAGCATTTTAGTAATGAACAGTGTTCTTTGTCAAAACTGACATTCTCATCATCCACTGATGCACTATGTCACAAAATGCAGTTCTCAGCTCAGAAAGCTTGTTTCTGACATTCTAACAGCTCAATTAGAGCATTTTAGTAATGAACAGTGTTCTTTGTCAAAACTGACATTCTCATCATCCACTGATGCACTATGTCACAAAATGCAGTTCTCAGCTCAGAAAGCTTGTTTCTGACATTCTAACAGCTCAATTAGAGCATTTTAGCAATGATCAGTGTTCTTTGTCAAAAGTGACATTCTCATCATCCACTGATTCACTTTGTCACAAAATGCAGTTCTCAGCTCAGAAAGCTTGTTTCTGACATTCTAACAGCTCAATTAGAGCATTTTAGTAATGAACAGTGTTCTTTGTCAAAACTGACATTCTCATCATCCACTGATGAACTATGTCACAAAATGCAGTTCTCAGCTCAGAAAGCTTGTTTCTGACATTCTAACAGCTCAATTGGAGCATTTTAGTGATGATCAGTGTTCTTTGTCAAAACTGACATTCTCATCATCCACGGATGCTTTTTGTCACAAAATGCAGTTTTCAGCTCAGAAAGCTTGTTTCTGACATTCTAACAGCTCAATTAGAGCATTTTAGTAATGAACAGTGTTCTTTGTCAAAACTGACATTCTCATCATCCACTAATGCTTTTTGTCACAAAATGCAGTTCTCAGCTCAGAAAGCTTGTTTCTGACATTCTAACAACTCAATTAGAGCATTTTAGTAATGAACAGTGTTCTTTGTCAAAAGTGACATTCTCATCATCCACTGATTCACTTTGTCACAAAATGCAGTTTTATGCTCAGAAAGCTTGTTTCTGACATTCTAACAGCTCAATTAGAGCATTTTAGTAATGATCAGTGTTCTTTGTCAAAAGTGACATTCTCATCATCCACTGATTCACTTTGTCACAAAATGCAGTTTTATGCTCAGAAAGCTTGTTTCTGACATTCTAACAGCTCAATTAGAGCATTTTAGTGATGATCAGTGTTCTTTGTCAAAACTGACATTCTCATCATCCACGGATGCTTTTTGTCACAAAATGCAGTTTTCAGCTCAGAAAGCTTGTTTCTGACATTCTAACAGCTCAATTAGAGCATTTTAGTAATGAACAGTGTTCTTTGTCAAAACTGACATTCTCATCATCCACTGATGCACTTTGTCACAAAATGCAGTTTTATGCTCAGAAAGCTTGTTTCTGACATTCTAACAGCTCAATTAGAGCATTTTAGTAATGATCAGTGTTCTTTGTCAAAAGTGACATTCTCATCATCCACTGATTCACTTTGTCACAAAATGCAGTTCTCAGCTCAGAAAGCTTGTTTCTGACATTCAATTAGAGCATTTTAGTAATGAACAGTGTTCTTTGTCAAAACTGACATTCTCATCATCCACTGATGCTTTTTGTCACAAAATGCAGTTCTCAGCTCAGAAAGCTTGTTTCTGACATTCTAACAACTCAATTAGAGCATTTTAGTAATGAACAGTGTTCTTTGTCAAAAGTGACATTCTCATCATCCACTGATTCACTTTGTCACAAAATGCAGTTTTCAGCTCAGAAAGCTTGTTTCTGACATTCTAACAGCTCAATTGGAGCATTTTAGTAATGATCAGTGTTCTTTGTCAAAACTGACATTCTCATCATCCACTGATGCTTTTTGTCACAAAATGCAGTTCTCAGCTCAGAAAGCTTGTTTCTGACATTCTAACAGCTCAATTAGAGCATTTTAGTAATGAACAGTGTTCTTTGTCAAAACTGACATTCTCATCATCCACTGATGCTTTTTGTCACAAAATGCAGTTCTCAGCTCAGAAAGCTTGTTTCTGACATTCTAACAGCTCAATTAGAGCATTTTAGCAATGATCAGTGTTCTTTGTCAAAAGTGACATTCTCATCATCCACTGATGAACTTTGTCAAATAAATGCTGTTTTCAGCTCAGAAAGCTTGTTTCTGACATTCTAACAGCTCAATTGGAGCATTTTAGTAATGATCAGTGTTCTTTGTCAAAACTGACATTCTCATCATCCACTGATGAACTATGTCACAAAATGCAGTTCTCAGCTCAGAAAGCTTGTTTCTGACATTCTAACAGCTCAATTGGAGCATTTTAGTAATGATCAGTGTTCTTTGTCAAAACTGACATTCTCATCATCCACTGATGAACTTTGTCACAAAATGCAGTTCTCAGCTCAGAAAGCTTGTTTCTGACATTCTAACAGCTCAATTAGAGCATTTTAGTAATGAACAGTGTTCTTTGTCAAAACTGACATTCTCATCATCGACTGATGCACTATGTCACAAAATGCAGTTCTCAGCTCAGAAAGCTTGTTTCTGACATTCTAACAGCTCAATTAGAGCATTTTAGCAATGATCAGTGTTCTTTGTCAAAAGTGACATTCTCATCATCCACTGATTCACTTTGTCACAAAATGCAGTTCTCAGCTCAGAAAGCTTGTTTCTGACATTCTAACAGCTCAATTAGAGCATTTTAGTAATGATCAGTGTTCTTTGTCAAAACTGACATTCTCATCATCCACTGATGAACTTTGTCACAAAATGCAGTTCTCAGCTCAGAAAGCTTGTTTCTGACATTCTAACAGCTCAATTAGAGCATTTTAGCAATGATCAGTGTTCTTTGTCAAAACTGACATTCTCATCATCCACTGATGCACAGTGTCACAAAATGCAGTTCTCAGCTCAGAAAGCTTGTTTCTGACATTCTAACAGCTCAATTAGAGCATTTTAGCAATGATCAGTGTTCTTTGTCAAAAGTGACATTCTCATCATCGACTGATGCACTATGTCACAAAATGCAGTTCTCAGCTCAGAAAGCTTGTTTCTGACATTCTAACAGCTCAATTAGAGCATTTTAGCAATGATCAGTGTTCTTTGTCAAAAGTGACATTCTCATCATCCACTGATTCACTTTGTCACAAAATGCAGTTCTCAGCTCAGAAAGCTTGTTTCTGACATTCTAACAGCTCAATTAGAGCATTTGAGTCATGAACAGTGTTCTTTGTCAAAACTGACATTCTCATCATCCACTGATGCACTTTGTCAAATAAATGCTGTTTTCAGCTCAGAAAGCTTGTTTCTGACATTCTAACAGCTCAATTGGAGCATTTTAGTAATGATCAGTGTTCTTTGTCAAAACTGACATTCTCATCATCCACTGATGAACTATGTCACAAAATGCAGTTCTCAGCTCAGAAAGCTTGTTTCTGACATTCTAACAGCTCAATTGGAGCATTTTAGTAATGATCAGTGTTCTTTGTCAAAACTGACATTCTCATCATCCACTGATGAACTTTGTCACAAAATGCAGTTCTCAGCTCAGAAAGCTTGTTTCTGACATTCTAACAGCTCAATTAGAGCATTTTAGTAATGAACAGTGTTCTTTGTCAAAACTGACATTCTCATCATCCACTGATGCACTATGTCACAAAATGCAGTTCTCAGCTCAGAAAGCTTGTTTCTGACATTCTAACAGCTCAATTAGAGCATTTTAGTAATGAACAGTGTTCTTTGTCAAAACTGACATTCTCATCATCCACTGATGCACTATGTCACAAAATGCAGTTCTCAGCTCAGAAAGCTTGTTTCTGACATTCTAACAGCTCAATTAGAGCATTTTAGCAATGATCAGTGTTCTTTGTCAAAAGTGACATTCTCATCATCCACTGATTCACTTTGTCACAAAATGCAGTTCTCAGCTCAGAAAGCTTGTTTCTGACATTCTAACAGCTCAATTAGAGCATTTTAGTAATGAACAGTGTTCTTTGTCAAAACTGACATTCTCATCATCCACTGATGAACTATGTCACAAAATGCAGTTCTCAGCTCAGAAAGCTTGTTTCTGACATTCTAACAGCTCAATTGGAGCATTTTAGTGATGATCAGTGTTCTTTGTCAAAACTGACATTCTCATCATCCACGGATGCTTTTTGTCACAAAATGCAGTTTTCAGCTCAGAAAGCTTGTTTCTGACATTCTAACAGCTCAATTAGAGCATTTTAGTAATGAACAGTGTTCTTTGTCAAAACTGACATTCTCATCATCCACTGATGCACTTTGTCACAAAATGCAGTTTTATGCTCAGAAAGCTTGTTTCTGACATTCTAACAGCTCAATTAGAGCATTTTAGTAATGAACAGTGTTCTTTGTCAAAACTGACATTCTCATCATCCACTAATGCTTTTTGTCACAAAATGCAGTTCTCAGCTCAGAAAGCTTGTTTCTGACATTCTAACAACTCAATTAGAGCATTTTAGTAATGAACAGTGTTCTTTGTCAAAAGTGACATTCTCATCATCCACTGATTCACTTTGTCACAAAATGCAGTTTTATGCTCAGAAAGCTTGTTTCTGACATTCTAACAGCTCAATTAGAGCATTTTAGTAATGATCAGTGTTCTTTGTCAAAAGTGACATTCTCATCATCCACTGATTCACTTTGTCACAAAATGCAGTTTTATGCTCAGAAAGCTTGTTTCTGACATTCTAACAGCTCAATTAGAGCATTTTAGTAATGATCAGTGTTCTTTGTCAAAAGTGACATTCTCATCATCCACTGATTCACTTTGTCACAAAATGCAGTTCTCAGCTCAGAAAGCTTGTTTCTGACATTCTAACAGCTCAATTAGAGCATTTTAGTAATGAACAGTGTTCTTTGTCAAAACTGACATTCTCATCATCCACTGATGAACTATGTCACAAAATGCAGTTCTCAGCTCAGAAAGCTTGTTTCTGACATTCTAACAGCTCAATTAGAGCATTTTAGTAATGAACAGTGTTCTTTGTCAAAACTGACATTCTCATCATCCACTGATGAACTATGTCACAAAATGCAGTTCTCAGCTCAGAAAGCTTGTTTCTGACATTCTAACAGCTCAATTGGAGCATTTTAGTGATGATCAGTGTTCTTTGTCAAAACTGACATTCTCATCATCCACGGATGCTTTTTGTCACAAAATGCAGTTTTCAGCTCAGAAAGCTTGTTTCTGACATTCTAACAGCTCAATTAGAGCATTTTAGTAATGAACAGTGTTCTTTGTCAAAACTGACATTCTCATCATCCACTGATGCACTTTGTCACAAAATGCAGTTTTAGGCTCAGAAAGCTTGTTTCTGACATTCTAACAGCTCAATTAGAGCATTTTAGTAATGATCAGTGTTCTTTGTCAAAAGTGACATTCTCATCATCCACTGATTCACTTTGTCACAAAATGCAGTTCTCAGCTCAGAAAGCTTGTTTCTGACATTCAATTAGAGCATTTTAGTAATGAACAGTGTTCTTTGTCAAAACTGACATTCTCATCATCCACTGATGCTTTTTGTCACAAAATGCAGTTCTCAGCTCAGAAAGCTTGTTTCTGACATTCTAACAACTCAATTAGAGCATTTTAGTAATGAACAGTGTTCTTTGTCAAAAGTGACATTCTCATCATCCACTGATTCACTTTGTCACAAAATGCAGTTTTCAGCTCAGAAAGCTTGTTTCTGACATTCTAACAGCTCAATTGGAGCATTTTAGTAATGATCAGTGTTCTTTGTCAAAACTGACATTCTCATCATCCACTGATGCTTTTTGTCACAAAATGCAGTTTCCAGCTCAGAAAGCTTGTTTCTGACATTCTAACAGCTCAATTAGAGCATTTTAGTAATGATCAGTGTTCTTTGTCAAAACTGACATTCTCATCATCCACTGATGCTTTTTGTCACAAAATGCAGTTCTCAGCTCAGAAAGCTTGTTTCTGACATTCTAACAGCTCAATTAGAGCATTTTAGTAATGAACAGTGTTCTTTGTCAAAACTGACATTCTCATCACCCACTGATGCTTTTTGTCACAAAATGCAGTTTTCAGCTCAGAAAGCTTGTTTCTGACATTCTAACAGCTCAATTAGAGCATTTTAGTAATGATCAGTGTTCTTTGTCAAAACTGACATTCTCATCATCCACTGATGCTTTTTGTCACAAAATGCAGTTCTCAGCTCAGAAAGCTTGTTTCTGACATTCTAACAGCTCAATTAGAGCATTTTAGTAATGATCAGTGTTCTTTGTCAAAACTGACATTCTCATCATCCACTGATGCTTTTTGTCACAAAATGCAGTTCTCAGCTCAGAAAGCTTGTTTCTGACATTCTAACAGCTCAATTAGAGCATTTTAGCAATGATCAGTGTTCTTTGTCAAAAGTGACATTCTCATCATCCACTGATTCACTTTGTCACAAAATGCAGTTCTCAGCTCAGAAAGCTTGTTTCTGACATTCTAACAGCTCAATTAGAGCATTTTAGTAATGATCAGTGTTCTTTGTCAAAACTGACATTCTCATCATCCACTGATGAACTATGTCACAAAATGCATTTCTCAGCTCAGAAAGCTTGTTTCTGACATTCTAACAGCTCAATTGGAGCATTTCAGTAATGAACAGTGTTCTTTGTCAAAACTGACATTCTCATCATCCACTGATTCACTTTGTCACAAAATGCAGTTTTCAGCTCAGAAAGCTTGTTTCTGACATTCTAACAGCTCAATTAGAGCATTTTAGTAATGATCAGTGTTCTTTGTCAAAACTGACATTCTCATCATCCACTGATGCTTTTTGTCACAAAATGCAGTTTTCAGCTCAGAAAGCTTGTTTCTGACATTCTAACAGCTCAATTGGAGCATTTTAGTAATGATCAGTGTTCTTTGTCAAAACTGACATTCTCATCATCCACTGATGCACTTTGTCACAAAATGCAGTTTTCAGCTCAGAAAGCTTGTTTCTGACATTCTAACAGCTCAATTAGAGCATTTTAGTAATGATCAGTGTTCTTTGTCAAAAGTGACATTCTCATCATCCACTGATTCACTTTGTCACAAAATGCAGTTCTCAGCTCAGAAAGCTTGTTTCTGACATTCTAACAGCTCAATTAGAGCATTTTAGTAATGAACAGTGTTCTTTGTCAAAACTGACATTCTCATCATCCACTGATGAACTATGTCACAAAATGCATTTCTCAGCTCAGAAAGCTTGTTTCTGACATTCTAACAGCTCAATTGGAGCATTTCAGTAATGAACAGTGTTCTTTGTCAAAACTGACATTCTCATCATCCACTGATTCACTTTTTCACAAAATGCAGTTTTCAGCTCAGAAAGCTTGTTTCTGACATTCTAACAGCTCAATTAGAGCATTTTAGTAATGATCAGTGTTCTTTGTCAAAACTGACATTCTCATCATCCACTGATGCTTTTTGTCACAAAATGCAGTTTTCAGCTCAGAAAGCTTGTTTCTGACATTCTAACAGCTCAATTGGAGCATTTTAGTAATGATCAGTGTTCTTTGTCAAAACTGACATTCTCATCATCCACTGATGCTTTTTGTCACAAAATGCAGTTTTCAGCTCAGAAAGCTTGTTTCTGATATTTTAACAGCTCAATTAGAGCATTTTAGTAATGAACAGTGTTCTTTGTCAAAACTGACATTCTCATCATCCACTGATGCACTTTGTCACAAAATGCAGTTTTCAGCTCAGAAAGCTTGTTTCTGACATTCTAACAGCTCAATTAGAGCATTTTAGTAATGATCAGTGTTCTTTGTCAAAAGTGACATTCTCATCATCCACTGATTCACTTTGTCACAAAATGCAGTTCTCAGCTCAGAAAGCTTGTTTCTGACATTCTAACAGCTCAATTAGAGCATTTTAGTAATGAACAGTGTTCTTTGTCAAAACTGACATTCTCATCATCCACTGATGAACTATGTCACAAAATGCAGTTCTCAGCTCAGAAAGCTTGTTTCTGACATTCTAACAGCTCAATTGGAGCATTTTAGTAATGATCAGTGTTCTTTGTCAAAACTGACATTCTCATCATCCACTGATGCTTTTTGTCACAAAATGCAGTTTTCAGCTCAGAAAGCTTGTTTCTGATATTTTAACAGCTCAATTAGAGCATTTTAGTAATGAACAGTGTTCTTTGTCAAAACTGACATTCTCATCATCCACTGATGCACTTTGTCACAAAATGCAGTTTTCAGCTCAGAAAGCTTGTTTCTGACATTCTAACAGCTCAATTGGAGCATTTTAGTAATGATCAGTGTTCTTTGTCAAAACTGACATTCTCATCATCCACTGATGCACTATGTCACAAAATGCAGTTCTCAGCTCAGAAAGCTTGTTTCTGACATTCTAACAGCTCAATTGGAGCATTTTAGTAATGATCAGTGTTCTTTGTCAAAACTGACATTCTCATCATCCACTGATGCTTTTTGTCACAAAATGCAGTTTTATGCTCAGAAAGCTTGTTTCTGACATTCTAACAGCTCAATTGGAGCATTTTAGTAATGAACAGTGTTCTTTGTCAAAACTGACATTCTCATCATCCACTGATGCACTTTGTCACAAAATGCAGTTTTATGCTCAGAAAGCTTGTTTCTGACATTCTAACAGCTCAATTAGAGCATTTTAGTAATGATCAGTGTTCTTTGTCAAAAGTGACATTCTCATCATCCACTGATGCTTTTTGTCACAAAATGCAGTTCTCAGCTCAGAAAGCTTGTTTCTGACATTCTAACAGCTCAATTAGAGCATTTTAGCAATGATCAGTGTTCTTTGTCAAAAGTGACATTCTCATCATCCACTGATTCACTTTGTCACAAAATGCAGTTCTCAGCTCAGAAAGCTTGTTTCTGACATTCTAACAACTCAATTAGAGCATTTTAGTAATGAACAGTGTTCTTTGTCAAAACTGACATTCTCATCATCCACTGATGCACTATGTCACAAAATGCAGTTCTCAGCTCAGAAAGCTTGTTTCTGACATTCTAACAGCTCAATTAGAGCATTTTAGCAATGATCAGTGTTCTTTGTCAAAAGTGACATTCTCATCATCCACTGATTCACTTTGTCACAAAATGCAGTTCTCAGCTCAGAAAGCTTGTTTCTGACATTCTAACAGCTCAATTAGAGCATTTTAGTAATGAACAGTGTTCTTTGTCAAAACTGACTTTCTCATCATCCACTGATTCACTTTGTCACAAAATGCAGTTTTCAGCTCAGAAAGCTTGTTTCTGACATTCTAACAGCTCAATTAGAGCATTTTAGTAATGAACAGTGTTCTTTGTCAAAACTGACATTCTCATCATCCACTGATGCTTTTTGTCACAAAATGCAGTTTTCAGCTCAGAAAGCTTGTTTCTGACATTCTAACAGCTCAATTAGAGCATTTCAGTAACGATCAGTGTTCTTTGTCAAAACTAACATTCTCATCATCCACTGATTCACTTTGTCACAAAATGCAGTTCTCAGCTCAGAAAGCTTGTTTCTGACATTCTAACAGCTCAATTAGAGCATTTTAGTAATGAACAGTGTTCTTTGTCAAAACTGACATTCTCATCATCCACTGATTCACTTTGTCACAAAATGCAGTTTTCAGCTCAGAAAGCTTGTTTCTGACATTCTAACAGCTCAATTAGAGCATTTTAGTAATGATCAGTGTTCTTTGTCAAAACTGACATTCTCATCATCCACTGATGCTTTTTGTCACAAAATGCAGTTCTCAGCTCAGAAAGCTTGTTTCTGACATTCTAACAGCTCAATTAGAGCATTTTAGTAATGAACAGTGTTCTTTGTCAAAACTGACATTCTCATCATCCACTGATGAACTTTGTCACAAAATGCAGTTCTCAGCTCAGAAAGCTTGTTTCTGACATTCTAACAGCTCAATTAGAGCATTTTAGTAACGAACAGTGTTCTTTGTCAAAACTGACATTCTCATCATCCACTGATGCACTATGTCACAAAATGCAGTTCTCAGCTCAGAAAGCTTGTTTCTGACATTCTAACAGCTCAATTAGAGCATTTTAGCAATGATCAGTGTTCTTTGTCAAAAGTGACATTCTCATCATCCACTGATTCACTTTGTCACAAAATGCAGTTCTCAGCTCAGAAAGCTTGTTTCTGACATTCTAACAGCTCAATTAGAGCATTTTAGCAATGAACAGTGTTCTTTGTCAAAACTGACATTCTCATCATCCACTGATGCTTTTTGTCACAAAATGCAGTTCTCAGCTCAGAAAGCTTGTTTCTGACATTCTAACAGCTCAATTAGAGCATTTTAGTAATGAACAGTGTTCTTTGTCAAAACTGACATTCTCATCATCCACTGATGAACTATGTCACAAAATGCAGTTCTCAGCTCAGAAAGCTTGTTTCTGACATTCTAACAGCTCAATTGGAGCATTTTAGTAATGATCAGTGTTCTTTGTCAAAACTGACATTCTCATCATCCACTGATGCTTTTTGTCACAAAATGCAGTTTTCAGCTCAGAAAGCTTGTTTCTGATATTTTAACAGCTCAATTAGAGCATTTTAGTAATGAACAGTGTTCTTTGTCAAAACTGACATTCTCATCATCCACTGATGCACTTTGTCACAAAATGCAGTTTTCAGCTCAGAAAGCTTGTTTCTGACATTCTAACAGCTCAATTAGAGCATTTTAGTAATGATCAGTGTTCTTTGTCAAAAGTGACATTCTCATCATCCACTGATTCACTTTGTCACAAAATGCAGTTCTCAGCTCAGAAAGCTTGTTTCTGACATTCTAACAGCTCAATTAGAGCATTTTAGTAATGAACAGTGTTCTTTGTCAAAACTGACATTCTCATCATCCACTGATGAACTATGTCACAAAATGCAGTTCTCAGCTCAGAAAGCTTGTTTCTGACATTCTAACAGCTCAATTGGAGCATTTTAGTAATGATCAGTGTTCTTTGTCAAAACTGACATTCTCATCATCCACTGATGCTTTTTGTCACAAAATGCAGTTCTCAGCTCAGAAAGCTTGTTTCTGACATTCTAACAGCTCAATTGGAGCATTTTAGTAATGATCAGTGTTCTTTGTCAAAACTGACATTCTCATCATCCAATTAGAGCATTTTAGTAATGATCAGTGTTCTTTGTCAAAAGTGAGATTCTCATCATCCACTGATTCACTTTGTCACAAAATGCAGTTCTCAGCTCAGAAAGCTTGTTTCTGACATTCTAACAGCTCAATTGGAGCATTTTAGTGATGATCAGTGTTCTTTGTCAAAACTGACATTCTCATCATCCACTGATGCTTTTTGTCACAAAATGCAGTTTTCAGCTCAGAAAGCTTGTTTCTGATATGTTAACAGCTCAATTAGAGCATTTTAGAAATGAACAGTGTTCTTTGTCAAAACTGACATTCTCATCATCCACAGATGCACTTTGTCACAAAATGCAGTTTTATGCTCAGAAAGCTTGTTTCTGACATTCTAACAGCTCAATTAGAGCATTTTAGTAATGATCAGTGTTCTTTGTCAAAAGTGACATTCTCATCATCCACTGATGCTTTTTGTCACAAAATGCAGTTTTCAGCTCAGAAAGCTTGTTTCTGACATTCTAACAGCTCAATTAGAGCATTTTAGTAATGATCAGTGTTCTTTGTCAAAACTGACATTCTCATCATCCACTGATGCTTTTTGTCACAAAATGCAGTTTTCAGCTCAGAAAGCTTGTTTCTGACATTCTAACAGCTCAATTAGAGCATTTTAGTAATGAACAGTGTTCTTTGTCAAAAGTGACATTCTCATCATCCACTGATTCACTTTGTCACAAAATGCAGTTCTCAGCTCAGAAAGCTTGTTTCTGACATTCTAACAGCTCAATTAGAGCATTTTAGTAATGAACAGTGTTCTTTGTCAAAACTGACATTCTCATCATCCACTGATAAACTATGTGAAACTATGTCACAAAATGCAGTTCTCAGCTCAGAAAGCTTGTTTCTGACATTCTAACAGCCCAATTAGAGCATTTTAGTAATGAACAGTGTTCTTTGTCAAAACTGACATTCTCATCATCCACTGATTCACTTTGTCACAAAATGCAGTTTTCAGCTCAGAAAGCTTGTTTCTGACATTCTAACAGCTCAATTAGAGCATTTTAGTAATGAACAGTGTTCTTTGTCAAAACTGACATTCTCATCATCCACTGATGAACTATGTCACAAAATGCAGTTCTCAGCTCAGAAAGCTTGTTTCTGACATTCTAACAGCTCAATTAGAGCATTTTAGTAATGAACAGTGTTCTTTGTCAAAACTGACATTCTCATCATCCACTGATGAACTATGTCACAAAATGCAGTTCTCAGCTCAGAAAGCTTGTTTCTGACATTCTAACAGCCCAATTAGAGCATTTTAGTAATGAACAGTGTTCTTTGTCAAAACTGACATTCTCATCATCCACTGATTCACTTTGTCACAAAATGCAGTTTTCAGCTCAGAAAGCTTGTTTCTGACATTCTAACAGCTCAATTAGAGCATTTTAGTAATGAACAGTGTTCTTTGTCAAAACTGACATTCTCATCATCCACTGATGAACTATGTCACAAAATGCAGTTCTCAGCTCAGAAAGCTTGTTTCTGACATTCTAACAGCTCAATTGGAGCATTTTAGTAATGATCAGTGTTCTTTGTTAAAACTGACATTCTCATCATACACTGATGCTTTTTGTCACAAAATGCAGTTTTCATCTCAGAAAGCTTGTTTCTGACATTCTAACAGCTCAATTAGAGCATTTTAGTAATGAACAGTGTTCTTTGTCAAAACTGACATTCTCATCATCCACTGATGCTTTTTGTCACAAAATGCAGTTCTCAGCTCAGAAAGCTTGTTTCTGACATTCTAACAGCTCAATTAGAGCATTTTAGTAATGAACAGTGTTCTTTGTCAAAACTGTCATTCTCATCATCCACTGATGCACTATGTCACAAAATGCAGTTCTCAGCTCAGAAAGCTTGTTTCTGACATTCTAACAGCTCAATTAGAGCATTTTAGCAATGATCAGTGTTCTTTGTCAAAAGTGACATTCTCATCATCCACTGATTCACTTTGTCACAAAATGCAGTTCTCAGCTCAGAAAGCTTGTTTCTGACATTCTAACAGCTCAATTAGAGCATTTTAGTAATGATCAGTGTTCTTTGTCAAAACTGACATTCTCATCATCCACTGATGCTTTTTGTCACAAAATGCATTTCTCAGCTCAGAAAGCTTGTTTCTGACATTCTAACAGCTCAATTGGAGCATTTCAGTAATGAACAGTGTTCTTTGTCAAAACTGACATTCTCATCATCCACTGAATCACTTTGTCACAAAATGCAGTTTTCAGCTCAGAAAGCTTGTTTCTGACATTCTAACAGCTCAATTAGAGCATTTTAGTAATGATCAGTGTTCTTTGTCAAAACTGACATTCTCATCATCCACTGATGCTTTTTGTCACAAAATGCAGTTTTCAGCTCAGAAAGCTTGTTTCTGACATTCTAACAGCTCAATTGGAGCATTTTAGTAATGATCAGTGTTCTTTGTCAAAACTGACATTCTCATCATCCACTGATGCTTTTTGTCACAAAATGCAGTTTTCAGCTCAGAAAGCTTGTTTCTGATATTTTAACAGCTCAATTAGAGCATTTTAGTAATGAACAGTGTTCTTTGTCAAAACTGACATTCTCATCATCCACTGATGCACTTTGTCACAAAATGCAGTTTTCAGCTCAGAAAGCTTGTTTCTGACATTCTAACAGCTCAATTAGAGCATTTTAGTAATGATCAGTGTTCTTTGTCAAAAGTGACATTCTCATCATCCACTGATTCACTTTGTCACAAAATGCAGTTCTCAGCTCAGAAAGCTTGTTTCTGACATTCTAACAGCTCAATTAGAGCATTTTAGCAATGAACAGTGTTCTTTGTCAAAACTGACATTCTCATCATCCACTGATGAACTATGTCACAAAATGCAGTTCTCAGCTCAGAAAGCTTGTTTCTGACATTCTAACAGCTCAATTGGAGCATTTTAGTAATGAACAGTGTTCTTTGTCAAAACTGACATTCTCATCATCCACTGATGCTTTTTGTCACAAAATGCAGTTCTCAGCTCAGAAAGCTTGTTTCTGACATTCTAACAGCTCAAATAGAGCATTTTAGTAATGAACAGTGTTCTTTGTCAAAACTGACATTCTCATCATCCACTGATGCACTATGTCACAAAATGCAGTTCTCAGCTCAGAAAGCTTGTTTCTGACATTCTAACAGCTCAATTAGAGCATTTTAGCAATGATCAGTGTTCTTTGTCAAAAGTGACATTCTCATCATCCACTGATTCACTTTGTCACAAAATGCAGTTCTCAGCTCAGAAAGCTTGTTTCTGACATTGTAACAGCTCAATTAGAGCATTTTAGTAATGATCAGTGTTCTTTGTCAAAACTGACATTCTCATCATCCACTGATGCTTTTTGTCACAAAATGCATTTCTCAGCTCAGAAAGCTTGTTTCTGACATTCTAACAGCTCAATTGGAGCATTTCAGTAATGAACAGTGTTCTTTGTCAAAACTGACATTCTCATCATCCACTGATTCACTTTGTCACAAAATGCAGTTTTCAGCTCAGAAAGCTTGTTTCTGACATTCTAACAGCTCAATTAGAGCATTTTAGTAATGATCAGTGTTCTTTGTCAAAACTGACATTCTCATCATCCACTGATGCTTTTTGTCACAAAATGCAGTTTTCAGCTCAGAAAGCTTGTTTCTGACATTCTAACAGCTCAATTGGAGCATTTTAGTAATGATCAGTGTTCTTTGTCAAAACTGACATTCTCATCATCCACTGATGCTTTTTGTCACAAAATGCAGTTTTCAGCTCAGAAAGCTTGTTTCTGATATTTTAACAGCTCAATTAGAGCATTTTAGTAATGAACAGTGTTCTTTGTCAAAACTGACATTCTCATCATCCACTGATGCACTTTGTCACAAAATGCAGTTTTCAGCTCAGAAAGCTTGGTTCTGACATTCTAACAGCTCAATTAGAGCATTTTAGTAATGATCAGTGTTCTTTGTCAAAAGTGACATTCTCATCATCCACTGATTCACTTTGTCACAAAATGCAGTTCTCAGCTCAGAAAGCTTGTTTCTGACATTCTAACAGCTCAATTAGAGCATTTTAGTAATGAACAGTGTTCTTTGTCAAAACTGACATTCTCATCATCCACTGATGAACTATGTCACAAAATGCAGTTCTCAGCTCAGAAAGCTTGTTTCTGACATTCTAACAGCTCAATTGGAGCATTTTAGTAATGATCAGTGTTCTTTGTCAAAACTGACATTCTCATCATCCACTGATGCTTTTTGTCACAAAATGCAGTTCTCAGCTCAGAAAGCTTGTTTCTGACATTCTAACAGCTCAATTAGAGCATTTTAGTAATGAACAGTGTTCTTTGTCAAAACTGACATTCTCATCATCCACTGAAGCACTTTGTCAAATAAATGCTGTTTTCAGCTCAGAAAGCTTGTTTCTGACATTCTAACAGCTCAATTGGAGCATTTTAGTAATGATCAGTGTTCTTTGTCAAAACTGACATTCTCATCATCCACTGATGAACTATGTCACAAAATGCAGTTCTCAGCTCAGAAAGCTTGTTTCTGACATTCTAACAGCTCAATTGGAGCATTTTAGTAATGATCAGTGTTCTTTGTCAAAACTGACATTCTCATCATCCACTGATGAACTTTGTCACAAAATGCAGTTCTCAGCTCAGAAAGCTTGTTTCTGACATTCTAACAGCTCAATTAGAGCATTTTAGTAATGAACAGTGTTCTTTGTCAGACTGACATTCTCATCATCGACTGATGCACTATGTCACAAAATGCAGTTCTCAGCTCAGAAAGCTTGTTTCTGACATTCTAACAGCTCAATTAGAGCATTTTAGCAATGATCAGTGTTCTTTGTCAAAAGTGACATTCTCATCATCCACTGATTCACTTTGTCACAAAATGCAGTTCTCAGCTCAGAAAGCTTGTTTCTGACATTCTAACAGCTCAATTAGAGCATTTTAGTAATGATCAGTGTTCTTTGTCAAAACTGACATTCTCATCATCCACTGATGAACTTTGTCACAAAATGCAGTTCTCAGCTCAGAAAGCTTGTTTCTGAGATTCTAACAGCTCAATTAGAGCATTTTAGCAATGAACAGTGTTCTTTGTCAAAACTGACATTCTCATCATCCTCTGATGCACAGTGTCACAAAATGCAGTTCTCAGCTCAGAAAGCTAGTTTCTGACATTCTAACAGCTCAATGAGAGCATTTTAGCAATGATCAGTGTTCTTTGTCAAAAGTGACATTCTCATCATCCACTGATTCACTTTGTCACAAAATGCAGTTCTCAGCTCAGAAAGCTTGTTTCTGACATTCTAACAGCTCAATTAGAGCATTTGAGTAATGAACAGTGTTCTTTGTCAAAACTGACATTCTCATCATCCACTGATGCACTTTGTCAAATAAATGCTGTTTTCAGCTCAGAAAGCTTGTTTCTGACATTCTAACAGCTCAATTGGAGCATTTTAGTAATGATCAGTGTTCTTTGTCAAAACTGACATTCTCATCATCCACTGATGAACTATGTCACAAAATGCAGTTCTCAGCTCAGAAAGCTTGTTTCTGACATTCTAACAGCTCAATTGGAGCATTTTAGTAATGATCAGTGTTCTTTGTCAAAACTGACATTCTCATCATCCACTGATGAACTTTGTCACAAAATGCAGTTCTCAGCTCAGAAAGCTTGTTTCTGACATTCTAACAGCTCAATTAGAGCATTTTAGTAATGAACAGTGTTCTTTGTCAAAACTGACATTCTCATCATCCACTGATGCACTATGTCACAAAATGCAGTTCTCAGCTCAGAAAGCTTGTTTCTGACATTCTAACAGCTCAATTAGAGCATTTTAGTAATGAACAGTGTTCTTTGTCAAAACTGACATTCTCATCATCCACTGATGCACTATGTCACAAAATGCAGTTCTCAGCTCAGAAAGCTTGTTTCTGACATTCTAACAGCTCAATTAGAGCATTTTAGCAATGATCAGTGTTCTTTGTCAAAAGTGACATTCTCATCATCCACTGATTCACTTTGTCACAAAATGCAGTTCTCAGCTCAGAAAGCTTGTTTCTGACATTCTAACAGCTCAATTAGAGCATTTTAGTAATGAACAGTGTTCTTTGTCAAAACTGACATTCTAATCATCCACTGATGAACTATGTCACAAAATGCAGTTCTCAGCTCAGAAAGCTTGTTTCTGACATTCTAACAGCCCAATTAGAGCATTTTAGTAATGAACAGTGTTCTTTGTCAAAACTGACATTCTCATCATCCACTGATGAACTATGTCACAAAATGCAGTTCTCAGCTCAGAAAGCTTGTTTCTGACATTCTAACAGCTCAATTAGAGCATTTTAGCAATGATCAGTGTTCTTTGTCAAAAGTGACATTCTCATCATCCACTGATTCACTTTGTCACAAAATGCAGTTCTCAGCTCAGAAAGCTTGTTTCTGACATTCTAACAGCTCAATTAGAGCATTTTAGTAATGAACAGTGTTCTTTGTCAAAACTGACATTCTAATCATCCACTGATGAACTATGTCACAAAATGCAGTTTTCAGCTCAGAAAGCTTGTTTCTGATATTCTAACAGCTCAATTAGAGCATTTTAGTAATGAACAGTGTTCTTTGTCAAAACTGACATTCTCATCATCCACTGATGCACTTTGTCACAAAATGCAGTTTTATGCTCAGAAAGCTTGTTTCTGACATTCTAAAAGCTCAATTAGAGCATTTTAGTAATGATCAGTGTTCTTTGTCAAAAGTGACATTCTCATCATCCACTGATTCACTTTGTCACAAAATGCAGTTCTCAGCTCAGAAAGCTTGTTTCTGACATTCTAACAGCTCAATTGGAGCATTTTAGTAATGATCAGTGTTCTTTGTCAAAACTGACATTCTCATCATCCAATTAGAGCATTTTAGTAATGATCAGTGTTCTTTGTCAAAAGTGACATTCTCATCATCCACTGATTCACTTTGTCACAAAATGCAGTTCTCAGCTCAGAAAGCTTGTTTCTGACATTCTAACAGCTCAATTGGAGCATTTTAGTAATGATCAGTGTTCTTTGTCAAAACTGACATTCTCATCATCCACTGATGCTTTTTGTCACAAAATGCAGTTTTCAGCTCAGAAAGCTTGTTTCTGATATTTTAACAGCTCAATTAGAGCATTTTAGTAATGAACAGTGTTCTTTGTCAAAACTGACATTCTCATCATCCACTGATGCACTTTGTCACAAAATGCAGTTTTATGCTCAGAAAGCTTGTTTCTGACATTCTAACAGCTCAATTAGAGCATTTTAGTAATGAACAGTGTTCTTTGTCAAAACTGACATTCTCATCATCCACTGATGCACTATGTCACAAAATGCAGTTCTCAGCCCAGAAAGCTTGTTTCTGACATTCTAACAGCTCAATTAGAGCATTTTAGCAATGATCAGTGTTCTTTGTCAAAAGTGACATTCTCATCATCCACTGATTCACTTTGTCACAAAATGCAGTTCTCAGCTCAGAAAGCTTGTTTCTGACATTCTAACAGCTCAATTGGAGCATTTTAGTAATGATCAGTGTTCTTTGTCAAAACTGACATTCTCATCATCCACTGATGCTTTTTGTCACAAAATGCAGTTTTCAGCTCAGAAAGCTTGTTTCTGATATGTTAACAGCTCAATTAGAGCATTTTAGAAATGAACAGTGTTCTTTGTCAAAACTGACATTCTCATCATCCACAGATGCACTTTGTCACAAAATGCAGTTTTATGCTCAGAAAGCTTGTTTCTGACATTCTAACAGCTCAATTAGAGCATTTTAGTAATGATCAGTGTTCTTTGTCAAAAGTGACATTCTCATCATCCACTGATGCTTTTTGTCACAAAATGCAGTTTTCAGCTCAGAAAGCTTGTTTCTGACATTCTAACAGCTCAATTAGAGCATTTTAGTAATGATCAGTGTTCTTTGTCAAAACTGACATTCTCATCATCCACTGATGCTTTTTGTCACAAAATGCAGTTTTCAGCTCAGAAAGCTTGTTTCTGACATTCTAACAGCTCAATTAGAGCATTTTAGTAATGAACAGTGTTCTTTGTCAAAAGTGACATTCTCATCATCCACTGATTCACTTTGTCACAAAATGCAGTTCTCAGCTCAGAAAGCTTGTTTCTGACATTCTAACAGCTCAATTAGAGCATTTTAGTAATGAACAGTGTTCTTTGTCAAAACTGACATTCTCATCATCCACTGATAAACTATGTGAAACTATGTCACAAAATGCAGTTCTCAGCTCAGAAAGCTTGTTTCTGACATTCTAACAGCTCAATTAGAGCATTTTAGTAATGAACAGTGTTCTTTGTCAAAACTGACATTCTCATCATCCACTGATGAACTATGTCACAAAATGCAGTTCTCAGCTCAGAAAGCTTGTTTCTGACATTCTAACAGCCCAATTAGAGCATTTTAGTAATGAACAGTGTTCTTTGTCAAAACTGACATTCTCATCATCCACTGATTCACTTTGTCACAAAATGCAGTTTTCAGCTCAGAAAGCTTGTTTCTGACATTCTAACAGCTCAATTAGAGCATTTTAGTAATGAACAGTGTTCTTTGTCAAAACTGACATTCTCATCATCCACTGATGAACTATGTCACAAAATGCAGTTCTCAGCTCAGAAAGCTTGTTTCTGACATTCTAACAGCTCAATTGGAGCATTTTAGTAATGATCAGTGTTCTTTGTTAAAACTGACATTCTCATCATACACTGATGCTTTTTGTCACAAAATGCAGTTTTCATCTCAGAAAGCTTGTTTCTGATAATTTAACAGCTCAATTAGAGCATTTTAGTAATGAACAGTGTTCTTTGTCAAAACTGACATTCTCATCATCCACTGATTCAATTTGTCACAAAATGCAGTTTTCAGCTCAGAAAGCTTGTTTCTGACATTCTAACAGCTCAATTAGAGCATTTTAGTAATGATCAGTGTTCTTTGTCAAAACTGACATTCTCATCATCCACTGATGCTTTTTGTCACAAAATGCAGTTCTCAGCTCAGAAAGCTTGTTTCTGACATTCTAACAGCTCAATTAGAGCATTTTAGTAATGAACAGTGTTCTTTGTCAAAACTGACATTCTCATCATCCACTGATGCTTTTTGTCACAAAATGCAGTTCTCAGCTCAGAAAGCTTGTTTCTGACATTCTAACAGCTCAATTAGAGCATTTTAGTAATGAACAGTGTTCTTTGTCAAAACTGTCATTCTCATCATCCACTGATGCACTATGTCACAAAATGCAGTTCTCAGCTCGGAAAGCTTGTTTCTGACATTCTAACAGCTCAATTAGAGCATTTTAGCAATGATCAGTGTTCTTTGTCAAAAGTGACATTCTCATCATCCACTGATTCACTTTGTCACAAAATGCAGTTCTCAGCTCAGAAAGCTTGTTTCTGACATTCTAACAGCTCAATTAGAGCATTTTAGTAATGATCAGTGTTCTTTGTCAAAACTGACATTCTCATCATCCACTGATGCTTTTTGTCACAAAATGCATTTCTCAGCTCAGAAAGCTTGTTTCTGACATTCTAACAGCTCAATTGGAGCATTTCAGTAATGAACAGTGTTCTTTGTCAAAACTGACATTCTCATCATCCACTGAATCACTTTGTCACAAAATGCAGTTTTCAGCTCAGAAAGCTTGTTTCTGACATTCTAACAGCTCAATTAGAGCATTTTAGTAATGATCAGTGTTCTTTGTCAAAACTGACATTCTCATCATCCACTGATGCTTTTTGTCACAAAATGCAGTTTTCAGCTCAGAAAGCTTGTTTCTGACATTCTAACAGCTCAATTGGAGCATTTTAGTAATGATCAGTGTTCTTTGTCAAAACTGACATTCTCATCATCCACTGATGCTTTTTGTCACAAAATGCAGTTTTCAGCTCAGAAAGCTTGTTTCTGATATTTTAACAGCTCAATTAGAGCATTTTAGTAATGAACAGTGTTCTTTGTCAAAACTGACATTCTCATCATCCACTGATGCACTTTGTCACAAAATGCAGTTTTCAGCTCAGAAAGCTTGTTTCTGACATTCTAACAGCTCAATTAGAGCATTTTAGTAATGATCAGTGTTCTTTGTCAAAAGTGACATTCTCATCATCCACTGATTCACTTTGTCACAAAATGCAGTTCTCAGCTCAGAAAGCTTGTTTCTGACATTCTAACAGCTCAATTAGAGCATTTTAGTAATGAACAGTGTTCTTTGTCAAAACTGACATTCTCATCATCCACTGATGAACTATGTCACAAAATGCAGTTCTCAGCTCAGAAAGCTTGTTTCTGACATTCTAACAGCTCAATTGGAGCATTTTAGTAATGAACAGTGTTCTTTGTCAAAACTGACATTCTCATCATCCACTGATGCTTTTTGTCACAAAATGCAGTTCTCAGCTCAGAAAGCTTGTTTCTGACATTCTAACAGCTCAATTAGAGCATTTTAGTAATGAACAGTGTTCTTTGTCAAAACTGACATTCTCATCATCCACTGATGCACTATGTCACAAAATGCAGTTCTCAGCTCAGAAAGCTTGTTTCTGACATTCTAACAGCTCAATTAGAGCATTTTAGCAATGATCAGTGTTCTTTGTCAAAAGTGACATTCTCATCATCCACTGATTCACTTTGTCACAAAATGCAGTTCTCAGCTCAGAAAGCTTGTTTCTGACATTCTAACAGCTCAATTAGAGCATTTTAGTAATGATCAGTGTTCTTTGTCAAAACTGACATTCTCATCATCCACTGATGCTTTTTGTCACAAAATGCATTTCTCAGCTCAGAAAGCTTGTTTCTGACATTCTAACAGCTCAATTGGAGCATTTCAGTAATGAACAGTGTTCTTTGTCAAAACTGACATTCTCATCATCCACTGATTCACTTTGTCACAAAATGCAGTTTTCAGCTCAGAAAGCTTGTTTCTGACATTCTAACAGCTCAATTAGAGCATTTTAGTAATGATCAGTGTTCTTTGTCAAAACTGACATTCTCATCATCCACTGATGCTTTTTGTCACAAAATGCAGTTTTCAGCTCAGAAAGCTTGTTTCTGACACTCTAACAGCTCAATTGGAGCATTTTAGTAATGATCAGTGTTCTTTGTCAAAACTGACATTCTCATCATCCACTGATGCTTTTTGTCACAAAATGCAGTTTTCAGCTCAGAAAGCTTGTTTCTGATATTTTAACAGCTCAATTAGAGCATTTTAGTAATGAACAGTGTTCTTTGTCAAAACTGACATTCTCATCATCCACTGATGCACTTTGTCACAAAATGCAGTTTTCAGCTAAGAAAGCTTGTTTCTGACATTCTAACAGCTCAATTAGAGCATTTTAGTAATGATCAGTGTTCTTTGTCAAAAGTGACATTCTCATCATCCACTGATTCACATTGTCACAAAATGCAGTTCTCAGCTCAGAAAGCTTGTTTCTGATATTTTAACAGCTCAATTAGAGCATTTTAGTAATGAACAGTGTTCTTTGTCAAAACTGACATTCTCATCATCCACTGATGCACTTTGTCACAAAATGCAGTTTTCAGCTCAGAAAGCTTGTTTCTGACATTCTAACAGCTCAATTAGAGCATTTTAGTAATGATCAGTGTTCTTTGTCAAAAGTGACATTCTCATCATCCACTGATTCACTTTGTCACAAAATGCAGTTTTCAGCTCAGAAAGCTTGTTTCTGACATTCTAACAGCTCAATTAGAGCATTTTAGTAATGAACAGTGTTCTTTGTCAAAACTGACATTCTCATCATCCACTGATGAACTATGTCACAAAATGCAGTTCTCAGCTCAGAAAGCTTGTTTCTGACATTCTAACAGCTCAATTGGAGCATTTTAGTAATGATCAGTGTTCTTTGTTAAAACTGACATTCTCATCATACACTGATGCTTTTTGTCACAAAATGCAGTTTTCATCTCAGAAAGCTTGTTTCTGATAATTTAACAGCTCAATTAGAGCATTTTAGTAATGAACAGTGTTCTTTGTCAAAACTGACATTCTCATCATCCACTGATTCACTTTGTCACAAAATGCAGTTTTCAGCTCAGAAAGCTTGTTTCTGACATTCTAACAGCTCAATTAAGAGCATTTTAGTAATGATCAGTGTTCTTTGTCAAAACTGACATTCTCATCATCCACTGATGCTTTTTGTCACAAAATGCAGTTCTCAGCTCAGAAAGCTTGTTTCTGACATTCTAACAGCTCAATTAGAGCATTTTAGTAATGAACAGTGTTCTTTGTCAAAACTGACATTCTCATCATCCACTGATGCTTTTTGTCACAAAATGCAGTTCTCAGCTCAGAAAGCTTGTTTCTGACATTCTAACAGCTCAATTAGAGCATTTTAGTAATGAACAGTGTTCTTTGTCAAAACTGTCATTCTCATCATCCACTGATGCACTATGTCACAAAATGCAGTTCTCAGCTCAGAAAGCTTGTTTCTGTCATTCTAACAGCTCAATTAGAGCATTTTAGCAATGATCAGTGTTCTTTGTCAAAAGTGACATTCTCATCATCCACTGATTCACTTTGTCACAAAATGCAGTTCTCAGCTCAGAAAGCTTGTTTCTGACATTCTAACAGCTCAATTAGAGCATTTTAGTAATGATCAGTGTTCTTTGTCAAAACTGACATTCTCATCATCCACTGATGCTTTTTGTCACAAAATGCATTTCTCAGCTCAGAAAGCTTGTTTCTGACATTCTAACAGCTCAATTGGAGCATTTCAGTAATGAACAGTGTTCTTTGTCAAAACTGACATTCTCATCATCCACTGAATCACTTTGTCACAAAATGCAGTTTTCAGCTCAGAAAGCTTGTTTCTGACATTCTAACAGCTCAATTAGAGCATTTTAGTAATGATCAGTGTTCTTTGTCAAAACTGACATTCTCATCATCCACTGATGCTTTTTGTCACAAAATGCAGTTTTCAGCTCAGAAAGCTTGTTTCTGACATTCTAACAGCTCAATTGGAGCATTTTAGTAATGATCAGTGTTCTTTGTCAAAACTGACATTCTCATCATCCACTGATGCTTTTTGTCACAAAATGCAGTTTTCAGCTCAGAAAGCTTGTTTCTGATATTTTAACAGCTCAATTAGAGCATTTTAGTAATGAACAGTGTTCTTTGTCAAAACTGACATTCTCATCATCCACTGATGCACTTTGTCACAAAATGCAGTTTTCAGCTCAGAAAGCTTGTTTCTGACATTCTAACAGCTCAATTAGAGCATTTTAGTAATGATCAGTGTTCTTTGTCAAAAGTGACATTCTCATCATCCACTGATTCACTTTGTCACAAAATGCAGTTCTCAGCTCAGAAAGCTTGTTTCTGACATTCTAACAGCTCAATTAGAGCATTTTAGTAATGAACAGTGTTCTTTGTCAAAACTGACATTCTCATCATCCACTGATGAACTATGTCACAAAATGCAGTTCTCAGCTCAGAAAGCTTGTTTCTGACATTCTAACAGCTCAATTGGAGCATTTTAGTAATGAACAGTGTTCTTTGTCAAAACTGACATTCTCATCATCCACTGATGCTTTTTGTCACAAAATGCAGTTCCCTTTCTGTCGGTCTCTCGACGTTGTGTCGAAGCCGACAGATGGGGTTCGCCCTTGAGAACCAATCATCTCTGACTATTTTGAAAAGGCCAATGAAATTGGCGAATGAAATTTGCATGCCGGGCTCCGCCCCCGGATATCCGGGTATAAAAGGGGAGCCGGCGTGCTCATTCATTCACCTTTTGTGCTTCGGAGCCTTCGCATCTGATGACATTCTTCGAATTGCCGGTTTCTACGACGCGGTGCAGCGGAGATTCCCCTGGGCGTCCTGGCAGTTCCTGAGGTATTTTTCTAAAAGAGCAATTTCCTCAGCGTGGCATTGCCCGCTGATCTCTTGGGTGCAGTACACTCATCGAGGACGGGGACGGACACGGTGGTTGCCGCAAGTGTTCGGGGGTCCGATCGCTGTGGCAGCCTCGTGGATTCGTCCTGCCCGCACGGCGCGCGGATGGCTATTCAGACGTTGCGTCACTGCGCGCGGATGGCTAGTCAGACGTTGCGTCACTGCGGGCGGACGGCTATTCAGACGTTGCGTCACGTTGGCTACGTTCTGTCAAGAGCAAGCCACCACCTCGTTTGCTTCCCGTTCTGTGACCGCAGCGGCTACGGCCCTGCCGTCAGCGGCGGCGAGCAGCGAGGGTGATGTGGGGATTATCGTGAGCGTTAATCCGTCAGCCGGTCGGCTCGCGGACCGCTCGCGCCCCGTCTCGCTTGTTTAGCAGGTCCCCAAGGATGGTCCTAAGCCATCTTATTCCTCAGCCACGCGCTCGGACACGAGCCGTGGAGATGAGGTGTCTCTTGCAACATCGGAGCGCGACCTGCTGGCATCAGACTCTGGCGATTCCCTGAAGCTCCCTCCCTCGGGAGGTCGAGCACAGGTGAGAGCAGACGTCAAGATGTCAGCCATGCTCGCTCGGACCGCCGTGAGCGTCGGGTTGCGGTGCAGCCCTGGTGCTCGCGGCTGGGTACTCGCACATTGGGCCCGGCTCAAGTGCCAAGTTTTACCGAGCTGCATAAGGAGTTCAGTAAGACCTGGAGCGTCCCTTTCGGCGCGCTTCCGTCTAGCTGACTCTATCGCCCTCTCTTCCCTCGGGGCGGGGAGGCAGCTAGGGACTATGTCAATGCACCCTGGGTGGAGCATGCAGTCGCGGGTATCCGCAGACGGCGGCCACCTGGGGGGCTTGACCTAGACTCACCGTCCAGGGCATGTAAGGTCTCAACATCTCTGGTGTTGAGGCTGGCAGTGCCGTGGACCAAGCTGCCTCCACTCTTACGCATGGCCTTCCTGCAGGCCAGGGCGCTAAAGAGAGCCCCACGGGGTAAGACCGACCCAAGTAGTGCCGCCGCCGACTGGCCCTCCGGGGACCGCGGTGGCAGCGCAGGCTGGGTCGGACGATGTCCACATCAGTGGCCCGGAAAGATGCCTCGGACCCAATCTTGCGCAGGGGGGCGATGTCGAGAAAGGCCACTTTCCCGACTCCCCTCTCGCAAGGTCGGCTGATTGGTGGCGCTGTCAAGGACTGCTCCAGCAGCCTTTTGACAGTGTAGAAACAGACCGGCCTGCTGTGACCCGGCCGCCTTTCGGCCGTCGAGGTCTCGCACGTGGTCTGCCCCCAGCAGCCCTGGCCTTCTCCAGCGTCGACTCCGGTTCTGGTGCCCCCGCAGGTGGCCCCCCGGAGGAAGACGTTGAGAGGAGGACCACCTAGAGAGATTGAACCATCGGGCCCGACCCAGCCTGGGTTGCTGGATGGTCGGACTGGGGCGGTCCCTGCCGCGTCCCAAACACCTTCTGGGCCCCTTCGGGGGCCTAGTGCCCGCCTTCTCACAAGGAGAGGTCTCTCTCTGGGTCCCACTTGCAGCCGCTCTCACCCTCTGAAAGATGGTGTTCGGCAACTCGACGTTGCGTCGTGGCGGCACGCAATGACGAGTATAAAGCAGCCCTCAGCACTCTCGCTTCGACGGTGCGTCGAGCTGCGCCATCGCCTGGCAGGTGATTTAGCGGAGCCGTTCCCCCCGGGGAGAACAGCACTGCTAGTCATTGAACCAACCCCCGCGGGTTGATGAAGTAGATCGCAGCCCCCCCTGTGAGGTCTCTGGGTGCTTGGTTAGCATTTCAAACCATCACGGTGGCTGGGAGTGTGGTCCGTCTCGGCATTCGATCCAGCTCGCCAGACCTCCGCCGGACTTCAGGCATCCTCTTACCTCAGCAGAGGCAGGGATGTTCCTGTGCTCCAGGCCGGGGCTGCCACCCCTCTGGCGAAGGCGATCGAACCGTCCCCTCGGCCGAGATGTCCAGTGGCTTCGACAGCCGCACTTCATCATCCCAAAAACCAGGGGTCGCTGCATACCTTGAGCAGCACCTTGCAAGGGTGCCGTTCGGGAGGCGCAGAAGCGCGTCCTGGTGTCTGTCAGACGCCAGGAGTGGTTCATGACAACTGACCGCATACTCTCATGTACAGTTTCCCTCGGCACTGTCGAGGGGCTGGCATGTCAGTAACGGGTCAGCCGGGAAAAAGAGAGCAGCTCTCCCTGGCGCGGAGCTCCCCCTTTTCCTGGTAGAGAACTCAACACTGTCTCCATGACGGTGTGCTCGCTCACGAGCACGCACAGTCAGTGCTGAGCTGCTTGAACTTTCAGGCAGCAGCCAGCGGTCCCCTGAAATCAGTTTCAGAGGCTCCTGGGCATGGTGTCCTCGGGGGTGGCCTGTCCCCCTCGGGTTGACGCACATGGGACCGCGACAGCACTGACTACAGAGATGAGTTCCCTGGAGAGCGTGGCGCACTGGCAGTAGGCGTATCGTCATTACGCCTGCTGCCGTCGCATCCTAACCCCGAGCAGGTCTTGAGGCCGGTCGTGGAACGACAGACGCCTCCCTACGGGGTGCGGGTGCGGTGTGCAATGGGCGCGCAGTGTCGGGTCGCTGGACGGGCCCCCGCCTGCGTCGGCAGATCACTGCCTTCAAGTTGCTAGCTGTCCTGCTTGCACTGATGAGACTCCGGCCTCTCGTGCAGAGCCAGCATACTGGCCCGGACAGCACGACCGGCGTAGCGTACTAAACCTCAGGGTGGCACTCGCTCGCTGCAGTCATCGCAACTCGCCCAAAACGCCTCCTCCCGTGGAGACAGCAGGTGGCAAAGCCCCTGCAGGTCACAGGCCCACCGGGTGTCCTGAACCAGACAGCCAAGCGCTCTCTCGTCAGTTGACACCCCGTGGGAAGTGATGACTCCACCCCTGCGGGCTGGCCTGGGTGTGGTTTGGGCGGGCACAGGGGGACCTGTCGCCTCCCTGAACACCACCCAGTACCGCTGGGCATTCCTTGGACGAGGACCCCCTCGACACGGAGGCCCTAGCGCGCAGCCTCCAGTGGAGACAGCAGGTGGCAAAGCCCCTGCAGGTCACATAACCACCGGGTGTCCTGAACCAGACAGCCAAGCGCTCTCTCATCAGTTGACGCCTCGTGGGAAGTGACGACTCCACCCCTGGTGGAGACAGCAGGTGGCAAAGCCCCTGCAGGTCACACGCCCACCGGGTGTCCTGAACCAGACAGCCAAGCGCTCTCTCGTCAGTTGATACCTCGTGCGAAGTGACGACTCCACCACTGCGGCCGGCTTGGGTGTGGTTTGGGCGGGCACAGGTGGACCTGTTGCCTCCCTGAACACCCCCCAGTGCCGCTGGGCACTCCCTGGTCGAGGCTCCCCCCTCGACACGGAGGCCCTAGCGCGCAGCTGGCCGCGGGACAAGCGGAACTACGCTTCCCCCCAGTGAGCTTCATTGCGCAGGTCCTGTGCAAGGTCTGGGAAGGGAGTATCAAGTGCTGCTAGTTGCGCCTTACGGGCCCAACTACACTTGGTCCTCGGAGCTAATACTCCTGACGACAACTCCCCCTGGCCAAATCCCCTGGCGAAGGGCCTACTCGCAGGGGATGGACACGTTGTGGCGTTCGAGCCGGACCTCTGGGTCTGGCTCCTGGATGGGACGAGGAGTTCCTGGATGACCTACCCCCCTCAGTGGTGGAGACTGTCACTCAGGCAAGGGCCATGCCCACAAGGCTGGATGCCTTTAAGTGGCGCCCCTTCTCGTCCTGGTGCTCTTCTCGAGGAGAAGACCCGCGGAATTGCTCGCTCAGGAACGTGCTGTCCTATTGCAGGAGAGGCTGGGGAGTAATCTCCCCTTCCACATTGGAACGTGGGTACCCGCTGTCGCGGCTATCACGTACCAGTTGCTGGTGAGCCTCTGGGGCGGCATGACCTGATTATTAGGTTCCTCTAGGGCGCGAGGGGCTAACGCCTCGTCCGCGCCCCGTACCCTCTTGGGACCTTAAGGAGGACCTGTGGGTCCCCTTTTTTCGGGCCCTGCCGAGAGCCCCTTCCTCGTTCTGCGAGGGGGGTTGGCTCTCCTGCTGGGGCTCGAGTCCATCCAGAGGGTGAGGCACCTGCAAGCATTCCGTGTCCACCGATTGCCAAATTTCAGGCCCGGTGACTCTCACGTGATCCTGAGACCCCGGCCGACTTACGTGCCCAAAGTTCCGCCGCCCCCCTTTGGGACTAGGTGGTGAACTTGCAGGCGCTCCCACACCGGGAGAAAGACCCAACCTGTACGTGGGGTGTCCAGTAAGCGCATTGCGCCTCTACTCGAACCACACTGAGGGCTTCAAGGCCCTGAGCAGCTCTTGTCTGTTATGGAGGTCAGCAAAGGGAGTGCTGTATCCGAGGAGAGTTGTAGCGCTGGGTCGCACATGCCGTCACTACGGCGTGCCGATCCTAGCCCGTGCCCATTTGAGTGACGGTACACTCCGCTCGGGGTGTGACCTCCTCGTGGGCATCGGCTTAGTGCGCCTCTCTGGCAGACATCTGTAGAGCTGCGGGTTGGGCTACGCTATACCTCGCAGAGGCTTGCAACCTCCGTGGGGAGTCGGCAGCTCGAGTCTTGCCAGCAGGTGAGACCAGCAGTCGTGGGGCGTACGCCTGCGCATAGCGCCATTCCCCTTCTGAGGTGGACCAGTGCGCTATGGGCTGCCTCCCTTCTTTCCCCAAGGGTGAAGAATAGGCAGTCCGTCCATCCATCAATAGCACTCAGGGCGGCGGGCTCGGCGGAGCAGCCCTGCCGCCTATGGCCGGGTATCAAGCTGAGTTATTACATATAGCTCTAACCGGACCTAGTGCCCCACACGTAGTAACCCCCCACTAGGGTGGTTCCGTCTGAGATGTCGTCATGAGATGGTTCCCCGCGTGGCAACCCATGACCTCCCCAGGTGGACATCCACCTTGCGGCATTCCGCACATACCTCCCATGAGTTCTCCCCTATTTGGTGAGACCATGTTGGTGTCTCCACTGTATTCCCCCCTAGGGTGGGAAGTGGTCTCCGTAGCGCACGTCCTCATTGAAGGAACAGCGCTTACCCAGTAGCCCTACGACTGGATGGCCCTCGCCAATGGGGCCGTCTGAGTTGGCAGAGGGCAGGGGCTACTCATCTTTGCCAAAAGCTCTGGGAGCCCCTGCCTGCCCACTGGAAGGTTACAAATTTCGCGATAGCGCTCACGTGTGGCTCGCCCAGGCCGGTCAACGTCGCTTCGCTAGAGATTGTGACGCGGCTAGTGCCGTGGCGTTTTCCATAGGAACCCCATCTGTCGGCTTCGACACAACGTCGAGAGACCGACAGAAAGGGAACGTCTCGGTTACGTATGTAACCTCTGTTCCCTGATGGAGGGAACAAGACGTTGTGTCCTTCTTGCCACGACAATAGCCGTCCGCTGCAGCAGTCACGAGATGCTCTCAGGCTCCTCAGCACAAAAGGTGAATGAATGAGCACGCCGGCTCCCCTTTTATACCCGGATATCCGGGGGCGGAGCCCGGCATGCAAATTTCATTCGCCAATTTCATTGGCCTTTTCAAAATAGTCAGAGATGATTGGTTCTCAAGGGCGAACCCCATCTGTCGGCTTCGACACAACGTCTTGTTCCCTCCATCAGGGAACAGAGGTTACATACGTAACCGAGACGTTCTCAGCTCAGAAAGCTTGTTTCTGACATTCTAACAGCTCAATTAGAGCATTTTAGTAATGAACAGTGTTCTTTGTCAAAACTGACATTCTCATCATCCACTGATGCACTATGTCACAAAATGCAGTTCTCAGCTCAGAAAGCTTGTTTCTGACATTCTAACAGCTCAATTAGAGCATTTTAGCAATGATCAGTGTTCTTTGTCAAAAGTGACATTCTCATCATCCACTGATTCACTTTGTCACAAAATGCAGTTCTCAGCTCAGAAAGCTTGTTTCTGACATTCTAACAGCTCAATTAGAGCATTTTAGTAATGATCAGTGTTCTTTGTCAAAACTGACATTCTCATCATCCACTGATGCTTTTTGTCACAAAATGCAGTTTTCAGCTCAGAAAGCTTGTTTCTGACATTCTAACAGCTCAATTGGAGCATTTTAGTAATGATCAGTGTTCTTTGTCAAAACTGACATTCTCATCATCCACTGATGCTTTTTGTCACAAAATGCAGTTTTCAGCTCAGAAAGCTTGTTTCTGATATTTTAACAGCTCAATTAGAGCATTTTAGTAATGAACAGTGTTCTTTGTCAAAACTGACATTCTCATCATCCACTGATGCACTTTGTCACAAAATGCAGTTTTCAGCTCAGAAAGCTTGTTTCTGACATTCTAACAGCTCAATTAGAGCATTTTAGTAATGATCAGTGTTCTTTGTCAAAAGTGACATTCTCATCATCCACTGATTCACATTGTCACAAAATGCAGTTCTCAGCTCAGAAAGCTTGTTTCTGATATTTTAACAGCTCAATTAGAGCATTTTAGTAATGAACAGTGTTCTTTGTCAAAACTGACATTCTCATCATCCACTGATGCACTTTGTCACAAAATGCAGTTTTCAGCTCAGAAAGCTTGTTTCTGACATTCTAACAGCTCAATTAGAGCATTTTAGTAATGATCAGTGTTCTTTGTCAAAAGTGACATTCTCATCATCCACTGATTCACTTTGTCACAAAATGCAGTTTTCAGCTCAGAAAGCTTGTTTCTGACATTCTAACAGCTCAATTAGAGCATTTTAGTAATGAACAGTGTTCTTTGTCAAAACTGACATTCTCATCATCCACTGATGAACTATGTCACAAAATGCAGTTCTCAGCTCAGAAAGCTTGTTTCTGACATTCTAACAGCTCAATTAGAGCATTTTAGTAATGAACAGTGTTCTTTGTCAAAACTGTCATTCTCATCATCCACTGATGCACTATGTCACAAAATGCAGTTCTCAGCTCAGAAAGCTTGTTTCTGTCATTCTAACAGCTCAATTAGAGCATTTTAGCAATGATCAGTGTTCTTTGTCAAAAGTGACATTCTCATCATCCACTGATTCACTTTGTCACAAAATGCAGTTCTCAGCTCAGAAAGCTTGTTTCTGACATTCTAACAGCTCAATTAGAGCATTTTAGTAATGATCAGTGTTCTTTGTCAAAACTGACATTCTCATCATCCACTGATGCTTTTTGTCACAAAATGCATTTCTCAGCTCAGAAAGCTTGTTTCTGACATTCTAACAGCTCAATTGGAGCATTTCAGTAATGAACAGTGTTCTTTGTCAAAACTGACATTCTCATCATCCACTGAATCACTTTGTCACAAAATGCAGTTTTCAGCTCAGAAAGCTTGTTTCTGACATTCTAACAGCTCAATTAGAGCATTTTAGTAATGATCAGTGTTCTTTGTCAAAACTGACATTCTCATCATCCACTGATGCTTTTTGTCACAAAATGCAGTTTTCAGCTCAGAAAGCTTGTTTCTGACATTCTAACAGCTCAATTGGAGCATTTTAGTAATGATCAGTGTTCTTTGTCAAAACTGACATTCTCATCATCCACTGATGCTTTTTGTCACAAAATGCAGTTTTCAGCTCAGAAAGCTTGTTTCTGATATTTTAACAGCTCAATTAGAGCATTTTAGTAATGAACAGTGTTCTTTGTCAAAACTGACATTCTCATCATCCACTGATGCACTTTGTCACAAAATGCAGTTTTCAGCTCAGAAAGCTTGTTTCTGACATTCTAACAGCTCAATTAGAGCATTTTAGTAATGATCAGTGTTCTTTGTCAAAAGTGACATTCTCATCATCCACTGATTCACTTTGTCACAAAATGCAGTTCTCAGCTCAGAAAGCTTGTTTCTGACATTCTAACAGCTCAATTAGAGCATTTTAGTAATGAACAGTGTTCTTTGTCAAAACTGACATTCTCATCATCCACTGATGAACTATGTCACAAAATGCAGTTCTCAGCTCAGAAAGCTTGTTTCTGACATTCTAACAGCTCAATTGGAGCATTTTAGTAATGAACAGTGTTCTTTGTCAAAACTGACATTCTCATCATCCACTGATGCTTTTTGTCACAAAATGCAGTTCTCAGCTCAGAAAGCTTGTTTCTGACATTCTAACAGCTCAATTAGAGCATTTTAGTAATGAACAGTGTTCTTTGTCAAAACTGACATTCTCATCATCCACTGATGCACTATGTCACAAAATGCAGTTCTCAGCTCAGAAAGCTTGTTTCTGACATTCTAACAGCTCAATTAGAGCATTTTAGCAATGATCAGTGTTCTTTGTCAAAAGTGACATTCTCATCATCCACTGATTCACTTTGTCACAAAATGCAGTTCTCAGCTCAGAAAGCTTGTTTCTGACATTCTAACAGCTCAATTAGAGCATTTTAGTAATGATCAGTGTTCTTTGTCAAAACTGACATTCTCATCATCCACTGATGCTTTTTGTCACAAAATGCATTTCTCAGCTCAGAAAGCTTGTTTCTGACATTCTAACAGCTCAATTGGAGCATTTCAGTAATGAACAGTGTTCTTTGTCAAAACTGACATTCTCATCATCCACTGATTCACTTTGTCACAAAATGCAGTTTTCAGCTCAGAAAGCTTGTTTCTGACATTCTAACAGCTCAATTAGAGCATTTTAGTAATGATCAGTGTTCTTTGTCAAAACTGACATTCTCATCATCCACTGATGCTTTTTGTCACAAAATGCAGTTTTCAGCTCAGAAAGCTTGTTTCTGACATTCTAACAGCTCAATTGGAGCATTTTAGTAATGATCAGTGTTCTTTGTCAAAACTGACATTCTCATCATCCACTGATGCTTTTTGTCACAAAATGCAGTTCCCTTTCGAGGGAACTCTACACTGCGTCAATGTTGACACTTTGGGGAACGCCAGCAGCGTGACGCATCTGAATACGTTGTGTGAAACTAATCTCGCGACTTATCGTCGCGCCGCGATTTATCGTCGCGCCGCGATGACGTCACTATGACGTCACGAGTGACGCGCGGCACCGGAAGGTATAAATAGGAAGCGGACGCAATGCAAACCAGCTTCTGCCATTTCAGCAAAGCGCTCTGTGTGTGTGAAGTTTATTGTCTGTTTGTTTACGACGTTGTCTAGATTGTTTATTGAAAACTTTATTAGAAATGAGTAGACAAAAGACCTTTAAGCCATGTGTTTCCCCTTGTCCTCGTTTTATTACGGGTGGGGATACACATGAACTCTGTGTTGAGTGTTTGGGATTTGAGCATGCTAAGGCAGCTCTTAAGGGGGATCCCTGTGAACATTGTTTGTGGCTATCACTAAAAACACTCAACTCTCGTGCTGCTTTGTTTGATGAGTCAGGCAAAATTCGCCAGCCTCACGGATCGGGACCCGCTACTGCCGAGGCAGCGCGGCGTCTCCGTTCGTGGGGCTCGCAGATGGATGTTTATGAGGGTGTAGAGACGGCTTCGGCCTTTTCTCAACCCCCCAGTTCCATTGCCTCTGGAAGGGATACGGGAGCCCGCATGGCGGCTTCTCCCGCCCCATCCAGAAGCCCAATGCACTTCTCTAGCTCTGAGGAGTTAGAGAGTGTTGGTTTTCATGCACGGGACATAGATGAGCCCAATGAAATTCCCCTTTCCCCTGGGTATGAGGAGCTGCTAGAGGTTGTTGGCCGGGCGGTAGCCAGACTTGGCATTGACTGGCCCACAGAGCAACAAGAAGTTTTGTCTGTCAGTAAATTGGATGAAAGATTCTTGGAAAAACGGATACAACCTCAGCGTCGGGGGTTGCCTTTTTTCCCCGATTTACACTCAGAGGTGTCCAAATCGTGGAAAAAACCATACTCTTCTCGCATTTCTTCCACATCCACGAATTTTTCGAATGTGTTAGGGGCTAGAGATAAGGGGTATGGCATGATGCCAAGGGTAGAAGATACGTTGGCCGTGTATCTTTCACCAGATTCGGCATCATCTTTGAAATCCCCGACATTGCCCTCCAAACCATGTAGAGTGACATCTAATTTGGTAGGCAAGGCATATATGGCTTCAGGTCGGGCTGGATCATGCCTACACACCATGGGTCTATTGCAGGCATACCAGGCCGACTTGCTGGGGGATATTAAAGAGGGCGAGGTAATAGATCCAAGTCTGCTCAACGAGTTGAGAACAGCAGCAGATCTTACTCTTCGGGCCACTAAGGAGACAGCCCAAGCTGTTGGGCGCTCCATGTCAGCACTGGTAGCCACAGAGAGACACCTGTGGGTAAATCTGTCAGGCATTAAGGAGAGAGATAAAACTGTGCTGCTTGATGCACCTCTCTCCTCGGAAGGCCTCTTTGGTGGTGCGGTCGAGACAGTTGTTGACCGTTTCCAGGAGACAAAACGCCAGGCTGCTGCGTTTCATAAATATTTACCTCTCCGCTCTTATCCCCAGGGGTCTGCAGTCCAAGGACAGCCCCAGCCATCTACAAGCTCCTCATATAGGCAGCAGCAGAAGCAGAGTGTAGCTACTCGAACCCCCCCTCAGAGAGCTTGGGGGTCGAGGCAGCAACCTCCTAAACCTGCTAGGCAGGCGAAGCCGGATCTGAGAACAGTCATCGTCTCAAACCGGAAGGCTGCTGCAAAGAGGTCCTGATGTGTTTTCAGGACATCCGAGGGCGGCTCCTCTTGGAGGACTGAAAAGTTCGATCCTTCCAAGAAGTCCTCAGAAAATCTTTACGTTAACCCCGCCGTCCAAGACGTTTCGGGGCACGTCCGTTTCTATTACATGGAATCATCAGAGTCTACCCGAAGATGCTGTAGACCTAGTGAATCTGCAAATAAAATCAACAGTCCGACCATCCCCTGCCGGTCAGCCGCTTCAGGGCATCGGGCTTCACACAACCGACATCAATGTCGAAAGGTTGACCCCTTAGCATACCTTTCTCCACGAGTGGAGAAAGCTTTACAAATTCTAATGGGGTAGTAGAAGGGTAAGAGTTGTCTCTCTTGGTGAAAGGGGCCATAGAATATGTTCCCCCCCATGAGAGTCAGATCGGCTTTAAACAGCCGGTACTTCACAGTCGGAAGAAGGATGGAGGGCTGAGGCCCATTTTTATATCTGAGAAATCTCAACAAATCTGAAGAGATACAAGCTCAAGATACTCACTGTCCCTATTATTGTGGCCGGAATCAGATCAGAAGACTGGTTAACCACAATAGTGCTGAAATTTGCATACTTCCACACTCTTATCCTTCCTCAATATCGGAAGTTTCTCAGGTTTGCTTTCGGGGGCAAAGCTTACCTATATCGAGTTCTTCCATACGGCCTTGTTCTTTCCTCACGCACCTTCACAAAATGCATGGATTCAGCCCTTGCTCCATTGAGACTTCAAGGGATCCATATACTAAATTACATAGACAACTGGTTAATATTAGTTCAGTTTCACAATATGGCGATTCGACATTGAGATCTCGTTCTCGACCATATGAAGCGTGGGGGGTTACGGCTCAATGCCAAAAAGAGCAACTAAACTCCTCAATAGAGGTAGTATAGGATTCGGTCACGATGCAGGCACGATTGTCCCCTGCACGTGTCGAATAGATCCTGACAGCAGTGTCCAGGATCAAGTAAGGTCATGCTTACACTGTCAAGCATTTCTGTGAATTTTTTGGTCTAATGGCAGCAGCGTCCAACGTGATTCCTTTGGCCTCCTGCACATGAGATCTTTACAGTGGTGGCTAAAAGGCAAAAGGTTTTCCTCGAGAGGTAACCCGTTCTGTATGATCAGGTTAACGCGCAGATGCCTTCGTTTCCTGGTTATATGGAAGAATCCTTGGTTTCTCAATCAAGGGTTGAAATTGGAGTGCAGCATCACCAACTGCACAAATATTGCCTGGAGATTAGCTGTACTACAAGTACTGAGGTACTTCCTTCCAGTCCTTAGAGGCCATCATGTTCTTATCAACAGAATACGATAGTTCTCTTACATAAATCTTCAAGGGGGCCTGAGACTACGCCCTCTCTGCAGACTGGCGCACTAGGTTCTCCTATGGGCCCAGGAGAAGTTTACATCGCTCAGGGCAGTGTACATCCCTGGAGTCCAGAATGTGGGAGCAGACACGCTGTCAAGGCAGGGGCTGAGGCCCGGGGGAGAGGAGACTCCATCGACCTGTTTGCGTCCCAAGAGACGTTTCATTGTCCTCTGTGGTCTTCATTTACACGCCCAGCTCCGTTGGGACTGGACGCCCTGGTACAGACATTGCCACAACGGCATCTGTAAGCTTTCCCTCCGATCGCTCTGCTCCCAGGACTTCTAGAAAGAGTCCGACATACATTAAAGTGTATGTGGCAGCTATCTCGGCCTGTCACCCCCTATACCCGAGGGTTCTCTGGGGAGACATCCCTTAGCTGTTCGGTTCCTACATGGAACCATGAGGATGAGGCCTTCATCTCAGGTGAAAGTTCCTGCTCTAGACTGTGATTCTAGAAGGGCTTTCCCAGATGCCTTTTAAGGCCATTGAGTCTAGCTGGGACATTCATTTATCCCTCAAGCTAGCCTGTCTGGTAGTCATTACCTCTCTTTGGAGGGTAGGCGACCTTCAAGCTTTATCAGCTTCTCAATCTTGTTTGGAGTTAGCTCCAGGCTTTTCATCCTCCACCTCACGAGATAGCGGATAACCGAAGGTAATAATTGTCATGCCCTGTCTGGGCGTTAGAAGAATATGTGCAGGTCTTCTTTATGACGAAATTCTAACCGACTGTTGGTCTGTTTTGGACCTCGTAACAGAGGTCAACCAACCTCTAAGCAGCCCATTTGTAAATGGATGGTAGAGGCAATTTCTTTAGCTTACGAGGTGCGTGGAATACCTTCACCTCTGCTAGTAAGGGCACATTCAACTCGGAGTATGGCTTCCTCGCGGGCCCTTCTGTCGGGCGTCTATGCGGGATGTTTATATGGTACTACAAACTGGACCTCTTTTCTTTACCTGGAACCCAGGCACTTTTGTCCTGAGATGTGCGTGGACACCTTCACACTTGGACAGACACAATGCATTATGGCGTAGTGGGCATTTCGTTCCCCAAAGTGTCAACATTGACGCAGTGTAGAGTTCCCTCGAAAGGGAACGTCTCAGGTTACGACTGTAACCGTAGTTCCCTGAGACAGGGAACGAGACACTGCGTCGTTGTGCCATAACTCCCTGTGCCTGGAGCATTTGCTTCAATAATTTTTGCAGAAGCTGGTTTGCATTGCGTCCGCTTCCTATTTATACCTTCCGGTGCCGCGCGTCACTCGTGACGTCATAGTGACGTCATCGCGGCGCGACGATAAATCGCGGCGCGACGATAAGTCGCGAGATTAGTTTCACACAACGTATTCAGATGCGTCACGCTGCTGGCGTTCCCCAAAGTGTCAACATTGACGCAGTGTCTCGTTCCCTGTCTCAGGGAACTACGGTTACAGTCGTAACCTGAGACGTTTTCAGCTCAGAAAGCTTGTTTCTGATATTTTAACAGCTCAATTAGAGCATTTTAGTAATGAACAGTGTTCTTTGTCAAAACTGACATTCTCATCATCCACTGATGCACTTTGTCACAAAATGCAGTTTTCAGCTCAGAAAGCTTGTTTCTGACATTCTAACAGCTCAATTAGAGCATTTTAGTAATGATCAGTGTTCTTTGTCAAAAGTGACATTCTCATCATCCACTGATTCACTTTGTCACAAAATGCAGTTCTCAGCTCAGAAAGCTTGTTTCTGATATTTTAACAGCTCAATTAGAGCATTTTAGTAATGAACAGTGTTCTTTGTCAAAACTGACATTCTCATCATCCACTGATGCACTTTGTCACAAAATGCAGTTTTCAGCTCAGAAAGCTTGTTTCTGACATTCTAACAGCTCAATTAGAGCATTTTAGTAATGATCAGTGTTCTTTGTCAAAAGTGACATTCTCATCATCCACTGATTCACTTTGTCACAAAATGCAGTTCTCAGCTCAGAAAGCTTGTTTCTGACATTCTAACAGCTCAATTAGAGCATTTTAGTAATGAACAGTGTTCTTTGTCAAAACTGACATTCTCATCATCCACTGATTCACTTTGTCACAAAATGCAGTTTTCAGCTCAGAAAGCTTGTTTCTGACATTCTAACAGCTCAATTAGAGCATTTTAGTAATGATCAGTGTTCTTTGTCAAAACTGACATTCTCATCATCCACTGATGCTTTTTGTCACAAAATGCAGTTCTCAGCTCAGAAAGCTTGTTTCTGACATTCTAACAGCTCAATTAGAGCATTTTAGTAATGAACAGTGTTCTTTGTCAAAACTGTCATTCTCATCATCCACTGATGCACTATGTCACAAAATGCAGTTCTCAGCTCAGAAAGCTTGTTTCTGACATTCTAACAGCTCAATTAGAGCATTTTAGCAATGATCAGTGTTCTTTGTCAAAAGTGACATTCTCATCATCCACTGATTCACTTTGTCACAAAATGCAGTTCTCAGCTCAGAAAGCTTGTTTCTGACATTCTAACAGCTCAATTAGAGCATTTTAGTAATGATCAGTGTTCTTTGTCAAAACTGACATTCTCATCATCCACTGATGCTTTTTGTCACAAAATGCATTTCTCAGCTCAGAAAGCTTGTTTCTGACATTCTAACAGCTCAATTGGAGCATTTCAGTAATGAACAGTGTTCTTTGTCAAAACTGACATTCTCATCATCCACTGAATCACTTTGTCACAAAATGCAGTTTTCAGCTCAGAAAGCTTGTTTCTGACATTCTAACAGCTCAATTAGAGCATTTTAGTAATGATCAGTGTTCTTTGTCAAAACTGACATTCTCATCATCCACTGATGCTTTTTGTCACAAAATGCAGTTTTCAGCTCAGAAAGCTTGTTTCTGACATTCTAACAGCTCAATTGGAGCATTTTAGTAATGATCAGTGTTCTTTGTCAAAACTGACATTCTCATCATCCACTGATGCTTTTTGTCACAAAATGCAGTTTTCAGCTCAGAAAGCTTGTTTCTGATATTTTAACAGCTCAATTAGAGCATTTTAGTAATGAACAGTGTTCTTTGTCAAAACTGACATTCTCATCATCCACTGATGCACTTTGTCACAAAATGCAGTTTTCAGCTCAGAAAGCTTGTTTCTGACATTCTAACAGCTCAATTAGAGCATTTTAGTAATGATCAGTGTTCTTTGTCAAAAGTGACATTCTCATCATCCACTGATTCACTTTGTCACAAAATGCAGTTCTCAGCTCAGAAAGCTTGTTTCTGACATTCTAACAGCTCAATTAGAGCATTTTAGTAATGAACAGTGTTCTTTGTCAAAACTGACATTCTCATCATCCACTGATGAACTATGTCACAAAATGCAGTTCTCAGCTCAGAAAGCTTGTTTCTGACATTCTAACAGCTCAATTGGAGCATTTTAGTAATGAACAGTGTTCTTTGTCAAAACTGACATTCTCATCATCCACTGATGCTTTTTGTCACAAAATGCAGTTCTCAGCTCAGAAAGCTTGTTTCTGACATTCTAACAGCTCAATTAGAGCATTTTAGTAATGAACAGTGTTCTTTGTCAAAACTGACATTCTCATCATCCACTGATGCACTATGTCACAAAATGCAGTTCTCAGCTCAGAAAGCTTGTTTCTGACATTCTAACAGCTCAATTAGAGCATTTTAGCAATGATCAGTGTTCTTTGTCAAAAGTGACATTCTCATCATCCACTGATTCACTTTGTCACAAAATGCAGTTCTCAGCTCAGAAAGCTTGTTTCTGACATTCTAACAGCTCAATTAGAGCATTTTAGTAATGATCAGTGTTCTTTGTCAAAACTGACATTCTCATCATCCACTGATGCTTTTTGTCACAAAATGCATTTCTCAGCTCAGAAAGCTTGTTTCTGACATTCTAACAGCTCAATTGGAGCATTTCAGTAATGAACAGTGTTCTTTGTCAAAACTGACATTCTCATCATCCACTGATTCACTTTGTCACAAAATGCAGTTTTCAGCTCAGAAAGCTTGTTTCTGACATTCTAACAGCTCAATTAGAGCATTTTAGTAATGATCAGTGTTCTTTGTCAAAACTGACATTCTCATCATCCACTGATGCTTTTTGTCACAAAATGCAGTTTTCAGCTCAGAAAGCTTGTTTCTGACATTCTAACAGCTCAATTGGAGCATTTTAGTAATGATCAGTGTTCTTTGTCAAAACTGACATTCTCATCATCCACTGATGCTTTTTGTCACAAAATGCAGTTTTCAGCTCAGAAAGCTTGTTTCTGATATTTTAACAGCTCAATTAGAGCATTTTAGTAATGAACAGTGTTCTTTGTCAAAACTGACATTCTCATCATCCACTGATGCACTTTGTCACAAAATGCAGTTTTCAGCTCAGAAAGCTTGTTTCTGACATTCTAACAGCTCAATTAGAGCATTTTAGTAATGATCAGTGTTCTTTGTCAAAAGTGACATTCTCATCATCCACTGATTCACTTTGTCACAAAATGCAGTTCTCAGCTCAGAAAGCTTGTTTCTGACATTCTAACAGCTCAATTAGAGCATTTTAGTAATGAACAGTGTTCTTTGTCAAAACTGACATTCTCATCATCCACTGATGAACTATGTCACAAAATGCAGTTCTCAGCTCAGAAAGCTTGTTTCTGACATTCTAACAGCTCAATTGGAGCATTTTAGTAATGATCAGTGTTCTTTGTCAAAACTGACATTCTCATCATCCACTGATGCTTTTTGTCACAAAATGCAGTTCTCAGCTCAGAAAGCTTGTTTCTGACATTCTAACAGCTCAATTAGAGCATTTTAGTAATGAACAGTGTTCTTTGTCAAAACTGACATTCTCATCATCCACTGATGCACTTTGTCAAATAAATGCTGTTTTCAGCTCAGAAAGCTTGTTTCTGACATTCTAACAGCTCAATTGGAGCATTTTAGTAATGATCAGTGTTCTTTGTCAAAACTGACATTCTCATCATCCACTGATGAACTATGTCACAAAATGCAGTTCTCAGCTCAGAAAGCTTGTTTCTGACATTCTAACAGCTCAATTGGAGCATTTTAGTAATGATCAGTGTTCTTTGTCAAAACTGACATTCTCATCATCCACTGATGAACTTTGTCACAAAATGCAGTTCTCAGCTCAGAAAGCTTGTTTCTGACATTCTAACAGCTCAATTAGAGCATTTTAGTAATGAACAGTGTTCTTTGTCAGACTGACATTCTCATCATCGACTGATGCACTATGTCACAAAATGCAGTTCTCAGCTCAGAAAGCTTGTTTCTGACATTCTAACAGCTCAATTAGAGCATTTTAGCAATGATCAGTGTTCTTTGTCAAAAGTGACATTCTCATCATCCACTGATTCACTTTGTCACAAAATGCAGTTCTCAGCTCAGAAAGCTTGTTTCTGACATTCTAACAGCTCAATTAGAGCATTTTAGTAATGATCAGTGTTCTTTGTTAAAACTGACATTCTCATCATCCACTGATGAACTTTGTCACAAAATGCAGTTCTCAGCTCAGAAAGCTTGTTTCTGAGATTCTAACAGCTCAATTAGAGCATTTTAGCAATGAACAGTGTTCTTTGTCAAAACTGACATTCTCATCATCCTCTGATGCACAGTGTCACAAAATGCAGTTCTCAGCTCAGAAAGCTAGTTTCTGACATTCTAACAGCTCAATTAGAGCATTTTAGCAATGATCAGTGTTCTTTGTCAAAAGTGACATTCTCATCATCCACTGATTCACTTTGTCACAAAATGCAGTTCTCAGCTCAGAAAGCTTGTTTCTGACATTCTAACAGCTCAATTAGAGCATTTGAGTAATGAACAGTGTTCTTTGTCAAAAATGACATTCTCATCATCCACTGATGCACTTTGTCAAATAAATGCTGTTTTCAGCTCAGAAAGCTTGTTTCTGACATTCTAACAGCTCAATTGGAGCATTTTAGTAATGATCAGTGTTCTTTGTCAAAACTGACATTCTCATCATCCACTGATGAACTATGTCACAAAATGCAGTTCTCAGCTCAGAAAGCTTGTTTCTGACATTCTAACAGCTCAATTGGAGCATTTTAGTAATGATCAGTGTTCTTTGTCAAAACTGACATTCTCATCATCCACTGATGAACTTTGTCACAAAATGCAGTTCTCAGCTCAGAAAGCTTGTTTCTGACATTCTAACAGCTCAATTAGAGCATTTTAGTAATGAACAGTGTTCTTTGTCAAAACTGACATTCTCATCATCCACTGATGCACTATGTCACAAAATGCAGTTCTCAGCTCAGAAAGCTTGTTTCTGACATTCTAACAGCTCAATTAGAGCATTTTAGTAATGAACAGTGTTCTTTGTCAAAACTGACATTCTCATCATCCACTGATGCACTATGTCACAAAATGCAGTTCTCAGCTCAGAAAGCTTGTTTCTGACATTCTAACAGCTCAATTAGAGCATTTTAGCAATGATCAGTGTTCTTTGTCAAAAGTGACATTCTCATCATCCACTGATTCACTTTGTCACAAAATGCAGTTCTCAGCTCAGAAAGCTTGTTTCTGACATTCTAACAGCTCAATTAGAGCATTTTAGTAATGAACAGTGTTCTTTGTCAAAACTGACATTCTAATCATCCACTGATGAACTATGTCACAAAATGCAGTTCTCAGCTCAGAAAGCTTGTTTCTGACATTCTAACAGCCCAATTAGAGCATTTTAGTAATGAACAGTGTTCTTTGTCAAAACTGACATTCTCATCATCCACTGATGAACTATGTCACAAAATGCAGTTCTCAGCTCAGAAAGCTTGTTTCTGACATTCTAACAGCTCAAATAGAGCATTTTAGTAATGAACAGTGTTCTTTGTCAAAACTGACATTCTCATCATCCACTGATTCACTTTGTCACAAAATGCAGTTTTCAGCTCAGAAAGCTTGTTTCTGACATTCTAACAGCTCAATTAGAGCATTTTAGTAATGAACAGTGTTCTTTGTCAAAACTGACATTCTCATCATCCACTGATGAACTATGTCACAAAATGCAGTTCTCAGCTCAGAAAGCTTGTTTCTGACATTCTAACAGCTCAATTGGAGCATTTTAGTAATGATCAGTGTTCTTTGTTAAAACTGACATTCTCATCATACACTGATGCTTTTTGTCACAAAATGCAGTTTTCATCTCAGAAAGCTTGTTTCTGATAATTTAACAGCTCAATTAGAGCATTTTAGTAATGAACAGTGTTCTTTGTCAAAACTGACATTCTCATCATCCACTGATGCACTTTGTCACAAAATGCAGTTTTATGCTCAGAAAGCTTGTTTCTGACATTCTAAAAGCTCAATTAGAGCATTTTAGTAATGATCAGTGTTCTTTGTCAAAAGTGACATTCTCATCATCCACTGATTCACTTTGTCACAAAATGCAGTTCTCAGCTCAGAAAGCTTGTTTCTGACATTCTAACAGCTCAATTGGAGCATTTTAGTAATGATCAGTGTTCTTTGTCAAAACTGACATTCTCATCATCCAATTAGAGCATTTTAGTAATGATCAGTGTTCTTTGTCAAAAGTGACATTCTCATCATCCACTGATTCACTTTGTCACAAAATGCAGTTCTCAGCTCAGAAAGCTTGTTTCTGACATTCTAACAGCTCAATTGGAGCATTTTAGTAATGATCAGTGTTCTTTGTCAAAACTGACATTCTCATCATCCACTGATGCTTTTTGTCACAAAATGCAGTTTTCAGCTCAGAAAGCTTGTTTCTGATATTTTAACAGCTCAATTAGAGCATTTTAGTAATGAACAGTGTTCTTTGTCAAAACTGACATTCTCATCATCCACTGATGCACTTTGTCACAAAATGCAGTTTTATGCTCAGAAAGCTTGTTTCTGACATTCTAACAGCTCAATTAGAGCATTTTAGTAATGAACAGTGTTCTTTGTCAAAACTGACATTCTCATCATCCACTGATGAACTATGTCACAAAATGCAGTTCTCAGCTCAGAAAGCTTGTTTCTGACATTCTAACAGCTCAATTGGAGCATTTTAGTAATGATCAGTGTTCTTTGTCAAAACTGACATTCTCATCATCCACTTTTTGTCACACAATGCAGTTTTCAGCTCAGAAAGCTTGTTTCTGATATTTTAACAGCTCAATTAGATCATTTTAGTAATGAACAGTGTTCTTTGTCAAAACTGACATTCTCATCATCCACTGATTCACTTTGTCACAAAATGCAGTTTTCAGCTCAGAAAGCTTGTTTCTGACATTCTAACAGCTCAATTGGAGCATTTTAGTAATGATCAGTGTTCTTTGTCAAAACTGACATTCTCATCATCCACTGATTCACTTTGTCACAAAATGCAGTTTTCAGCTCAGAAAGCTTGTTTCTGATATTTTAACAGCTCAATAGAGCATTTTAGTAATGAACAGTGTTCTTTGTCAAAACTGACATTCTCATCATCCACTGATGCACTTTGTCACAAAATGCAGTTTTATGCTCAGAAAGCTTGTTTCTGACATTCTAACAGCTCAATTAGAGCATTTTAGTAATGATCAGTGTTCTTTGTCAAAAGTGACATTTTCATCATCCACTGATTCACTTTGTCACAAAATGCAGTTCTCAGCTCAGAAAGCTTGTTTCTGACATTCTAACAGCTCAATTAGAGCATTTTAGTAATGAACAGTGTTCTTTGTCAAAACTGACATTCTCATCATCCACTGATGCACTTTGTCACAAAATGCAGTTCTCAGCTCAGAAAGCTTGTTTCTGACATTCTAACAGCTCAATTAGAGCATTTTAGTAATGATCAGTGTTCTTTGTCAAAAGTGACATTCTCATCATCCACTGATTCACTTTGTCACAAAATGCAGTTCTCAGCTCAGAAAGCTTGTTTCTGACATTCTAACAGCTCAATTGGAGCATTTTAGTAATGATCAGTGTTCTTTGTCAAAACTGACATTCTCATCATCCACTGATGCTTTTTGTCACAAAATGCAGTTTTCAGCTCAGAAAGCTTGTTTCTGATATTTTAACAGCTCAATTAGAGCATTTTAGTAATGAACAGTGTTCTTTGTCAAAACTGACATTCTCATCATCCACTGATGCACTTTGTCACAAAATGCAGTTTTATGCTCAGAAAGCTTGTTTCTGACATTCTAACAGCTCAATTAGAGCATTTTAGTAATGAACAGTGTTCTTTGTCAAAACTGACATTCTCATCATCCACTGATGAACTATGTCACAAAATGCAGTTCTCAGCTCAGAAAGCTTGTTTCTGACATTCTAACAGCTCAATTGGAGCATTTTAGTAATGATCAGTGTTCTTTGTCAAAACTGACATTCTCATCATCCACTTTTTGTCACACAATGCAGTTTTCAGCTCAGAAAGCTTGTTTCTGATATTTTAACAGCTCAATTAGATCATTTTAGTAATGAACAGTGTTCTTTGTCAAAACTGACATTCTCATCATCCACTGATTCACTTTGTCACAAAATGCAGTTTTCAGCTCAGAAAGCTTGTTTCTGACATTCTAACAGCTCAATTGGAGCATTTTAGTAATGATCAGTGTTCTTTGTCAAAACTGACATTCTCATCATCCACTGATTCACTTTGTCACAAAATGCAGTTTTCAGCTCAGAAAGCTTGTTTCTGATATTTTAACATCTCAATAGAGCATTTTAGTAATGAACAGTGTTCTTTGTCAAAACTGACATTCTCATCATCCA